>NC_141855.1:13391470-14043613 GCF_024713525.1 Acromyrmex echinatior
ATCACCCAGATAACAATTTGACATTATTTGTCATCATTTTGTTGTCAGAACATAATAACATTAAAGAGATCGTTTTAAACTATTAGGTGTTGGAATTAATTCGTAGCGTTTTACAAGTGATGGGAAGTACTTTCATTAATGTATTTTTTAATGCTCATGTGAAATAAATAACATTCTTTCATTAAAAAACGCTACGAATTAATTCCAACACCTAATAATAAATAAACTTATCAAAATAATAAATAAACTTGCTACTCAGATAATAACGTATATTAAAAAAGAGCAAATTGTGAAATGTTAGTTATATCTTATTAAATATAAAAAAACTGCATCAAAAAAATTTCATCAATTGATGAACTAAAGATCACTCTATTTACTATCTGATAGAATTCAATGAAAAAAATTAGCGGCCATCGTTGATGTGTGCCTTAAAAATTTGTATTAAAACTGAAGATTATTTAAATAACATTCATACAACGTTAAATAATTAACGTTCATTGTTATTTTATATACAATAATATTTATAATAAGATCAACACTCCCAAAGTTTGTATTTTTGTATATAAATATACTAATGATTTAATACACTAATGATTTAATAAATACAAAATGTTGTGAAAAACATTTTTGTTAACCTGTATATTATGATTACGTATAGTACACTATTTATCATTCTATCAATCATTTTCTTCGTAGACAAATTGTTCGGGTGCGCTGATAGAGCTGGTCGAAGAAGTCTACAATCTCGCGCTGTCAGGTAGAGGAGCACCAGGAGAATTAGGATTGGCGGTGGAACTTCATAGGGTACGGGAAGAACTGGAGAACTCTCGGGAGCAGTGCAGGATACAGGAGGAGGAACTGAAGCGACGCGGCGATACTATTCTGGAGCTGACGAGCAAGTTGAGTGTCTGCGAGGCTGAACTGCGCGGTGCCAAGGAGGAACGTGATAGGGCGAGGTGCGACATCGAGCATTCCGAGCTGACGAAGGACGAGATCGTGGCGAAGGCTTACAAGGTGCGAGACCAGGCAGTGGCTCGACAGAATAGGGTGGAGGTGGAACTGGCTAGGACGCGGATAGACATCTTACAGGCGGATAGTCAGCTGAAGGAGGCGATCAAGCAGAAGATTGAGCTCAGTCAGCAGCTGGAGCAATGGCAGATGGACATGCAGGCGCTTCTGGATGAGCACGTGCGAAGCAAACTAACTCCGACCTCGCAGATTGTCGCCACGAGCGAGAATTCAGATATGTCGGCGCCAGCCAGGAAGAAGAGGAGTACCGGTTCGACGAAGAAGATGTTCGGCCTGTTTTGACGAAAGTGACGCAGCGCGATGGCCTCGCTGCGTTAAGCCGAGTGATCGCGACTCACGTAGGCTTTGATTCCTGTTTCCTATGCAGCCATTTCGCATAAAAGAAACGTTAACGGAACGAAGAGATAATTGCGAAAAGAAAGTGAATTTAGGTATACTTATCTTTTTTAAAATCTCGTTCAATCTCGTGACGAATGGGATAGCATTCCAGACATCTTCTACTTTGTTACAGTCATTATAAATAATGCCATTTGCATCGCACGATTGCGATTTATGAACAAGCATCTGAGACTAATCTTAAATTAGGCTCTGTAATTAAAATTAGCAGCTCGAATCAGATCACGTCTAGCAAGAGATGATAGCAATCCTTAAGAGATTGAATACCATGCGTTTGATCCGCCATTTTTCAAGACCTGCTTAAGATAAAATGAGATAGAATATACATAAAATAAGATATCTACGTATCTCTTTTTATCTTATGCATTTCATTAGAAGTTATCTAAACGGTATCCAATCTCTTACTTGAGGATTGCTCAAGTAATAGATCTCTCTTATTTGAAGATCTCAAGTCACGTCTGGATTCGTGCGAATCTCGGGATAAATGTTGAAACATCTCAGTGCGAGACATGACGCGTGCGAGAAACGTTCACGTTGCTCACAGCGAGGAGTCTATTACATCGATGCTGATGCTCGTGTCGAAACTGTAATTCGAATTTAAGTGGCGTCGCTTGCAGAAACAGGGACGTCCGACTTTCTACAATTCCTCAACTAGGGAAAGTTGCGGACCTCCAAACGTTCTCAACGTGTCCAATATTGTCGTCATCATATTTTTCACCTTCGTCTCGATACCCGCGTTTTCTGTCGGCTTTTTTATCAAGTGATCGATGTAATCCGGACTGCTCATTATCGCTTGACTTCGTAGACCATTCATGCGAGAAGTATTAAATTGTGTTGCGACGCTAACGGAGTCAGTAAGATGGACAAGTCATTATCGAAAAAAAAAATCCTCATTAACACGTTCCGTGCCGAACTATCCTCGCGTATAGAACAGCATATATACAATATAGTAGCCATCACATCCATAGAACACTCGGAATGGAAAGTTTAACGTGTATCGATGGTACACTTGGCATGGAACGTATTAATGTTCTCTCCCCGAGAAATTAAAGTTCCGAGTGATATCTTTTCTCCTCGATAGATTTTCGATACGTCCAACCGACGTTTTTTAGCTCAGGGAAATTTGTCGCATTATTCTAATTTTGTTCTTTCGTTACGTTTCATTGTTCGCTTTCGAAGACTTCAAAAGAACAATTATGTTTCATTGGTTGCAACCAATGAAATAATAAGATTAACTGATCACGGTCTCTTGCTTCACGCGGGTAGGTATTAATCGACTCAAAGGTGACGAAAGAAGCAAAGGTTTAATGTTCCGGCAAGACTGATTAGAATCAGCAAAGCGCAGCCGCTTTTTCTTCCGCGCGCGAAAACGCGTCCTGTCATTCTCATCATCGTGGAACGAATCGTTCTCCACGGTACGAACGATCTCCGAGTGGAAATTTCTCATTTCGAAATGGTCCCTTGCGTTTAGCTCAACGAATAATGAAACGGAATCACTTGGGTATTTATCGTTCCGTTTTCTTTTCCGCGACGCAGGGATATCGAGTTCCTCTTGATACGAAATATTGTGATATGCTGTGTCTTACGTTAGACTCGAAGAAGATTGTTATACTTCTAATGTTGCGGAAACATTTCTATAAAAAATCAAAGATTATATTAGGACAAAAAAATTAAAAGAAATTAAAAAAAAATTTTGTTAACGATTAAATCGCGAAAATAAATAGTAATTCGTAAGAAAATTGTGTATTTATTATGTATAAATATGTATTTAAAGATAGTCACGGGCTTGGATGACTTTCATTACACAGAAAGAACGTTTTGTGTTAAAAAATTTAGCTAAATAGATCTGAAAATAATTTTGTTAGACCATTATAATTATATAGAACGCTCGAGCTAACTGCTAGAATATCAAAATTTTTTACAGCATTCGTCATCATGCTCGAGTTTCCTACATAATTATTTTGATGGACAAATTATTAAACAAAATTATTTTCAGATTTAGCTAAATTTTTATATATAATACTTCAACAAAATTACTCTTTCCATGTATTGAATTTTCCGACCGGGAATTATTACCGTCCGTCCATCGTTCCGTCCGACAGGACCAATGAATTGTTCGTGATACAACGAGAAAAGGAAAGATGAGTAAGCGCTTGGAGATGAAAGTCGATCGATCCAGTCGCGATCATATCTTAACGTGACGATAGTGCAATATCACTGGAATATTTTTACGATATTAATTGAATTGATGATTGCAACGACTGTTCCTTAAGAATTCTGCGACACAGATGATCGGTCTTGAGGAGCAACGACTGCGATGCGTTTGATAGTACGTGTGATTTTTCACGTGTAGACATTGCATGAACACGTGTGCGTCGCACATAGCAAATCGTTTGTACATTAATTTCCTTCCTTTTTTTTCTTCGGGGCGAGCGTACCGCCGAAATTGTATAATAACTGTATAATTCTCGATCTGATTAACTACGACGATATTTATTTAATAAAAGTCTGTTTTACGTATACCTTACGTTTCTATCAACCTCTTTGTCCACAGTTGCTTAATATTACCTAATTCCCATTTCTATTAATGTAGAGTAAATTAACTTTTAGCTCCGTTTATTTTATTCTTAATTCTTTAATTAATTTACTCTTTAATCTATTAATAAATACTTGTTAATTTTATACTCTTCATCTTTTTCTAATTCTTAGAACTAGAAAAAAAATAGAAACTAAGTTAAATCAAAGTTAAGTTACATTAAAGTTAATTTTAGTTTATTTTATAGAAACAGGCATAATTCAATTTGCTTATCTGGCGACTCGGCTTATCTTTTTTCTGGTTGTTCTCCAGCGAACTGGAAATAACGAGACACGTGAAAAGAAACAAATAGGCATTTATTCACAAGAGGCAGGTGTAGTTACAGTAGTTTCATTTCTGTCTTGCTTTTCGTATGTATGTGTATATATACATTTGTACATATGTATATATACACATATATATTTATATATTTATAATAGTATCTTGTAAACCGACCCGTAATCACCGATCGGCTCAACTACGCAATACAAATGGGCATGAACAATGGGGGCGGGTGCATACAAAGTGTTTGTCCTCTCGCACACGAAACGCGCTGTTTCTATTCCGTTTCGTCTTCTCCTCTTTCATATTCTTTTTTGAAATTTTACTTTAAACACAGCAAGATTCCACTTTATAAAATACTGTGTGTACGTATGTGTGAGGGTGTATCGTCAGATAGAATCTCGCTGCTCGTTTCACTTGCACGCTGGCGATTCGCCGTGTCCCGATCTTGACGAATCGCTCTAAATCGCGGACGTACTCGGAACTCAGATGTCCTCGTCCCGCTTCTTCCTAATTATGTGCTTCTCGCGGCACCTTAGGTGAGTATCGTTCAGAGGAGAGTGGTTCCAGTCGGCCCAAAAGGGTAAGTCAGCTTGTGAAATTGCGTAATCGCATATGAAAATGCAATACGTTGCTAAGTAGGAACCGATCGTCGATATAATACATAATAAAGGAAAGGACCTCTATCTCCAATTAATCGGCGATCCCTCTCTCTCGTACGATTCTTACCTCTTCCGCAAAGGTATCGGTGTGTGGTAACAATATATAATATATAGTATGACAATATACGACGACGGCGGTTCTTTAAATTTGTCCCCTATAGTAACGCGACGATGACGTGTGATCATGACAACAATGTAATAACAATGAGGCTTTTAGCGGCGATAGCGTGAATAATCATAGAGTAAATCCGTAATCAATTCGTAATAATGAGGCGAGTCATCGCGCGACGCGAGTCTCGTCGAATGTAAAGTGCTCCTCTCGTTTCAAAACGAATTAATCAATAGAGCAATTAGTATAAAGGTATAGAGAGAGGTACGTACTCTTCTCAAGGTAGAGAAAGAGAGACAGAGACAGAGACAGAGAGAGAGAAAGAGAAAGAGAAAGAGACACTATAATTATCGATGAAGCAATCGTGTTTCTTTTGTGCAGAACAACTCTTCTATCAGTAGATTCGCATTTCTTCTTCGTTAAGGGTATTACATGTCACGGTAAATACAGTAAGGTTCGCTATGCTATGTCAATTATAAGTGGCTCTTGTCGTGTTTCACCACCTGAAACCCACCCCCTTTCCCCTCCGCCCCTCCACCCTCCCAAGCTCCAGTTCACCCCATCATTCGAGATTATATCCCCCGTGACGACGTGTCAACACCTATATAAAGAGACAGTTAAGCTATGCGCAATTTGTGTGAGAGTGTGTTAAGTTCTTCTCTCTTCCATACGTACGCGTCTATACACATGTGTGGCTGTATCTACTTGGGATTATGCGTGCACGCGCGCGTGCGTGTATGTGTGTGTGTGTGTGTGTGTGTGTGTACATGAATGCGAGTGATTGTGCATCGGCGGTGCGATGACGTTTTCGTGAACGTGTCTGTCCGTTAAATCCCACAGCTTCGGCCTTACTCTCTATACTTGTATATCATATTTACAGCCACATCATTTGTTAATTTCTCTCGCGCGCTTCTCGAGGCTGTTCTCCCTCTGAGGAAAAAAGAAAAGAAGAAAGCAAGGGTGAGTCGATGGAAATGCGGGCGGACATTCGCGAAGAATCTCGCTCCTGTGAATCTTCGAAGTTGAATTGATATATATATATATATATATCTGGATTTGCGATTTCCAGAAGCGACTCGACTTCGCGAAATGAGCTTCATCACCACGAAAGCTTTCAATTCCACATTTCGCAGACTCGCGACACCACCGGCTATTTCTCTCTCGAGTTCCCTGTATAAGGTACGTGATGTTATGCGACATTTAAATGTTAGTTCGCAATATGAAACGAAAGAAGAAAAAATCTCGCGATGATGATGACTGATAAAGAGAGAAATATCGCAATGAACTATTTACATAATAATAATAATAATAATAATAATAATAATCGCCTTCCCCGATCAGCATATACTCATACATACTCATTCTTTCACGCACACTCTCCCGCAACGCTCTATTATATCTCGCCTCTCTTCTTTTCGCTTTTCTCGGTGTATGTTTTTTTTTTCTCTTACTTATAACGCTACATAGAAATATCTTCGTTCTGGGTCCCGCACAACTTTGTATCTCGCAATGACGATGGCTCATACGACGTGACCGTCCTCGCAGAACGACGAGGACTGCGTTCTCTGAATGGGAAAGGCTGTCTCTCGAGGAAAATAGGAGAATGCAATTTCAGTGGCTCACAATTCCATATCTCGCTCACTTTTCTCTCTGGATACATGTAATCATCGATAAATGCCACTTAAATTTATTGGGGACATGGGATTTGATGAACAATTTATTATTTTATTAATTCTAAAAATATCAAGAAGTTACTCTTTTTATGATTATCGTACAAAATTAAAAGGTTAAAACCAATGAAGGGTTAATTACAAATTAGGCATTATATTGTATTAGTGCACGTGTTTCGTAACCAGAAAAACAGCGGTGAGTCTTCTTTACGCATCAATCGTCATCAGTATGCACGCGTGCGAATGTATATATGTATCGTGGATTCGAGATGCGATGCGATCAGATTTATACAAGTGTTACCACTGAAACGTGCCCGAAGTTACGTTTCCAGCTAAATTCTACAAAATAGCGGCGATCGCTAGTGCGGAGTGCAGTCCATGGGTTTGTATATGTTCCTACCGTATATGAGACGTGTGTGTCTAAATGCTGTGGGAATAAGTCTTCGTACGTGTTTTCATGTGTTAATGACTTCTCTGGTACGAGCATACTTCCGAGCGTGCGTCTCTATTCACTGGGATAGCGATCGGAGAAATTGCGATTGGCCTGATATGCATACGATTTTTTTTTAACTGCAATTCGTCGTGCTACGATGCGCCTAGCGGTAACAATTATTTAGCGTTTGCGTTTACGAGGATAACAATTATCACCGACGATAATAATTATTAATACCGTTGTTATTCTTGGTTTAACAATTATCACCGCGCTTCTTCTAGGTGTTGTGTAAACGTTATTGCGCGCACAACGACTGACTACGATCGCGCGTGGTTTCGATACCATTGCACACCACTGATTTTTTGCCTAAGTGCTATTCCTCCCCCCTTGTCCTCCCCCCACCCCTGGTTGAAATCTAAAGGACGGTCGCGGTATAAGTATTTGTCGTATCGGCTTCGTGATCTCCGAGGTGCTGCAAAGCTCTCCCGTAAAGCTCCTATTTAATTCGCCATAAAAAATAAACTCCCTATTGGCCGTCGTGTAAACGTGCGCGCATGTGTTTGCGGATTGTCCCCGGATCTACCGCGCTCGATTGGCGCACCATCGCCGGAATAAGAAAACGCGATGACGTCCGTGGAATACCCGGTCGCGGTGCTGGCCTGTGTATACGTATATGTGTGTGTATGTGTGCGTGTGCAAACGGAAATACTTTTTCCGTACTCGCGTATACATGTACTCTGGTCACCGTCCTCGCTTCTCTGTAATCTGTATACCCGAGATTTCACACGCATGTGTATAATATGTGTGTATGTTGTGTTATATATTATATTTATATATATATGCAAGCTCTCTATGGCTCCCCTCGAATCACCTCGAATGCCTTCGCGGATATACACTTACTACTACGCTAATTGCAGAGCTCATTCATTCTCCGACACGCATACAACCTGATTCGCTCGCGAGATCCCACCGGCGGGTTCCTTCTCTATCTTTCCCGCTCGAGCAAGCAAATTGATTAAAACTTAGCGCGGTAATCACCATCTTGTATATACAAACAATTTTGCTCTTCAAACTCTTCCGATTCTTTCGCTTTCTTCTCCCCATCCTCGCCTCCCTACCTTCCCCCGAGCTTTTTCTTCCCATTGATTTTTTGCGAATGTTGCTCACAAGCTGGTATACGCTGCCTCCTAAAGATTTTCCGCGACAGGATCGACGTCATCCCTGCCTCTCGATGGAACGCGGTAAATTCGCGACAACCTCCCCCCTTCATCGGATTCATTGCATTAACATACATAACATCATATCATATCGACATAAGTAAGCGTAGTCCACTATAGCTGTGGTATTGGTATAGCACTCTGCGCAATTCTTCGCGAAATTCAGTCGTTTACGTTGTAAAGAGAATATCCATTCGCCCTACGGTTGCCTCCCGGCACATCAGGCTCCATCCCGATGTTTCTCTAGGGATTGCTTTCCCAACGGGTGAACTGGATACGCCTGGTGTCCAGGGAGGGCGACAGCAGCGACTTGAGGGACGCGCTCGGCGGCGAGCCGCCGAAGTACTTGAGTGTCAACGGCGACTGCAGATGCCTGTGTCGAATCACCTCTCGCTCAGCAGGCAGTGGCCAGAGTTCCTAGACAGTCGGGGGACTAATCTGATAATCCAAAATATCCAGCTGCTTGTTAAAACTTTTCATCCCCAACAATTCTATTTGTATCTTATGGTAATTACAAATTGAATATATACACATACATATATATATATATATATTTCTGTATTTTAATTTAAATTTCTAGACTAATGTGAAGATTATTAATTAACTTATGATAAAATTTCTTAATGTTGGGGGGAAGATATCTTGAAAAATAGTTTACCTGCAGCGAGAGAGCCTCGTCTCAGGACTCGCCTTGCTTGTTTCTACGGCCAGTTAAAGATCCAACTAAAGACTTCAGAGTTGCGCCTAAGCCTCTGCCGCTTGGAGTATTAAGACTGCTGGCGTTTCTGAAGCCCTGTGGATGTGCGTCCAAGCATTTCTGGTACCTCAGCTTAAACAGAAACAGAAACATCTTCTTCATCTAATTTCAGTTTAGCTAAGAGGATTTAATCCTTGAGAGAGAATTCTTACCTTGCAAGCGGCTTCAATTGTCTTACAGAGAGCTCCGCTGCTGGGTTCACAATTGAAGACGTGTGCGATAAATAAGTCCTGTGCGGTATGCATAATGAAAGCACATTGCTTTACGTTGCGGCCTATACCGAGAAATGACAGATAGCGTACTCGACATTCGGTGATGAGCTTGTCATCCTAAAAAAATTATAATATTATGAATAATTGATTGCACTTTTATTAATTTTGTTAACGTCGACGTTTCTTTACTTACGTTGGGCGTAAGAATGGAAATCATGCTAGGAGCTACGGCGACGTTGACGTTTCGCCATTGATTGATCGGCGTGTTCGTCACGATATGTTCTATCGCCTCGTTCAGTACTTCCATGCCAGTCGCTTGATTGACTTGCATGGATCCGAGATACTGCGCTCGCAATACCTTCTTTGGTTCTTCCATCGGTGTTGGAAAAGATTGTGCTGCGTAAAGATGTAACATGAGAGTTATTTAACTTCTTAAGTTTATCTCACTGTCTCTGTCTCACTCTCTTCCAAATAATTATTTATTAAAAGTCTGATTTCTAATTCCTGAATCAATTTTCATTAACTTATTAACTAAAAGATTTTTTTTATAAATATATCTCTCGTGATAAATATAACTCTAGTGTATTTGAGTCTATTTGATCTAAAACATAATTTATTTTTACATATATTTTATTAGTAAAATTTATTATTTTAAATAAAAATTTTTTCTTTGGTATTTGATGATTTTGATTGTTAATATAAGATATATTATTATTTTAACTCTAAAAAATTTTTTATTTTTTAGAGTTTTCAATCATACTGATTTAAATCATATGATCGTATAGTAACAGACCAGCAGGGTTAATAAAATATTTTTCCAAACATATACTCTATATATATATAAAATAAAAGATCCAATTTATTTGATTACTTACTGACTAGTGCCTGACCGTTTCTGTGGAAACGCCGATGCTCAGTGGGCAGATTCGTAGGTCTCGTTGCGAGACTTGTCCGGCCGTTGATGTCCACCGGTTTCGCGAGATTCTGATGTTGGGAACGCTCGATCATTATCTTCTTGCAAATGTCACGAAGCGTGTTTGCAATCGTGCGCGCCGGTATGTCGCAACGAAACACATGACACATGTGTTTCCTGGTCGATCGGTCTCTTGCTACGTAAGCGAAGTCCCTGAAAACAATACGTATTTAAGAATCGAATATTTGTCAGATTGAGAATTTTTCTTCTAATTTTACTTCATTTTATGGAATAATTTATATCGTTGTATTATATCTTACCTCTCACTATTAGATCCGTCCAAAAAAGAGCAGACATTTATGAAAATAATGTAAATAATAATTAATAGTAAATATATTTAATATTTATTGTATAAAATTCTATATTTTAAAAGTTGTACATTTCGACATTCAGTGCCTTAATTTATTTAAACATAATTAATAATTTACTCACCGACAGTGATCTCTTCCTACGCCCCAAACTCTAACTGTATGAATAGGCTGAGTGTTAAGTACAGTGAGATTCTCCGGATCGATTAGTTTGAGCGCGCCCTCGTCCAAGTCCATAAATAGATCCTTCCCCTGAAATATTTCGTAACATATCTCTCATCGCGTGCTTATACCGTAGTAAAATTGAAATCAGTATATCGCTAACTACTTAAGGAATAAAAAGTTCTAAATATACTTTTTTACAAATCATATCACTCAGTTTGAACCTTATCATTTGTTCAGTACATTGAGACATTATATTTCTATTCCGTACATTTATAAATTCATGATTAATAATTTAACCTACTTAGTTTGTGAAGGAACTTACATCACCCCATCGTCCGACGACATCCAAAAGATCGTTTCTACCGAGTGAGAGATCCACGATGCACTTATTGACAGCCTTGCTGCTTCTCTCGGGTGTCAGATCTTCTTCCGCGATCTCCGTCCAACCCAAGGATCGCACGGCAAATCTGATTGGCTTGTCCCTACCCTCGGAGTCCGCTCTGGCAGGATAGCTTCTTCGTCTGAGAAAATAAAGAAAGAAATAAAGATGAATCGAAGGTAACCACAACAAAATTGTAAATCAATCGAGATTTGCTTACTTGAGCGCTAATTCTACCTTCCTCTTGTTCTCTAATTCCTGATCCAGAGCCGAGCTTGTGTTGCTGCGAGTCACTGTGTTCACCATACCGCTTAAAGTGTGAAAATTGTTTATCTGCAACGATAATTTGCAAAGAAAAATTATGATACTGAATGGAAAGCTTTGAACTAATGTTACATAATCTTAATCAATAGTTCGTATTTTTATTAATAATTTACATTGTGTAATAATTTATTTAGATAATTTACGTTGTCTTATACATGTTGTAATAAATTATAACATGTTTTGACAATTTACTTACGCTATCATTATCCTTAACGAGGCTTCGGCGTGCCTCCGTTTTCGAATGCAGAGGAGCCTCTGGCGGTTCTCTCTGTATATTTCCGCTTTTCACATGCCAATAATAAGGTCCATTCTCATCTAAAATAGTATTGGATCCGATCGTCAATAAAATTCGAAAGCCAAAATTTATGATAGTCGTGATGACTTTAATTATCGGTTATCAATTTTGTCAATATACTTTCAATAAATAAAAAAAAGATAAGAAAAATTGAGGAAATAAGAACTTATATTGTATGTATAGATATTGTATACCTTTGCTTAAATAATATTTTTAACTTAATTCTTTTTATATCGTGTTATCTCTTTACTTTAGCAATTTCTTTTCTACCAAGTATTATCTAAATCCCTGCCACGTTTCCGGAAACATGGGTTTGATACGAAAATCGTACTTATCGCTATCGTGAACTGATAATCGTACAGCATTTAGCGCTAAATACGAGCTTTTTCCAGCATCAATATCTCGATTGTCCGGAACTTTCCGAGAAAATGCTCGACTTTCGAAAAGAATTTTTTAGAATTTAGAAAAGTTTTATCTCTACATTAACATTTCCTTCCATTTCTACTTTGTTTTTATCTCAATATAAAATTAATAGATTTGACACAATTTCTCAAGATGATAAATTCCTAATGCGTTACAAAAATTATTGCAATTAAAGCCATAGAATAAAAAACACAAGACAGTAAAACGTAAGCAGTAAACGAATCGATTAATCACAGCAGAGAATGTAAGGCAGTTTTTTTGCGTGTCATAGTAACGATTGAAGCAATTGTCTCGATTACTTGAAACAAGTTCTTTTTTTTGCTATTTGACGCAACTCTACTCCAATATCTACCTTCGTGTTTCTGCCAGCCCGGCGGCAGATTCTCGTCCTTATCCTCGGAATCGGTGCTGTCCATGTCCGCCGGTTTCTCCTGGGTATTGTTCTGCAGAATCGCATTGTTCTTCTGGTCCTTTGGCTGTCGTCGTTTCACTGGTATTGCGTATAGCTCGCTGTTCAGGCCACCCTCCACATGCGGCACGCCGCCCATCTCTGCGGTCTCGTTGTCGGGTTTCTCGCAATAACTGTAGTGCAAAGTCAAGAAAAATCAGGATCAAGGAACGTTTCAGTTCACCTCGCAGTTCGGTTCAGTCGCGCTATCGCCGCAACGTTCATTGAATAGTCAAGCAATACAAGTCTTGGTCCAAAAGACGTCTTAGTGTAAAAGTCTCGAGAATTCAGACGAGAGTCTTTAAAGTCTTATACAAAATGAAAAAACGTAGGAACAGGAAATAACAGTTTTCAACCTATCAGAAACCATGTACTGTGCACTGCACATTTTCTGAGAGGTTGAAATAATTGTGGCCTATCATAACTATTCCTCTGAAGAATGGACTATGATTAGTTTCATACAGATATTATTAAATTCGATTAAGGGTGCCATGTAATCTGTTATTCCTTGTTTCTATTGCCTGTGCTTTTTTATATCTAAGACTTTAGAGAGTCTTTGCGTCGTCTGACTTTTTAAACAAGCATACTCATAATTTTTCTTATCATACAATCACAAGCAATAAGAAATACTAGCACAAGAGATACATTTTTCCTAGAGACATGAATGTACATTTGTAAAAATATTTTAACTTCTTGCGTTCTTTTACGTGCATTTGCGATACAAAAAGAAAAATAAAGAGTCAAGGCTAGCATCAATAAAAATTGACACAACTGTTTGTAAGAACCGCAACGGAAACAAAGAGTTACGGATCTTATTTGTTCAACAAGGAAACTAGCGATATAACATACAGTGCAAGCTACAAATTCCATCATAGCGATATGCAGATTCGAAGAAACGTTCAGTTATTTTTATCGGCCTCCTTTGAATCCAAAAATTTCATTTAACGACGATTACTATTCTTGGCTCGACTGCGTTTGATTTGTTTAAATTCGTCACAAGGCGGTCACGCGATATTCACTGAAGTTCTCTCTGGTCTTTCACTCTCTTCCCCTCGTCATATATCGCGGAACTTTATGAAGCGAGATTGTGGTCGCGTTCGCGTGACTTGGAGGAATTCCAGTTCACGACATTTCGTGGCGAATCACGATCGCCGAAATAAGCAGTTTGCTTTATTGCGTCGTTGTCCAGCTATGTACATCTCGCAGAATCGTTCGGTTGTTTTGTTAAGCACTCGCGAGAACGCGTCATCGACCACTGTACGGTAGAATGACAAATTGATTTCCGCTTGTTAAGTCGTCTGATCGGCTGTGCCGTCTCGCTCGTAAACCGCGTTATCGATTCACCGCAAAAGAGTCCCCGTTATCGCTCTACCACGAGAAATCCTCGCGTGCTAATCGAAACCGGCTGCGACACGAGTCGGCCGCGGCAGGAGATTATTTACGGCGGCTGTAAAATAAAACGTCCTTTGCGAGAGAGGGCGAAGAGAAATTACGCTTTCGTAGCTGGAAACGATGTAAAATTATGTACCGTGCGCTCGTGAGGGACCGAGGACTCTATACAAAGTTGAAATAACTAAGGATAAATTGTCGGTGAAGAGGTTGTAACAGGTGTCCGTCAAGCTCATTTTCTAAGAGAGGGAAAAAGATTTCAAGGATATTCTCACTTGATATATTCTACAAACAGACGCAAAATAATTTTTAAGTTAAAAAAGAAAATATGAAAAAAATTCGAAATTTGAATTTAAAGTCAAGCCAAACGTCCCAGGGACCGGATATGTATCTGTGTCCGAATAAATTAAAATTTATTATTATTAAATTTCTATTACAATATTATAATTTAATTGTATTTAAGGATAACAATTAAATTATAACATTATATTTTAAAAAGCATTTGAGATTAATAATATCTAATATAAACAAATATATAAAATTTTGTATAAATGTCCAGAAAGGACATAATAGGTACATGTCCGATCACTAGGACGTTTACCTTAGATGAAGCAAATAATAAACTCGCATTGCGAACATATTGCTGTCATTGGAACTTATTGAAGAAAGTTGTTCATTCATGCTCGGTCACGCTTGTTATTTGCTTTGTCTATATGACTTCATACAATAATGTAGTTGCAGAACAATCCAATGGTCCATAATCGTTCAGAACTGTTCAACATAGTTCATTTATCACGCATTGCAGCAACGCAACGTCAGTAGAGAAATGCGAGATTGTGACAACAATTTCACGCGGAGGCCAGTATAATACAAAGCAAGCCTGGCACAAGCCAACATTCGCGTTTTTCTGTTGCATTTGATCCAGCTATTCATTTACTTTCATCATGGACAGAGTGCTACATATTTTTAAAACAAAGTACGAAGAAAAAAGCAAAATCTCTAGCCTTTAAAAAGTCTATTTTACTTTAATACGAAAGTTCGAAAGTTCAATGTCTTATCAATGGGGCATGGAATTTTATTTTACTCTCAATCGTGCTTCAGATCAACGTACAGAAACCAAGAGAGATCTGTATATGAAAGTACAAGCGACGACAATTGCAGGAAATTGTGCTCCGCATTTCCTCTTAAAATATACTACGATTGCGGGAACAAGTCACGTGTTTCTCGAAAATAAATAATAATAAGTAGAAAATCGATAAATGAATAACATAAAAAAAGAGAAAGATATTCGATTAAAATGGATCTTGATGTTTAATAATCTATGTAAATTTTCATCTATTTTAATTTCAAAAATAAATCCAACATTTCATAAGCGGCTCTTAAATGATTAATATTATTGCACAATATTATTGATCTGAAAATTATATTGAGTCTCCAGACTATTTGTTTTGAATTGATTAAAGCAAACATCAATAATATTATAAAATAATAGTACAATAATTGAGCAGCTCTAAGGGCAGTTTTATAGAAAAACAAGAAGGAAAAATTTTACAGTGGAAAACATGCGATACAATATCATGGTTTAATCAAAGCAAGCAAAGAATGGCGTCTCTTGGACGCCAGTGTGGATTTCCTGGTTTAACGTTCGCGATCCCATCCCTTCGTAGTACTCTGTACAGCATCCCGTAAGCGATAATGCGAATACATCGTCTACAAACAGCGGCTTTAATCTGCATAGGATTGCTTACGAGAAAACGGGGCGTTTCATTTCGACGAGAACGCCGTTCGTTACAGTGAAACAAACAGAAGCAACAACTTGGGCACACACAAGAGAAGCGATGGGACGGTGATGGCAAGCGGATCAAAATCTGCAAGAGGGATGGGGTATCACGAGACCACGAGGGTGTGTTCGTACGTACTTTCTCGACCCGGAAGTGTCCGCAGCGTCGATCGATCCCGCGGATCCCGACTGAAGGGCGTGAGACTGAGGCAGGATCGCGCTCGACGACGACGTGGACGACGAGCGGGGATTCCCATTGAGGGTGTCGTCGACGAGAGCGGACTCCGCCACACCCTCGCAGCCGTACCTGAATCAGCATTGTTCATGCAACGCATTACAAGGGAAATGAATCGTAGTAGTGAGATAACGTCTGTCGTGATTGCGCTGCTCGCTTATTAATCCTTAAACGACGCGATTCCCTTCATGATTCACTCGAATCGCTTTCATATTATATCAATTCGTCATAAAGAGATTTGAGCGATTTAAGGGATTCGAGAGATTTAAGGTTTAAGCTGAGCTTCTAATGCTCAATTACTAGAATTACTGAGAAAAATATTCTAATTAAACCAACAAAAGGACTAAGAATGGCATTTTGGCATAAATAGTATTCTGGTTGTATAAGAAACTCTATTTAGTCTCATCAAAATATCATTTTTACTGGTTTAACAAGAACATTTTTTTTTCAACGTAAACTTTATTGTATATTTCTACAGATATTTCTTTCGATCTTCCATTTTACATATATTTTTCTCTAATTAAGTGCAATATGTTATTTTCACGATACGTTATTTTCTCAATCTTAAATAATTAATAACTTTCAATGTTCGGTGTTTTATTTGGATATATATCTCAGCTTTTACATACATTATGACTTGATACATTTATAAACTGCACAATCTGAATGCAATATCTATGAAGTCGATTCAAAGTATTGTTAAAATAAAATGTTACATATTTTATGTCTGCTTAGTCTGGGATGCACTTTTACGCACGCATTTTCTCGCGAATGGGAATCGTGTAAGTGCAAGGAAGGCATTTTAATTAACGATCGGGGAACAGTGCCAGGCACCGATGTGGTTAGTACAGGGTCGCTAACCATGTCGAAGTAATTAAGGGATTAGTCGAGCGGTTTGCTGACTAACGCCAGCTGCCTCTCTTGAGTATCGTTCGGGTATTAGAGGAGGTACCTAAGGGCCACGTTTCCTTTGAACGCACTCAAGGAATACGGATTCTCGACTTCGAGGCCTTTAATCGGCAGGATTATAACCAACTACGTGAGTCCGTGAGCGAAAACTTTTCCTCGGTATCGACTTGACTTACTTCGTACAAAGAACTTCGATGTTAAAAGTTTAGGGTAAGCGGAAATAAAAATGTTTGTGTAAAGGGGAACGGTATCATCGTTTCCCTTTTAAATTTTTAGATCTTGATAGAATCATATAATTGTAAATTTTATGTTACATTGATCGACTAGATATCATAATTTTGTCGAAAAGGTATTATTTTATACGTAGTCTAATAGGAAACTAAATGGTAAGAGCAATTTCGTTAATTTTTAAAAAAGTTTTATAAAGTTACTAAAGTGTATTCTTGTTTTGTTGAGAGTCTAAAATTTTACCCCGTGTCGCGCAGGTGCAGTTGCGTGACACTTATTGCTTCTCCCCTTTCGTTTAACCCTTCTGCCACCCTCCCGTCTAGTGCAGGGGTCGTTTCCGTATTATCGGCGATCAGTCTCAATTTCCTTTAACAAAGATTGCACGATTATTAACAAGAGTTTGAGTTTCTGCTATTATTGTATCACTATCTGCTATTATTGTATTTAAATAGCCTACCTAAGAATCAAATGGATGCATCGATACACACTTGGTATTCGCGACTTTGTTAATTACCCGATAATAATCGGAATAATTTCTTATACGTGCCACTAATTGGTGAACCTACTTTTCGTCGCTTGTAACAGAAGAAAATTATCAACTGCGCGTGTGCAACGCGTGCTTGGAAAGAAATTTTCAAATTTTTTTTCGCATGTTGCAATGGCGAGAAAATATCGAGCGTGATCGAAAAAGGCTGCTCGAAGACGAGAATAAATAACTTTGAAAAGGTGCTTCTATAAAAGGAAAGAGTAAAACGTAATTGAATTTACAAAAAAGGCGGTGTGAACGATAACAACGTACGACACGCGAAGCCAAATGACAATTTTGCACAAATATGTGGGTTAGGTATGAACGATTTCTTGGAAATTTGCCAAAAATTTCGAGAGAATATCTTTGTATTTTGTATTAAAGTGCGCGAAAGAACAATGAACTAGAGATCCTCAAATAAAAAATTGGACATAGTTTAGACTTTTAGTGCTAAAGAGAAATTGAATAATATGACGAATCAAACCATACATATGATTGATTCGCTATATTTTTTTAGGACCTGCAAGATGAAATAAAACAGATAATCTGTAACTTTCTTTCTATCTTAAGTAGAAAATAGTAAAAAATAAAATTTGGCGGACCAAACATATGGACCAATCTCTTACTTGAGGATCTCTACGATCGACGAGATATCGAATGTGTCTGCGGGAATTCCATCGTTGATTAACACCCAGAGAATTCTTTTGACGTTGCATTCATCTCCGGATACATTGGTTCCGCCCAATGATCGGAACGTAACGTTCTATCGAATTACAAACATTATGAGCGGCGTGACGTGCTCGGTTATTAAACTCGGTTATTAATTAATTCCGGTAATGTCGTATATCCCGGTCAGGTTTGAATCGAACGGACCGACGAACGTTTTATCGGAAATGAAATCGCGATATTGACGCATTGACGTAATTCGTTTTGGAGGAACGTTAACTCCGTTCTCGCGATAACGTTATAGTCGAGGATCGTTATTAATGCCGTTAATCCTGGGATTGGCGGTATTGCGACTGTGTAGTATCTGGAATATTGGGTTATTGACACCGGGCGCATCGATCGATCAATGTATTCCGTACAGTGTTATGAGATCGATGATCATCTGGGTGAACGACGACGGTTAATTTGAGCGGCTGAAACACTCTGAGATTCGTCTCGAATGGTCGTAAATCAAGATGGCAATGTGATAATGGAACATCTTGTAATATGAAATGGGGAGATGTCTATAAATATATATAAAGAAAGAAGAAACAACGTTGATGGGATTGAAACTTAACTCCCCACTGGCAATGTTGGACTTTAAGGCACAATTTATTTTTTAAATTCTTTTAAATTGAATCGTAAATTTATGAGAATTTAATATAAAAATTTTAATATAAAAATTGAATATAGAAAATTATGAGAATTTAATATAAAAAAAATAAGATACAATTTAAAACTCTTACGATAGTATACAAATTTATTGAGACTTTCATAAGTATACAGAAAGAACAGTTTTCGTTAGATTCAGATTTAATAAGTAATTTTGTAATATATACTATCGACATAATTATGTAGGACACTCAAATTGATTGCTAAAACTTTTTGCAGTATTGCTCATCATGTTTGGAGTTTCCTACATAATTATTTTGATAGCCCAACAAAATTATATTCAGATCTGTATCTATCTAAAGTTTTTTTAGATACTTCAACAAAATTGTTCTTTCCGCGTATGTAAGAATTTTTTAATTTTTATACAATCTGGTACAATATAAAATATGTACTAAAGTTTTAAGACTCAGATTGCGGATGAAGGGTAAAGTTTGAAGAACCAGATTGCAGAAGATTGAAGGGTGATGAAAAACTTCACATTGCCGATGAAAGATTAAAAAATTTCTTTTAATTATTTGTGCTACACAAACACACACGCGCAAATTTTTAGAAATTAACAATATATCGCGCTACCTGGCAAAGAGTAAAGATAAACTGATCGCGGTACAACTTAAATCAGCTGCCACGGGACGGTAATTGTAATCCAGCCGGTGTACACGCGCGCATCGTCGTAATTTTCAGTCAGATGTAATTAAACCCAATTAGGTCGTAAGGTGAGCAACTTCTGACGCACCTGGCTGGGCCGTAAATTACGCCGGTAAGTCCCTCCCCCCCTTTTCCGCTCGTGTCTATCTTGCCGGCACTATGATTACAGTATTCGTAATTTTATGGTTTCTGCTCGAGAACGTGGATCATTATCTTCTGATTATATTACTATCGTCATAAATCGCGGCCCTTTTCAGGGAAACGTGAATTAAATTGTCAAAGTAAGGCACGAGACACAGAAAGAAATCATTTCCGTAATTATATAGCATAAAAAAGCACATTATGAAATTAAAAAAAAAAATAATCGCACAAAAAGTAGCTTAAATACTGACGTCATAATAACGGCTCATCTTTCGAAGGAGTTTATATACCTTTGGATTTGTACCGCATCGATCCTTAACGCGCCCTGCATTCTGTCAGTGTATTCACACAGTAACGATCGGCTCTCCCCTATTAATGGAATCCGACAAACGTTTCACCACGGATAAGAGAAAAACAGAGAGTGAGAAAAGGAAAGACAAACACGTAGAGGTTGCAGAGTGTCGAGGAGGTCGGAATCGGCTCTCCTGGGTGTCTGTAATTCGCTGTCGGTGTTTGTCGATCGGCAGAAACAACGGCCGATCGACCGTGACGTGGACATCAGCGAGGGGTGATTTGCGCGAAGGGAGTTAAAAGGGAAAGGGACAGAGAAGGGAAAAAAGTGAGAAAGCCCAGAGAGGAAAAAGTGGCGCACGGCCGAAACATCGTGTAGGTAGATGGACGTTCACGCGGAGTGTGGTGCAAAGTGAAAGAGAAAGAGAGAGAAAGAGGGAGGGGGAGGAGAGAGAGAGAGAGAGAGAGAATGAGAAAGAGAGAAAGAGAGTCGAGCTACTCCTCTCCTCGCTCGATCAATACACACTACCAGCAACCACCCAACCCACCCTTCACGTCTCTGCCCCATGGCACAACCCCTCGACCACTGTGCGGCGCTCATCCACCAACGTCACCCCATTTCGAGCGCACAGCTACCACCGCACATACACACGCATACGTATATACACGCAAGTACACCGAATACATGTTATACATCGAACAGACGATACAGATCACTGTGGTATCGACGAAGCCACCGTCATTTTCACCGTCTTTTTGGCCTGATTGACAAGAGATCAACTTTGTCGACATGATCGACGAGCAATTGGCAAACGTGTTCCGTGGAAATCATCCCCGAGAATTGCGAATGGACAGGCCGATAACAGAACCTATGTTTGAATATGTCCGTTCTCCATAACGTGCGGTGTTATGGAGTTATAGGCTTGGTCTTATTGATAGGTTGGCTACATAGAACACTATAGAATCGCTAGTTAGGCTTTGTCGAAGCTAAGGGGGTATTCCCTACGGCTCTTTCACCCTTCGAGTGGCTGGCGATGCCGAGGTTTAATTAAGTTCTGGCCGATCCAATGGGAGGAAGTCTCGAGAGCTTCGGAGAGGGCTTGCTCGTGGTTTCTCCAAATACATTCAATGGCCGGTGCAATTAAACTACTATTAGAACTTCTTGCAAAAATCATTAATTTACGAATCACTAAATTTTCATACCGCCAATATGGAATAAAATACATATAATTGAAAAAGTGAAGTAAAAAATGTGAAGTACATAATACAAAAGTAAATCGTAATAATTTTTACTGCACATTAGATTAATTTCGAATGAATCGGATAATTGCAAGGAGTATAAATTAGGGATGCACGAGATTGTAAAATTATCGGATCCCGGATATCGAAAGATAAAAGAAATAAGAAAGTGTCTTCTAAAAAAAAGGAGAGCCTAGAGAAAAAAATTGTAATTTTGCAACAATGTATGAGATATTATAGCATCATCAATATGCATACTATTTTTAGAACTATTTGTATAAGAAAAAAATCAACAATTTAATGATCATCAAATTTCAACCGGATATATTCCCGGATATTAATGACATCCGACTATCTGGTCGGATAGTAAAAAATTTCCGGATAATATCAGATACCGGATATTTTCCAGATATTCGGTGTATCCTTAGTATAAGTAAAAAATGTATACACAAAGATAAGATATACGCCAGTAAAGCTGCTGTTATAATTAAGGCCTATTTAATAACAAAGACAAGATAATTAGAAAAGGGATAAAAAGAGGTAAATCGTAAAATAAAAACTGAATAGATTATAAAACAAAATGTAAATTAGGTAGAACGTAAACAGAATTTAAATAGGAACGTACGTATATTGAATTTGTAAAAAATGAAATTCAGTAAAATGGATAACGACAGGATGAAAGGAGGAAAGTGAGGAGAAAGATCTAATATAGAAAGTAATAAATTAAAATGTAAGAGGAAAAACGGGACGAGTTAATAATAAATTAGAAACTCTAACAATAAATTAGAAAGTATTTGCGGATTTTTTCGAGATACATCGCCAAGTTTAGTAGATTTAATGTTTCTTGCTCGTTAGGAAGAATCAAGAGAACAGAGAAACAGAGTTCCCAAGACTTGCAGAGTTGAAAGCAAGGTCAAGCGACGATTGAAAGACGCCGATCTACGCACGCTTCGTGACGAGAATGTTCCGATAAATGACTCAATTCCCACAAATAGCCAATTCATGAAAGGAACTGAGTCACGTTCGTGAGAAAGATCTCAGAAATAGTTAGACTGAATTTACAATGTTTTCTCTGAGATAATTATTGTCCTCCTTTCTTTCTGCTAGATCATTTACAGCAAATTCGGTTGGACGCATTAGTGCGCTCTGGTTCACATTAAAGCCATTGATTTAACCTAAGTGTAAAAATGAAATGTAAGTATTTAGAATTATAAAATGCATACTTAATCTCTAATAGCGCAATAAAATGTATGAGGATTTCATGATTTAATCATTTTATATATTTATATATAATATATATTTCTATATATTTATATTAAACCCATATCTTTCGTCAATTTTTTTTTACAACAGCTGTAATGTATATAGAGTCCAATTGAATTAGCTATTAGAAGAATATGTAAAAATTATATTCTTAACCCCCTGCCATGTGGAATTTTGCATCTTCCATCCGTAATCTGGGTGTTCGAGCATCGAGTGCAGATTTTTATATTGTTCCCGTATAAAAATCTAAAAAAAATCTTATATACTTTATTAATCGTGCTT
Organism: Acromyrmex echinatior; assembly: GCF_024713525.1. Lineage (NCBI taxonomy): Eukaryota > Metazoa > Arthropoda > Insecta > Hymenoptera > Formicidae > Acromyrmex > Acromyrmex echinatior. The sequence goes on from NC_141855.1 coordinate 13,414,433, forward strand.
GTCTGCATTTCACGCAGATTCTTGAGACAGAATCCTGTGACCAATCATAAAAATTTACTAATTGCGGCCGGTGCGTAAAAAAAGGAGAGAAACAAATTGACCAATCATAGTCGATTATTCTCCTCACATTCGACTGTGATTGGTCAATTCTTACAATTACAATCACTTACACAAAACTACGCTTACACAATTAGAAATAGACTTTAAATTTACAGTGTTTGACAAATTATTATGGACAAATTGGCGTATTGACGTGTAAACTATCGATACTAAAAGCGCGAAAAATTCCACGTGTATTATTAGCGCCGTAAAATTTTTATCGGACGTGGTATAACTTTATTAGACGGCACAGTAACAACATCTTTAGGCACAGTAAACTATAGTGCCCGTTTCTCGTTTCATCGCCGTTCTTAGCTAGGAAATAGCGTCTCATCACGGTCGCCATAATAATGTCGAGGAATTTCTCACCCTCGCGTTAATCCGTATTTAGATGAATTTTTTAAATGCCACGTTTCTCCGTAAAATCTCACAGTTTAAACAGAGTAATCTCACATTTAACAAGATAATCTCCACTTGCATAATTTCGCCCCTTCGTAGGGGCGTGTGTTTACGCCGCTAATTTTCCTTCACGTACTCCCATGATTTAATGCCTTTCATGCTTAACGCCTATAACGAGCGCCTTCGCGATCGCAGATTCGTCCCGCCTTATGAAGACAAACCCTGGGCAAATCGCCTCTAAAACCTGTTTATACTGGAAGTAACAAGATCGTTTCGTCATCTCACGGGAATGAGCGTTAGAGCACACTTGCTACCAGAAGTCTGACGTTTACCGAGCGTTTATCGCTTCATCATCGGGCCGCCGTCGTGAAATCCTCGCGGTCCACAACAGGGCCCTTTACGACGTATTATAAATCGTCCATGTTTTTCGTCGATATTTTTCTCTCTTCTTTTTTTTACGCACCGGCCGCAGCCAGTAAACCTTTATGATTGGTCGCCGGTCGTTCCGTCGTGGAATTTGCGCGAAACGCGGTTAATAAAGTTCCAAGCCGAAAGATGTACGTTTTTTTGTTCATCAAAAACCTCGACCATTCCCCTCTTTGCTACTTTACGAGTCCGGTTTTTTTTTTATGGAACCCGAAAATTCCACTTTTTCTTTCTTCTAAAATCGGCCTCTTCCAGGCAAGACTTTCAGTTTTACTCACTTGGTGCATCAGCTCGCGTAATGCCGGACTCTAATTTAACTTGCACGATAAAACGCAATCAAAAACGTATCAACGTCTAGAGCGTGGAAATTTTTTTCACAAAGAAAAAAATGTACGCGTGTTTTTTTTTTTAAAGGTCGGGCTGCTTTTATACTGGGAGTATCGATCCGCACCGAATTGCATTTTATTTTGCGGCACCATCGCGCTTTTCATATTTGATGTCCGACCGATTGCATCCGCGGCAGTTCTCTCCGCGATATATCGAATACTAATAAGCGTGTGAATATTAAATGTCTCGGGATCAATAAAATATTAATAGAGCGCATTGCGCGTTTCACACAGCATTACAAATTGCAGCAGCGGTAGCAATAATCGATCGCGGTACAAAAATTGCGTTGCCGAAAGTACGAAGGGTTCGTGGAATATAGAGATTCAAATAGAGTTTGAACATCATACATAATTGGTCCGCCATATTTTTCAAAACTTCCTTAAGCTAAAGTGAGACAGATAATGCATAAGACGGAATATATCGTATCTCATTCTATCTTATATATGCATCTATCTTCTTCTGTCTTCAGTAAGTTCTGAAAAATATAGCGTACCAATCAAAAGTTGTCCAAATGGTGTCCAATTTCTTACTTGAGGATCCCTAGCGGAATGTTCTTCCTACGTGAGAATTATGCGGATCCGATCTCACCGATCTCTCTAACATCCATGTAAGACTATTATCGCTGGAGTCCTTAGCTCTTAGTCCCTCTGCCGGCATATATCTCCAGGACGAAGCTATTGGCGGTTGCAGGAGAACACCCTGCAACCCCCTGGACAGGACGTTCGCGTTTACGAGCGCCTTCGCTCCGGATTTCAGTTTAGCCCGATAATCTCCAACGGCTGGGCATCCTGGCAAGACCTCTCGGAACATTACTCTTTCTATCATTTCCCCTCGTCTTTTCTCTCTCCTGTCTTTTCTCCTTCTTTTTGCTCGCTCTCTTTCTCTCCTTTACTTACTCTTTTCCTCTATCGCCATTTTTTCGGTCTCCAGACTGCTGGAGCTTTTTCAAAAGCCCGACGTGGGAGGACTTATCAAGCACGCCGACTTTCTGGGGATCACCGATTACGTCCTGCAGGTATTACCGGAGAGAAAGAGGTGTCCTGGAAGAAAAAGGAGTCCTTGCGGAAGACGGTACGCGGACCGGTGGGTGGGATTCCATTTCCGGGATTTATGGACGCGTCGCGCGCGCATGCATGTGACTCGCAACGTGATGTCGGTTTCACCGTAATTTTCATCCTCATACTTCACGCTATCGCGACTGCATCTCTTTCTGCCGGCACTTCTGTTGCGAAAGGCGCGCGCCGGCCAACAAACGTTTCCATTCATCAAACGTCCGTCTTCTTGGTAGAGACGAAGTCTTTACAGGTCACCGGTAAAAATATATTGCCATTTAATTTATATAGCCTGGCTAATATTATATTCATGCTAGGGGAACAATTTCCTATTTTTATTTTCTCGTCCTCAGCGCTATCATGCTATAAAGAGCTGAGGAAACCAAGTAATTTCTGATAGACGCTTTGTCTATTTCGTATTGTTTGTAGGCGTAACGTTACAATAAAAAATCACTGGTTTCATTTGAGCGAGGCGAGAGACATTTGTGCAACCGGAGCGTTTCGATCATCGGTAACTACCAGTCTAATCTCTAACTAGCCATTCAGGCCACTGAGATACGATCTGAGGCGTGGTCGCACGCCAATATAACCGCTCGTGATAGACTCGCGTATACACGGTGTTGAAAGCATCGCTTACTTTCTCTATCTTTCTCAGCTACGGACAACGGAAGCGGAACTGAAGAGAATACCGTTTGGTTTCAACATGAGTCACACATAGATAATTTCATACGTGTAATACATACAACTATGATCATTGCCAGATCTTATCAAAATAAATGACAATGTTGCGGCACTCGGTACACTCGCGTCGCAATAGAATAATTATTCCATACGTTCACCGTGAACTATCGGTCGCGCGATCAACTTCCAAGCCGCACGGCATGGCTCTTGCAAGATAATGGACCACCCGGATGTTTTCTTTTATTCGTATCCGTGTACCATTATAGAGTCCCCGAAGGTCTCGCCAGTGGTTGAAGGTTCATTCGCGTGACGGTATTGGTCAGGACAGAAATATCCGTCTCGAGAGCGTCTCAAGAGGCAATGATTATCGCGCGTGGAAAAGTTGCAGCAGCAACGAGAGGCTCGCGTTTAAAATCATCGAGAGTCTGTCTAACGATAGTCGCTCGAAACCAAGCGCACGATTGAAATAGAAATCTCAAGATCGGCAGCACATCCAACTGATTTATTTTAAATTTTAGTAATCTAATTTCTTCAGAATAAAATAGTAATTTAATTTATTTAGCTGTCATTATTTATTAAAGATATTTTAAATGTATAGTGCATTTCTGCAAAAAGTGAGCAGAATTAAAAATTTATACTTTTCGAATAAAAATAAATGTTATAATACATATATATATATATATATATAATAAGGTCAACGGTTAATATTTAACAATACAATTTTATAGTTTAAATAAAAATTTTCTCATTTTATCTTAATTATTTAAAAAAAAGAACATCTACTTCTTATTGAAATCATTTTTAATTCGAATTCTAATATTATTTTGTTACAAAAATAAAAAATACCAGTAGTAATATATTCTTAAGAAACGTCTTTAATTTTTGTTATATTGATATTATTATTAATATAAAGAAACTGACTGTTTTTTTAATTTAGAATAAATGGCAGGTTAAATTTAGAATAAATGTCGACAGGAAGGTACACTCGATTGCAATTCACACGATGTAACTCGCGGTAAATCGATCTGCAATTTACCGTGCCATACGACAACGATTAAATTCGTTGTTAACCGAACCTACATTCGATTGTAATTCACACAACGCAGCAATTAGTTAATTTCATAATTTAGAATACAATAGAAACGAGTGGCATTCGTTATCAACTAACGATATGAAACAATGTTTTCGACGCGTTAAAGATGTAATGGTAATCTCTATTTGGTGGGGATGACGGTGAGTATCTGTGCACCTGCTGTTATCATAGAGCTTCTATTACCATTACCGGTACCTAATGCTTTCCGGGTGTTAATGGAAAGCAGACACACGGTTCTGGTTACTACCTACGACGAACGAGACCAACGGAGAAAGGGAAAACTGCGGATATTTTATGAGGATCGTAAAGTCGACGCTGAGTGATTCGAAAAGCGGCTTCGATTGTACATCGCGCCTTTAGGCGTCGCGAATTAATTAAGTTTGTCAGCAATTAATGCCCTCAGCATTAGGATTAAGCGGACGAGCAGTTTCCGTTGTCTTTCAGAGCAAAGTTCTCGATGAGTAATTTTGTGTTAAATACCGAGCGTGTGTGTGGGCGATGCGGATTTAAAGTGAGTGAGCGAGCGGAGTCTGAAACGACTCGTGCCGGCTATTTCGTCGGGATGTTATTATGCAAATCGGACCGGCCCCGTTATTTTGTTACGCTTATTACATAATTACGGTAATCGCCGGCATTCCGTGACTACCGCCGTACGCCGACCGTACACGTCATAACGAACCAACGATAATTTCTACTCCGGCTCCGGTTACGCAATCGTGAAAACGCACGCGGCGATTCATTCCTGGGGAGAGTCATCGACTCGATACACGTAGCAACTACGTTCTCCTCGACGAGAATCCACAGCACGATCTTTACGAGCCTTGGATAAGTCCGTGGAGTATAAGTTTCCGGAGTAATAAATTCACGCAACGCTGCAGAAGCGTCGTAATTGACCAGGAAACGGGGAGTAAATCAGCAGACGCGGTCTAATAGAACTCGACGGTAAATTATCGCCCGACGACTCGCTCGCAAAATACTCCAGCGTCACGCGGATTAATTTGCATAATTAATCTCGGCCCGCGCTCGCCCATGCTAACGTTCAACTTTTCAGCGGACGCGATACTAACGAAGCGTAATCTAATTTACTCGCCGGCCTGCCTCGAGTCGAGGCCGAGTACTTCAGAATTAGAGACACTCGAGTCTATCAACACAAAAGAGTTTCCCGCGAGTAAACGTTACAAAGTGTTCGATACAAAGCGTTTTATGCTTAAGAACTGTTAAAACACGAGGATTAACTCATTTTACAATTAAATTCATAATATCATATTATAGCTAATTTGAATTATTTCTATTACTGTTAGATGTAAGCAATTAAAGAAGCAATGGTAATTTAATCATAGTTAATAACATTTTGTTATGTTTAACCTTCGTGTGTGTCAAAATATAAATCAATCTATTTCAGTGTAATACAGTGTAATAATAGGTTAATTTCAAAATAAATAATGTCCACATTAATATGTACTTAGTAAATAATAAACTATATTTGAATCAAATTTAATATATTTTCTTGAATTAAATTGTCGAACTCTATTGTTATTCAGTTAAATAATATATTGAGTAGGAGCAGTGGCTCCTATAATCTATAAAAATAATTAAAAATTACTCAAATTAGGTACATTACGAATTTAATAATGCATAAGTCATCATTGCTCCTATTCAATACGTTAATTTAATTAGAACAAATAATTTAATTAAACAATTTAATTAAACAACTCTAAGAAATATATTAAATGTAACTCAAATTTAGTTTAGTATTTATTAAATGTATACGTTAATATGAACGTTGTTTACTTTGAAACGTTGTTTAATAATTTAACCACAGAAATGCATTGACATTTTGACACACGTGGAAGTTAAAAATAGCAAAATGTTATTTAACTTAAGGGATTGAATTACCATTATCCTTTGATATCTAATATCTATAATTAACCTTCCGCCTACAATATTGGACTTTAAAGGTGTAGACGATTTTTTTATTGTGAATTCTAGTAGATAAACGTATAAATCTGAAAAATAAATATAATCCAACTTCTGTGATAGTCAAAATTTATTGTTAAAGTTTTCATAAATATATAAGAATTTTTTATAGAGTCCGAAACAACTGTAAAAATCTGGGACAAAGATTGAAAATTTCATAATATTACCAATGAAAGAGTACCTAAATAACATAATCTTTTAGGTCGATATAAATACAATTTTAAGATGTCATGACCCAATCACACAGCTGCATCTTAAAAGATTATATAAGACGATCTTAAAATAAAAACCGATTATGAATATATTATAGGCTTTTAGATAATTCTCGCAAAGATGTCTTCTGTCCTGAATTTGAACTTTTTCAAATTGTTTTCTGGATAATTATGAAAAGTATAACTCGTGTACAAGAAACGAAATTAATTGATTTCTCATCAAAAAATAGATTGTGTCGCATAATTAATGTTGCGTTCCGTTTAACGCTCGCAACGCTCGAGAGTATCGTTTGTCGTAGTTTAATATTTGATTAACAACAAGGATAAAATGATTCTACGAGTGTTGCGGGCGTTAAGAAGGGCGTGGAACGCACTCTAAATAAAAAATTGTTTAAATATAATTTCTGTCAATATATTCAATTCTACATAAATCGTGTGTGCCCACTACCATTTTCCTATCACACGTACTATTTTCCTTTCCGAAACATTTTCCTCACCTGTATCATCTCTTTATTCCAAACGATCTCAGTGCTGCCTACATACGAACTTTGTGCCAGAAAACGCGAGGAATTCGCAAACTACTCCGCCGAATTCCAACTGTTCTTGCCACGAAGCGAGTTGTCTCCTGGATGCGTCTCCTGTGAAGTTATATAATTCCAACTTTGGGGGTCAAAGTGACCCCGAATTCCGGAAGCTACCTTTAAACCAACCCTGGAAATTGATGCAACTGTCGGGAATGTAACTCGATCGAATACTCCGTTCTCCCTTAAATGCAATCAGGTTTAAAAATTATATGATTCTGGATAGATAAGTCCGTTTCGTTTTTTTTTTTTTTGTTATCCGAGACAACTCCGCAAATTCCGATTTTAGAATGCAACAGGGCACCTCTCTCGCGGGAAATACAGTGCTTTTTGCTTTTGTGCTGTTCAGTTATGCAATTGTAATGCACCGCAATAAAATATTCAGTATAATCGTCACGGGTAGAAAATGCGTGACAGAATAACGGTAGAGTGCGAATAATAATTCACGCTCGCTTATCTCCACATGCATCGTGAATATTACACGCGCCATTATGCTAAATTTTTTCGGTATTACATTTCACTGCCATTATCTTTAACTACACGAAATATGGACGCTTAAATTATAGGAGAATTCTCATCACGATAAAAAGAGTCTACTTCAATCGAGGATTATGCCGGTGAAAAACATAGAGAGATCGTTGCTGGACACTCTGTATGTACACGTAGACTTTACGGAGTCCAGTGACGTTGTTTCAAAGGTATATGGAAGTCAGAAAGAGGGAACGGACGATCAAAGGGGAACAGGGTAGATTGGTTGGGGAACATGGGTAGCGATCCAAGGCGGACGCCACGTCAGGGGAGAAAGAGGGACAGGATCAGACGTGTGAAGTGGATTCTAATTTTAGAAGGAAAGCGGGATTATGCCCGTCTTTGACGCGACGATTACGGAGGCCCGCATCGTCGAGGTGAATCAAGACGAGTTCGACGGCAGTGAAATATGATTATGATTGCATTTTTGATAATTTTTCAGTTTAGTAACAGAAAAAAAATCATTAGTATATATACGCATGAAAAGAACAGTTTTGCTGAAATACCTAAAAATTTAATTAGATATGTATATCTGAAAATAATTTTGTGTGGATCAATATAATTGTACATAACGCTTAGACGTTGAAGACAATGCTGCGCAAATAATTTTAGCATTTTAGCAACTAGTTCTGTATAATTATTTTGAAAATAATAAAATTCTTTTCAAAATTATATTTGTAGTGAGAAAAAATATACTAAATTTAAATATTTATTTGTATAGTGTCAACTAAACATTTTCTTATAATAAATAAATATTTATTTAATAAAAAAGATTGATGATTCTTATACCGAATAAATATATTTTTATATTTAGTAAATATTTAGTTGATACTGTTCAAACAAATTTATTAAAATTATGTAAATTTTTATCAGTGTTGCTAAATTTTTAGATGCTTTAGCAGAATCATTTCTTATATATGGTTTTGTCAAAGTATTTGATAATTTAACTAAAAACAGATCTGTGAAAATAATGAAAATAATTTTGTCAGATCACCAAATAATTATGAAGGCCGCTCAGAATTGATATTCCAAAATGTCAGAATTTTTTGCAGCATTGTTCATTATGTTAGAGCGTTCTATATAATTATTTTAATAATTCAAACAAAATTATTTTTAGATCTGTATTTACATTGAAAAAAGTCTGTAGTAAAAGTTACATTAATTGGAATTCTAGTTAAAAATGGAATTCCAGTTACAAATCAGAATTTTTTTGTTGACTCTGTTATAATTCTAATTAAAATAGAATTCTGACTAATATAGCCAGAATCTTCTGGTTCGTTTATTTTCAAATTTCAGAAATTTTTTCCGATGCAGCTACATTTTTAGATACTTCCGCGTATGTTCAGCATAACGCACGTTTCACTTTACTTAACAATAATTTCCCGCGATATTATTCGCGATAAGTTGAATAACGGTAGATCATAAAAAATTCGGAGAATGCTACGACTCGCTACAAGTATACGACGACTATTGCATGTCTCGTACATTTAGAAAGTTTCGCTCGCCAATAATAATATATCACGCTATGTGCCAAGACCATTAATTATCAACAAACAATTTATTCCTTCTCCCAACTCGCGCATAGACTAAAATTTCTTTTTTCTTCCTATCTGTCGTGCATTAATTCATTTTTTGGCTGTTGCTGCTGATGCACTACGTGGATTCAGTAAGCGTGCATATGTAGATACCAGGGCAAGTTCCATTAAGCCTGCGCCGCAGTGCAGCTTATAAAATCCGATGAGACGCGATTAACGCCGCCATTGAACGTCGATGACGGCGACGGAGTCGGCCTACTGGAAGCTCGAGTGGGTGAGAAGTCTGGCGAAACGCGAATGCCCTAGACGGTTTTAATTAACGATTGTCGCGAAAGCAAAATGGCAAAGTCAGGCTGGGTCGAGAGCGCCTGTATTGTGAACGCCGGTGCTGAAAAAAGGTTTAAAAAAAAAAAGGTCTCATTTATCGTTCAACTGCAATTTTTCCGAGCGAGTTAACGAAGGTACGCTCGTCAGGACGTGATCTCTTCATTTTTTTTTGTTTCTGTCCATTTCGCTTTTTAAATTAGCTACGAGTGTCGCTGCTTCTTCATCGATTATCGGTTTTATTTACCTGCCAAACTTTAGAAAATGTCGTGATATTTTCCCGAAGATATCTTTATAATATGATATAATTAGCAAACTTTATATTGATTAACGACCAAGTCGTAGGATTAACATTTATTAAAGATTTGCTCTTCTAAGAGAAAATTAAATATAGAAGCAATCTTTCATAATGATTTTTAATCTTTCGCTTTGAAACTATCTGCCAAGTATATAAAAATCAACTTTGTGATTCCATTAATAACACACATTTTTAAATAATACGTATTGAAATGTAGAAAAAATTATATTCTTCCCTTGATGCAAATGTTAATTAAAATGTAATGCTTTTAATAGAATAAAGTTATCGATAGGGACCGTATCGAATACCAATTGCCATGAGCATGTAATTACATTGCCGTTGAAATATTTAAATTTTAATAATATGGGCCATTGGCTGTCATTTTCATTTAGCGTTAATGGAAGCCGCGGGGTGAGGAACAAACTGATTATGATAACGCGCCGACGAGAGATTCGCCGTCAATCGCGCGGCCGACGAATTTATTCCGGCTTAATCGCTCGCGACCATCGTTATTAAACGTTGCGCAAAATAGACGAAATGCACGGCCAGCGCATTGCACCGCGTTATGCACATGAGGGAAAAAGAGCGAGCGAGCGAGCGAGCGAGCGAGCGAGAGAGAGAGAGAGAGAGAGAGAGAGAGAGAGAGAGAGAGAGAGAGAGAGAGAGAGAGAGAGAGAGAGAGAGAGAGAGAGAGAGAGAGAGACTGACTGCTGAAGTCACCGAGCTGGGCGCAATCCCCGCGCTTTTATACATAATAATGCAGCCACGCGAGGGCGGCTTTTATCGACCACCCCTTTCCGTGTCTGCCGCCACCTCGTCCGTCGCCCTTGCACTCCATCCTCCCTCTCCCTCTTCCTTTCCCTCAACCGATCGCATTATGAGCCCCCGTTGCCCTCCACACAAAACGATAGACTACGGTAAACTCTGATGATCGTTGCTAATACTAAGTAATGAAATACGAGAAGCACAAACTTTTTCTCTTTGACTCGAAGTATCCTTCAGACAAGTCCAGAGTCTTAAATTTTATTGGCAATCCTTCGGAGAACTATCTGCCGAGTCGGCGATTCGTCTGTGTTGTATCGTCTGGAATGAACAGCGACAAATAGCACTTACAACCTTTCTGTGCCGATATTGTGATTAAAAAACGATGCGTTATATTTGACATCTAAAATCGCATGGTTTTTTTCTGAAATACACGGACAGAACGATTTTGCACTTCAAAATTGATGAATATATTAGATCTAAAAATAATTTTGTGTTGACCTAAAATAATTATGTAGAACGTTCAAGTTGGATGCTAAATGCTAAAATTTTTTGCAGCATTATGTAGGTTATTATACATAGATCTAAAAATAATTTTATTCGACTATCAAAATAACTATGCAGAAGATTCGAACATGATGAGCAATGCCGCAAAAAATTTAGTCGTTCTAGCAATCAACTTGAGCGTCCTACATATTATTTTGATAGTCCATCAAAATTATATTTAGATTTATATTTTTAGTTACATTTCTAGATACTCCAACAAAAATCATTCTTTCTTCATGTATTTGGTACAACTAAATTCGTGTATTTGATATAAAATAAGATTTGTATACATGATTAATGTAGAGTTTATTTAAAGTTCGGCACTTTTAGTTCGTGTTTCTATTTGATAGAATATTCTGCTTTGAAATTGGAAGCATCAACTATTATATATCAACAACTTGCCTCATCGAGCAGCATTTCATTTACCGAATCAATAGGACGAGCCATTACATCAAATTAATTAGTTACAGTATATTTTTCCACAAACGACAAAATAATTGAGGAATAATGAGAATCGTTTCCTTGCGAGAAATCGATGTACGATACCGGGTCGATTCGACATTCGGCGTGCTATTTTCCGACGATATTTATTAACAATTACGCGACGCGTCTCCGTGAAGGCCGGCAGAATGCTTTATTGCGAGCGGTCGCGTATCAGTTCAGTATGCGCCGGTTCGATAACTATTTTCCGCTACCCGATCCATTTCACGCAGTGCTGAGCAAAACGGCGGGTCTCGGGATGAGAATTTGCCCGCGCGCGCGCACTCGCAAGAGCCGGAGCGTGCGCTACGCGATCGGGATGCATTGTTATCGAAATTGCATCTGCCGTGCGCATTATCATATACAGATGTGCGCCTACACGGCAAACGCAACGCGATAAAGAACTTAAAACGCCGGCAATCGAACAGCGATAATTTATCTCACGGTAATTATGCGATTCGCGACCTCGATATTCACAATCGTATCGAACACGAACGGAAGTCGTAGTAAATCGCTTTTATATATGCTAATTTTTAATTGGAAATCATTCCCTTCTCCTTACGGTGAGTATCGGTGCATATTAACGCCATATTAGAGGGGTAACCTTAAACAATTGTTCGCACCGTTGCATTTTAAGCACGCGTTAAAAGCTTCCATGTTTCATGGAACGGTTTTTGCTGAAGTATATAAAAATTTAGTTAAATACGGATCAAGATAATTGTGTTGGATTATTAAAATAATTATGTAGGACACTTAAGCTAATTGCTGGAACGCTAAAACCTTTGACAGCATTATTATAAATATATAAATATTTGAATTTTCTACATTATGTTGATGGTCCAACACAATTATTTTCAGATCTGTATTTACTTAAATTTTTAGATTCTCCAGCAAAATAAATTTTCTGTGCATACAAAACAATTTCTTTTTAAAGTGTTAAAAAATTCAGCTAAATATTGATATAAAAATAATTTTGTTTGGAACATCAAATAATTTTGTAAAATTTTTGCAGCATTGCCATCAATATTTAATTAAGCATTCTACATTCTCTAATTATTTTAATGGTTCAACAAAATTATCTTCACACACACACACACACACACACACACACACACACACACACACACACACACACACACACACACACACACACACACACACACACACCTAAATTATTAAATTCTTCAGCAAAATTATTCTTTTCATGTAGGATATGATTGGAATCGATATAACATCATAACGAATTGCAATCAAAATCAATGTTGTTTAGAGTAAGGCATAAGTTACTCGTATTCCGGTTTAATTGAAGTTTTTAACGGGAACGAGGTGCATTTTGAGTTATGGCGAGTAGAGAAATCCGTATTGATCAGACCTACGTAAGTAGGTCTAACGAGAAAAGAATATACGATTAATGTCTAATAAATTTATCATTATGATAAAAATTAAGTAACATTAATAAGCAGGATAGAATTGTAAAGTATAATTAAAAAATTTAATATTTAAAGTAAAAAAGTAAGACAAAGATGTTAACAGTAAAGTGAACATTCGCATCTAAAATGGACGAGTTTATGGTGGCGTTAGACGAGCGCTAGATACCGGAGAGACGGATGGTACCAGTGCGAAAAATCAATATTTAACCTATGATTTCCATTGCGGTCTACCTCGTCGTGTACAAGTGGTAACGCAATCACGATATAAAAGAATATGACTTACAGTCAGCTGCCACGAAGATCGGCGTGCAACGGCAGTCGCGGCACAAGCTCAACTTCCACCGCACTTGGATTGTTATTCATTTAGAAATAAGGGAATCGATAACGTTCCTCCACCTAATTTCTTTTTTACCCCGTTCACCCTCCGTCGCGGATGGTCTCGGTCACTGCTTCTTGCAGGTGGTCACTGTCAACACCTTTCACTTTACCTGGACGAATCGACGACCAGCTGACGCGGGACGTGGCCGGAGCATCAAGGTGGTGGCAAAAGAATGGAAAAAGAAAGGAGGATACGACGAGGTTTCTACGACACACCCGAGAGAACAATCGTAACCGCTCGATGGTCGGCGACAGACTGAACGTCGACACGAAGTAGGTGGTGCGCTTCGGGTTCCTCGTCTCGGCTGACTTCGGCGACGTTCGCTACTGCCGCGATGACGTCATCCCGGCAGAGCCGCGCCGTACCATCGCGTGCCCTTACTACTTACTGGTGCCGGCGCGGTCGGCCGTGTGCAGGTGCATCGCGATGCATTTTTTAGTCCCGCAGACGTTTCGCAACTTCTGCCCGAGCGCGCCTGGCGCCGCGATAAATCGCAAGAAGCGCGACGTGTCGCCGGCAATTACAATAAATGCCGCGGCCGTGAACGCCGACTACATCCGCCGAGGAATTTATTGTCATCGATAGGCATGGTGCGTTTGAAGAAGTATAAAGCGAATCCGTTTCAAATCGGACACATCATTTCGATCATCAAAAAAATTATTAACGCCGATTATTGTAATTAGAAGACTCTCAGTTATGAAAAATTGAAAGATTTTGACAACCTATCTCTTTGTAGATCGTTGTAGATCGTTTTCTTTCGCTTTTTTCATTTCTTCTCTTTCGAATAAAATTTTGTTATATTAAAAATAACATCTTCTTGCGTGTATATAAAAACTGTTATCTCTCAAAGATTTATTCCACAGAAAATCTCTCTTCACGGTGCTCGTGAGTAAATCTGAAAGTTTTTCTCGAGACAGCTATCGATGGCGACCTGGAGACGAGTCAAAAACAAGAACGACCAAGGGTGGTCCCCCCCCCCTTCTCTCAACGATGTTTATCGTGGAAGAAATAGTTTGTCTAATTGAGTAGATAAGGTGGAAGTTGCCGACAGGAGGAACGACTTGTTTACGCGAACGAAGCCACGTATAAACCTACCCACCCCCCCTCACGAGATTCATGAATTGTAACTGGGACATAAATGTGTGTTCCCCTTCTTCTCAATATACGGAGATTTAGTGGGCCGAATACGAGCGGCTATCGTTGACGTGACGCTGGACACGATCGAAGTTCCGCTCGTTCCACGCGAAGAGGGAGATATTAAATGGGCGGGCGTAATGAAGGTTTATGGTTTCCACGAAACGAGAGTTTATTGGGGGATGCCGACTGATTTTGCGAACGAGATTTTGGTGCATGCCGGAATTGGATGCACGATATGTCGAAAGAGTTCGCCGACATATTGATCTCAATGGAACGATCAAGTAATTGCGTAACACGGAATACATTTTAGTGATAACAGTTCGATGACAAGTGAGATCGACCAAAAAGTGATTGTATTAATTACCTAACCCTTCATTATTCGCATGGAGTATCCGGGATACAGCTTTATAAATTCATCAAATGTTTCGTGTGTGTGTGTGTGTGTGTGCGTGTGTGTGTATTTATATATTTATACATTCACTGAAAGAACAGTTTTAATAAAGTAAAAATATAGTTAAATATAGAAAAAAATGAACTTCGTTCAATCCATCAAAATAATTATGTAAACTACTCAAATTGATTACTGGAATATCAAAATTTTTTGCAGTATTGCTTATCATGTTTGAGTTTTCTCAAACATAATTATTTTAACAGTCCAACAAAATTATTTTTAAATCTGTATATACCTATAAATTTTTAGATACTTTAGCAAAATCATTCTTTTCGTGTTATTACATATATACGTATAATCATCTGTACTTAAAATGGTATTATAAAAGAAAACAATAATATTGAAAATAATAATATTGAATATAAAAAACATATAAAAACACGCGCATAATTATGTTAAAAAGAAACACAAATAATGTAGGGTTAACAAACGTCACGCAATCACATTTTTATTCGAATCAGCTAACTGTAGTTACGGAGGTAATCACGATACGTACGTAATCTTAACGCGCATCAAACCGGCTCATCAATTTTTCGGTTTATCTGAACGATGAGTCAATCGACAGCACCAGGATACACTCTATGCGTCCGCAGTCTGCTGGAGATTACGGATAGGATTCGATACACAGAATGCCGCAGCCCAATCAATAGAGTACAGTGGCCCCAGCGGTCTTATCGGCTGCATTCTCACTGCCGATGACAGATATATTTCGCGTTCGGATGAGACCCATTCTCCGCAGTACACCCTCCCAAAGCTTCCTATCCACGCTCCGACGTCATTCCAAAGGAAGAGAGACTATTCCACCCTCCGTTTGAGGATAAAAAGGGTCGGGCAAGAAAGAGGCAACGATGGAATTTAGTCATTTCAAGAAGCGATCGAACGCCTTCTTCCCTTGTTTCTCGGGGAGGAAAAAAAGAGTTTAACAGCGCAGTAAAAAGTGCAATAAAAGTCGCAACCACCGACGCGAATGTTCTTTGCGAACCAGTCGCGCTCGAATAATCACGAGACAGTCTCGTGTGCAAGTCTCCTCTTTCTTCTTGCCTTCCTATATATTTCGCAGTAATATGAAATGCCATAAAAATCTACATGATTACATACGGTAGTTTGCCACTGCAATAGGACTATACGCCCGATGCATCCGACAGAACGGCATGCTTTCCCTTTATTGCCAATATTTTTCTTACTTCCTCCATGTCGTGAACTCGAGGGCTGGTAGACGCGACTCCCACCCTCTTTGTTCGCAGTACGACCCCATGAAATAACGCGAAATAACCTCGTCATCTCGTAAGTATAATTGTAGATTCTATCGGCCCGCGAGGGTGACATTTTATGGATTCATTCGTCACCCTCGTCGATTCTCACTGTGTATACGCAGCCGAGGGTCGTCACCGAAGGGTGAGAAAGAAATTCCATTGCGATACTCACTTCGCCTGCACATCCCTAATTGATCGTCGCCCGCTTTCATTTCCGCGGTTATTCATTCGTCACATTTCAGTGCAATTTGTCCACATGACTGCTGTACCGAGACTCACTACAGGGTTGCCACAAATTCCTTAAAATTCCATGAATTTTTCCTCACTTTCCTTGCAGAAAAATTTCATGATTTTTTTTATTTTCAATAATATTTTGAAATTTTTTGTATTTTTGTCCTAATTTAGAAACTGTTAAATATTTTATTGACAGAGCAATTTAACATAATAATTATTATTAATGTTACATTGCTTGCTTTTGATTGTTACGCTGATACATTTAAAAAAGTGAGTCTTGCAGTTATAGCGAAAATTCTATAGCGAATCTAAGTACGCAAAATTAGCTAAATAAATTTCTAGCAAATTCTGCGATATTGGATATGTTTTGCATCTAATATAGATGATAGAGATAAAATTTAATTTATAATACTAGTTAAAGCAGCAAAATATTTTTTTGTTATAATATTCCAGAACTAATGTGATATACGCATATCAGATTTTTTTAAACCAAGAATTTTCCAGAAAACTTTTAAAATTCCCTGATTTTTCTCTGATTTTCCTAACTATTTTCCATCTCCCTGACATTCCCCTGATTTCTCTGATTTCCAGTTTTGTGGTAATCCTGTCACTACTGATCCAATAAACAACCTTCTCCCCCCTTCCTCTCGGTTGGACGCAAATTTATTAATCATCTAATAATGCACCTTATCACCGGTTATTTTCATTGATTGCGCGATTTTAGGGTAATCATGGAGGATCGATAAAGCTTAAGGTCGTCTCAAGGTATAGTTTCCTCGAATATCGAATTTCCCGTGATGCTCCACCATGGAATTTTAAAAAATCGAACGTAAAGAAGATAGCGAAGATATTATCCAATAAATATTCACCACGTATAATTTTATCGTATATCACGATTACATTACGGAAGGAGAGAAGGTGGAAAATTGCGGACGTGTATCGAATACGTTGAATTCTCTTAAGTGCAGCGCGTATCTCAAAGTTGCAAAATTTCTTAGATAAATCATCTCAGCACCTGCAGCTACTATCGAACTCAAGCAAATCTTCGCGGTCGAACTTCTAATAGCCTGCAAGAATTATCGGCGTCTTTGAAACTCTTGCGAAAGTTTTGAGAGAAAGATAGAGAGCTATCTATATAATTTTCAGCGGATATGCATATAGGTGTATATGGATAGCATACATCGGTCGGGCAACTATTTTGGCAGAGAAGCGGCAGGGGAGATATATCCTATAGACGGAAACTCATAGAGAGAGCGACATGGGGTCTCTGAGAGGGAGAAAGAGGTGATCGTCCTCTCGTCGCAAATACGATGAAGACGATAAATTAAATCCCGGAGCCGAGGGCAGAGTCGCGTGAGCAATGAAACCGCCGAACCGGAAGTTATCGCGGCTCAAAGCACTCTCTGGACTCTCTGCCGCGGCTTTGCCGCGCGGATATCCCGAAATTCCGTTATCGGCGTCAGGCTAGTGCGAACAGGAGGACACGTAAATCGCTTAACATCCCGATGGCTCCAAAAACCGATATATGTTTGTCATCGTTCGCAATTTCCATCCATCTGAAACTGATACATATTTCATTGAAAAAAAAAAAAAAAAACTGGAAATAATACGAATTTAAATCAAATTACTGGAAAGCGTATAAGGATAGAGATGAATGTAAAAGATTTTAAAAACTGGACTATATACTGCAATATTTAATAATAAATATTACGATTATTGTAATGTTAATATTGCTAATACTTAAACTTATTATAGTTATAACTGCTTGCATTAAGACACATGAACTTCTCTTTAATTATGAATGACATCCGAAGAAAGATGTCACAGTCCAGACATCATCGGGCAAATTTCTTTTTCGGCGACGTGGGTCTCGTCTTTTTTTCCAGATGACGAGCTGATCGAATGTAATTTCCACAAGCATCCCTGGAATTTGCCGGCTATACCTCCGCCATCGCCAATAATTTCCCCTCGATACCGTTTTTCCCTGCCTTCTCGTCCGTCTTCGGGATCTTTATTTCTTGGGTCATGGACGAGAGATCGAAGCGAACGCGGAGAAATGGAGAAACAGATGGAAAGAAGAATAGTTGGGAGGAGAGAGTAAGAGATAGTAAAAGTGGAAGCTGACCTTATGATCATCGCGGGAAAGTCTCGACTATCTCGCGATCAAAAAAATAAGGAATATTTTCCTCCTATCGAGGATCCACTCCAACCTCATCTCTTTTCAGTAAGGAAACAAGAAGAAAGGAGATTGGAAGTAGGGGAAGGTTGAATATTTATCTGTACCTTTCCATCGCCGAATCCACTCGATATACTTAAAACAGCCGTCGAATCGCTCGATGAAGCGTTCTCCAGAATGGAAATGATGCAAAGTGTCCGTCGCGATTTTTAACAGTGATAATACAGGCTTGCAAATAGTTCTGGTATTACGATCGCGTGGTTCTCATCAGTTACGAAATTCTGCTCGAAACGAGGTAGTCTAGGTCGCTAATTAGCAAAGTAACTACGAGCCAACGATACAAAGAAAACTTGGTAATTGAGGAAGTTAATTAAACCGGATTTTTCTTCCTTATTTTCTTTTCCATTATGTAATCCTAAAAGTACAAGTTGGCGCGAAATAAGGTATGGAAAGCGGAAATGAGTTATCGTCCAACAACGAACAATTATATGTTACCGGCCAATCGCGACGACTTTGTTATTCGATTGGCCATCTTTTGCAATCGATTCTTCTTCGACGCATCGCGATGCACCACAAAGCGCCACGTTCGTGCTCGGCGACTTGCATTGCAAAGCACTTCCGGTTGAGAGGATCCCCGCTGACGCGGTTGCCTCGAGAAGGGGGGGGAGGGGCCAAGAGGAGAGCCGGTTGGAAAGGGTCAAAGGGTAAGAAGGGTTCGTTGGCCCTTGATCGACTCTTCCACCCCGCACAGGTCGCCCGTCGTTCGTCGTTTGTTCTACCTGCTCGGCGCACGTTTACCTACATTTTCGAGGCTCCCCCACTTGTTCCCCCTTCACTTACTATCCACCGACTTTACTCTTAACTCGGTACTTCGTTTCCTGTTCACTTTCCATGTTCCCCTCACGTCAGCAGATCACGATCGCATGAACGCAGGAAGTTGAAGATTTCTCGGTCTACATTTCTTGTCGACGGATCATAACCTTTTCATTTTTTGGCAACTTACTTTCGTGCAAGTGTACGTTGTACATGGATAAATTTCGCTATGCACAGGAAACGCAATTCCCAAAAATACTTGAATTCAGACAAACGTAAATTTCTGATAACTACCAAATACATTTACCAATTACGAACTTCATTTCGATTTACGAGCGTAACTGTAAGTACTATATAAATTTACCGAAAGGTGGAACAACCCAGCCTAAGTTAATCTATATTAATAGAAACGGATGTATAACAAAATTATTTTTAGATCTGTATATTTATACACTCAACACAAATTTATTAAATCTTAATATTTCTTTGAATAGTACTAAGTAAACATTTACTTACACTAAATAAAGATTTACTGAAAAATGATAGAAATTAATGATTCGTATAACATAAATAAATATATATGTTTAACATTTATTAAATATTTGCTTAAAACTATTCAAACAAATGTTTATCAAAATTTTTTTCAGTGTAACTAAATTTTTAGATATATTTCAGCAAAACCGTTTTTCCGTGTACAAATAAACTGGTTCTGCGCGTGTTCAGATGTTAGATACCTCAAAGATAGCACCGTGCTGATATCATGCACAAGTCGAGTATGATTATCCTTGGAATTTGCGGAAGTCGGATGGAAGGAACGCGATCTTCCCTGCCTTGCATTTCGGTATACGGATCGATCCATCATCTCGTTTCCTCAGCGCTCGTTACATATTTGCCTTGCCCTCTCTCTATTCTCTACGTACATCGACCACGTACATTTTCCCTGCGTTTTGTTTGCGCTGCATTCCCTGGTATATGCCATTCTCCCTTATTACCTTCCGCATGTGCGCCAGCGAGGCGCGTTTCGCGGGACCGTCGCCAGTCACTCGATTTCTCTATTTTCGCGATGTGCATCGCGATGCACGAAAGATCGCTCGTGCGAGCGAAGCAACCTGGGACTACAAAATGCCGAAATCTCCTCGACTTATATGCGTCGCTTCGGCCGGGAACGAGAAACTACCTCGTGGGACTCGTCGGCGACGAAGCGCAGAATTTCGAATTACGATCTTTGCTTCTTGCACCTCCCACGTTATCCTTCGTCGATTCCGTTTTCGCGTGTATGAACGTGTTTCGTTCGAATTTCTTAGACTCCTCTCAGATTTGCGTCATGAATGTTTCTTCGGTAAATATTCGGTAAGAGAGATTCTCCATTAACATTTAATTCATCATACTTAATTCAATGGACGTTTCAAATACACGATGATGAGATGACTGGACCGATTTAAAAATGCATGAGCTCACGATCGCATATCCAATAGCTCGTAAAATTCGAAATGAAAAACCGTAAATCTTGTACACTTCGGTGAGAATTGCGGTTGATTGCATAATTTAATATACAACGGAACACTCACGTCAAAAATCAATTATGCCATCACTTTTTGGCACAAGATTATATATTCTAATTTTATATAATTTAAAGAGAGTTCTATGTCGCCTTCTAATAATTTCTGTTTTAGATGTAGTAAGTACTTTTATTTCAGAATTGTTAAAAATTGCATTCACAGTATATATTTACCTACTTTATGGGCTAGAGTCTAAACAAAGTCAATACCGCTTTCTCTCGCCCACTTAAGACACAGGAACATGCATCCAACGAGAACTTCTTTTGCCGGCCATCTTCCCGAAAGTACTTTACGAGAAGCCAAAATTCGCAGTGAGACCGGTGAGAGAAGGAAGAAAAGTTTACGACGTGACACGTGTCGCGCATGACAAACCACAGCGAACACGGCCTATCCTCTCCATTTTCTTTTATACAACTGCCTGTCTTTCCTCGGCCCTCGTTCCTGCATAATGCATAAGACTGATGACTTCTCGCCAGGAAGAAATTTCATTATAGATTATATAATTTAAATAAACGCTGTGTCTCTCCGAGCTCCGCTTGACAAAAATTTGTTTCTCGCATTTTTACTACAAAATTCATAAACCGTAAAAGAGTTTAAAAAATGAAATTCTATTATTTTTATTCTGCTTTAAACGCGCGCGAACAGCTAGACGTACTTAGAATGCTAAAAGAGCAATTACTTAAAATTTTATACAAGTTTTTTTATTATTGCATCGTCTATTAAAATTTTTATTTGTATGAGAAAATAATTGTGCGTTTATATACCTCGACCTCGACGAGGGGAATATAGGGATGCAAACGCGCTGATGTAAATGTAACACTTGCGAGAACATCATTGTTACGCACTCGAATTTCTTGCTGTCATAGCTGATACGCTGACCGACATAATCGCGTTATAATTAACGTTGTAAAATGATTAACCGTGATCGATATAAAGTCATTACATTGTGATCCCTAAACGTAATAATTTATCACCCTGATCGTCCTGAACGGAAAGAAAGCAAAACAGAGAGACAATGCGAATTATATCTCTCTCAATATATAATATTATTGACTCAAGTCGTCTCGTTAGCGAATTTTACTTAATTAAGCACTTAAGTTTCAATTCTTCTTTTATTTGTGTTTCATCTTGCCTTCATTAACAAACAAAATTACGAGAAATAAAGAACGTAAAATAAACCAAATCACATAAATTAAAATTTGCATAATTTTTACAGTTAAAACGATTCAATTCGCTTCAATTTGATGTACTATTTAAGGAAAATGCTTCTCAGTGTCCCAAATACATCAAAAACGTTAAGCTGGCGTTTTAATAGCTCTCCGGATAATTCATGTAAAATTAAATCGATCGATCTATTTTGAGCGCAAACTGCACCGTTGGATTTAGTTATCGCTTAGCAACGGACGAAGATTTTGGCTCGCATTGCTTCGCGAAAGATACTCCCGTCGCGCTCGTTTTGCTCCCGGACTGCGCAAGCCAAGGGGTGCATCACATCGGGCACGTTTCGACGGGATCTCAAGGTGGAATGCAGAAATGTGCACGTGGCTTCAAGTTAGCATATAAATGAAATTCGCCACGACTCGCAGAATGTCAATGAAAGGCAAGTCTCTCGTGGATGTGCGCGAGGCTGTGTGTCGACGTGCTTTTACGCGTGTACGTAGAAAAATGCCGGTCAAAAACGCACAGCTGAACTGACTTTGAGTACAAAATGCGGATAGATCCTTTCTTCGACACACAGAGAATATTTATAGATATCCTATTTTCCCATTTTCGAGGGTTTGAGAGAAAATTTTAAACCGATATCTTTGATAATTCATCTATTTTAATAAAATGAGATGATATCATGTCAAGTCCAATTTCCTGTAGCCAAGTGGAAGAAAATTCACGCTTGCATTTCACGATCATTTATTGTTAATTGAGTCGGCGAAGCGGGGACAGTCGATATCCTGTTGGTGAACGACGATACGATCCGGCGGTTGTTGACGGAATGCGAACGAGCCACGAGGTTTTGTTGGCGAAATAACGTGTCCGGCGAAATATCCGCACGTTAGGAGAAGCGCCGCGGATGGACAGGCGCTTTCGTTGTATACGGAAAACGATTTCGACGTGTCTGCCTTTTTCTCTTTCTGTCCTGGACAAACGTGAAGTCGCCGATGGATTCCTATTATTCGAGGCGCGTATCCTCGCGAAGAAAACCAGTTGTCATTAAAGCGACAGCCTGTCGATTAGATTGGACGGCTACGCGGATCGAACAGTAATTTCGTTTTCGATTCTCGCGTGGAAAGAGAAGAATTAAACCGCACAACGCAAAGTGTTTAACGGTAAAATATCCTTTAATTCTAGTACGTTTCTCTCTCTCTTTCTCTCTCTCTTTCTCTCTTTTTCTCTCTCCGCAATTGTATTTGGTGGTGGTTCATCCATCAAATCAAGAATAATGGATGAGTGGAGTTAGACATTCAACACGATTCTTTTTGAGAAAGGAGATACTTTGATATACTGAATTAAAATGTCTAATATTGCTGTAATAATGGTTAAAAATGCCAAGAAAATACCAGATGTTCAAATAAAAGACATTTCGCTGTTCCAGGATTCGTGGATCATTAAAAAGCTGCAACCTTCAGTTTAAAAAGAAAATGTTTTAATAGAAAAACATTGTTTATATTATTGACTATAATATATTTCTTATTTCCTGTAAAATTTAAAATAGTTGGATGTAACGTTCTTTCAAGCAGATCTTTAATTAATCGACAAAGATTAGACATTATTAAATAGAAAAATCAAAAATATTTTCATAAATTAAATTAGATTATACTGAAAGATCATTTCTGTTGATTCATTAAAACGAAAACGTGATTGCAACATTATCGAATGTGTCGTTATGTAATGTTTACGTTATGTAAGATTTACGGTGCGCTAGATAGTGTACTATAAAACGGCGCTGAGTCATTATAAGTTTAAACTAGTCTCAACGTGTCATTATCGACATTAACGAAATTTGACGAGCTTGTACGAGGAATTTTCGCGACGTGAAATAACATTACAGTTCATATATTAATTGCAATTAATAGTTTGAGTATATGCTTTATAAAAAAAAATACATATATATACACGGAAAAAACGATTTTACTACAAATAGTATCTACAAATTTAGCTAGATTTAGATCTGAAAATAATTTTGTTTGAATCAAAATAAATACAGCGCTTATTGGTTTATTGGAATGTTAAAACTTTTTGTAACATTATCATCAATGTTTTAGTATGTTCTACATATGTAATACATTAGTTCAATAAATTTATTTTTATACTATTTAGCTTTCTTATCTGTATTTAGCTAAACTTTTAGATAACTTTTAGCAAAATCATTCTTTCCTTATATTCTTAAAATCATTATATAAATACATTCTTTAAATTGTTTGGAACTAGAATTCTCTAAAGAGTGTGAAAACCGAGCCGATCTTGAAGAAAAAAAGCTCAATTTTCAATCTTTAAGAATGAGAGTTCACTCTTTAGATTTACTCTAAAAGTTTTAGAGAGTACACACATAATATTCCTTTGTAATTTTTAGTACACTGTAATTTCATATCAATTGCAAGTAATTTTTCAAAAACGAACGCAAGATAAATATTATATGCATTCGAAAAATAAAGATTTTACATTCTTGCTGCCGCATAATCATTTCGTGGTAAAAGGATAATATTCTTTTCGTATTGAGTTTAACGCACACCGTTATCAAACGCATTTGATTGGGAGTGCGAGTGTAATAGTAATTAAGGTTCAGTGATGGCGATCGAGTCATGTCCGTCGTAGCTGTCTGACCCGAACCGGCCTTTTTCACTGCGCTGCAACGGCGACGTTAACGCGAGGTAATTCAGCGGACGGACGAGGAATTTTGTATCGACATACAGGGCAGCGTGTGAGCGTTCGATCGACGAGTTACGAGCCAGTAGTACGATCGATACTATCGCGTTACATTGAGACTAACGGAGACGAATGGCCATGGCTGATCGGGAGACGTCCGGACTTTTATTCCCGCTGCGCAAATAGCAGCTTATCGAGTGCAAGAGTATCGTAATTTTCTGTTCACTGATGGATGAGTTCGAATTAGGCAAACAGCGGAAAGTGTATGATATATGAACAACGTAGATAAATCGTTCATAAATCAGTCATTGTCAAAAGTTGATATATTTAATAAATAACATGCACGAAACAAATTAGAAAATAATGATAAATCTGATAAAAATTTATTTTCTTTTCTACAAAATATTTATAATATCGGAAACATATAATGGACAGCTGTATAATATTTGAGATGATTTATATAGTTCGATATTCCTGCTATCCGTCATTCATCGTTATTAATGTCAAATGATAAGAGTACAATTCTCTTCTTTTTCTTTTTTACTTATCATTAATTTCTTCTTCTTTTAATCATCTTGCAAAATGTCTTGTCTCGAGCGAAACATTTTCTTTTACGAGCGCAGTATGACGTGCGCAGTCGTTGATGGTATTTCCCACGTCATTAAAATTTAATAAAGACATCAAAATGCTCCCATCTCTACCTCCGCTCCGCATATCCGAATATCGCATTCAGGATAACGGTCTGCGATGGTTTTCGTCGGTTCGGTGCTGACGCCTCTCCTCGCCAGGTTCTGAAAATGGCTTAGACCGGAATTTAAGCGCGGCCAAATAAGCTGCCCGTTTCAGGGCAACGGTCGTTCCCGGATAATGCGATTTATCGGCGTTCTGCGCAATGCAGCGAAAACGGGCGATGAATATCCGAACGGAGATCGGATGCAAGGGGAGAGAAAGGGAGGGAGAAAGAAAGAGAGAACGGGTTGGGCTACCATGGAATTGATCGACGAAAAGGAGAAATTCGACCCCCAAGCCATTTTCGTACGAGCGTGTACGCCTCAAGTTCCTATCGTACGATATCTCTGAAGAATGCATTTCGTGCAGCCTTCCTACGAACGGTTGCTATTTTATTTCCCTCGAATTTTCGTTACGTCGACTTTATTTAACAAAATATAAACCTTTAAAGAGCAAGTAAATTAACTTCGAAATAAATTATCAAAAATAAACAATAAAAAAAAATGTATTGATATCAATGTATAAATTTGCACTCTTATTTTCTTTTCTATATATCAAATATTTATAATGTCGAAAACAATGGACAACTATAAATATATGAAATGATTTATGTGTAAGTTCGACGTTGCTATTATTCCGTCATTCATCGTTATCAACGCCAAATATTATAAAAATATAATGAAAGCAGCTTGATTCCTATTTTCCAAATGTATTCACGAACGAAAGAGTCGAAAGGTAATACACATTTGTACAATATTGCAGTTTAATTTAATTCCAGCGCGCGAGAGAGCGGAAAAGCGCTAGTTATCTGCCAGTTTCTGCCGTTTATTATTCACGAGTTAAGCGAGTCCGCGATACTTCTTTCCCGTGACGCCATGGCGCAATACAAGCACTTTAATAACGGCATCGCCCTGGTTTTCTCTCTCTCTCTCTCTCTCTCTCTCTCTATTTCTCTCTGTTTGCATAGCCCTGTGGAGCGACAGAGTGCAGCCGATCCCGTGCCTACACCCGACCATTTGCATAAAACAGGTCGCTATTTATCGCCTCCTTGGAATAATGAAACTTTACCGGAAGCGATTCTGTCGCGTGCGCCTATTCTGCGGAACTATTACAGAGAATTCGCCGGCACGATTCGCCGTACCGAATGCGAAGGAACGGTATGAAAGTAACGCAGTCAGAGACGGTGGAAAACAATTTGCCTTGGCTGCGTGTATTAACGCGTTTCGAGAAAACTCCCACACCCGTTAAACACGAAGGTATGGAAAATGTAAAAACTGCCTCCCGGAAACTATTGAGTTGAATAGCTTACGTTTTGAAATTAAGAAAAGATATGTACGAAATGCGCTAAATTTTAATTTAGATAACTTACAACTCTCTAAAATCTTTGGAATGAAATCTAACTCTGAAGAGTAAAATCTCACTCTTAAAAACTGACGAGCTGATGAGCTTTTTTTCAACATCGCTTTGGCTCAATTGTCGCTCTTTAGAAAATTATTTTAAATTTCATTTTAAAGATTTTAGAGAGAAAATGTGACGTAAATGAGCCAGTGGACAAACAGGAATCAGAAATGATCGAGATTTTGTAACCCGGACGACGCGGCGCTCCTCGAACCAGGTTAAACAAAACACTGACGGAACTCTCGACGACGGTATTTTAATAACAAGCCCCTTCATCCACGTTCGGTCTCTCACATGTCGTTCGTAATACATAGTACAGTTGTGCTATGCCATCGCTGGAGAATTGCCCGTCTCTCTCTCTCTTTCTCTCGCGACGGTGTCCTGCGATTTGCATGAAATTGGAGACCCCCACGACGAGGCTGGCACGTATACGCCGATCTCTCGTTAGAATGGAAATCGCGGATTGAAATTTTCAGTAGCGCACAAACGTAGAGGCGGCTGTACACGTGTACACGGTAGGTGCACGAAAGACGTGCGCACGTGTTTCGTGCACGCGGCGCGCGATACGACTTGAGTTGCATTCTTGAATGTCGGAGCTATGCGCTGAAAAATAAAATAAGCTATCCCGAAGATTTTGGCGAATAGAAATTTCCTTAACGTCCCCGATAGACACCCTCTAATCCGATCCGCGTCTATCGATCGCATATTTCGTTCTTCGAAAAGAGAGAAGGGGCTGAAGGAACTTTTTAGCTACTTTCCTTCCTTCGAAATAAGAAAATTTACACCTATATATTTATAACGTCAAATGATAACCAATTTGAATAATTTTTAATTATTTCTATATATCATCATTACTTAATATGTTGATAATTTAATTAAAACAATAGAGTTAAACAATTTAATTCAGGAAATATATTTTCTATTCAAATTTAGTGTATTATTTACTAAATGCATATCTTAATAGTAATGCATATGTTAATATGAATGTGAATTGTTAATTTCTACTCAATACGTTGTTAATTTAATTAAAATAATAAAACAATTTAATTCAAGAAATATATCTACTATTGACTCAAAAATTTTAGTTTATTATTTATGAAAAAAATATATTAATATGGTTGTTGCTTATTTTGAAACTAAGCAATTCAACCACGGAAATGGTTTGATTATACATTTTAACACACATGAAAGTTAAGCCTAAGGCTAATTCACAATGTGTTATTGATTAAAAAGGTAAGAGATAAACAGAGACAAACAGCAAGAAACAGGAAACAAAGAGCACATTGTAGAATTAGCCTAAAGTACAATCTATCTAGAGTAATTTCAATCTATCTAGAATACATGGTTTTTGATAAGTTGAAAACTATTATTCCATGTTCCTATTACCTGTACTCTGTTTAACTCAAAAGACTGGGTTACTATTATTTTTTTTGACATTTAACATTGTCAAAAAATTTTCTTTAAGCACTTGCGATTTTAAAACAAATGTTACAAATTTTAACGCGGTACACTACGACGTCAGATTTACATTTATATGCGTGTGATACGCTTTAATTATATTAGAGTAATTGTGTGATACAGTTTTGTCAGTCGAATCGCGCATTTCTCTATATATTCGTATAAATGGGAATAACCAGGGAATATTCCGCTGCAATTTCAACCGTATGTCTCGCACGGCTTAGAAAGTCGTTGCTGTGACATAAAATATAAATGTGTATCGATTTTACATCCACGGAAATACGTGCGACATGATGTCACAGTGAATAGTTACGTTTTCTCCATACCTTCGACTGCATTACGTCTCCGACAATGTTTCCATTTGTACGGTATATTGCCGAGGACGTATTCAATACCAGATGCATCCTGAATCGAATAAAATGTATCTGGCGTCTCGCGCGATTCGGCGAACCGCAATATCAATTCTATTACTTTCGTCGTTATATAAAAAGAACCTTCCTTCTTATTTAATTTCATTCAAGTATAACTGAATGGAAAGGTGGCGCTAAATTTTATTTAAGCACAGGGAAAATAAATTGCCAATTTATCATTCGCAACTGGCAAGATTTATTCCGGACAGAGACGGAAAGAGGAAAGCGATCAATAATCCCTAATGATAGTTCGATCTGAAAACCGCGAATAGTAACGTTGAAACTTTTATCAACTACCGAGCGTAGGCGACGTGGAGTCTCTACATAAATTCACCGACGTATGCGCCGCTGCATGTGCAGGCACCAAGGGACGCCGCATTATTTATATGCCCGCGTTCGACGTTATATTGTATGTACTCGCGGCCATAAGCTCGCTCTCGCGTGTGTCTTCTCGTGAATGCCGTTCGTAAACACGCACACACACGCACACACACACACACACAATGTCACAAGTGGAGTCCCTTATAATCGTACGAGGACTTCCAAGCTCGTTGCCCTGAATGTGACACGCCTTAACTGTACGGCATTTACTCTCCCTCCCCTCCCATAGTATTACATTGCTATGGAATCTTGTCTGATATATCAGACAAGTGTCGCAAATTCGGTTGCGCTTTCCCCGTTTATAAATTTATTAAGAAATTTCCGGACCGCTGTTCATCGACATATCCGGCTGCTGTTTCTATTCCGAGCGCTCTCTTGCGCTGCAGTTCAGTCTGACTATTTATCGATTCGTACTACTTCCATCGCCGCGGATTCATGCACGATGAATAAAAGAGAGGAAGAATGACGGGCACAAATATGATCTCGCGGCCTCATCGTTCACGTTTGAATATATCTAGATTTTTATTACTATATGAAGTCCACGGCAACGAATTGAATTTTAAGAATTTAATAGAAGTCTGTCTTAATCGAACTTAATCGAAGTAAGGATAATTTCTTTTATTCGTGCTGATCGCGAGAATTAAAATCACGACTCTGATATAAACAATTTATGTATATGTCGGGCAGATCAATTCTAGCTGACTCACTCGTCTCAAAGAGATAAATATAGATACGGTGCAGCCGTTATATTGAAAATCCTTTGTTATATTGAAAGCCATTATATTGAAAATCGACGAAACGTGCCCGAGTTTATTTCAGTCGTTCGACCCCGCCTCTTAGTTTACTCGTGCGATTTTCACTTCGTGTGATCGACGGCGATGTCGCGGGACAAAATTTCAAGACTTCGGTTCGGAAGGAAGATAAAGACAGCCAGGAGCTGTCGTTGGGGTACGTTGCAGGTAACGACGTTAGGAGATTACGGCGCGGCGTTGACAACGGCAACGTAGTCTATCATAAATTTCCAGGTCGTATACTCAGTCAGACGGGACGTGACAGGCTTGAGGATATTACGCGTGAGTGCATAAAAATTCTAGAGTGCGTTATGTGAGTTTTAGATTCAATCACGTTTTAAAGAGAACTTCTTTACGAGCATCGTTCCGTCTTGTTTGGAGCAAACGTAATTCATATATCATTAATTTCCATTAAAATTTTTAATGATGTCATGTAAAGTAATGCTATTTAGTATTATATTTAAGAATTTGCGTCAAATTCGCACTTTTAAAAATCTACGAATCTAAAAATAATCTTTATTCTTATATATATCTATGTACAGGGTGTTTGGAAAATAATGATAAATTTTTTGCATAGAGCAGAATGAATTAAAAGGAGAAGAAAAGTCCTCTATTATTTTGTAATTTTCGCAATAGTTAACAAAATATTAATTACTAAAAATTGCCGAAAATTGGTTTTTAATAATTTTTTACTCAAATATTATCAACTTACAGAAAAACTGCAAGAGACAAAAATTGTTTATTTTCTTCTCACGGAGCTCTAAGAATTTTTCAAGAATTTTTTCAGAATTTTTTAATACCATATTTTCTCATGTTAAAAATGAGAAAATACAGTATTAAAAAGTTGATAAAAAATTCTGAAAAAATTCGTAAAGTTCTAATAAGAAGAAAATAAATCTATAAGAAGAAAATTCTTACCGTATTGATTTTAATATTAACATGAACATGGATTTAAAACCCATGGTGTTTATATCAACATCATTATGATGTAAATTTAAAACATCAATATTAACATGGTGTTTCACACCATGTTAGTCTTAATGCTAACTATCAACACAATGAAAATTATATATATACTGCATGTTGTTAAAGCCACACCGATATTTTTTATAACACTTCTATAGATTCTAAGAATTTTAACAAAAATAACTTTTATTATTATGTAATTAAAAATAGACACTGTAATGTGTATTATATAACATTCTATAAATGTATTAGTTAAATCCGTATACTCCTACAAAAAATTTAAGAATTTTAATGAAAATGACTTATGTAATTAAAAAAATTGTATAACACTAAAGAAATACATTAAATAATCATTTAAATATAATTATCAAGGAAATAAAAATAATTATTTCGTTATTATTTCAGCTTAATAATGTCAAAGAACCGTGTTGCCGTCGCTATTAATATCGCGCCACGATGCAGCAAATGCACTGAGTTTCTCTCAACACACGAGTTAGCGTCACGAACCTGTCGGGGATCGCGGGAAACACTCCCCTTCCGTACATCTCGTTCGTGAAAACGAGCGTGGCAAAATCATGGAAGGAGGTGTCAGAGGCGGTGCACTTTCCTTCGGAAGGACCTCACGTGGAGGGTTGCGGTCGCAAGGGTGCCGCGGAAACGGAAACGAAAGAGGAGGCAACGGAGGGTAAAGTCTCGAGGAGAGTGCGAAACGAGAGGGAGAAAGGACGGAGATCATGATAGAGAAAGAGCGAGAGAGAAAGAGAGAAGGGATGAGTTTTCCTCCAAAGAAAAGCTGCCCTAACAAAGGCGCCTTATTTCACGCCCAATGTACCCCGCCTCAGACACGATCGTTAAGATACCTATCCCTGTGTGTGAGGTGTGAGGTGTTCCTCCACACTCCTTTCCACACCCCACGAGTTCCTTTCCTTCTTTCCTTTCTCTTTGAGATCCTCGAGAATGGTGCGTCGTTCTTTATAGGTTTATGCTTCCTACCTACACGAAGTGCCTACCCGTACGATGTTATCGCGGCGAGATATTCGTAAATGTGCGACAATCCTTTAATTTCACATGACATTTTCTTGATTCCAGAACCGTCAATTTGTTTAAATCAAACGAATGCTCTTTTCTCTCGGCGAACGTTTTATTTAAGATTTGCTCTTCGAAACTCTAAATCATAATAAATCTGCGAGGATTGTATTAAAGATCAGGGTGATTTCTGATCCGAGAATGGCTTATCATTAGTCAATAAAAATAAAAAGAAAAAGGGAAAGAAGAAGACCTAATGGTACGAAGATGAGAAATGGACAGTTATAGCTGATAAAAAAGATTTATTATATCATTCTCTCCTTCCCTTCTTCTCTCGCCTCGAGCCTGGTCCGATATAGTAAGTACCGGGTGTTTCGTAATTCTCACCCAAATGGCGCCCGACGCGACGCACCTTTCCTTATGGGTTTATGCTTCCTGAATGGAGCTGAGCCCGAGGGACTTTATCGGAATATCGGTCGACAACGTCGTTACGAGGCGTCGCTTTGTGCAGTTGGCGCGATTATGTGTGCATTCTGCCCGCGAGGGTTGTTCGCGAATACTCAGTATCGCACCACCGTTTCACCAGGAGGATCATATGGGGGTCGAGATGATAATGACGCGATAATAAAAATAAAGAGAGCCGGCCACTTCCTCGCTACGATAGACCGCACTAAGCGAAGTGGAGTGCGGTTGGAGTCATCCGGTGGTATTACGTGGAACGAAAACGCACGCTCGCGACAATTTGTCGCGAAATTTGTTTTTTACGAGACGGGACAGACGTATTTTTGCCACGGCAATTTCTTCTTTCATTTTTATTCCACATTCCCGAAATACGAATCCTTTTTCGGGGAGTCCTGCTATATCTCGCGCGACACTCCGTATGTCGCACGGCTGATTTACGGCAAACTGTAAATGTAAGTTTGACAGCCGGTTTTTATCGAAGGGCTGAAAATAACAGAAACGCGAGTGCGGCTTTTATTATTTCGCGACCTGTGCTCTTTCTCTCTGAATTTGTTTACTCAATTTTTCATGCGGTAGCTGCCAATAGAAAATTGCGGAAGCAGGAATTGGGTTCTCTGCTAACTCGTTATTCAATCGGTTTTATCGGAAAGACGATATAGCATGAAAAAAATTCAATTTTGTAGAGGAGAAAAAAGTTATTTTACAAAAGCGTGTAAAAGAAATTGATTTCTCGTTGGCGTAACCGTCGCCTTTGCTGCAACGCTCAATTAGATTCTTTTTTATATCGGTAAGATGCTCGGTCTCTCTTTTTTTCGAGTTTCCGAAGAATGATTATCCAGAGATGAGAGCAAAGGAATAAGGCCGAAGGATGTGATATAAGTGAATATGGACGGTGGATTGTAGCTGTGTTTTGCCGCCGGTCAGATAAGCTGTCAGCCACCGATGAAGATTGATGTATCCCGCATTAATCTATAGCTTGTCTACTCCATTTTTTCCGTCATAACCAGATCTATTCTTTCATTGAATGAGAAACAATGCGAGTACGCAATGCTTGATCATGTTATTTCATTTCTACACTCTAAAAAATAAGATATGGATTTAATACCACAGTGTCTATATAATTAACGTGATGGGCTTCAAATCCACACCATAATTGTGTGAATATAAACATCAAAAATTTTAAATCCACACTGTGTTGATTTAATATTAAAGTGAGAATTATGTAGGTACTGCACAGTGTGTTAAATCTACATCCATATTTTTTAGAATGTAAGACAGTCCGTGCTAGATGAATAATTAACGAAAAATACTTTTTGCCAATAGAAGTCTCTCTTAAAATTCTATGACTACAAAACTTAATATATATGGTTATTCGTTCTTTCTTTATTTAAGATATGTAATCTTTGCAATGTTTCTCAGAATATGTATTTTTATTTTATTTGTTGGTGTCTAAGTATTATAGAAGTTCGTCAAGAAATTATGAAGAGAGTGTTAATTTTAACAACAACGACATGCGGAGAGGGAATTATCTTAGACGTTACAGTGCGGCATAACTTTTGTTATCATAACGGAAACTAGTGATGCGAAATTGTGAGTCGCGACATAACTCAGCTCTGTGCACACATCCAGTCCGATAACCTCGTTTCGCGCGTTATCAGCGCTTCCTTTTTCGCGTGAAAATTTCCACTTTTCATCGATGGTACCTTGCGATGAAACGCGATTTACTCCGGAGCTACGACTCCGTAACGGTTTTGAATTTCATGAGAATACGTCCGGCGAGAGGCAAGCTCATTGGAAAAAAAGAAGCGAATAGAAGAAGGGAAATGCATGCGACATTTTATTGAATTTTTTGAGTAAATGTGAAATTAAAGCATTTTTAATTGGCTGTCCGCTTTTGCAGACTTCTAATTTTTTAATTTGCCTCTTTATGCATTGACTATCTTTTTATTTGACGAAGAAAATGCATTTCCTCGTTAATATTCCTTTGCTCTTTGCCAACCGCTCCGGCGGATATATGAAGAGATCCGGCTATTAAAAACGCTACGGCGCTTTTATCCTGTACTTTTTGAAACATTAAATGATTTCTTGTTACAAATAATTTTTCAAGCATAGCCGTTTCGCGAAAATGGTTTACTCCGCTTTTCTACGAAATTGTGTAACAGAATACCTAACATTATCAATAAATTCAATTCTTTTTTCTATTTAAAAATCTTAAAATATTTAGTAATAGAATTTTGTAAAAATTTTGAGAAAAAGAGGTATATATACTATTTTACTCTAACTTAAATAATTTCACTCTATAATTATAATTAAGCTTACAGAGAATAAGACAGTAAAAATAGAATGGGATAATATATATATAGGAAGATTATATATATATATCTTTCTCTATTACAGGAGTTAACAAAAAAATCACTTGACCAGACTCTATTAGAGTCTTCAAAAACATCTGAATTGTTTTTTTCAACGCTATGTATCTTTAATGATTTTATCCTCTGTATCATGTCTTATTTTCGGCATCTAGTTATCTATAAATTCTTTCCTACGCGCTCATTATGCGATATATGAATATATTTTCGAGGACAATTTGAAGCAAAGATTTTGTTTCAAAAAACACGCTTTTTCTTTTCCTCCACGTAGCCGATGAGTTTCTCTTATGCACTTTGCCGCCAACGTTTGGTCTCGGGACGTCACCTTCGCCCTATCGCGAACAAGGTCGGAGGTTGTAGATGGCGAATCGACAGAGGTATGAGAGATAGCGCGGGGCCCGGACAAAGTTTGTCGCAAGTTTAGATTGAGTTCAATCTCCGAACACACATAGTTATATAAGTGCGCGCGCGCACACACACACAAATGGATATAC
Organism: Acromyrmex echinatior; assembly: GCF_024713525.1. NCBI lineage: Eukaryota > Metazoa > Arthropoda > Insecta > Hymenoptera > Formicidae > Acromyrmex > Acromyrmex echinatior. Next base: position 13,449,587 of record NC_141855.1, read on the forward strand.
CGTGCCACCTTCCTCGCACCTTCTAGCCTATCGTGACTCAATCGCCGGTCCTTTCTTGGCTCCTTGCACCCCCAGTACGGCCAGCTTATCGTCTAATATCCAGCCGGAGGTGAAAATGTCGAGACGTTTCGTGCTCAGACCCGTCGTATTCGAGTTCACGTTTCTATGCCTTCTGGCCCCATCCCACCCCTTCCGCTTCAAGAAGGTGACAAAGTAGCTGTCCAAAGTAGAATTGTATGGTGTGGTACCGCAAAGTTTTTCCTTTTCCTAGAAACTATTGAAGCCGGGATGCTTATCAGCGAAAGCGGTTTAATCTCACCTCGCTACGTAATGAGTGCCTCGCTAGGGTTCAACACAACCGCATGGTTACTGATGGGGTGGTTTGCTAATGCATTTCAGGGATTGCAGTACATTGCGTGCAGGAAGTTGATGATTCCACGAGAGCATGCAGAATATACAGGACGAAAGTTTGATGATCTAACACACGAAAAGAACAGTTTTGCAAAAGTACCTAAAAATTTAGATACAGAAAATTACTTTGTTGAATCATTAAAATAATTATATAGGATTCAAACTGGTTACTAAAATGTTAAAACATTTTACAGCATTATTTATCTTGAGATTTCGACGTTTATAATTATTTTGATAATCTAGCAAAATTATTTTCAGAGGTCTATGTCTATTTAATTTTTAGATACTTCAGGAAAATTCTTTCCAACGATAAGTATACCAACGATATTCATAAAAGAAAAATATAAAAATCTGTCATAAAAAAATATCGAATTACTCGGAGAATAAAAAAACATTATCCTTATAATCATAAAGTTATCGCACGACTGAGCGTATCTTAAATAAAAACGCAATTTATTTATTGCAGACTCGTCGAATGAAAGCAAAGTTACTGAAATTTCGTCGCAGCATCAGTGCAATCGTGGCAGCATTCCGAAGACACATGGAGCTCTACTCCCGATGTGTCAAGCGCTTAACGATGTAACGTTGCGTACGTTAAGAGCACATCACGTAAATCAAGTTAACGTGGTACCGCGATGAAAGCCTTCGCTGTCGGCTCGTCGTCGGTGAAATTCGCTTTTCGTCCTTCCCTTGCCGCGATGCCCGTAAAATTCGATCAGGAACGCCATATTCTCGTTGGCTGATAGCGTCATTACCTTACTTCGCCATTTTGCCGACAACACAGCGAACAAGGGAGCTACACAGAGTAGAAAACGAGTCGCACGTTCCCCCTAGGAATTTTGTGGGATGAACTTTCTCGCGTGTATCACGTTCAATGGCGGACAGAAATGTCTAATAATACTTTTGTTTCACTAGTATATGTACCGCCGCGCATTCACCGTGAAATAAATTCTATTCCAGCTTCTTGAGCTTCGTTTTAAACCAAAGTCTCTCTTTTTTTCAAACATTTCTAAATCGCGCGGCAGACTTTTGATTCTTTTTCAACGGACATTGTCGCGCATTACGCTAAAAGCGTAAGAGAATAAACTTGGAGAAAAATATGAAAAAATGGAGATTGACGATCCAAAAGAAAGGAACTATTGAGAAGAAATAGTACGACGTGGAGGCAACCAGACGTTGGGCGTTTCCTTAATTGCATTTTTATGCTCGCCCGGATTTCCGGGTCGGCGAAAGGGTCTAAGGGTCCAGAAGAAAGGAGTTTTTATTATACTAAAGGCAGAAACTCTCTTGCAATCTTGCGGCTAACCATTAATGCGTCCTGACACTTCCACAAAACGAACGAAATCAGTGTAACGTGATCTTTGCTTAGTCGGATAATTTCGAGCATGGAATATCTATATTGATCGCTAAAAGAATAAGAAATGGAAGATATTAATAAAATACTAATAAGAACAACGAGAATTTTACTGGACCGTATATTTGAAAATTCAACAATAAGAAATAGAAGTAATGGCCGTAAAAGTCAAAGCTAAATCTTTAGTGCTTAAGTAATTCAATCTAAATTACTATATATTATATATATTAATTATATATATACTATATATACACTTATTGCATACATACCATATTTATAATCTTTCGAACTGAACTTAAATTGATTTTCCGGACTTATGAATGCAATTACACTACTGTAATATCGGCAATTAAATTGACAAGTAATTTTTAATAAGTTAATAAGATGCTCAATCTGGCATCTCTCTCTCTCTCTTTTATTAAAAAGATGTTAATATACTGAAAAACTGTAAATAAATTTAATACTAATAAAATTTAATAAAATATTAATAAAACCTGAATCTGATAAATTCATTAAGAAACTAATCAAAATTAGAATGTATTTTTCCCTTATTTTATAATTCAAAATATAATTACTAAAACATAAAATTTCAATCGGATATCTTTCAAAATGAAACATCTTGAACGAAAGAGCGAAGAGATACTCAAAACTAATTATGAAAAAAGTCTGGCTGGAGAGATGAATCTAATTTCAATCTTAACTGAAAGTAGATTGGAATTGGAAGACGATCGTCTTGACCTTTCGGAAAATCTCGTTTCCACAATTAATGAAGACGTAAGAGTTCAACAATCTCTCTTAGATATTATGAAGTAAGTTAGAAAATAAGCAGATTTGTGTAAAAATAATAAAAGTCAATGTTAAAAACGGGAAACATTGTACAACATCCATATGTCTTCCGCAAGAAATTAAATACGCTCGGACATCTGAAGTCTCAAACAAAAGCAATCGGATCATTGTAATATCTTACATAATATCTTACATAAGGTATAATGATAATCGGACGTGGTTCTGTACTTCGTAACTTCATAATTTTTTCACAGCATAATTAGCGTTCTTTAAGAATTTCCTTATTCCGGGGGTGCATTCTGAGTTACGCACAAAGCGCATGATGCATCATTTGTCCTTGTTGTTTACCAAATACTAAAGAAGCATAAAATGATACAGCATGCGCTTCATGCGTAACTTAGAACGCACCTCGGATTACAACTCTTCTCTATCACGTCTCCGATTTTATGAGCGGAATCGCGTTTCTGTGTGTTATCCTAAATATCCCCGGAAACTCGATAACGTAGTTGAACAATGGAACAGAGTCCCGATGGAAATACGAGAAAGAAGAGAGAAGTAAATTCTGGCTGAACGGGGGCTGCATCGAATTCATGTAACAGTGGCGAATAAGTTCGAACTGTCTTGTAACATCGACCGTTCGTTCTATTACTCTCTCTCTCTCTCTCTCTCTCTCTCTCTCTCTCTCTCTCTCTCTCTCTCTCTCTCTCTCTCTCCAGTCCCTATCTTCTCGCTTTTAGATTTATTGAAATTTTATGCGGTACCCCGATGAGGTCCGACTCGAAAGTTTTATCGATGGCCACGATGGGTGGTCGGACCTTATATTACGCAAGAAAAAAAAAAAGAGACGAGAGACCGGCTTCTATTTTGCTGCTGGAAGCCATATTCCATTTTCCTGCGTTCCAGAGAAAAAGAGAAAGAGACTCCCGGATATTTCAGTTGGTCGAGATGAAAAAATAAAATCCCAATACAAGGCTGCTTTCTGATTCATGATCATGTATTTCTTTTTGCTAACAGGATTATATTGAAATAATTCTTTCAAATATTGGAAGTACTGTAAGTCTCTTTTAGATAATCACTTTCATATTTTTTTTGTTGTCACTTTTATCACTTCTGTGTGGAAAGAAATCCTGAATAGCTCATAAAAAATTAATTCTGCGTTATCGAAGTAAAATCGCGATAACGTACGTTGACACATTTTTCTGTCGAAACGACGATACTTTATCGTATTCTCGTCCTATCGCGCCCTTAATTTCCACACGCGGCAATATCGTTCTATCAACGTGCATTGGGAAACCATTTATCGAACGCCAAAGTGTGTGTGTGTGTGTGTGTGTGTGTGTGTGTGTGTGTGTGTGCGCGCGCGCGCGCGCGTGAGAGAGAGAGAGAGAGGAAGCAAACGTGACAGAGCTAATGACACTCACCCTAGGTTATGGTTGTCCGTGTTGTCGGGAGCGTCGTCCGTCACGGAATCCTGCGTCAGGGGGCCCTGGGTGACATCCACCCCCATGCTGCCCAGATCCAATGTGGCGTAGGTTCTGCGTGCTTGCACCCTCGTTCCTCCTCCTCCGCCGCCGCCAGTCACCTCGCCGCTTCTGCCACCGCCACCGACCAATTCCTGATACAATTCATCGTACAGAGAACTACCGTTTCCATTGCTGTTCAAAGCATCGTCCAACCGAGCTGGATCTAGGTGATAGTTGGGATTTTCGAAGGAAAGGAGGCCGTTTTCTGAAAATAAAGCGACATTTTCTGTTAAAATTATGTTTCACAGTTATTTAAAATATATTGGAAACGTATATTATCTACATTTTTTTCTGTAGCCTATATAAAATAAATAAAAATTTTGTATCATAAAATGTATGCATGTTTTTATTATTTTTATATGTGTCTGCTGCTTAACTGCTACATATACGAAATGAAACGATCAAAGATATTATCAATGCAAAACAACCCTGTTGTATCGATGGGAATTATTCAGACAATTTTCAAAGCAATTTTTACGATAATCCTCATCGATCACGCAAATCGAGCATAGAAATGAAACATAAAACGACGAAACGAATAATCAAGAAAGAATAAATATCACGCTTTTTAAAAGTCCCTATTGTAGCGGTTTATTCGAAAAGAGTTACAAGAGAGTTACATCTCTATGGCGAAATATTTTGAAGTTTTAAAGCACAACAAAAAAAATTGAAAACTGCTTTACATATAAGATACAAGGGATTTCATCCCTTAAAAACTATTTATTGACCCAACTGATATTTTCGAAATTCATTGTATTTACGTAATTTATATGTAAACAAAGTTTCATTAAAATTAAAATTAACACCTCGAGAGATTTATTTGTTAGAAGCAATTGTATCGCGCACTCATCGTAGAAAATTAGGCATCGATTTTGTAAGACGCATGCGTAGCTATTCGCCGTTCTCTCGCTGACGTGACTGCACGTGATAATAAGGTAAGCCCCGTTTTCTCGAGGAGTATTACTTCGCAGAAATCTCGTACGGCCTCATTATTTCGCGTGGCGTGCGACGCCGCGCCACAACTATGCGCGGTTTCGCGGCTTTAAATACCAACAGATAACGAACGACTCAAAGGTCAAGGCTCCAAGTTATGGCAGACCATGGTAGCAGATGCGATCGACCGCAGCTGTCGAGGCATGCATGGGACGTCGCCAAAGGTCGCCCGATACACGGTATTGTGATACGCGATCAACCGTCTCCAATATCGGAGTAAACGCGTCTCACCATTTTAACATTTTAAATCCGACGATATCAGATGTATTTCACGTCGTAGAATCGAGTTTCCGATATGGGAGAGAACGTAAGCGTTAAGAAATTGAGAGCCGCTTGTCTGACAAAGGCACATGACAAATGTCTGAAGTTCAGCTGTGCTTTTTACGAAAAACGAGAAATCGAATACCGAGTCGAAATCCAATTTAAGTTTGCGCTAATCTATCGCGACGATGATTATGGTAACAAAGCTCGTTCGTCGAAGAAGAAGTATTATCTGACAGCAGAGAATAATGGCACGAGCGTTAAGCTTTAAGCTCGCATGGGATAGATAGCCAAGTTAAATACTGCAGTCGCGGTTATGCGATATTCTGACTATCTTCGCGGTAACTCGCATGGAATACTAATAAAATTTATTCAGCGCGGTTAATATTAGCGGAGTACAGCTCGTCCATTAATATACAGCTCTCGGTCGCGGGAATTTACATTGCACAGTCATTATAATTGCTCACATACATGTCTATTTGGTAAAATTGCCGATACAGTAAAAAATTCACAAATAGCTTTTCAACGAATATTAATAGAAAACACATTTCGCGTGCAGAGTCGCTAATTTCAGTAACGCTTTTTCGAAAGCCATTCTTTTACAGGAAGGATGATATCTAAATATTTAGCTAGACACAGATAAAAAAAAATAATTTTATTGGACCAAAATAATTCTGTACAGCACTCAAACTGATAGCTAGAATGTCAAAACTTTTTACAGCATTACTCATGCTTACATAGAGAAAGGACGGTTTTGCTAAAATATTTAAAAATTTAGTTAGATACAGATTTGAAAGTAATTTTGTTGAACACCATAAAAATAAGTATGTAGGTCAAATTGATTATTACAATGTCAAAACTTTTGCAGCATCGCTTATCATGCTTAAGATTTATATAATTATTTTGATAGTCCAACAAAATTACTTTCAAATCTGTATCTACACGGAAAAAAATTATTCTTAAATTGACAATAATATATAAGCAAAAATATTGTAATCTTGTTTCAAAGACTTCATTTGATTGAATTTGTGTTACTGCAAATATTACTTCACACTCAGTTCAAGATTTATAATCGATACAAATTCATCAATTAATTCAATATTTTTGCTAATATATGAGAATATTAGTTTTAAGATTAATTTTTTTCTGTGTAGATACAACTAAATTTTTAATTACTTCAGCAAAATCCTTTTTGTGTTAATAGTTTATCACCAAAGCTTATTTACGCGCAAATATAATTTCTTTCTGCGAAATGATTTATGGATCCGCTGATCGATGTTTCGCTCTCGCTACTCACTGATCATCCTGAGAAAGACGACAACGGCGATAACAACGTTGCACAGGAACCGACAAAACGAGTCCATGCTGGTCTGACGGCTGTCATGTTGGCGAAAAAGATACTCGGCCCGATACTCCGTGATACTCTCGCAAAATAATCAGCTAGAGTCGGCTTATCGAGCGCGTGAGCAAACGTGCAAGAGCTCCAAATTGAATCTCTCTCCTTGGCCTTCTTTGTTCCTTTTTTCTTTCTTTTCTTCCATCCGCAACATTCCTATCTAGTCTACGTCTATCCGTCTCGCTCGCGCCATCCGTTATTGATTCGACCACTGCACATCGTGAAGACTCAAACTCTCGGCTTTCAAAAGAAGCCTCTTTTTGAAAATGACTCGCAGCGCGAAACTAATAGGTCGTAAAAAATATTGCAATATTTCGTCCTATTTCAAACTCCCAATTTTGTACCTGAGAAATGGGAAAATTTTCAAAAAATAATTTAAAAAAATAATTTTATTTTTTTTTAATCAAATATAAATACAGCATAATTTTAAGCTTGTTTGATTACGTTCCAGATAGAAAATTCTACAGCTCGGAAAAAGGAAAATAACTATATAAAATCGTGGATAGATACGCCAAATGTGAATTTGCGGATGTTTCATTCAGTCCGCGTTCGCTCAGTATCGTCAATAAACACCATAGTTTCGCGTTTATGGTAGACACGGTCGCGACGTAAATACCAATCACGAATCTGCGATTCGAGAAGCGAACGGGCAATGAACTCTCATCATTCGCATCGGATACGTTCCATCATTCAAATAACGTTCGCACACACGTAACGATCCTCCCTTTTACTTTTTTCGACAGTCGGGTTACCGTATACGCGCATGGTCGCAAAAAAAGCCTATTAACTTGTTGCACATGAAACTAAACGAGTTACGCGCTGAAAAATACGAACTTTCTTCGTGGGAGTTAATAATGTCGAAAAAAGTGAAGTTTAACTGATCACTTAATTTAATAGATTAATTGACGCCACTCGTTTCGTTCACAATAAAATAGCGAAAGGTGTCTCCTCGCTGATCGATCAAAGTTAGAATTAATGGCCTTGTTACTTTGAATTTTTCGTTGTTCGGTAACAAAAGATAAAGAACAAGCATATTACTAACGTGCTCTTTCGTAAAGAGATAATTAATTGATTAAAGAATAAAAGAGTATTTTTTATGTAATTAAATATCTATTATTTAATTTTAGGAAATAACAATTGTGTAATTTGTGTAATTTATGCAATGCTATAAATTTGTTTATTCGTTGAAATGCCACAGAGTCCGGGAGAGCCTTTTCACAATATATTAAAAGACTGTTTAATTAAATAATTAATTTATGACTCGTGATGCTCCAACCGCACTGATAATTGCAGTAATTAATAAAAGAATGGTTTATAAAATTTGTTACAAGCGGAACAACTGTACATGCGAAACAAATCAAACTGAAAATTTAATTGTACGTACAATTCTATGAGCTCCTATCATTTTAACAATTCGTTTATAAAACAAAATGTACACATTGTGCACAAGTTAAACAGAACTGAAAATTTAATTGTACAATATTCTATGAGTTTTCCTATCACTTTAACAATTCGTTTATAAAAGAAGATAAAACGTATTTGTAAGTTTTTACACAAATTATCTGCGTTACGTTTAAAAATATTCTCATATAAAACTTCATTTTTTACTGTATCAATTTATAAAAAATATCGTACTTTTCACGTACACTATGACTTTTGCCAGCAAATCCAATTAAACTAGAATCCAATTAAACTTCTATTTTTTATTTTTACAAAAACCGATATGCATTTTTAAAAAAATTCGTTAGCGTTTGACAAGGTTTGTAATTTGTGAAAAATTTAAAAGGAAACTGCGTAATGAGACGAAATCGAAGAAAAAGATCAAATGAATGAAATGAACGAAAGGGTAGCTCGGAGCTAACAAATTGTCTAGCACCGACATTCTGCCACGTGTACTCGTTATAGATACGCGCGAGTGCGGGCGACGACTGCACTTCACTGAATGCATCTCGTTATTTTTGTCGTGTGAAAATCCTGGCACGCGAAGGGTGGAACTGCGGGGAGATTGAACGGCGGGATGTGTTTTAAAGTTCGAGAGCACGTCCGATGCGCAAGAGGAACTGAGCGAAAAGTATTAAGGCAACTGGTGAAGGAAGACTCTGAAAAATATCCTACGTGCTCGTTAAAATCCCATCTTAAAAAATCTCTCACGTGGCGCGACCAGACGCGCGTTCTGTCTGAAAATGGCGAAAAAAGAAGATGGAAAATAAAAATTAGCTGCTTGGACGTGTTTAACAAATTATGTAATGCAAGAAACCCATTTTGGAAAATATCTTTGGACTTTATCACTTGACAGCCTATTTTTGAAATGTGTTTTAAACATATCGTATTATTAGTGATTTTATGAATATAAAATAAAAAGAAAATAAAAGAGAATAAAAGCTATTCAATTTTCAATGTCGTTAATTAAATACGAATAATTTTTATTTCATAAAAAAAAAACAGTAACGTAATACATGGAGCACGTAAAAATATTCTCGAATATTTTGCAGTAGTCCTGTGCACCGAAAATCCGAATTATACACGTTGTCAAAAATAGAACGTAAATTGTACGAATGTCAGACTTTTATATGCATTTTTCATCTTGAAAAAGTTTGTATATTTCCAAGCTTGAGCGAAAAACTGGAGAATTGACGAATCAACGAAAAGATAGTTTGCTAACGAATCGACTGCGGAGAGAATGAGAAATTCGCAAGCTACCTGTTACAGACGTTATAGAGCGACAGCGTAGCGTTTGCAGGCGTTGTTCCGCGAACATGTCTCGTTATTTCGCGTGGAATGAAGCAGTTTAAAGTTTGAACGCCTGTTGGGATCGCGGAAAGGGCTATGCGAACGAGACAATTAAGAGCAGCAAGGATAACGCAGAAATGTGGACGGTGTTCGAAGTTGTTTCACGGGACGTTCCGGAATTCATTCGTTAGAACGAATTTCATCATGTGATTTCATCAGTTTGTGCATTTTATTTCATAAACTCAGTTAAACAAACTTTGCGAAAATGGAAAATTTTATATGGCAAATAAAATATGTGCAAGAATTTATAATCGTGTTATTGGTATTGCGATAATAAAATTTAACGTTCAGAAGTTGATATTGTTATTATCTAAATAATTATTAATTATCTAATTGAAAATATTATTATCTAAGTAAGAATAATAATTATAACTTATAAATAAATTAAGTGATTTAGATCCGGCAGAGAAAAGATTAAACCGAAACGTGAAACTTTTGAAAGGAACTGAACCGAATCGGGGCGACAAATTGGCTGCGGGCAAAACTGCTCACGTTCCAGTTCGCGGTGCTCCGAGCAAAAGTGCGCAGCGCAGTTGCAGTTGCATACTTTGAGATGCGTTCCGTTATTTCATCGCCCCGAAGGAACTCGCACACACAGACCGACCGAAAAGTGGGCTGCTGCGGAAAGTTTTAAAGTTTGGACACGCTTTCTTGAGTAGACGGGGATGGGGGAGAGATCGTACGGCCCGGAAACGAGCAAGGGCGAAAGAAGAAGAAGAAATGTAGGGTGGATGGAGAAGAGTGTAAGCTGTAAGCAAGAAAGGCAAGAAATAGAAAAAGAGGGAGAGTGGAGGCAGGAGGGGAAGGGTAAAAAGCTCTGTCACCGCCCTCGATGAGTCACCCTATCGATTGCTCGAGCGAGTGTAGGTAAAGCTGACGGAGGTGAGGGTGGGTTTTTACCGTGCGTCTTTCTTCTTGCTGTTGGCGTCCTTACGTAAGTCCTTCCTACGGAATATTAAGTTTCATAGACGCGGAACAACCGACCTCTATTCCTTCCTTCGTTTCGCGAGTAAAGGGCGCGTGCCGGGCAAATAACGGCAAAGTTCGATCGGTGAAACCGATCGTTTGTTATCCTGCCACTTTCATTTTAAGAACGTTTTCTTTTCATGACCGAGTTCTATGAATACGCTCGAATTCTGAAATAAATGACGTTGCTAATAGTAATCACGAATACTAAATAAAATTATTCACTTTTCTAAAAGGCGGAGATATTAATATACAATAGAATCTTATATGTATGACAAGTATAAATATAACTAATATATAATAATAAAGCAATAACCTAGAGAAAAAGATATTTTAGAGCACATTATCAACTAAATATGAAAGTGGATGGCGCATTGCAGTAAAGGGTGGTTGCGGAAATAAGGTGATTCCTACACTCGGGCTCTTATCGCAAAATTCAACGGTTAATCGATTTCTCCAGTGCGCGATTATGCGAAGAGCAGAAGCTGAAGTTCCTCACTTCATCCCACCGCGCAGCACTGCCCCCCCATAACAATGAAGTTACGGACTTAAATGTCTCTCGTACGGGAAACCATGGAGAATGGGGTGCGAAGAACCAAGTGCCGCGTCTCGTTATAGCAAAAAAAGGCCGCGGCAATTCTGAACGCGGTCGTTAAGCTTAACGACGTGCACAAGATGGCGGCAAGGGTGGCGGGAAGATAAGGTCAAGATTTTTCGGCTCGCGTTCTACGGCAACGATCTCTTATTCACGTTGCAACCTTATTTCGCTATTCCACGCGAGCGTATTTCAAGAAAATTACCCGCGTTCAATCAACAACATTGAAAGCCTAAATAATAGATAGCTTTTATTCTCTTTTATTCTCTTCTCATTTTATATTCACAAAGTCACGAATAATAGTTGCTACATATTTAATGTTACATTATAAATGTGTGTTAAATGAGTGATTTTATATGCAAATGCATATTATATCACTTGCACATAAAATCGCTAAATAAACACTCGCTAAATAAAAATCTATTAAAAATCATTATTTGTAATCATTATTTATAATTTTAACGCATAAAATAAAAGTAAAAATGAAATGTTTCAAAGTTGTATGTATTTTTCCTTTACTCCCTTTTATGTTAAAATTTAAATACTTGTTAAAATCATGTTTTATTATGTTCTACTTGCGAACATTAAGGGAAACGTAACGAATGGGAATTATCAAGTAATGCGTTTAGATTTTCTATTTGCAAGTAATAGCGTATTTTAGATAAAACGTGGCATAGATTCTATAATCTGTTCAATTATGGATCTGCCATTGACGAGTAGACGATGACCGTTCGATGTTATCGAGAGAAGTGGATAACAATGAATGTACGAAGGGGTTACGGCCGACCAAGGAGGGTTAGATCTCCGTGGGGATTGATATGGCGCGGCTAATAGCATTTAGGGGTTGCGTGCGGCGCCGGCACGTGAATGGCGCCGGTACGTCTAAGCGCCTCGACGCCGAGTATATTTTCCGGGTAGATATATACGTACGTCACGATCGTTGAAAGAATTGCTGAATAAGAACAAACAAAGAAAAAACTGGACAAAGGCGCAGGTATACATTTTTCGGAGAAGCCAATCTAGGTTGTTAAGATTGGCTTCCCCTTTTTTTAACAGGAAAATGCTACGATGTTTGTCAATTAAAAAAAATTTACGTAGACAAAATCTTTTATATGATACAAATGAAGCGCTACGAACTTTTGTTTCAATCCAATATTTTCCTTGTGTTTCGTCGACTTTCGTGTAATTATTCCAGAGAAATTCTGAGAAATATAACAGACGCTGTTTAGCGAGCTCGCTTGGTCTGGTTGTGCATTTCGAGCGACTCGCGTTCACCTTTTCTATATTGTAACATGTTGAACATTTAGCGTTTAAACACACTGAAAGAGCAGTTTTGTTGAAAAATCTAAAAATTTTATTAGATACAGATCTGAAAATAATTTTATTAATTGCTGAACTATCGAAATAATTTTGCAGGAATCTTAAGCATGATGAACAATACTGCAAAATATTTTAATATTCCAGCAAATAATGTCGTCCTACTTAATTGTTTTGACAGTCCAGCAAAATTATTTTTTAGATCCGTATCTCTAGCTAAATTTTTAGATTTTTCAGCAAAATTTTTCTTTTAATTCATTTAACGTTTCTTCGTTGAGAAGTGTAATAAAAATTTTTCTAAGAATAATTTAGAAATAAATCAATTGAGAATAAAGAAAATAATCATTTCTTTTATGGTCGCAACGTAAGACGCTACAAAGAAATTCTACGATGACAGAATATCCTATTCCGGCCAACTTTCACTCATAAAGATCGCTTGATAAAATGACAAAATTGAAATTTCTGTGACGCATCCCTATAACGTAGGGAGGATTTTATTGACAGAAATAACACAGACAACTTTTATTATTCAATGCAATGTGACATTTTGATGGCGCTTATACAATGCGCGAGCAACAATAAAATCTGTTCAGTGGTAAATGACCGAATCGGTCAACCAACTGCAACGCGCGTCTGACTAGTCCGTTTTCACTTTAACGTGGAGCTTTGTATCGGGATGATGTCACGGCATTTAAAGCGTCAATCCGTGCTTTATGACACGTGTAAAGATGGTATGAACAATGAATATGAATAAATGTTCATTCAAATCGCGGAGTAGAAGCAGTTGTCGTTTTTATCTTTAGCCTCTTTCCGTCGAGAACGTTTCACTGCTTGAGTGTTTGCCTCAGTGATTCTAAGGCTCGATTCAAATGCAAGATTAACTTTAATCTCAGTTCAATTTAATCTTTACCTTTTTGTAATTCTAAGAATTAGAAAAAGATAATCAGTTAATTAAATTTGAGATTAAAGTTAATCTTATATTTATAGAATCGGGCCTTAGTAATTTCAGTTGATAATCATTCAGTTGATCGAAAGAGATTTAACGCGTTGATGGGAAATTTTAGATATAAATACATTAAATATAGCTATTTCAAATAAAAAGAGAAAAATCTTCTAATAAATGTAGAAATATGAATTTTAAATATAGATCTAAAAATAGAATATAAATAAGATATTTTAAATAAAATTACACAAAAACACTCAAGGATTTAATTTAAAAATAAATGATATTATATGACTCACTCAATTACAATATTAATTTTTGTTAGTGACACTTTAAGAAAATTAAATTTAATAGCAACGCGTCGGTCAGTTTATTGTACGAGCAGTAATACTGCAGAGTTTTCTACAAAGCATGGCAGTATTCACATCAAAAATTTTAATTTAATTAGCTACTGGTTCGTTACATATTTAAAACGTATTTCTCGGCGACGGAAAGAGTGTTCTATTTTTCAGCTCGTTTCGTCGAGGTGCTACAATGAGGTAGCTGCTTCGCTCATTGCCATTTGCTGATGCAATGGGTGATTTAATTAAAAGTGAGAACACCCAGTATAATAACGCTTTCACGGAATGATACGTCTATCGCAAGCAGATAGAAAGATAGACGACGAAAAAGGGATTTGAATGACAAGAGAATAATTTCAAATATACATACAAATTTTCATTTTGCGATTAATTCAGAATTAATTAAATGTATTTTATCTAATCGAACAATCGCGTTTATGTATTTACAGATAACATCGATTTAATTAAAAGATATTTGCCTTTCAAAAATATAATGATTAATTCTTTGTCTCTGACAAAATAAAATTTTTCATGATGGAGACAGCTTGCTCTATAAAACCCTAACTACCTTAAGTGTTTGTTGTTTCTGCAGAGTTACTAAAAAATAGCATGGCGTATGAAAGTGGGCGTATAAAAGTGGATATTAAAAACTGAAACAAAAGCCGGAACTGCCTTCACAAAGTGCTGGCATAAAGCCATTCGTCACTGTCTAACAGCTCGAGTTATCGATCTGTTAGTGGCGTGTGTAGCGACACAAGCAAGATGATTCGTGTTATTATCAGTCGAGATATATGGGAAAGCTGTCCAGATAATTGATGCAAATTATGTCTTGTTAATTCCAAATAGTGCATAAATATTATCAGTATTATAAATCCTTTATAAATTGCATTTCAAATTACGCTTTTGTTAATAATTCCTCTATTGTTATATAAATACAATTTTTTAAATTATTTTCGATCATTTTTATATTTTCCTCGATTGAATGCAGATTTCTGTAAATGTAAATCTCAAGCAATTTGCTTGAAAAATCCTAAGGTAAAATAATGCGCTACACTATTTTCAGCGATTCTCTTCACTTACATTCGCCATAAGTGAAGTTTCGCGGCGAAGATTGTGGGGCTTCCCTCTCGATGAGCACGGAGTGTCCTCGTTAGATTCGCATTTAGATCAAAAACCGTACCACCGTAATGAGCCAAGTTCGACCGTCGTTTTTTTCCATTTGGGTCCCCGCAGCGTCGCGACGCCGTCCGGGTCTGACATATGTACTCTTAATGATTCCCATGGCTGGATTCCAGCAGGCGGTGGCCTTCTCAAAAACTTCGCAAAATTCGCACAGCTGATCGTCCCGATTTAGCTGTGCCGCTGCTTTATGGAAGAAGTTAGAGGGAATATCGAATTATCCGAAAAACTAGTGGAAAAGCACATATGGATGCGTTTTGTTTAAAGTGTCGTTATCGTAGTAGCGCAATAATTCTTCGTGATTATGTATACTTTCCTATAAAAATTATCAACACTGAATACACTATGCGCTTCCCGGCAGAGTTGGCGAGAGTTAAAGGAAACTTTACGAGCGGCGTGTAGTGTAAAAGCAGCATAAATCGCGCTACGAGAATTCCAACAAAGTACCCTTGAATATCCCTATCGTGGCTGCTGTCGCGATAACTTCAGGACGCAAGCCATCGATTCGAGTCTGTACAAGACGACTTATACGCTACGTGTCCCCGCGACGCTTTCTCGCGGTGCGCGAAAAATAATGGCACCGTAATTTATTTTTATATCGAGGGACGATAAATCGCGGTTTTATGGCGGCCCGTTAAGATTTTAGTACGTCCACGAAGAAAAAGAGCGGTACGTGTCGCCGGTCAAGTCTGTGAGCTTTGTCGTTCGTGCACATCGTGGCGATTTTTCGATCGTACCTTTTATATAGAATAGACTCCCGTAATCGACGTGTGTTGACTTAAGCTGCAGCTCGGCGGTAAAGACCGGATTTTTCTAAACGAGACGTTTCTGAATCGCTGCCCTTTCCGTATTTAGCGCATTGGTTTGCGTTAGACTTATCTCTATTATTGCCAACAGTATGTACATTATGGATTATTTTTTTCGTTATTTCTTAATCCTTACGTCGTCGGATTCAGAGTAAGAATCAAGCTACTCGCGGCTCTGAATTATTTCAACCTTACTTTATGTTGACAGTTTTCCACTTTTTCCATTATTTGTTTTATGGCAGATGTATCTCTCCCTTACTTCACAAGTGACACAACTCAAACGTGATTCTTGAATTATTACTCGGAATAAGTTAGATAAACATTACCCTATCAATCATCAAAAGTGAACAAAAAACCTGTGTCTTCCGCAAACTAAATTTCGCTACTTAATCAGATCACCTGGATCGCTGAGAGACGATTGTGTTTTTCAAAGAGATTTTATACTCTAAAAAAATTTGAAAAAGTCTGGTATACTCTTTCAACATTTAGGAATATAATTAAACAATTATATGATTCAAAACGTCTTTTATTCTTTTGTGCAAATTTGAAACAAAATCGGCAAAATAATTTAAAATTGAAATCTCGTTTGAGTCTTCAAATCTCCATGTAGTTTGTGAAGAATTAACTTCATAAAAAATCGTCAAAATGTCATTATTTATAAAAAAGTAACTTTTTAAAAATTATAAAAATCATTACAATTCAAAAAGGACAATTTTTAAACGCAGCAAAAATGACAATTAATTATATTAAGAAACAAATGTAGCAAAAATGACAATTAATCATATAATTATATTAAGAATATATTCCTTTTGCGGATATTATTTGAATAATAATTTTCTATCAAGTCGAAAAATCGTTTTTTCTATTTTCTGAGAAACATAATTTTTGGAGCACTTTGAAATTAAGGGAACGATGTGTTTCAAGTAAATCTAAATTACAAATTTATTAAGATATATGTTATCATACACATTTACGTGTACAAATATATAACTCAATTAAATCTTAATTACGTGCACGAGTATATACAATAACTCTATTAAATCACTCAATTAAATTTCTGAAAAATAGAATAAAATTACATAATCTAAACTCATCGATTACGGTTAATGCTACACAAGGCTTACAAGGGGTGATTTATTCTCGAAGGTGGTTTCACCGCGGGAAAACATATTGTCGCCTAAGAACCTCATCCCGTCTTGCCACCACTTATCCGGGTCTAGCGTTTTACGAGCGCCCGTTTCGCTCGCTGCGGTCTTGTCGTGGATATTTCTCGGTAAGGTGTTTTTGACCCTCACCACCTGCATCCCCATCAGAAGATCTACCTCCAGCTTCGTTTGTCCATTCGTAGATACGTCTAGAGTCTCGCGCACCTTAACCCCTTAATGTCCATCGAGCAGCACGTACATTCGCTACGACGGTCTTAGAAGCATCTTTCGGTTTTACCGTGCAACCGTAAAAGCAATATTGCAACCGGTCCTGGTGAAATTTTCACTAGTCAATCCCCCGTTCCCCTCCGGTCGCTTGCGACTCGACTAATCCTTTTAACTATCGGCCACTGACTTTTCCAGCCGTTTACGACACGACTTTTAGCGAGCACGTAGTGTCGGAATTACATAAGATCTCTCCGTCTTTACTCTCGTTTAAATGATCTTGGACAACGGAGAATATTATTTATGAATGCGCTGCTGGAGAACATTTTGGTCCATTGTTGAGTAAATTCAATTACTTGAGTAATAAGTTTTAAGTGCTAACATTCACAAGTGTACAAGGAAAACCATTATGCATTAAGTTCAATAATTTTACCTAGTAGTGCTCGCACAGAGTGTAGTATAATGATGACACAATAAGAACGTAATGTACAAGGGCATATGGACAGTTAAGACGCATTATAACGCTATCGTATCGCAAGAGAAAGGAGCGTAGTTTGATTACACGTGAAACAAGACTTTGATCCTGTGTACGTTTGTGACGACACGTAATGACTTGTAATACCGTACAAAGTCCAAGTAATGTCATACTACCCGCTTCGACGAACGTAATTTGAGAAAATGGCACGTAATTTCGAAATACATCGGTAAATCGCCATCTCCGAGCTTCCAAATTGCTGTTATTACAGTTAAAGAATAAATTCGATAAGGAATTATTTACACTTTTTAAGAATTTGTATGCTACGTAAAATAATAAAATAAATTCAAACCTTTAAACATTTAGTGGTTTCAGCTCATAAAAATCTGATTATTTTTTAAATCTATATAACGAGATAAGAAATTTGCAGCGGTAGTCATTGCTGTAAGTTCATAAAGAAAGTTATTTTTAAAAGCTATCAGGACGGCTCTACTATGACACCCAGCTCCATTTTCTTTTCTTCTGCTTTTAGCCGTGGGAGAAATGGCGTAAAATGTATGGGATAGTATCGTTTAAAATCCTCTCGGAAGAGAGAGACCCGGTAAGAAGATAAAGTCTTTCCAAAAGGAACTTTCCGATTAAGGGAACGCGGATTATAAAAGTTACCTAACGGTGGAAGCCAAGCAAGAGAGCTTTCGTCGGGAGCTCCTTTTCGACGAGTTCTGGTCTACATTAAGATAAAATGTGCTCATCCTTCGCTGCGAGATAAGTCCGAAATGAATTTTGAGAAAGAAAAAAAAACCAGAAAAAGTCCATTTCAATGACCTAGGGGATCCATAAAAAAATAATACAAAAATATCTAATAAGATAAAATAAATAATGGGGAGGGAGAAAATTGATATTATAAGGACAATATTGAAATCATAGTCTCGGTCTTGGATTCACACAAATCCCCTTCAGCAACCTCTTCACAAAATATGTATCTTTATCAAGCGAATATAAAATACATTCACGTCGGTGAGATTGTACCCTTTATGTTATCTTCCCCAACCACATACTAGGAAACATATTACAAGCATATACCATGTCGAGGGCAATATCCACAAAGTATATAATTCTCTACATAAGGAGAGCAGAGAAGGTGGAAGTTATGAGGCAACAATAATTTCAGAAGGAGGATTCTTCTTTGGCTCTTCATCGTGAATTTTCCAGCCGAGCTCTGGAACAAGGACCGTGAATTACGCAGAGGGAAAGAGGGCAAAGAGAGGTAGGTGGAAAGAGGGGTGGAAAACGAGAGAAGACGGAGTGTCGCTCTCACAACCCTTCTCCGGAAACCAGTTATAAGGAGATTTTCCGAAGCAGACCTCGATGTCGGAAAGTTTTGCGTGCGTTATATTAGCGGCAATGACAATATTTCTTGCGATATTAGTTGTTGATCGAAGAGGCGAACAGTTCGATGATAAAATTTTGGCAAGACAAAATTATCTGACGATGCAACGCGCAGTTCTGCTACGGAATACTATTATCACAGTCGCTAATAACCATTCGCTTTCACGAGTTTCGAATAAAGCAATTTTTAAAGTAAATTATATATCGACCTGTATATTTATTGTTGTTGAAGATACGCCTTGCAGTAGCTTAAATACTTCTTACGTTTCGCTCAAGCGCCTCGTTCGAACCAAATTTCCTAAGGGAATTGTGCAACATCGTGAGATACAGAGAACTGTGCGAATTACCGGAGAAATAGATACCGCGAAGGCGAGAAAGCGAAAAGGAGTATCGCTTGCAACCCTTTCGACGCGAATCCAACTATAAGGAGATTTCCCGAGGCAGACGTCGACAGTTGGGAGTTTTGCGCGAAATATCAACGACTATAACAGTATTTCTCGCGATATTAGCTACCAGCTGTTCTGTTCGCCGTCAGCCGACAAAACCTTTCATCGTTTCTCGCGATCTTTCCATCGTCCTTCCGGCCTCTCTACGTTTCTCCATTCGCCACGTTTTCTGCGGACATTTCTTCGGTTTCGTCTAGCTTTTAATTGCGATTACTCGTGTCTGGTCTCCCGCCGCGAAAGCTCCGGGCTTTTGCGCCAGGATGCGTGGTGGCAAATCGTCGAAACCCATGTCCGAAATGAAGTTTATTGCCCTCTACTATGGAATCATGAAAAAGCTTCTCAGACTTTTACGAGTGGGTTCCCCGGAGAAGGCGCCATTCTTTTAAAGAGGAGAATCCGCATCGGGTTCAAGTCCAATTTTCTCATTTTCGAAAGTATTACGAGACTGCTATGCAGAGACATAAGGAACCTGTAGTGAAATTTAATTTTCGATCATAATAAAATA
The DNA here is from genome assembly GCF_024713525.1 of Acromyrmex echinatior. NCBI lineage: Eukaryota > Metazoa > Arthropoda > Insecta > Hymenoptera > Formicidae > Acromyrmex > Acromyrmex echinatior. The sequence continues at coordinate 13,469,433 of NC_141855.1, forward strand.
CAATTTCTTTTTTTTTTATAATTTCGAAAGTCACCAACCTATAATTCATATATTCGTTCTTTTTATTATTCTGTCATTCTTCTCTTATTAAAATTACTCAATTTATTAATTATAATCTTATTTTATTTGCTCGTTATCAATTAACTTTGTACATTGTTGTTACATTGATTTTTAACATTACTTTGTTTTGTTATTTATTCTTCACCCATTATATTTTTCGCAGCGATTTGTATTATCTCGCTTTGCCATCCCGTAATTGACTCATGGCCAGCATCGCCGTTGTCTTTGGCGTTTGGCTCGGAAAAGGAATTGTGGAAAAGCTTCGTTGGCTGTCCGCCAGTTACCAATAAGAGGCAACGAAAGCGTAGTTTTCCAATGCGAACCATGAAGTCTTTTCGTTCTGATCGATCTCTTCTAGTCGTACGACGCTGACGATACTATTCTGTTTGCAAACTATGATAAGTATTTTATGCTGGAGAAACGATATATCGTCGAAAATTCAAATCTTAAAATTAAGAGTTCCTTAAAATTCGATAAGAAAGAGAATTGTAGAATGCTACATTATTTACAATATTATCTTATGATAATAACATAATTCTTCTAGTTAGAATTTAATTGATTTTTGTATTCAACATCCGAACATTGCGGAAAATGTTAAGAAAAGAAAAGGTTCGAGAAATAATTGGATTACGTCATTAAAAAAAAAGATAATAAAGTACTGATGAGAAAAGAAAAGAAATAATAATTAAAACGATAAATATTAGCACCATAGAAATTAAAAAGGATGCAAACTAGAGAAATAACTACGAACGAGATAACGAGTAACGAGCACCGGTGCGCTATTTCGTAGATTAGCTGAAGATTAACGTGGCGGCTGCTTCGGACGTAAGGCTCCTTAAATCACACCGTCGTTTGATACTAATCACGGCTGAATAAATAAGGAATGTGCTTTAATCAGGGCCGAATATGCGAGTAAAGTAGCGTGTATATTCGTCTTTATCATCTCGTGGATAATTTATGAGACCTCGAACAATTAATGCATGTTATGCGACGAGTTATAAAGGACACATTGACCGTTGCCAACGTTTGCAACTCTGGCAATTTTGCGTGCAGAGTAAAGCCTCACCTTCAACTCCCATTGCCATTGTATAGGTGTAATAAATCATTACTAATGCCGCGAGTATATTTTGCGCGAATAAACGTATATTATATATATATATCTAAGAATAAAAACCTACTAAACGATACGGAGAGAATTTCTTCTTAGAGTTTACTCTGAAAATATGATAGTGCTGGGACAACATTGTATTTCGAAGACTCTTTCGTGTAAATTTTTCTCATTCATTAATAAAACTCAATAAAATATAAAATAGGTTTGATTGATTTTGAAGTGCATGTTAAAAATCTTTAAAATATTGTATTGTACCATAACCGACTACCATATTTTCACGGTGAATTTTAAAAGAAAATTCTTTCGTATAATAATAATAATAAATTAGACTGCAGAAATTAAATAAAAAAATTATAGAAATAATCCAATTTTCGGTCAAATCTTAATATTTAATAATACTAGACGCAACTTTTTGTAAATATATAATATTATTTTAGTTTTATAAACTGCGCTCCGATAAGATTTATTGTACTTGAAATGCAATCACAAACTGAAGCTGAAATTAATATCTCAAATTAGATTGATCGTCCATTTAATGGTGAAACTAATAAGCATCTTAAAATGAATTCTCTGAATAATAAAAAATAAGACTCTCAAAATTCAAACAATAAAAAAAATTCATAAGAGCAGTAGTAAGAAGAGCAAAAGAGTAATAAACGACTGATGATGGCTTGAAGCAAATTAAAACATCTGATCATTTTATAACGTAATTAAGTTGTAAATATATTTTACATTATTAGTTTATAACGTACCAATTACCACACGTTTATTACTTTTATTTACCGTTATAAATTTATTATTTAAAAATCTGTTGTTCTCATATTTTTAAAAGCCGCGGAGATCCTCTTACAAACAACAATAAGTTATACATGCATGAATTAACAGTGATTGCGAAATTCAGTACGATTTAATATCCTCACTCGCGCGGTTGCCGCGATTCAAATAGTTGAATTTCGTACGCGTATGCATGGACATCGATATACAATACGACAAGAACCGAGCGTAAATGCGCGCGTCGAATCGCATCGCGAAACCGCGAGCCGCGCTTTCGGTGATATAATTTCCGCTCCGCGTACACATCCGGATAAGTCGAGTATTTAATTCGCGAAACGGCGGCATGATAAAAAAAAAATCATCGAGGAAAACTGCGGCGTAGTGGTAGTTGTATAAGGTAGACGAAAAAGCGCGCCGACGGCAGACAGGCAGACAGGCAGACAAGCGCTCGTGGCGTTAACGTAACTACGAGGGTGGAATTACAAGGAGGTTAATCAACGCACGCGTACATACATACAAGCACACACATATATACAGTGGCTCGCCTGACTTTCGACTCCAAGGATTGTAACTGCGCTATGGCAATTCTCTGTGGACTTTATGCTCGTAGAGTCGTAGAAAATAGAGAAAGAGAGAGAGAGAGGGGGGGGGGAGAGAGAGAGAGAGAGCAAATCTGGGAGAGGTGAAGAGGCGGAAATAGAGACGAATGAGATCAAGGGAGCGGGGAATGGGTGCACGAACAGGGGGCAAGATAGGAGAAAGGGTGAAAGAGGTACAAGAGCAGAAGTGTCGGGACACGGTCCATGGCAGAGCGTGAAGAAGAGAAGGGGAGAAAAAAGGGAGCCTGAAACAGAGAGGGGTGGTTTTACGAGGTGGACGCGGCACTTGTCTGCGACGAGCTTGCGGGCTTCCTCGTAAATTTAACTCGAGATCTCTCTCCTCTTTTTCCTCCATGCTCTCTCCGTTCTGTTCCCCTTTTTTATAATTTACCGCGAGCCAATGGGGATGCCTATACCTCATATTTCTTCATAACGTCGAATGACCCGAGACTATTTCCTTTTTTATTGCGGCCTTTAATTGCAAACGAGCCTCGGGAGATAAACCGTCCCGGGGCACGCGTGTTTCACGCGCACATAAAATCCACATACTAACTTTTTATCACATGAAATAATGTCAAAAAACTGATGTTATTCCATGTCTCACAAGGAAATGTATCTCTCCGATTTTAATGAGTTTTAAATATATTGTTTTTTAGATAAAAATAAGGGACACGTACTTTTTTATAAAGGTTCAATCGCACTTTTAAATGATGTAACACCCCTTTGAAGAAAATCGATTTTTTTCTCTTGAAACGAATGTAGTCGAAATTGTAATAGAAAATAAATTTTAAATAAAAGTTTAATGAGAGAGAGAGAGAGAGAGAGTGTGTGTGTGTGTATGTGTGTTAAAAAGTATTTTATAATAATAATAATAATTTAGAAAATTTAAATTAAAAAATGTTTATAAGAAATAAACAAAATTAAAAAATTGTTTTGAAAATTATAATTATTTTAATTATATTATTATTTAAATACTCTTAGAATCATTCAACTTTTATTTCAACATTTTTTTCTATCTTTTACAGTTTCAATATTTACAATTTCGCTTCGAAAGACAAAAACCGATTTTCTTCAAGAGTGTTACACTCCCTAAAATAGCTCCCTGGGAAAAAAACATGTCCCTTATTTTTATCTAGAAAACAACATATTCAAAGCTTGTCAAAATCGAAGGAAGATACTTCCATGAGTTTCTTTGTCAGTTTATGAATTATATAAAGTGTGTGTGTGTGTGTGTGTGTGTGTGTGTATCAAATAAACTCTGTATAATCAAATAAAAAATCATTTTTTTATTTTCGCCGTCCCATTTATATTCGACTTGATTTATTACGCGTATCGTACTTTTTAATGCGATACTTCCGATGCGACGCCGGCGTCGATCTGGCACGATTTTCATGATGGACTGCCAACGAAATATCTGCCATGAACCATTGATATGGTGAATAGTGCTATCGTAGCTAGGACTAATCTAGGATATTACAGTTTCCGATTTCAGTTATTAATCGCCAAAAACTTTACACTAAGCGGATATATATTGTCCAGCGAACAGCCGCGGTCTGATATTGTCGCCTAGGTAATTAATTATTTCTGATAAGCAAGCTCAGAGAGTAGGAGTCAGAGGCGATCGAACTGCACCACGTTAATTAATTATCGGGGATTAATGTAACAATGTTTCATGGGGATATCGCCAGTACTTTATCGTTAAAATACGAAATGTTTTAAATCGATAAGATATACATAGCTAACATTTACAAATATAAATTAATTAGCGAGAACATTAATCACATTGTATACGTGTGTAATACATTGGTTGTTATATAAAGAATTATACATAATGGAAAAAAGTAGATTATTGTGATATATTGCGTTTTGTATGAGTTCGTGCTTTTCATGTCGCGATTAGAAAAGCAGCGGAGCATTCTTAGGGGAAGTTATGCCCTTTTATTTGTGAATGTATATTCTCCCTGGAATTTCTGACGGAACTTCAACGGCAAGAAACGCAAATAAAATAGGCGAAACGATTCGTCGAGAAAAGAGGACACGAAAGATGCGACAAGACGAGAACGGGAAGAAAAGAGAGATTGTAACGTTTTCAGGGTGGATTCCCGACTAATTCGAAACAACCTCCGCTTCTCCTTAGGATTACAAGCGAGTTGGGAGGAGAGAAATTGGAAATGAGATTGCACCGTCAGGAGAGAAAAGCCCTCTTCCTCTTTTAAATAACTTACGACGCCTCACGGAAATCGTGGACGTTTCAACCTCTTGAGATTTTCACGAAAACTTATCCGAGAATTTGCACGCTTAATTTGCGAACACCTGCAGAGCCATAAATTGAGAAATGATTTTGAAACATTTTAAAAAGGACGGAGACTTTCGCAAAAATATTTTCATTGTTTATCACTTACGTAGCCTATTTAATCCTCGACTACAGCAGCATATGAATCTTAGAGACTCAAGCATTTTAGTTTGCACTTTTCTCTTAAAACCCTTGCTACGTTTTTGAACATAACATTTAATATACTTATTAAACTGTGAAAGTCAATTGTTCCATCTTCAAATAAACTATGTGATTATTTATCTCTAATGGATAAACGAAAGAGTAAAAAAATAAGAGCATAGAAAGTAAAGAGTAAAAGAATAAGCTAATGTTAAGCTAAAGTTTATATATTTTTATCGAAAGGTGGAACAACTCAGTTACAGATTTTATACAGTTACAGTTTTAGTTAAAAAAATTAATTAAAATACATTGAAATTTTTGGAAGATATAATGGAAAGAAGTTTGAGTCTAAAAAATACCTGTATATGTCAATTAAAAATATTTTTTATTTAAGAGTTGTAGTTGAGGGATAATCATTATTGGACACTATTTCAGAAATTAGACAAAATCATAAAAAAAAAAATTCGCATCTTAAAATCCATTCATATCGCAGTTTCCACTATCCGAGACGCATTCTTCGTATTCACCCGCCCATTCATTGTCATTATCATCGCGGAATTTACGCTACTCGTTCTCGCTTGGATAACCAATTCGTTCGGCCATTCGAGTACGCATTCGATGTTACGTTGGTTGGTTCGGCAATGCGTAAGGCTTTATCGCCGAGCGATTACCGGCGCGGCTCGCCGGTTTCACGCGATCCGACGTTATCAATCTTCGTCGGGAATTTCATAGGACGACCGTTCGTATCGACGTCGACGAGACACGGCGAAATGTCGCATTGCACCGCGTCATAAACGGGTGCGCACGTGCGAATCCACACACGACGTAGTCATGTACGACAGAAGTTATTTACGCCACGTTCCTGGTTTCCGGCCAAGTTTCGCGACGCGTGAAACGTGTCCGCGTGAAATATGACGGGGTCTCGGGACACGTCATTTTTTTCCTCCTTTCTTCACCCCCGTATTTAATACGCGACACCGAGTACGACGTCGTCGCGCTCAATGTGAACTGCCTTTCTGTTTGTCGTTAACTTCGACAATTCAGTAAACTTTATTCGCAACGATGCGACGTAACGCCGATTCTTGTTCTTTATAAAATGAACACTGATCTTTATTCACGATGTTACGTATATCGAAGTTGTATCGTCATTCTTTTCACTTATTTAATGATATTTTCTTGCGTTATAATTGCTGTAACGTTTAAAATGGAAATTTTTATCCAAAGTTTTTTGGACACAATATTTAGTACTATTTATTTAGTAATTTGTCGTCTGCATATTACGGATTTAAAGATCCAGATTTAACTTTAACTTTAACTATTATTTATTTCTTTCTAATTCTTAGAATTTTTAGAATTATGGGTCAATTCTAAGCAGAATCGTAATACTCGTAATGTATTCTCGTAAAACTTGTAAGAATTTATGACTAATATTCTAATTTTATGCGTATGTATCGTAAGACGCACGATATTATAAATAATAGGGTTGGAATAATCGTAGCGTTTTAATGAAAGAATGTTATTGATTTCACATGAGCCATAAAAAATACATTAATGAAAGTACTGCCATCACTTGTACAACGATACGAATTAATTCCAACACCTAATATTTATCATTTCTTATAAATTTTATGGCTAGTAAGAAGTTGTTTGTAAAAGTATTGTACAAGCACTTAAAAATTCTTACAAATCTTAAGAATATGTTACGAGCCTTACGATTCTGCTTAGAATTTAGGCTATTTATTAGAATTATCATTTCTTACAATTAGAATTCTTAAAATTAGAATTATTAAAGAATATTAAATTATCAAAGATTTCTGAAATATAAATTCTTACACGGAGAGAATTTTCTTTTAAAATTTATCCTGAAAATATGATAGTTGTAGTACAATACAATATTTTGAAGATTTTTACCATGCACTTCAGTAAAATTGATCAAACTTATTTTATACTTTATTATAGTTTTATTAATGAATGAGAGATTTACATTAAAATTCTTCGAAATACAATATTATTCCACGACTATCATATATTTTCAAAGTAAATTTTAAGAAAAATTCTCTCCGTACTAGAATTAGAAAAAGATAAAGAGTAAATCAAACCAAGATTAAAGTTAATCTTGCGTTGGTGAACCTAAATGATGAAATTCAGAATAGTTTGCAGAGATTTATGAACATTTTCTCCCGATAATTATTTTCACGCTCGATTTGTCTATCGTCATTGTGCGAAAATGTAGAAAAAAAAAATCTTTAGTGACAGAATTTTTATTTACCCTTTAATGTATTTTTGTTTCGTTATACACGCATTTTCACTTTATTTCGGTCGCGTGTTTCCTTCCGTCGTGCAGCGATACTGCCTCGCCGGATGAAAAATGCACGCACGATAATTTTCCTGCGATAAATTATTCCCCGCTCAGAAATTTTTGTTTGCTCGCCGTCGCGCCGCCGCGAGAGATGCACTCCGTACAACGACCCCTTGCAAGAATCATTCCTCCTTTTTTTTAATTTTTGCTCAGCGTTACTTGTTCCCCGTTTAACGCGCTATGTTTCCATTATGCACACAGCTCTCTCGTGGTATTATGCACGGCCGCGCGTTTCACTGCGAAAAGCACGACAGCGATAACGCGAGCGCGATAATAAATTGGTTTCGCCCTTTCCGGAACGTGTCTGTTTGCGGAACGTAATACCTGTAATGCGACTATTTTTCGCATTTCGACAATGCCACCGCTGGCTGTACTTTCGTGACGCACGTTTGCTGTTCTACCGCGCCCGTTTCGTATTTTCCACGAGGCAAACATGAAAATCTATATCTCTCGCCTGTAAAACATTTCTGTTTGTTATACCTTTTTATCGAAGAAAAAAAACTTGTGCGAATGTAAAAGTATAATCCCTCAAAACATGTCGAAAATATTACGAATCAATATTTATTTATCGTATATGTACATTCATAATAATTCTTTTCCCACTTTCTTATCACGCGAGACTGTAACTTGTAATTTTCACGAATTGTAAAAATCGTAAAAATATGTGACTAAAGGTACAATCACGGATAACGAGTATTTTTCTCGAGAGACTTCTTTTTACACTTAATTACCTACATATTTTAGCGAAAGCGACACAATTATTTCCATTCCATGTCTTATCACGAGTCCTTAAATGTGCATCCATCAGCCAGCATAGTTAAAAGACACCTCGTAACATGGTTAATGCCGTTTTTTAGAACACAGTTCTAGAATCGTAAAGTAGCAAATGTCATAAGTTGAAATTACCTGGGATGGCTTTAACAATGTATGGAATGATATCTGCGAAGTTAGCACGACATTATATTAATATAAAAGACATTTATGATTCCAGTATTTCATTTTTGGTTTTTTTGTACTATAAAATGCAGAACATTTTTTATTTTTATGTAGAACTGTAGAACTACGAAAAACTACTGATGGAACTGTAGTCTTTATATCAAAAGAACGTCGTACTAATTTTGCAGTACTAATGCTAAAAAATCTGTGAAGTTAACTTCTAATGATAGAAAGAAAACAATTACAGTTCCAGTAGCATTTTTCATAGTTCTACAGTTCTACATAAAATAAAAATAAAAATAAAGTTCTGCATTTTTTATACAAAAGAACTGAAATAGATTTTTTCATTTTTTGATTGTTTTAGTACAATAAATGCGAAATTTCTTTTTAATTTTATATAAAACTATTAGAACTATGAAAGGTGCTTCTAGATCTAGAATTTTCTAGTTCTAATAGCACCTTTCACAGTTCCTTTATATCAAGAGAATATCGTGCTAACTTCACAGATTCTATGGAATGCCGTTGGACGAAGTGCTAGAGATAGAGATGAGGCGCAAGTGATATCTGCCGTAAAGCTCATTTACGGGAAGAAAAGACGTCATTCGCTTTTTATTCTGTAACAGAATTCTCGATGGATAAGGAAGAAAATATTTGTGAAATAATCTCAAGGGGTTCAGACGGAGATTTCTCCGCCAGGTAGAAACCCTGCGGTATTTCAGGTATAATTTCAGACCGTCATTCAAATCGGATTAAAAGTGAAAAGCGAGCTGTTTTAGCAAAGTGCCGATCCACTTTGCCGTCGACAAAGGGAATTACGAATAAAAGATTTTATGACACGGGTTTGCATCGAGAAACACGAAAATTTCTATGAGGACCATCTGGGGAAATCACGAGTTTATCCAGCAAGAGTTGTCTGTCCGAACCATCCTTGTTTTATTAAGCTTCAACGCGATTCGGTAAAACGGCCGTTTAAATTCAACTGTGAAATGAATATTGCTGGATTAACGTTCCTTTAATTTGTAGTGATTCAAGATGATGGCAAAGGGAAAGAAAATATAATTAGCGTTCTCGAAGTATCGTCGTTCAAGTCAATGGATAAAAAATTAAGAGAAAAAGAAAAAGAAAAGAAAAAAAAAGAAGAATGGATCCAGCCTATCGAAAAATTCGTGACTAATTAGAGCAATAGCAGGACGTTCAGTGAGTAAGCGGGATTTTAATGGACGGGCCTTGCTGATCATTAAGGAGAAGTGGTCTTTTTCTTCACCCGCCTTTCTCGTCTAATCTTCTATCCTCAAAAGCTGCCGGCGAAAGACGATACTATCCTGAAGACCAAGAACTTGAAGATCTCGTCAAAGATCTCATTATAAACGCTCGTTTCGTTTTAGCCGGACGCCTTTTGAGTAATTACCTAATAAACTTTAACATTAAACGTGACAACTTTCAATGTAATTAACTAAGTTGTTTCGTTGCGTTTCTATTTATGAAATAGATTCAACCGCAAGTACATTATTTTTTTAAATATATAAAACTGCTGTGAAAATTTGTAAATGTAAAATGTAAATGTTATGGCTGAATAAAAAAAAGAAGGAATAAAAATTTCAAAGAATAATTTGCTTGATTTAGCCCCCAGAAATTATCGAGTTGCCTTGCAAAAACGAAGAGTAGAAAAAAAGGTAACTGCAATTTGTAACTCAGATACATTAGGTGAGAAGGTTCAAATTTTTACATTCGTTTCAAGCCAAGCAATTAAAACGAGGAATCATTATCCCCACATTAAAGCTTTATTTACGAAGGAACGACTATTTTTCGAGCGTGATATACTGTCGCGTTGAAAAATTCTATCTTGGCGTGCAACTTGGTGTCTTATTTCCTTCTCATAATAACCGAGTCGCTACCGTATCTCCGGTAAGAGAAGCGCACCCACTATTTTTGAATTTAAAGTGCGACTTAGTGTCTCCTGTGATATATATCATGAAACTAAAGATAACAGCTCGGCTTGCAGCCACCTTTTTTCGCACAAGTTACCCAAGCTAATCTACACAGTCTTACTTGTACACATATTTCTGAAATCATAATTATCATAAAATACAAGGGTTGGCAAACATTAATTTTCAGTTACTTTGCCGCTATTTTTTATAGAAAATAATTTAATGATGTTGTAATTTTTTATGACGGTAACGCTAACTAACTAAACGTTAAAGTTGTATTAAGTTTAGAAAAATCACTTTAAAAAGTAACTTATCATCATTACACGTTATTTGAAAAAAGTAATAAGTAACGAGTAACGTGTAATGTTACCAAATTGTTATTATAACAAAGTAACGAAGTAATGGCGTTACAAGCCAACCCTGTAAAATACTCAATCGTTACGATCCACGATTTTATTTATTATGACGAAAATATATGAAAGCAAAAATATTATTTATTATTGCTACAGTGCAATTTTTTTTCTGGTTGCAACACGTTGAGTAATCTAATCAGTACGCATGATAATAATGTCACTATACAGAGAGTGTCAAAGATACCGACGCATTAAGTATCATATTGCCTCACGAAAGGCAGAGTGCTAGGTAGTGTAGTACTGCAACGTATATGAATAATTCAATGAAACGATAACGACATGTCGCGTGCTAATTTAGGGTCGCGTTTCTACCTAATAATTCATAGTTAATGATATATCAGCGCCGCCCTGTGTTCAACAATTCACAATGGTGAGGCAAAGTACTACAGGGAATATTTTTTAGTATCGGGATAAACACGACATTACCTGAATTAATAGCTTCAAAGAAGCCTTATCGTGCTCTTTTAATAGCACATTAATTATATAATTCCAAAAAGTTTGATATGCATAAAATTTCAAAGAAGAAAATTTTGCTTGCACATATTAAGCCTACAGTACACAATATATTTTTCCTACCGGATCGTTTGTGTTTAAATAAATTACTATAAAAATACAGAAAATTACATACTGTGTGCAAATAATTTATTTCAAGTATTTCAAAACCATCGAATTTATTCAAAATATATTCTGCTGAATATTAGTAACTTTGATACTTCAAGCAAAATTATTCAATTAAATTAAATTTGTTTATTATATAAAGTTTTTCTAAAATTTATTATATTTAAAAATATATATTTAAAAATAAGTTATATTTAAAAATTCTCATGAAAATTTTCTGTGACAAAAATAATCGTTACTTAAAAAAAAAAAAGAAAATAAATTAAGTAATTAATCACATTTTTTAGCAGTAAAAAGATTTTTTTTTGTGTATACGTTCTGTGTGATGCAATTCTAATAATTTACTAAAACGCAAACAATTCAGCAAGGAAAATGCATCGTGTGCCAAAAACTTTATATGACCTTTTCAAGACAATGCATCGATTCTCAATTTCAATTACCATGTAACGGCCCGGGCCGAAAACGATTCGATTTAATTGGCAGTGGCCCGAATTTCCGGAAAACATGGCGAAAGAAAATAATGAAAAAGAGAATGCAATCTCGTCGAATTAATAACTAGCCATGCATTCGGTCGAGTCAATATGTGACAGTAATTCGCGCAATTGGCAATAATGAGTCGTCGGAATAAACAGAAGCGACAGTGTGGGGTGCGTGTATGTATTGTGTCGGGCCGGATAATTTATGGAATTATTCAACGCCGATAATTGCGCGTTTCGCAGAGCGTATTACAGGATCGTTTCGTTGTCGAGTTTATCGGCAATATTTGTCACCGCGCGCTCCGATGCAACAACCCTTAGACCTTACTTACTCGGCCGACTTTATGGGGTACCTGAGTCGATGTCGTAATTATGGCGGGTTATGGGACATAAAGAGCGAGAGGGAAAGCCGCGAGGCAAAGAGGTAACGAGGAACTCCGGGATCTTGCTCACAGCTGGTAGCAGTACGGCTTTTGTGCTTGCTACAGCTTGTTACATTTATGCCATGATGGTGAAGGTCAAATGTGTTAGTATATCGTGTTAGTATATCGGGTGAACAGTTCGAAATAAATCTGACGAGATATTCGCGAGAATAAAATTTGTTAGCGATTATCGAAAGTCAATCACGTTAATGTCGCATTTATATTTTAATAAATTTAGTGATGGTCAAAAGGAATTTGTTATTAGAGATATCGGATTTTTTTAAATAAAGGCCCATATTAAAAAATATATTTTAATGCGTGTACATTTTTTTCATATAACTTTGGTACTAGACAAACTTGGCAAAAATCAAATATAATTTAATAATTGTATGAGCGCGGTTAGACAGAAATAATGGACAGCTACTGTTGAGACAAGAATTTCCGAAGCGTGATATAATCGTTCCTTCATCCACTCGCGGTTGAACTTCCCTGACATTTTAATAAATGTCATTTACTTTTTAGCGCAGCGACGATGGCGATCGAATAAAATGTGAAAAAATATGTGACTGCAAATAAAAAGATAAAGAAAAACAGAGACAGATAAAATATCTTCTTTCACCTATATAATGTCCGGTGGATGTATACCTTCTACGAACGAATATCGCAATCGCAAATATTTGCGTGAGCGTCCATTTTAGCGATCACCAAATTGCGAACCAAGCAATGGCGTTTCAATAGCGGTCGACCATATTGCCACAGTCGTACATTCAATTTTCTACCTTTCCCACGACTCGCCAGCCGAGCGATATTACGTGTTTCTCATAAACTCGGAGAACTATAAATGGAATGAATGTCAGCTCCGTTGCACGGCAAAAGAAAATCGCGAGAGTCCATCATTTGGTTTTTAATCACTTATTTTACTTTAAATAACTCGTATAACACGTGCGAATGTTAATATTGTAAAATAATTCTCACATAATATTAAGAGTATCAGAAGAACTCTTTTTATTCTTGTTGCATAATTTCTTCTCTTTATACTATTATTTCTTTGTAATATTCTTTACAATATAATATTCTTTATAAAATATAACATTAATAAAGTGACTATTATTATTATTGTTGTTGTTATTATTATCATATTTTTTTTGTACAAAATTATTCGATATATTCGAATGACGAGAAAGCGACGATTCGGCGAAAGAGAAAAATCTTGTCGTATATTTCATATGCACGACACTTTGAGAAAATTACGCGATTGTCGGCAACTTTGCGCATCTTCTTTTATGTACGTAAACTTCCCTCGAGTGGAGTAAACGAGAAAATCTGTTTCGTCGCGGGACAGAGTTGCGGGGGAGTTGAAGAACGGAGTCGGACAAGTAGTGCCGCAGAGCGACCTACCGAATTTCCTGTTGGTAGCCGAACAACATAGAGAGAGAGGGAGAGAGAGGAGAAAGAAAACGGCAGACAAGAATAGAGAATGGAAGGGAAAAAAAGTTTATCGTTTCTCGGCAGAGAGCGCGAGCGACTGCCGGAAAATCTCGAAAATTATTGCCGCATGCCACCACCGTGCGAGATAGCTCGTGTCGCGACGAGAAGGGAGGTTTCCACCGAAAAGAAGCTCGGATGCAACTTCCACGTGCGCGGCGCGACAGATGCCGAGAGGTATGAGGAGGACCAGCACGAGCGGCGACAGAAGTTCGCGAGTAACTGGGAAAGTTTCGATTCGATAATTCCGTAAGTATCGGAAAATATCGGTGTCTCGCCGGAAACATTCGTCGCGAGAAACATTTAATTCGCGACTGCAAGGCGCGATCTCGCAGAGAAATTTGATTCGATTCTAAAAATTGCTTTTACGTAAGACTATATCTTAAGACTACAGCCGCTTATGGTTCTCTTCGTGTAAAATTTCCACATTTGGTTGACTTCCGGTTTCTGTGAACGTTCTTTGAAAGTTGTCGAGTTGCAGCTCCACGTCTCGCATAATGGAGCACACTCATCATTCCATAGCGTGATGCTAATCGCGACTCGTCCAGGATAGTGATTTGTCTTTGGCGAGGGATTTGTATTCCGATGGAATATAAATTTTCCATTAGCAAGGGAAAGTTTCGAAGAAAGTTGCGACGAGGACGATTCGGGGTTAACGGAACCTTTGCGATGAAAACGTCGCAGACGCAAAGTTCGCATTCTGCTTTAGGGCACAACTTCGTACTGATGGCAGAGCCAGAGAGGAAGAGCACGAGGATATTTTGAAATTCGTATCAGTAGGAAGTTTACGAGGCGCAGACGCGCGTCGTCCTCTCGGCGACGGCCATGGAGCAATAAGTTTCGGGACTTATCCTCGGGATGAACGCCATTTCTAGAAATCGAGAGACTTTCTGCAAAGTTGGGCCAGACTCTGGCGATTTAATGTAAAGATGCTCATTCAACTTTTGACAAGAAAAACGGATTTAAAAAATTTTCACAACTTTTATAATAAAATTTACGACTTATTTTCCATGAATTACTTTCGCGTAAATATTCGTCTTTTAAGAGAGAACATTGTTAGATATCAAAGATATTGTTAGATATCAGAAGTAATGGTAATCCAATTCTTTGAGTTTGATAATATTTGGTTAGGTTTTTTTTAATTATTATTTTAATTATTTTTAATTATTTATTTTCCATGTGTATCAAAATAAATCAATCTATTTCTGTGGGTTAATTTTAAAAGTACAAAGTTTATATTAATATGCACTTAGTAAATAATAAACTAAATTTGAATCAAATTTAGTACATTTTCTTAAGTTAAATTGTTTAATTCCATTGTTTTGAAAGAAATAAAAATAATTCTAATTGTGTATAATTTGACATTATAAAATAGAATAAAAAATGCGTATATGTTTTTAGAAATTAACACAATATCATGGCTATAATATAATCAACATCATGTTAATTATATTAATTTAAAATTAATTTAATTACAGCTCGAAATAAGCCATGACATTGTGTTAATTGACATTATAAATTTGAATGAAGATAAAGCGTTTTAATTAAAAACGAAGTTTGAATAAATTCGGCGCAAGTATTCGGAAAGTATTCGGTTCTTCTACGACAAAGAATTCAGTATTTTTTGTGGATATTTCTGTGCCAATAACGAGATTAACGACGAATGTTTATGCGAATAGGGCTTCAAGTAGAGCGAATTGTGCCCTCCTGGTAACAATATCTATCGTTCATTACATTCCTCCTCCTAGCATGCCAGAGATAATCCTATTACTAGCGATATCTATCCTCCTAATTCATAGGCACGTGTCTATGTATACCTAACCTCGTTCCTCGAACTGACAATCAAAGAGAATGGTAGTTTTCTCGCCTGCAAAATTTAGCACTCGTCTCCTGCTAAGGAAACTTCCATTAGGAAAAGGAAGATATCGGAATGATACTATGAGGATAGTTGGATCCCGTGATTGTCGGAGTTATATGGAATCCCAAAGGAAGGATCGGTCAACGCTGGATTATCCACCATTCATTGAACGATTCCACTGCCCCTGGTAAGAGCCAGTTGTCAACTTTAACCCTTAATCGTATTGTTATCCAGCCAAAGCTTCGTGATTCAATATATATATATATATAAAACATATAATTTTTTTAATTGTAAAAATATTAAATTTAAAGAATATTCAATTTGAAAATCAAAACTTAGAAATGGAAGCGACTAAATTCCGTAAAACATTTGCAAGTATCTCATCAGAAGAATAAGAAAAATTTGCCGTTTATTAAATTTGATTACAATTTAATTATTGTTTGACGAGCTAAATAGGAAGCAGTACATAATTAGTGCAATTGAAAAGACGAGACGCAACTGCGCCGTGCTGAGATAATACAAATTCCTATTTGTAAGACAAAATTATTGATCTTGCAGCTACGCGCTCTATCACTTTCATCTAACTTTCCAATAACGAATTTCGGCTGAGAGATGCTTGTTTATCGCGGATTTATTATGACAGTCACACAAAATGAAAGCGAAATAAGAATCGATAGGATCAGTTCGAATTGGTCATTTATTACTCTAGAGGGATCAGTCAAGTCTTTTCCGAGGATAAAGAAAAAGAAGAAAATCGTAAAGGAAACAAAAAGTATTGTTTATTGTTCGTGATCGAGCAATCAGAGTGGCTTAGTGGTTGCGAGCAGCACAAAAGTCGCTATGAATAAGACGGGACGCTTTATTAAAAGCACTCTCAATATCCTGGAAGGTAATTCTTGTAGGGCAGAACAGAAAGGTCTCGCTCCATCATCATCGATTAAAGTAGGCGGTCATGGAGGCGACCTGTTTACTGTTCCCTCAGGAAACAGCATAAGCATGTATTCCTACATTATGTAAAACTTTAATCGCATGCCTGGGAACCACCGTCCTGAAAGCAATTAGCTCTATATTCCATTTAGTAGCCGAGATACGAGCTAAACGTGACATCCAATTCTTTGTATAATATATCGTTTATACTCTTTTTTTATTCTAATAAACATATTTCCTTGTAATATTTTTGCAATTATTATTTTAAATTTTTTTATCGCAACATGTCTTCAAATATATTCGCGATTCATAAATTCTCAATAATCTTAATGGAGTATATCTTTTATTAAACAAATTAAGTAAAATATAAGCGTAACTGCATTAAGAGATTATCCAAATGCAGAAATATTCTGGACGATGCTACGCAGATCTCGTAAGGATAGCTTTTTTCCTCGCAAAATTATCTTTCCTTTTCGTCCCTTGCTGGAGAGCAGCACGGCACACAATTCCGAATTACACCCTGTTCGCAGATGTGGGTGGACCATTGTGCGAGGGGTGAATGTCTGCATGTTGATCCGCTGATGTGAACCTGGAGGTGTATCTGCCTCTAATAGAGAGCGGCTACCCCTGGGGCAGCTTATGCCATTTCAGCCAGACCGGGACGAGCATTATACCAACTGTAGATGACTGGCTTTACCCTCGTTTCTTCTTCAAGCTATGATAGAGCCAGCTATGTCATTCGCCGGTCCGCGCCACTACGAATTAACGCCAAAATACTCTGTGATATTTCGAGGCTGCTCGACCGACCATTGTTACCGGTCTCCATTAACTGAAGTACGTCTCTGACGATCGTTAGCTTTCTGTAGCGAAATGTTTTTTTTTTTTTTTAAGTAGTGATATTTAAATGCATCGAGACGGATAGTGTCGCTAATAATTAGAATAAAGATGAAAATAATAAATATCAGAAATAATAAAATATATAAAAATATTAAGTTTCTCAGAAAAACTATTTTTTAATGACAGAAAATTATGGGGTAATTTAATAATATCAGCACAAAAAAAATTCTCATAATCAAATGTTATTTTTGTCAAAACTTTTAGAAGCTATTCTTTTTGAGCTTTGATGATTTTTTTGTAAAAATAAGTTAATTCATTTTTAATAATTGATTAGAGTTATGTTTACTTAATGTATGATAATTCATGTTTACTTAAATCACGATAATAATTCGAAAATCATATATTTTATGTTAAAAGTAAGGGAGTGAAAAAATTCCTTTCCTTTAATTTCAATTTGAATTAAAATCAATTCTAAATAGTCTCAAGAATTTAGGGATATGAGAAGGCTTATCTTGAAGCATGTGTTAAGTGGCTTAGATATTGTGTATTATACGTGTCCAACGCCGATTTTCCCGCATATGTTGAAACGTACGAGACAACTGTGATGATGATCCAGACAAACTATGGCTAGAGAAGTGGGCCGGTAATTTCATTTATACGATGAACGACGATGCATGACTTGGAAGCGAGTAAATGAGCGTCGCAGCCGACATAATATACGGTAAAGAATTCTATCGGAATGGCATTTCTGTCACGGAGATGTTTCTCGTTCCTGTCTCCTACCTCCTATCGGACTTTATTGCATATCCCAAGTTCTCTCACCCCGCGTCATGATGCACTGAGAGATGCATTGCAGTAGTAAGCACGGCTATATACGATTTATTGCGAGCACGGCATATACAATGATCGTGTCGTACCTCCATCGAACATCGTACAAGTCTGACGTGTAATCCGATGTAAGACGTTCGAGATCGACAAAATTAATTAAGACCAGATTAAATTGGAAATGACGTAGTGTTATAATGTCAAAGTCGAGTTTGAGATGGAGCATCTGTCAAAATTGTAGATCTAATTATATACTGTTGAGGTATTTCGCATATTTCCTACAGAAAGAACGATTTTGTTAAAGTGTCTAAAAAGTTTGTAGATACACAGCTCTAAAAATAATTTTATTATAGTCTATCAAAATAACTAGATGAATATTGGTTGTCAGAATGTTAAAACTTTTTGCAGCATTGTTTACTATATTAACGCGTTCTACATAATAATTTTGATGTCAACAAAATTATTTTCAGATTTGTATCTAGCTAAATTTTTAGATTCTTCAGCAAAAATTGTGTATGATTTTTTCCATGCAAACACTTTCACAACTTTCTTGGTTTTAAGAATTTGTGAAATATTTATGTTATATCCTCCGGAATATAATATATTATGTTAAGATAGTTGAGACGCTCGCGAAAATTGATTTTCAACTCGAATCAGTCTTTTGAATCTCTTCATGCTGACATTCGACGTTCATTTAGCGTCAAAACAGACCAGTGATAAAAATTGACGAATATAAGCGTCAATTTTGATCACGTGACATGTTTTGACACTAAAAATGAGGATCGAACATCAGCATGAAAAGACACTTTAAGATTAGATTGTTGGATATCAAAGGAGCAACAATAACCTGATTCTATGAATTAAATAACATTTTATTATTTTTAACTTTTATGTGTGTCAAAATGTAAATCAATTTTGTAGTTAGTTTCAAAGTAAACAACGTTCATATTAACGTATGTATTTAGTAAATAATAAATTAAATTTGGCTCAAATTTAATATACTTTCTTGAATTAAATCTTTAAACTTCATTATTTATTAAACGACATATCGAATGGGAATATCGTATAGAAATAATAGAAAATAACTCGATATAATTTGACATTATGAATTTAACGGTGTAGAACTATTTCGAAATGTAGGTCAACATCCCTCTTGATCTTTCTTACCGCGATAAATTCCATTCTCGTTCCGAGTATTTTCTCCCTGCATAACACGTCTACTAGCTCCAATTCCAATTATTTCGTTCGTTTCTCTCTGCCGAGCGCACCCGGCTCGTTGGCTTATTATCGCTTTTCTTCTTCGGGCACGACCCACGCGTCACGCAAGAGTCCACATGCGATTCGTATGCGAGAGAAAAATAAGCTTCAAGCCCAAAAACGAAAAGGTATTTTGACAAACAAGAAGATTTATCTCCTTGCCTCTCAGCCGCGCTTCTTTTCACCGCACCTCGTAATGGCAATTTATATTCGCGTTTCTCGTAACTCAGACTTTACACCGTGAATACAAATGAGAGTGCGCGTCATTTTTGCACTTAAGACAGAGCGAGGGAAAGATAGAGAAAGAGAGACAAAGTGTATGTATTCACTACCGAAATCACAGACAAAATATATATATATATACACCTACTAAACCATCGCCACGCGCATCGCCACGAATGATAATACATCTCCTCTCGATCGATATTTCGATAGCTTGTTACCAGTTCTTTTTGCAAATCACATTGCACGGTCATAAATCCGCGTCCATAAAAGAAAGGAATTTCATCCATTTTTGAAAGTAGAACAATCTCTGGAAACTCGATTATTGACGATCAAATAAAATTTCATCCTCGATGCATTTCCAGTTTTCTTAGCCCTTACCTCTATAAAGTCAGCACTTCATCTTTTAAAAAATTAGCTTTTCGTTACAGTTATGAAGGCACCCCTAATTATAAGAATTCTATAGTTTCTTAATAAAATTAGTTTTAGCAAATTAAGTAAATCTCACCTTTGAAATCTAGCGAGATAATAGCAAAGGATTCACAATTCATATGTTAGCTCATCAGAAATCTTTCTTTTTCCTTTCTTCGAAAATCTGCCTGATTCTACTAAAATTCCAACATTTTAAATTCTAACATCTCTATTCTTATTGTTAGATAAATATTTCTAAATTCTTCCTACTTTTCATTTGATTCTTTTTAATATTACCTTCAAGAATTCGTTACCTTTTACCGTCGTAAATATGTAACATAAATCACGTTAGTTATTAAATATTATTGTCATACGAGATGAAGAAGCATTCTCGAAGCGGAGGTGACTACAGAAAGATATTAATATTCCGCGTCCGGTATGAGCAGTATATTCCAGCTAGGGAGGTTGGCCCTACAAGAGACTGCCGTTTGCCATTTTCTCGCCTGTAATCCACGAATTTCTACGGAGAACACGGACACGCACGTGTCCGCGTGCTTCAGCACGCGAAGCGGGCGTGTTTCGCGCGCTCGGTCCGTCGCCGTCGCATAATCGTCCTACGGCTTGCATTTTCGGCATAATCCTGCCAACGACAGGATCAACGGAGGTCGTTACAACCTACCCCTATGCCCTATCCCTGCAACACAGTTTATATAACGATGCCGGCACGTTCCATATCCCCGTCGAAAACACGTATTCTATTCACGGATCAGCGTGAGAGCTAATGGACCATCGTGCTGGTTTTACCCTCGTATCATTTTTCATCCTCGTTGTTTCCTCTTGTATCTCTTGTGAATTTTCCGAGCTTTTTCCGATGGGTCGAAGCTTATCGATTTATTCAATTATTTTCTCTAACAGATTTGATTGTTTTAGGAATGAGATGATAGGAACTACGTATAGTTTTTTTAATGTCTATTAATTATTCTATTGAGTAAAATGATTTCACATTGTTTTAATATCTAGCTAGTTTATCGATTGAATGTATTAAAATGTAGTTTGATTGATAATATTTTACTTTTTTATACAAAAACGCGGTAAATATAATAATATTAATCAAATAAAATTGTTATTTAATAATTTATAATTTTACTTTTTCTATTAAAGTTAAATTAGATAAATCAATAGTATAAAATAATCATTTAGCTAAAGTTTAATTATCTTTTTTATTAATCTTAACTTAGGCATCGCGAAGATTCAATCGCGAGAATGGGTAATGGAAAGACAGACTTTAACATCTCAAAAATGCGTTCCGCTAAGCGATGTTACGTGTTCTGTCAACGTTTCTCTCGTTTGTCTCTGTTCCGCCTTGTTCTCGTTCGATTTTAAAATTCGCGCATGGAGAAAAGTTCTAGACGTGAATTTTTTTCTCCTGCTACAGCCTCGCCGTTCCGTCGCAGTCGCGAAAGTTAATAGGTAAGAAACTCGACATAAGCCTCATAATAAAGTGGTAGAATGTACGGTCCTTTCCCTCCGCTTTGCACCGAGAAATATTTGTTCTGGCAACGGTCGAGTTTCATTCAGCCGCTTTTTATCTTCCTTGTTGCCGGAAGTTTTCACCATGGTGTACGTACGTTCCTTTGCTAGAGCGATAATTAAGCGCGACATGATTAATTAAGCGTGAGCCTCATAATAAAATTCGATATTCGTATCTCTCAAATGCAAATTGTAATAATAATCGAAATAATTTTGATAATTTTGTTATGTGTGATAAAAGTGTAATTAAGTCTATATTGATTTCTTTTAAATATGAGCATTAATACACTTTGCGTATTTTTAAATCAAATTATACTTTCAATACTTAACTTTTTATAATAAAGATAACTTAATCGTCAAATTTAATATTCAGAAAGAAAAAACGGTTTTGTTGAATATTATATAGAAATTTAGCTAGATCTAAAAATAATTTCACTTAGAATATCAAAATGTAAGACACTTAAACTATGGTTGTTAAAATTTTTTGCCAACAATGTTTAAGCTTTCAACGTAATTATTGTAATAACGAACAAAATTATTTTTAGATCTAAACTCAATTAAATTTCTAGAAATTTTAACAAAATTATTCGTACATCAACTGTTTCGATTCTTCAAATTTGATCTCGCTACGTCAACTTTCTATGTACATGCATTTCAAATTACTGGGGCAATTCTATCGCGACATGGCTTTTCATGTACACTGTCGTCTCCCAAGTTAATCAGCAAAAAATCTCAAATATAAGCCGTATAATAAAATAATAAGGAACCGCACATCCTTTTTATCCTCGCTCCCTGTTTTAAAGCGATCTGAAAGGAGACGCGACCCCCCTTTTGCAAAATCTGTTACAACGGCTGTGTCCGCTTTCGCGAGGTCGGTATACCGTCGGTATATTTCGTGTACCAGGTGGTACCACGCCGACGGTTAAAACAATTTGCCATAAATTTTCCTCGAGTGGAAGGTAACGGAGCGGGGCAGGGAACGGAGCGCGGTGTGGCGGAACAGGAAGAGTACAGGAAGGATTTGGAGCAGGGATTCTGGAAAGAGTCCATCCGCGGTAAACCGATTTCATTTTCTGTCGTTGCAGTTCCGCTACGTTTATCCGAGACGCTGTGTGCCGTGCTGCATCGCGTTCATAATTTCTTTCGATATTTTCAAAGAATTCTCGCGAGTATCCCTCATGATAGTACTTATTTTTTAATATATTGCGACTTATCGTATGCGCGTGTGTGTGCGTGCGTGCATGTGTGTGTGTATGTGTGGGTGTGTGTCAATTATATACAAAAACAAACTGAGATATTTTGCGAGAAATACGAGAGAATAACGTCAAAGTGGAGAGAATAATTATTCCCGAGAGAAACAAGTTGCAGGCAACACAATATGAACGGTAATTCAAAGTTGTGCGAGCGAAAGAAGATGTTTTGACAAGGAGCGATATCTCGTTGCCAGGCTTTCGAGATACCGAAAAAGTGCGCGACAGCTTTTGGAAGTAACCGGACGACAGTACCAGAAGAGGTTGGAAAGATTCATAAAACAAGGGAAGCGACGAGGGCGACATATTGCTGCGCGTGGCATGTATTATGCATGAAGACTTCCTGGATGTCCTCTTCTTCCGCTTCACCTTCTCCTCACCGCGTCATTTTGCCTCTACACGAGTCTATTAATTTGAAAAACTATTCTTTCGCCACCGCCTGCTACTTAGGCAAACGATTTTGAAAGCATTAACAAACGAACAGCCCTCAAACGCTGCGCTTATTATACTTTTCTTCTTCGAGTCTCTTTTATATCCGTATCACATTAGAGATTGAAGATTGTATCTGCGTCTCTTGCCCAATCAGAAGCTGCTGCTGATCAGCAATTCCTTTGGCCAAGAGATGCAAACGTAATCTCAAATCGCTAGTGTAATGCAGACTTTACTACATGCCCACAGTTATTTGATTCGGCTTAAATGGGTTAAACGCGAGAGAGAACTAATCGGTCTAAATAATTCAAAATCTTTATAAGAATTATTTGGTATACGATAGTCAATTTGAAAAAATAATATTAGTGCTGTACGCGTCCTGAATAATTTCTTCCACAAAATAAGATCTTCTTAATAAAAAAAAAAAGTAGACTTATGAAGTAACATCTTTGTACACGAATGACCTCTCCCTCTCTCCGTCTCCTTAAGAGTTCGCTTATTAATATCTTCCACCGAGGAGCTAAATATATCTCGACGTGGGCGATCGATATATTTGAATCGATTAAGTTAAAAGAGGCTGTGTGAAACTTTCATAAAATTTGCCCTTTCAATGAATTATTTCAACAATAGTTTTGAAGTTTAATTTGCTTGCAAAAGCTAAATATTTTATAATCCACAAAATTAATCAAGTTCAGAATACTTGATATAATCACATCATTAAAATGTTTAAATACTGAATATTTAACTAAGCGTTTTGCCATTAACAAACTACGTAATGATGATGATGATGCAATATCAGTATTTCATTTGCAGCATGACGCATGTTTATTAAATTGCTTGCCCTCCGAATTTCTCTTCCTCGCACCCTTCTCTCGATACCTAAATGACGCACGCGCCACCCCCGCAATTTACCCTCCTCGCTGGGTAAAACCGCCCTCTCTTCGTTCGACTGCTCGCGAAGAACACTGCAGTTACCCCGTGTCGTCATCGCTGACGACGGCATTCGAGGATCGACACAATATCCGCGTCTTTATCGCATCGCCGCGTCTCTCTTCGTTTCACTCCCACGCCGTTTCACATGTATGCACGCAATGGATGACGTGCGAGGACATAAGACTAAAGGACGAACGTACGTTCGTGAAGTAAACTGCAGTTGATGCGAAACCGATAATGTCGCCATCGCTGCTGCATCGACCTCACGATGGAGGATTCCGTGAGAAGAGAAGAGGAACAGGGATATGAACCTCCTAAACCCCACGGTGTTCGCCACCCTTCGAGAATCGCCTCCGCCTTCCGGTCTGGAGCTTTTCTTCCGACTTCGAACGTCGGCTTCGACGTCGCGCCACTTATGCGAGTCGCAACCGCCTCAAATACAAACAAATATGTATTAGATTTTTATTCGCCTCGTAGAGGGATATTGCAAATGGAAAACGCGATCGTGTATCTCGTAAGATGACTTTCGAGGGCGCGTATATGTGCGTATGTTTTTTTTTTTACAGTGCCTACGTTCGATGCGAAGCACGGCAGTATGTTCGCGAGGTATGATAAATTGTGATAACCCAGTAAGCGATAGTGTATCCACGGGGCTCTATAAAATTTTGATGTGACTATACGGAGAATAGAATGAATCGATATCTGAATCGGTTTATGCGGGGTGACTTGCGAGGAGAACGGGATATGAGCAGAATAACATGTTCTACCAGCAGTTGTGTAATACAAAAGACGTTATACATTGAGAGAAAAGTTTTGGATTTTATAATTATTTGTTGTGATAACTTCATAATTATGGTTATTACTGCTACAATGTTAATAACTGTGCGAACAGTTCTACCAACAAATATGTATACAGTTGAAAAATGATTATACATTGTAATTAAATTATAGTAACGACAATCAGTTTTATGGTAGTAATAATTATAATTTATAGTCATATTCTGTGCCAACTACATTGATACATATAAAATGATACAGATAATTATTATGATCAGTTATTACTAATATTATAATAATGACAATTACGGTAACATAATTATATAGTCACAAATAAAACTTTTCTCAATGCAAAATATAATCATAGTTGTGTTCATGTCGTATTCCTAACAATTCAATACAGCTCAAACAATTCCAAAATTTATTTAAGAATTGTATGTAAGAATTGTACGAGAATGTCGAGAACGCATTACAGGAAATACTCTCGCAGTTTTCCTAGCAGTCATCGTTTTTCCCGAGAATTCTTTATTCAGTTTCTCGGACACTGTAAATGGAGGAAAGCCCGCAGCTTCGCGTATTCGCGCCATTGGACTTTGCGCCACGCTTACAATATATTACAAAACCATCCCATTGTGCTCCCGGTATGTGCACTGCACTCTCACGCGCATTTCAACCCCGCCGTTTTCCGGTTCTTCCGGTACACCTGAGGTATGCACTTTCCAAGAAACTACCGCATGGCTCACTTTAGGGAGACAACATTTCCTACGGCCAACTGCTGGTCGCTCTTCCTCTTCCTTTGATACATTTCGAAAGTTGCAAAGAACGCCAGCAACGAACGGCATTGCATCGAGAGGTAAATCGCGGACTGCTATAAGTGAGAAAAGCGAGGAAAGAATCTCATGTCTCGGACGATGCTCATCGTGAATGCGTCTCGAGTGTTACGTTCATTCCGTCTTGCGAGAGGCGGCCTGCATGCGGAGTGGCCTCGACATGAATGCAACGCCCATCGTCCACGATGCATCGCGCCGCGCCGGCCCGCCCGATGCATGCATGCATCCGCGGCGTGTAACGCCCGTATTTTACCACGTGAAGTATCGCGAGGGATGCGACGGACGATTTACGAGGGTAGGGTGATTTAGAGACGAGACTACGCGAAAGGACCAGGAACACGACGGTATTCAAGATATTCAAGCGAAGTGAGTAGCTGTTCAAATCGCGATTATTATCCAGTAAGTGAGGAAAAAGTAAAGAGATTTTCGTTTCTTTCCTAGCGTTATATCCGTAGTCTTTTCAGTATTATTAAATATTAAAGAAAAACCAAGGACTTAATGGATTGTCGATTAGAAGTGTCGATCGAAGTGAAAGAATAAATAGAAAAGTGATACCGTTGCGAATGAATCTCGTATGATAATATTGAAAACCAATATTGTTACTTTTTAAGATAACCAGGCATGGATTTCTTTTGAGAGAAATAGAAAATCCTTTGGGAATAGATATCTTTTTTATAGATATCTTTCTGTTTTACAAGAAGCGCGCACACGTTTGTTGCGCATGAAGAAATTTAGGTCGACCGTGTTTTCTTGAATCAAGATCCTCCGACGCAATAAACCACAAAGCGTCGCTGCACAAATTGCAGCTTTAAACTGTGTAGATGTGAATTCTATAACCCTTGTAAATGCAAATATCTACTTGTTAAGTATCGAGTCGGTAATTGATGGCGTTAAAACGATTTAAGTAAACGACGCGATCACCGTTTCCTTGCGCGTTAAATATCTTTGTCTGGTAACACGTAAGATAATAAAATATATTTTAAAATTTAAACTACGTAAAAGTGCTCAATACAGTGCTCAACGTAGTGCTTTGGTGTTGTTTTTCTTATTACATCGTAATCAAATAAATGTCTGAAAGCTGTGCTCGAGAATATTGTTAAGTAAATTCGAGAGGATCTCGAGCTCTTAATAATTTGAATGGGTTTTTTTAGATAGGAATTGCTCTTCTGAATTTGGATTTTGAGATGCGATTATATCCTCTCGATGATATAAGTCGACGAACTTATGATAATAATTTTCACATAATATAATAATTACGTGAAAGATTAAATATCTTATTGTTAGATATCAAAGGAGCAATGGTAATCCAATTCATGAGTTAAAAAACATTTTATTATTATTCTATAATGTGAATTAATTCATATTTCAAAGTAAACAATGTCCATATTACCATATCACTTAATAAGTAATAAACTTTGAATCAATTTCACACCTATATTTTTTTAAGTTAAATTTTTTAAGTGTTCCTATTCACTCACTAAGCCTGTATTTTATCAGAAGAATTCTCTGAATTGATACACATCGTGCATCGCAAAAAGTTGAAGTGAAGCAAACTATATTTGCACTGACATGTAACAGTTCAGAAAGTTCATCGATAAAGAACAGATGGAGTATCTCAGGTTATGACGTCAGAAGCGAGAAAATACACAATAAAAATTCTTGCAAAATGAATTAATATAAAAATGTTTCAACAAAACAACACTTACAGTCAATAGAATCAACATCACAAATATAATGAAAACTTCCTCTTGTTTTGTTAATTAATAAACCATACGAGTGTATCTGGAAATTAATTAAGAACCAAAAAATGAAACAAGCTATGAAAAACTGTCAAATTAATAATATATAGAAATATGATTTAATTTGTCTTCAAAACAAGAAGATAATTTTAGATATATTTTATAAGTCTAGTCTATCGATTGCAGATATTGTTTTATTGAAAGATACTTCTACTCCAATATAATTGGCAAGAATTTAAATTGTATTTTCTTCGCTTCTGACATCACAATCTTAGAGAGTAGTGGTGAGTAAACAGGAGCCTTAACTCCATTATTTTGTCTTATAAGTATATAAATTATGACGTATTATACAGTGGCGACTTTAGAAATAATCAAACATAGTTAAAATTGGATATAATTTATCCGTTTAAAGTTGATCCCCCAGCTTTCGAAAAAATTAACTTATCATAACTCGTTCGATTATTCATTATATGCACAATTCGATTTTTTTGTTCAAAAAAATGCGCATACATATGCAAACGATAATGGAATGAACTATAGAAAGTTAATTTTTTTCAAAAGTTTGGGGGCCAACTTCACACACCACACATAGGTGCATAATTTAACATTATTTTAACAATGTAAAAGATTCAGAAAGCGAAACGATGGCATTTCCGAGGAGCATATGTCGATGGCTAAACACTACTCTGGGCGATCGATCGACTTCAGGTCGTTGCGTTCTCAAACAACATTGGTAACATACTAAACGTAATATTACTATCGAAATAATAGCGCCGCAGTGCGAGTTCGCGAGTTCGAGACTCCGCAAATATCACGAATCCAGTTCTAGCCCGTGAGCGCATTCTAACGTCGTATATTAAATTCTGGTTGCGTTGATAGGCATAATTCGCGAAGATGGAGTACGTCGCACATACCGCGAGCTCATTATTGTCGTGCCACGCGTCATGACTGAAAACCACCGTTCTATTTTGTCGTCGTCGTTGCCGCCGTCGGAATGATGATGTCACAACGGGGTCGGTAAACAGCAAGCACGGTTTTCCCAACTTTCAGGTAATTAAGTGCGTCGAAACTTGATTAAGGCTTATAATTGCGTTTTATAAGGAGACCCTGGGACGGCTTTTTGAAGGTACGTTCTCGCTGTGGTTTCTCAACGAGAACGCGGTCGAATACGTGACCAGATTGACAAGAGCGATGAGCTTAATTATCAATAGAACTTAATACTTAATATTCGAGCAGCTATACATTTGATCTCTATATTACGCTACACAAAAAGAACGATTTTGCTGAAGCGTCTAAAAATTTAGCTAAATGTAGATCTAAAAATAACTTTGTCGGATCGAAAATAATTACGTAGAAATTTCAAGTATAATGAACAAAGTTTTGACATTCTAGCAGCAAATTTTATTCCTAATATAATAATTATTTTGATGGTCCCGCAAAGTTATTTTCAGATTTGTATGTAGCTAAATTTTTAGATGCTTCAGCAAAATCATCCTTTGCGTGTGTACAAAAAGATTTAAATTTAAATTTAATTTATCTAAAGTGGCAAGAGTAAAGTTGACGTGAGACTGTTAGTTTTCATATGTAAAATATAACGCAAGCAGGCTTTAAAATATTTTGTAGCAATTATTTAAAATCAGAATGTGTAACACAATCTATTTGTGCTCCCTTTTATGTATCACGAAAAAGCAACGTGTATCTGAAACGCATGCTTCGATTTTCTTTACGCGCGAGAAAGCTTAAGCTTGTTAGCTGCCAGTTGCGAAATACTTAATCCTGTACAGTATATTATCGCGTAACATGTATCCGCGCACATAACGGCGAGAGCCCGGTGGTTGTGTTCACGTTATCACCTCAGTGTGATAGAATCTACGCCGTTCTATATTCGTTCTATTTTATTATCCTTCTCTTTTGTCCTCGTTACCATGACGATGCGACGTTCGGAAGAGATATTGAAGTCATTCCCTGCGCAAATGACACTCGCTTGTCGATACACTCGCCGCTATCAATATCGATGTTGCTGATATAAAAATAATGGACGATAAAAATGAACAATGAGAAAAAAAAAGATGTTACCGCCAGGTCGCTCGCGATTGCGCCATTTTCGTGATGACATCGTCAGCGTCGAAAGATCCGCTTAGGCGTAATTCGAATTCGCAGATAACGCCAATCAGTCTACGGCCGGCAACGTCAATGAGAATTCATCGGCATCGATTTCCGAGCAATTCGCATCGAGGTATCATCGGACGGTCGCCGGCAGATTGGAAGTTGATGATAGAGGGTCGGAAGAGACGAACGATTCGATAAATCGGCCTAACTTCGGTGACAATTAACTAATGCACAAAATTGCTTCAGCAACACTGTTACGTAAACGTGACGCTTGCAGGCGGATCTTTTATAACGCGAGAACTTATACGTGTTGTTTCGTCTTGTGTCACTTTCAATCAAATTTTGTTTCGCAATAATTTATTGACAATAAATTATTTTGAAGTAAAATAATTTTATTGTATGTGATACAAGACACTGCACTATAATTTATTGTTCGATAAATTATTGTGAAAAAAATGATAACCTTTCTTTTTGTGCTTTCTTTTAAAAATAATCTATAATTGTACACTACAAGTATCTTTTAAAATTTTAAAAGATTTTTCAAATTTAAAATAATTAATAAATAACAAAAAGCCTCAAAAGTTTTTAATAAAATAATTAATTACAATGAATATTCTATGTTTAAAAATATTCGTTAACTTTTTGATGTATATTTCAAATATCATACATACTAATAAAAAATATTAAAAATATTTAATCATTATAAATTGTTATTTTTGTGATCAGACAGAACAAAAATATATATAATTTCTTCAATATTATTAATATATTGATGTATTATTTTCTTTAGTAGAAAGCATCACATTTTGAGTGTTTTCTATTAAAGAAAATAATACAACTCTCTGTAAGCAATTCCAACTTTTTACACATGATCGCATTTTTCACGACGAACGAACGGAATTGACTGAAGGTTTGATGATGTACTGCTGGAAGTGACGAGCAAATTGGAGAAATTGGCAACCGATATCGATGCAACAATTAGCTAATGCATCGAGAGGCGCGCCATCGCCATTGCACCATCACGATATACCAGCGAGTTTTACGAACTGATGGAAGTGAACTCGGGCCGCGAGAAAATTCGCTTTTCCGGACGCCCTCGGTCCAACCCCGCCAATAATTGCGGACTATAAAGTGCGACCCAACGTTTACCACCCTTGTGGCTAACCTTCACCTTTTCTATACCAAACTCAGAGAAAGATCATCGTTTCTCTTTTCATGTTATTCGTGTCTCTCTCTCTCTCTCCTCCCCCCCCTCTCTCCTTTTTTCTCCTTTTTCCTTGGATATTCGTGGCGAAAGAGACCGACAATCGCTATTTCGAAAGAAAGGAATGGCGGTTACAAGGGTGAATCCCCGCGTTTCCTCAGAGATTTTTAATGATTATCGTTTTTTAATGGACTTGCCCCGGTACGTATGGTCGATAGAAAAGATTACAATGGAACGGATGCATTGTTGCTTTAATAGCAAGAGATCGAGAAATATTTGGGCGGATTTAAATCAGATAAAAACAACAAAGAAAATACTTTGGATTGTATACTCAACTGTATATTCTAACAAAATATGAATATCAATCTTTCTAATCTTTCAATTTTTCTATTAAATATTTCAATAAATGTCATCGAGAAAAACGAAAAAATGATCGTATAATTAACTCTCTCATGTCAGATGGATATTTTATTATTTAAAATTAATAAATATGTTTTAAAAGTAACAAGTGTGTATATTTTCAATATATGATGAGACCGGTGTCATTTTCAGTCGAAAATGCAGACTTGGACCATTATTGTCGTTCTATATTAATTTGCAGAAATTCTAAAATTGCGCAATTTATACGCATCGTTATTCCAGACAGGTGTTATTCCAGTTACGCAACATGTGACCGTTTATGCCGGCGCGAATTATTATTTAGAGGTCCGTCGGGTGACATTACATTGTACGTTCAATCACCGAACCGATCTCTTTAAAATGACGCATGTGGCAATGCGGCGATATTTATTATCATTAGTCGTGTAAGCGAACACGCTTGTTTACGCGCCGATCTACGTGTTCGCGGTGCAATGGAGGCCACATCGGTCGGTCGTAAAGGTTTAATCGATTCTCGACCGGATCGCGCACACCAAGCACATGCGACATATATTACAAGTCCCAATCTGCGATTTCATCCTTTTTACTATTCAAATACTGTATTTCGCTCACCTATATTCCATCACGCTGCACTGATTATTTTATATAATCTGTTCTCTTTGGAATGGAATCTAAAGAGCGACAAAAAATGACGACTAAGCCAGTATTGAAAAAGAATGACTCAATTGTCAATTTTTTAAAATGAGATTTAACTCTTTAGAGTTAGACTCCACTCCACACACACAAAGATTTTACAGAGCAATCCGTATTAGGGCCTCAGCACAATAAAAGGTCCTTTCTATAGAAGAAGGTCGTGGAGTCTTAAGTCGTAGGAAATTGACCAATTCTAATCGAGTATTCTCCTTATATTTGATTATGATTGGTTGGTTTCCGATTTAAGATTCCACAATCATTTTCGACTTCTATGTAGAGGATCCTCGGTTACGACCATTATTGTGCTGAGGCCCTTAAAAAAAGAGAACACAGCTATATACTAGTCGATATCATCCTTTCCGACAGCAAGAAATACACGGAAAGTTTTGTTAAAGTGTTTAAAATTTAACTAGACACAGATCTGAAAATAATTCTGTTGAGCCATCAAAATAATTACATAGAGCGTTTAAACTGATCACTAAAATGTCAAAACTTTTTACAGTATTGCTTGTCATGTTTGAGATTCTTATTAATTATTTTGATGGTTTAACGAAATTTATTTTCAGATTTATCTTTAGCTAAATTTTTAAATACTTCAACAAAATCATTTTTTCAGTAAAAAAATCCTTTGCTCTGTCAAGAAGAATAAAATTTTTATTGCAGTTTCAGTGAATGACTTTTTAACAAACGATCCTTATCATCCGTGAATCGAATAACAAATAATTTTTAACGTTCTCGATGTAACGGACAAACGTATGATTCGATTTCGGAATTAGACACGACTGCACTCTCGTCGAAATGCGATCGGTCTTGTCTGGCCATCGTAAATTTGTTATGGGCCTTCGATCGTACCGTGTCCGCGATACTTATCGACCGCGGCCTGTGATTTCATCCCTCTCGTTATTCGTACGGCGTACTTGACCTGCCGTTTCCATCACGTCACGCTAATCGACCGCACGGTTACGTAAAAACCTTCCCACGATTTTATACATTCCCGCTGATATGTTATTATCCGAAAATCAAACTACTTCCCGACAGACAACACAACGTTCTGCAACAACGCTATATGTATATCTTTCCTTCTAGTTTCCAATTGCAATTAGCCACCACCAAGCAATTACTTCTGGCTCTTAGTCATCATCGATTGAAGTTACTCATGCAATAATACATAAGATATAATGTTAACAGTAACTTTGTAAGCTCTCTTGGATATTCAATTTTGAATTCCTTAATTAAAATCTTAAGAGTCATGAAAAATAATGATTAAGAGCAACAAAACGTTAAAGAAATGAATTATTGTGGATAGTATAAAATTTGAGAAACATAAGTCGATACAATATAAAATTTTTTAAGTTAAATCTCTTTCGACTTATATAAATTCCTTGCGCCTCAAAAATATAAGACAATCAAGTCTCATCGTAAAATCAAAGCGTCACGATGCGGAATGAAACTTGAGGTGCAATTGCACTTTTCTCACCATTCGTCAGACTATCTGACCAATCGATCGGTTGTTCTGTCACGTCATTCCAATTTCGCGTGATCGAATGCGTGCAATGAGCTGTACTTTCGTCACGCAACCAAAGTTTTTTTCGTACAATTTTGTTGTGCGCGTTGTAATCGACACACCCCCCCTCCCCTTACATTGTGTAGTGTGCAAAGAATGAACTGACACGGAGATCTTTCGCATATTGCGAAAGGCAGAAATGTACGACAACGTGATTGACTGATGCATTGAACGAGCGAGGTAAATCATTATATACGATAAAAGATTTTGCTGAAGAATCTAAAAATTTGGCAGATACAGATCTGAAAATAATTTTGTTCAATCATCAAAATAATTTTGCAAAAATGTTAAGCATGATGAGCAATGCTGCAAACTGTTTTGATATTCTAACAACCAAATTTGTCCTTCTACTTAATTGTTTTGATGATCCAGCAAAATTATTTTTCAGATCTGTATCTAGCTAAATTTTTAGATTCTTCAGCAAAATTGCTCTTTCAGGGTATACACAAAAATTAAGGTATTATTGTGGTACACATAAGTTCGAGGAGAACTGCAGGAGTAATTTTCATTACGACGATTGTTCGACCATCTGTTGACCTCGTTAAATAATCTTATTCAAAAAATTGACTTCTTAATCTGACTATGATGGGAACATATAATATAGGTGCGACTAATTTCACGAGGGGCACTACTGCTAATCTAAGTATATCGAAGGATGGAAAGAAGAAAGAATCTGAACACGTTTCACTTATGAGCAAGACATACGTATTTTTTAAGAGTATTTGATAAATATTAATCAAGAGTATATGAATATTAATTAAGATGAAATTAGCCACAATATTTGATATATGATGAACATTAATATTCATATATCGAGATAAAATTAGTCAATATTTATAACTCTGATCATAATCATTTTAATAAAGGCTGCAAAATCTCATAAAAATCGAATATACTGGCCAATTTGTTACTAAAACAGTAATTAATTACTTATTTGGACAAATGGTGCTTAAGCTAACTAATTAATTATTGTCAGTATTAGATTTCTGTAAGAGATTCAAATAGCTATCCTTGATTCTATTAAAGTTAATTAATAGTGTTTCAAAATATTATACAATATTAACAATGTATATAAACACATGTTTTATTACAGATGACACGTCCCATAAAGTCGGTAAAAGTCGTCTCATAAAGTTGTGGAACGTGCTCAGGAAGGGTGACGACGATGGGGGACATATAACTTACGATTCGCTCCGTGGAGGACCATCGTGGCCGCGTTCTACACAACTATAAAAGTGTCCTCGATGGCACCCACCGGTTAGGTACCTTTAGTCGTCGGGCCACGAGCCCGAAAACGACGCGCGAGAGATGCCTTGCACTACCACCCCCCCGTGCGAGCGCGCGCGCGATTAGCTCATTCTTTCGCAAACGAGCACGATTCGGGGTACGGGGGAGGCGAGAGTTTTCAAGATGGCACGGGATTTCGAGTTCAGCACGAATGACGCATCACCATATGACGCGAGAAACGCGATCGCCGATATATATATATATATATATATATATATATATCTTCTGCGACAGACGACTCGGACAGTCGGGGGAGATGCGTTGATCGCCCGCAATTCGATCTTCTCGTTCTATCCCTCTAACTCATCTTATCGGAAATAGCTACTGGAAGTTATCGAGCCCGAGAGTTCGCGGAAAACGTCGGAAACGATTATTACAACGAGGTTTTTCGAGGTCACGAGCGGACAAACAGCACCCCGAGACGTTGGGGCGTCGCGGTCGTCGCAGTGTGACTGGCGAGACTCGCGATCACCCCCTTCTCCGTTCGCGCGCATCGCGATCCCCTCTACTCTCTCTTTCACCCCCCAGTACCCTCTCTCTCACGTCACTCGGCTACCCCTCTCCTCATCCCTCTCTGCATGTGTGCTCCTATCTCTTTCTCTCCTTCGTTCCATCAGTGACTCCACTACCATCCATATATCGTCTTTTCTTTCCTATCATATTTTTTGTCCCTATCTATCTCACCCCTTGCGTCATGTATCCTCGCTCCTCCTTCATCCCTTGAGATTTCTCTCCGTGCCTTTCTCTCTCTTTCACTCCCTTTCTCTCTCTCACCTTTCATCTTCCTTCTTACTTGGTCGTTCTCTATCTACTATCCCCCTATTTCTTTCTCTCTATCGCACCCTCGCTTCTCCCTACTCGCCTTGTCGCGCGCGTCTCCTTCTGTCTCGCAGCAACCCTCCAGACACTGGCCAAGCTGGTCACGTGAACGCCAGCTCGGCCAATCGTGCGCCGAATGACGTCATCCGCATGGACTCTCTCGCACGTTCGAGAAAGAAGTTGCGGGCGTAAGGGTGCATTTGCGGACTTCGGGGGGGAGATGTGCTTCGCACGGAGTAGGGATGGATGGCCGGTTCGATCTATGGACGACGTGTGATGCAACGCCGGGACGGACGATCCTCAGGATCTTGCGGAAAGGATTAAGGCGCTTTCGTGCCAGTTTGTTAACAGCAATTTTGCCTCAACTGTCTTTTTCTTTCGGAAACATCGAGAGATACACGGCGAAACTCTTAAAATATTATAGTGTATTAGAACTTGAAAACTTTTTGCGCGAAATTATATCTATCTAATTGGTCCTTTGGATTTTTAAATAGATTTTTATATGCTTTTTATATATATATTGTACATTCGACTCTTAACAAGAAAGTTTATAATAAAAAAATAAAATGTGTTCAAATAAAGTTGGCGATTGAACATTTAATTTAAAACCTGTTCCACCCTCCACTCATTTTCTCTTTTATTTTACAAACAATCCGCGTTCAATTTACATCAGTTCGTTTTAGTATTTATTCTTTGTTTTATATTTACACGTTGTTACGTCCATTATATGCCCGGAATTTATTGAAACTGTAAATTCATGAGAGAGTTATTTTTTATCTAATATACATTGTCCTTAATTAACTGTACCTGATCCAGTAATCCTGCAACGACAAAGTTTCTCGATGCAGATAGAAACTATTACGTTCACAAGAAAAGTCTATGCCTGTCTGAAAGAAAAAGAAATCCTCCGATGTTAGTCGCAGATTTTTTCTCAGGCCAGGACACTTCATGGCGTATCTGTACTATGAAACTGGAGGCAATGTACGATCATAAATTGCGTAGCAACGGCTCATACCGAGGCTCATTTTTCTTTCGGCCAGAAAATGGGTTAACCGAAAACCTTCCTGTTTGTATTCCGCGCTCGAGTTGGGCTTCTTTTTTTTCTCTTCGCAGACATTACGAGGTCGTCGTCACCGAAATGAAATTCCGCACCGCCGGATGATGCGCACCGGAGAAGACTGCTAACGTGTTAAATCAACGTTACATATGGTTCTCATAAAAGCACAGTTCCCGTAAAATCTCATCAGGACGATCAATCGACTAAAAACTTGTCATTAACACTCCATTAATACAATGTTGGTATTATAGATTTAATGTATTTATTATAATTACATGATCAATATATGAGTCTTGTCAAGCTTTGGAGTTCTCATTATCATCGTTTTAACTCCTATAAATATCAAGATAACCATGCGTGCAACAAATATATGAACGTTCGTTAGTATCCACTTATAAACGAGATATGAGTGAGTCATCAATGTCTCGACGATTTATTGAATAAACCAGACGATTATTCATAAATGAGTCATTTTCACATTCTTTTACGTGTAAAACTGAAACTAAAAGAACAGAAGAAAGAAAGAAAGAGAGGGAGGAGGAAGTATATAAGGCGTTTAACATTACTGAACATTCATTTTAAGAACAAAAAAATCTTCGTTGGTGGTAAAAAGACTCTCGCACGACTTTGCCGTTACTACGATCGGACCCTGCCAGATGTGGATTTACTAGGAAAGTTTTATGCACCGACAGAGAAGGAAAAAAAAAGGAAAATGGAGAAGTCAGTCGTAAATCTTGTGCCTCGTAAAATTTTCCATTCGTCTTTTATTTGCATTTCGCCGCAACTTTAGCCCGGGAAAGACGGTCGTAATTTATCCTTTCTTATGTACGTAAAAAATAATGTAGGTTAATTTGTGTACATATTTATTGATTTGGTTTCGTTAAATCCCGTTAACGTGGTCTAAAAGATTCGAAAACATTTCAAGCTTTGATGACTATTGGAGAGAATATATTTAATGTGTACATATTTTGATTCAAAAGCGTATAAATAAATATCTAGAAAACTGAAATTTATTCACTCTGCTTGGTACGATCGACGCAATGAAGTGTAGAGTAGCAGCAAATCTCATCCCTGTTCTGATGAATTAAATCCGACGCACCCCAAATTTGCAAATAATTAACTGGTATTTGCAGATGAATTGCGCTTATAATTAGAAAGCAATTATATCGAATATGAACTGTGTCCGGATTAGCACGCATTTCGAATACTTCATATGATTGAATATAATTAATCTATAACTCACACACATTATACAAGAACAAAGCTTTATCGCGGCCAATGATGTGATTTAATCCACGTGATGCAATTCTAAGTAATAAAAAAATCTAAAGCTGCGTTCGAGGATTGGCGCTACTCGTGTCATTCTATCTTTATTGTTCATTAAACGTACAACGAAGATAAAATGGCACAAATAGCGCGCTAATAGTATCTATTTGAACAGATTTTAACTGTAATTTTAGAACCATCTAAGCAATTTAGAGCGAACCAGTTAGAGTCCCGTCAGTTAGAGATTCTAAACATTAAATGTCTATTATAACGTTAATTTAGAATCGTAACCATAGAAAGAATTTTACTAAATGATGCTTCAAAGCATTTGTAGTATCAAGTGGACCATAGCCTAGTTCTTTTGTAAAATAACGCTTTTAAAAATCTTGACCCAGACGAACGATGCGATTTGTAGCCACTTATTTTTGGATCGATCAATGCTCACCCATGAATTCGTCTTTGAACGAGAGCTTTTAGGACATCGAATTTTAATCTCGATTTTGTGCGTCATCAAAATTCTCGCTGACCGGAAAAATATAATCCTTTTCAAACGCGACACGCGAGCAAAGCCATAAATCAAGTCAGGTGCAATAATTGAAACGCAGGCGCGAGCCATTAAAAAACAGTGGCTCGATTCCCACTCGCGAGGAATTCTCGTTTTTTTTTCCGTTCATTTTAGTCGTTTTTTTTAACGTCGACATGAACACGCGACTGTCAGATGATTCGAATCACGCGAGCATCCGCGATTTTCCATCGAGCATCCAGTAATCTCACGAGCGAGGGAATAGGATAAAAATTTACGACAAAAGAGGAAATAGCGTCAGGGGATATGGTTGGTAGGACAGTAAAAAACGTAATTAGTGATACATTTTATGTCTGATAATCTATATCACGCGATGAAAATCGAGAATCCTTTCTCGCGCGCGCGTGGGATCCGCGGAATCGAGGACTTTATTGGAAGCTATTGCAGTTTGTTCAATTTCTATCGCGAGCTGAATATCATATTCTTTCATTAAGTTATTCTACACACAATAATATTTTCATATTAAAGCGGAACGTATTATTTCATGATATGCATACGAAGATATAAATCAAAATCTGCAAAAGTCAGAAGAATAAAAGAATTATTTTCCATTAGAAACATTTATGGAACAGTTATGTAAAATGAAATTTAAATCATTCTGAATGTACATGCAAAAGTTCTTTCATATCAATTAAAGCGTATTTTAATGAAAGATCAAATCTGACGTTTTTCTGAAAGTGTTAACCTCGTAATAAAACGAACTAACGTGACGAATGTATACCCATGCGTAATGAATTTGAAGATAGATTATAGGAATATAATGTACTAACAAATTTTTAACAATTACGACGATTGTCCGCACTCGTTATAAATGAGATAAGCGCGTTAAACGCAATGCGTGAATCGTAGTGGACCGCGCTGTAATGCAGAGAGCATGGACATTATGTCGTACATTATTCCGTGTATTATTGTCC
The DNA here is from genome assembly GCF_024713525.1 of Acromyrmex echinatior. NCBI lineage: Eukaryota > Metazoa > Arthropoda > Insecta > Hymenoptera > Formicidae > Acromyrmex > Acromyrmex echinatior. Next base: position 13,508,747 of record NC_141855.1, read on the forward strand.
GTGCCACGCCGATGAAAACCAGTACCTAATGACCCGCACAAATCACTGGTCCAGCATTGTCATGCGACTGCAAACTACACGGATGCTGGTGACAGCACGACGAAAAAGTCCTCTGTTTGTTCATGAACTTGTCGGCAAGCCAAGCCGATTGTTGAGCCCACTGCATGTGATGCAATTAATAATTACAATAACACAATTTGCTCCAGCTTTGCGTCCTATTTCGGCGACGTTTAATTAATATATTATAAACTTAAATAGAGTTGAAATATGGAAAGATAACAAACGACAGTAATGTGCTTATAAAAAAAAAACAGTTTTATATAGCGTAAACAAAAACATTAATTAGTTTAATGAGATTGTATATTTCTATACTCCTTTCTAATTTCACGAAGAACAAAGAAATTCATAATTATATGTCTGCTAAATTATACGTACAAAAGAAACGTAGAATCATAAAAATCATAAGATTCGTTGTCTTACATTGTATAGAATTTAAAAACGAAATTACATTGAAAATGCAAATAAAATGGAAATGCAATATAAATATTGCACAACAGCGAAATATAATCGAAAAAATAAATTTCGCCTGTTTCTTATATGAATGACTGTACCATAAGAAAATAAAACGTGGGTGGTGTGTGAATGGAGCCAGGTCTTAACAGAGCAAACGAGAGCATGGCTCGTTTCGCGACATTTTTGTTTACGTAGTTTATATATTTGGGGAGAAAAATCGCGACCACAACTTTTTTCACCGTTTTATCCAAAAAAACAAAATCGAAAATGATTGCGGTGAAGCAGTTATATTTTCACGTAGCTGATATAAGGCTGAATATCTCTGTCATCTGTCGTTTTTTTGAAGTATTTACAGCTATTCGCTAACAGGACACAAAGTGCTGTAAAAATAATACTGTATATTTATATCTCAACACATTACGTAACAATGAAATAATTTTTTCTATTCCAATAGTGGGAAATTAATTTATGGAAATTCTGATGACAAATTAATTAATATTACGAAAAAACCATCACCGCGGGCCACTTCATATTGAACAGGTGCATAATGACGTACATAACGCAACTCGAAAAAACTTTTAAATGCAGGATTGCATTTAAAATCGCTCAATATCCCCACCTCTCGCCAAGCCAATTTCATTAAAATTTCGACGTCATCTGCTTCAAGTAATTACCGAGGAGTCGTTCTTCGCGGCGCGGCGTTGCATCGTCGGAATGGAAAGAAAGAGCGGGATGCGGAGTACAAGAACAAAAAAAAATAGGTTGCTGCAGAAAACAGGCAGCAGGAGGGTGGATCCGGTATAAATCGACCTGCAGCGCAGCGCTCGTAATTGCGTTCGGCGACGACGACGGTAGCGTCGCTTTTAATTAATGCGACACACTTTTTTCCCCATCACTGAAAAGTGTCACATCCTCGTAATCCACACCACGGCCGTCCCACCGAGTCCGTATGAGAACGTGTGATGGGGGGGGGCGGGGTGGGGTTCGTTAAATAAACGGAGAAAAAAATCCGCCATGTCGTGAACTGCGCGCACTTTCGTTTATTCTGATTTCGTGCGGCACGGATTAACGAAGTGAATGTGATCGTAGAGTGCAACGAGTGTTAGAATACGGCAGTATATGATTTCAGAATCGCGTATACTTGAGACGCACTGATGACTGGCGCTAAAATAACAATTTAGATCCCTTTAACATAAGACGTTCTATTTAGTGTGTCATTTTTTGTGTAATAGCGAATTCAATTGAACACACTCAGTGCACATTAAAGCCATCGTATAAAATAACATAAGGATATATTTATAAATAAACATAGAAATCGATTAAATCGTGAAATACTCAATACATTTTTTACTATTATGTAAAATATGAATTTTATTATAATTTGAAATATTTGCATTTCATTTTTATACTCAAATAAATCAGTATAAAGACTTTGATATGCACCAGTGCGCACTAGTACTTTTAAATTCCGTAAGTTTCATGTAATTTTTATGTAAAGAGATAATCTAAATCTTTTTAAGATGTTCGTATAAATTCTTTTTATCTATGCGTTATTGATAAAATAATAAATATATTTACTAAGAGAATAAGTTTGAACACTAGGGACGGAAATACGAAGAGGGCGGTCAACCCTCTGAGTACGAGGGATGGTCTGTCGTGCCCTGCGGTAATTTCCGTCCTCGAATTGAAATGTTATTACGTTAGCGACACGTTCCGGTATTCCTCTTGTCCTCTCTCATTGCCTTTATTTTCCGCCTACTAGCTTTTTCTTGTAAATGTGATTTGAGGCGAACGAGCGCATAAGGAAAATAAGAAAGAAAAGAGGATCAAAAAAGAGAGAGTAAAAGCGCAATAAAATATATTCTGGAGGAAACTTGATTATTCTTTTGCGGAAAAGAAAGATAAAATTACAAATAATAAAAAGAGAGGAATTAAATAATATATTAACTTGTTTTCGTATTTCCTAAAATGTTCAATAAACAAATCTGACGTAACAAAAAGGAATTTCAATCAATAAAGGAATAAAATAAAGCAGAGAACAGGTGCAAGAGGAGCTTGACACGATCTATAATCTAATTCGTCTCTTAGGGGGAAGAAAACAGGGAAAACGGAGCGAAACGCCGAGTCGTTAATCCCAACATGCAGTTCCTGCGAAGCGAATTCCGCGCGGGGAACGACAGTCCTATGGAATCGAATTAAATCCTGGGATATACGATTTTCAGTGAACATATCTCCGACCCCGCGAATCGCCGGAGATCCGCTCGAGATTTCCCGGCGTGAGTTGCATGCAATCGGAAAAAAGGAGCCCGACGAGTTTCTCCGCCTCTCTCGACATAATTTATGTACGAACCTCCGTGCGTTATTCGCGCCTTTGTGGTCCATAAGATGCATAATTATTCGCGAAATGACTTAAGTTTAATTTACGATTTAATGAATAATATAATAATTATAGTTTAATAAATAATGTAACCATAATATAACATTTTGACATTCTGAAAATTAATAGAAATTGGAAATTTTTATAAATATCGCGATTATACGAGATAATTTGCAATTTGTAAATAATCCATTTTCGTCAATGATATTACGTGGACTTTGAGCGACCAATACGTGTAGCAATCTGTATGAAAATCATGTTAGCTGCGAATTGTGTAACAATTTGCATTGGATTAGGCGGGTGCGTTGTAAAGCTATATTTACGAGTTCAACGATCTCGCATTCCGACGAGTTTCTCTGACCGCAACCTACGAGGAAGCTCCGTCGAAAATCCTGAAGTTTCATTTCCATAATCATAGTCTGTATATAATTTGCCCGACTTTCTATTGAACAATCCACAGTATATTCGGGGGATATTTTGTCGTATTTGACGCTCGTATTTTTTCCATCCTATTTTTTATTATCAACGAGATCATCTTGTGAGCGACACTTCGAAGCCAACATCCCCGTATCATCAGAAAAAAAAAGAAATAGAAAAGAAAGCTTGAGTCTCCCGCGCGACGTTCTGGTGTCTTGAAAACAGGAACATTCCGGTGGTTTAATGCCGACAGTGTCGTCCATCCCCTATGCAAGGCGATGGTTCGACGCTATTCCTGTTCCTCTTTTCTTTTTCCAGAAGTGAGATGGAGAGAATCAGAGAGAAAGAAAGCGAAAAGAGAAGAGAAATTGAAGCGCGAAGGTAACCATTCCGGATAGCGATGGTCTCTGCTATGAGGAGGAAAAGGTGAAGGTAAAAGACGACACAGGTACAGGGAAGATCTCGTGACTTTTATTGCATTCGACCGTGTTAATCCCGAGCACCCATAAATTCATCCAGTAGGAATTACTTCTTAACCTCTTCGGTATTGCACTGAGTTCATCCTGTCGAAGTTTTAATTAACATACACGATCTTTCTTTATTACCGAAGGAGAGATTTCTATATTGCGAGAATTACACATATCTAAGTATTATAATTAAATTAAATGGCATGTAACTAATCTGTAAAATAATTCCGTATTTTGGAATGAGCGCAAAAAGTAGTAAAATAATTTACCGCCATAATTCGTAGGATGGCAACGAAAAATCTTTCTTCATTACCGAAGAAGATTTCTGTGTAGCACGAATTGAATAAATTTAAATATTGTAATTAAATCAAACGGTACGTCGCGTCGCAAGATTTTGATTTATACTCAACAAAAAATGGATCACTATATTTATGTGCAACATAAATCATTAAAAAATTGAAACATCGAATTGTACAGAAATGATTGAATACATTTTTGCTACTGTACGATAAAGTCTGTTAAATTATTCCGTATTTCGTGACAAGTGCAAGAAGAAAGAAAATAATTTACCACGACAATTCGTAGGATAGCAATGAGAGGTCGACGGAAAACCGAAGGGAAAAAGTAAACTTTTAATCAGTCGGTCTCCCTATTATCTCGGCAACCATTCCAATTCTTCGAGGTTTCAGTCTTTCTCGTCCACCCACTTCTCTCGTCTCGCTGCCAGGATGGTATACCCGCCAAATTACATCGTCGCTAATCCCCTTCCAGTGGCATTAATTAGCTCTTGATTCCTCCGCCATCGATCTCACGACAACTCCGATAATTTGATTCTCGCTTGCGACGCGATTTGAAACATGCAAGCTACGTTAATATGTGCGACATCGGAAATTTCTCACCCCTTCTCAAAGAATGGATTAGTACAAACATCGAGAATGTATCTACATATGTATGTATGATAGAATAGATTACGTTGATGAAATCAACGTTCGTCTAAAATGTCGATTCCACCACCCGTAACGCCATCCTGTTTGCATATGACTATACAAAACGAAATTATCGCCTGTTCCTCATTCGATAATAGTTCACTGAATTTAGGAAATATGATGTACATATTGTATAATCTAATTTTGACTTAATTTAATGTTAAAAATACTTATTTTTGATCAATCAATTCTATAGAATACTAATAAAAAAAGGGTGTAAATGAAAAATTTCATATTCAGTTTCTTCATGCCTAATAAAAAAAAAAATATTTTTACAAATTTATACAATTTCCAATTTCAATTAAGTGTACACCGATTATTTGTCGGTCTTGAAACAATTCTAAACCGAAGCTGGAATAATTATCACAAATTAAATCGACAAGCAATTTAATATTATTTTTGCAAATAAACATCTTAAAGATTGTAAATAATTTATTGCAAAAAATTGAAAAATATTTAAAAAATATATATTTCTAAATAATATTCGGTTCAAATTCTGTAATTTTCGCGAGTATTATTTCGCAAAATAATCAGCAAGATATTGTCTCTCAAGTATCTCGTGATACTAGAGACCTGCGAAGTTCAAGCAGAACATTTTCACCGAGACTGTTGTCGCGCAAGCAACAACGAGAAAGAAGTTCGGTTTAATCTGACTTCGAGAGCTTCGTCGCTTCTTTTCCCAGCGGTCTCGTCGGGTTTGAAATTCACGTGTCGCGAATTTTCAAGGGAAAACCTGAGCACAGCACAGCGTCTCTCCGATTCTATGGTGGGATTTTTGCGGAAAGCCTCGAGGGCAAAATCGACAGATACAGAGGGAACACACAGTCTTTTCGTTCGCGTGCACCACCACGACAAACTCAGCTGCATTTCTCTACCGCGCAGTGGTGTAATTTGCATGGCTGTTCTTTGTTCTGAAGCCGACTTGTGATCTTCGTCTTTTATAACTTTCTCATACGACTGCAAAAACCCTTACATTTCATGTTGTTCTATCACACGTCGAAAGGAAAGAAAGTTATCTTTGCTAAATGGAGACTAGTCCAATTAAAGATTCTTTGTTAAAAACTTAAACTTTATTCAACTTTCCACACACAATTAATTATTAAGATATAAACACGTTGGGAGGTAAATTTTATTGTTAGCTGCTTTAAATTTTCGCGAATTGAAAATTGACTTTAAGCATATGCACTAAAATAGCCGCCATTAAACGATACGTTACTAGCTAAAATAGAGATGGGACGAGACATACTGAATAATGCTACTTAAGTACTAGAGCAAGAACGAGAACTGACAAGAAGTCAAGTAAACGAAATTTCTTGTTTCGAGTGTTTGACGAATGGTGGGAGGAATGGTAAAGAATTAGCTGCAAATCGAAACAGTGTGGTGGCGGAAACACGTGTCCCAGAACTTCGAGTAGGAAGAGAGGTCTTTCCTTTGAATGCGCTTAATTGCAAGAACAGTTTCGTTTCCAGATCAGACAGACTGACGAGAAGCACGGAAATGATTAACGACAAAAGCGGGGACCCCCTGTTGGATCTCCGGAAACGGACTTGGAGGGCGCACGAGGAAAAGGACTGCTTCTCGAATCTGAAGAAACGTCCAGAAGCCAGTAATTACCCGATAAAATTCTTCTGCACGACTAAGAAAGGAAGAATCACCCTCTTTATACTCGTTATCGTTAAACGACTCGTTTGTTCTTATAGTGTTCATAAATCAAATCTTCATAATCCTTTCGACTTCACTTTTAACTGCGATTCTAACAACGACTTATTAACGATTGTTATATATATGTTATATATATGTTATATATATGTTATTAATTTCTGACATTCACATTCAATTTCCTAACGTTGATCGTATTGATGCATGAGCAATTGAAATATACTAAACAAGCAGTTTTCACAGAAAACACGTTCAATAACGCGTATTTAATCGCGCGACACTCTTCATTAGTCGTGATTAATGCGAAATAATAGCGTCAACGTCAGCGAAGAGTGCGATCGATAATGAAAAATAATTTAATGCGCAGGGACGAACTAGGTCATTGATTCGCTTTGCGTTAGTCGCCGGGTAAGCACCCGATAACCAAATTTAACTCCGACGAGCTCTGTAATAAACGGATAAGTAAATCCATTAGCCGCGGTACCATAGTAACGCATAAATTCGTGATCCCCTCGAATGCGCCGATAGCGATTCTTCATGTAATCGATTATACTCCCATTGCCGTTACGTCGCGTGACTGCATCGCCCGCGCCGGCGTAACTTTCCGTTGCGCTTGGAATATCTCAGAGACGATCGTGAAAGTAAATTATTTGTCACAGAAAGAAAATGGCTCTCACGTAAAACAGTGAAATGTCCATAAATGGTGTAGATCGTGCGGAAGGGAATTGGAATATACAAAGATAGAGAGCTGTCATCGTCAGTGAGCTTCGCATAAGGACGCAGAAGTTACGGTCATGCCACTGCAGAATATCGGGATAAATCAGGGGTGGATGAACACTGTGGTTCCGAGTGGGTGGTTGGTCTGACGCAGCAAACAGAAAATAATACCGGGCAGCATTGTTCCCGTTTTGTCCCCTTCTGTCCCGCTTCATCCACTCGCCATTCGCGTTCCGCCACTGTAGGATCATCCCGCTCTATTGTCGAGTTTCGCCAGGAAACCTCTCGCTCTTCATTTCCCTCCATCCGCGACCCTTTCTCTATCGCACCACTCCATCCGACCCACCTGTTTTTTTTATTGCCCTGCCTTGAACGGCATACGTATTCCCATTTTTTAGCCAGAGTTTAAAGGGAGAGAAAGAGAGAGAGAAAGAGAGAAAATCGTGACAGATTGCAGCGTTTATTCTAAAAGGAAAGGCAACGGTCGCCTATATTATTAAACGCATTTGTTATGTATTAAAGTTATTCCGCCGCGAGTTGATTACACGATGTGAAGGAAATTTACGTAGAAGCTTAAGTATTTATTTGCTTAAATATAAGGAAATGCGACAAATATAACAAAAATAAATGCATAAAAAGAATTCGATCAGAGATGATAATAAAAAAAAAAGTTTGATGCGCTCTTTGTTCTAATTTCAGAGGAACTGCATCCTGTAGGAATGTAAAAATATTTTATTTTTATTTTCAGTTTGTACCTATTAATCTTTACCCATGTCATTATTTAATTCAATAAAACATATTTTACTAAGACACGTATTACAGAAATCTTTAGAATGGATTCCAATCGGAATTATTCCATTTTCCCTAGAAAACACAATAAAAATCTAGAGAATAATTCCGATCATAAATCCATCTAAATAATTTCATAATACGTATCCTGTCGTCTATTGTGCGTAGGTATCTCCCTTCCAGCATATCGTCCATATTTTATTATCCCTCGGACAAAAGTGAGGGGCCAATCCACGACAGATTGAAACATTTATTCGAAAGGATGATGAGTGGGTGCCGGTTACAATTCATCACGCATGCCGGTGAAATACTATATACTTTCTCGGCAAGCAAATGAATACGAAAACTAATTTTCGATGGCCCTTCCAGTGCGCTGATTCGGCCTCGTTTTTCAATTTTCCGCGTACCGTCGTCGCCGCGATGTAATAGTGAAATATGATTATTCCGTCTCGCGTATATTATTTTTAACGCCCGGCTCTTCTCCTTCATTCTCGCTTGTAGTCGCAACCGTTCAGTGATCGACGAACGATCGATCGGCACAATATCGAGTCAGGCAGGCCAATACGATCCAATCATACCGACTTTCGAGCAACGATATCGCGCGCAATCCGGCGAGTTGATTGAAATATCCGGCGCGCGTAGTTTTTCCACGATGAGATTTTCACTAGCCGCGGATTGTTTCCGCAATTTTCCACGTGTTTCCCGGACTCTCGTGAATATCCCGTTTTTATGATCAACAACGAACGTAACTTTTCGCACGCAGCGCACATTGCTCGTAGCTAATCCGATCGAGCTCGAGCGTATCCATTTCTATCGATCTGTTCCCTTTTCTATTTTTTTTATTTATAGTACTTCTCGTGCAGTATAAACTGAAATAAATGAAATTACTTGGTAATAGTGACTTAAAAGCAAACTTGGTGCATAAAAAAATAACTGACGTACATATTTACTATTATTGCAACGTACAATAATTTGAATAATTCACGAATCCTACATCAAATTTAGGAAAAGGATTCGTTATCTTGATATTGCATGCAACAAAGTTTACAGCTGTAACAGAGAATAGTGATCGACATGGGTGGCTCGCGAATTCATGAATTGAATAGAGTTTCGCCAAAACTCTCAGTCAGATTTGGCAGCTCTCTGAAAGTGTTGTCGACAAAGTTCAACCACTTTGCAGCCAAACGACAAGCAATTACACCAATTTGATCTGCTAAAATAGATTTTTAAGTTGTCGACCATCAGTCATCGCCACCTAATGTACAATGTGTTGACAATATCTTGATTAAAAATATCTATCTAAAATACCGAACCAAAATGCCTATGTACATATATCGTGTTTATTATAAGCTATGTACACATATTATACGCTAAAAAAATTTACTAAATTTTAATGAATTTGTTTGAATAGAACTAAGTAAGTAACTTGCAGTCAATAAATATTTATTAAATAAAAAAATAATAATACATAAACAAATGGTTTTTGTACTAAATAAATATATGTTTATATTTATTTATTAGTACTATTCAAACAATTATTAAAATTCAGTAAATTTTTTTTCAGTACATATATTGTTTATTACAAATTTATATACATATATTAATTGCATATTATGTATCTTCTAAATTTTCTATAACGTCTACGAATTAACATATAATTAATTTTCTGTAGTACATTGATATGTATAAGTAATACATATTTTGTGAAAGCATCGTATGATATCGATATTACTGAGTTGGATAAAATCGAAAACATAGCTTTTCCATCGTGTTCGCGATTTAAAAAAAAAACCGTTATCGACGATGTGTTTTAAGTAAATTATCCGCGGATTAAGAGCGTCGTCCATGCGAAAAAGAGAATCACCAATTTCTAAGGAATCTCTTGAGTATGTAGGGCGATACTCCATTTTTCCGACGGTCGTTACGAAGAAACGGGATCGAGCTGTAGAGCGATTTATTAAGATCCTCGACGGTCTCCCGGGCAGAAGGTAAACCGGAGTTGGAAGATGGAACGAGGAGAACTGACCAGGAGAGTAGCCAAGAAAGATGACCGTAAGGCGCGGATCGTCTTGAAAAATTTTAACGCTCCGCAAGACAAAGACTTCTTTTCTCTCCTTCTCGAAAAACTAAGTATGAGGCGTAGACTCTCTTTTGAGAACGACAGAAATAAATCTCGTAATGTCATATCCGTAAATATATTTTTACTAGAGAAATTTTACCGAAAGTAAAAACAGAGATTTTTATTTCATAAAAATTGCGATGCTTTATATGAATCGGGCAAATTTCTGAGATGTAAAGAATACCATGGTAATAATTTCTCATTTACCTTTTACCCTCCTATCTTTACATTACCCACACCGTTAAATCCTTTCATGATATAGAAATTATTCGCAGTTTACGAGTTATTCGTAGTTTGCGAATTATTCGTAACCGTTATTTCCTACTCCGACATTTAACTCTCGCCGTTCTGTAACGATCACGACGCAATAAATGAATTTATGATTTGCTCGAAGACGGGGGTCACAACTCGACTTAAACTTGTATTAAAGAGAATCGTTTATCAAACACTAATTTATGCGCTGATCAGTATGATTCAGCAGAAGTTGATTATGTAATTTCGCAATTCATGTCGCTCATTATCACAGTTTTCGCTGGAAATTCTCATTGCGATATTTTATATATTATTGCATATAACATCTCGGACAAAAATATATAAAATGATTCGCAAATATATAAAATTTGAGACTTTACTGCAAATAAAAAACTAATTTAATTAAATAGTATTGATGCGATGTCTTTCAAAATTCCTCGAGAAATTTTCATCGTAGAGGAGTATTCATTTTTCTTCCTAGGTCATTTCAATAAAGCGGATGGTACGTAGAGCGACAAATCGCTCGTCATGAAAAACGGGGAATATTACCGGGTTTTAGCCGAGGAGCATATTTACCAGCGGACGTAATCACGGGCTCCGTGCCGCTCACTTCTGCCGACGCATGGCTACTTTCACGATGTCGTCACGACCGCGTGTATTGCCCATTAATGTGAACTACGGCCTAACCATTACGCCGGCATGCTCGCTTTCGAAATAAAAGACAACGGATCGCATACACCCACGACACGTGTCGTAAAATTGCGTATTATACGCGCGGCCTCCGATATTTTTAGTCGGACAGGCTTTCGACACGGAGAAAAATTTAATGGGTGTGTTGAATTGTTGCTCTCGATTGTATTACAATTTCGACATCCAAGATGTTGAAATATATCGAATGATCTAACATATTGTTGTTACGACAGAACTTGGATTCGATGATCACGACACTTAGCTATTATATTTTTGTCAGTCATTTCATTAAAACAAATACTTTTTAAATAAATAAATAAAAGATTACGAGCCTAATAGTCTGTTTACTACAAATTTTTAAAAAATTAAAAATTTCACTATAAAACTATGATCCTAACTGTTTATTATAAATTTAAATTATTACAACTAAATAAAGGATGATATTTTGATCTTGGATTAGGTGTCTCGATATTAAAACTAAATAATAACTTGAGTAAATTGTATACATTGTCTAATATATATGTATTAGGTCATTTAAAAAGTATCCGCAGTTTTTTGTTCAATTTTTGAATGAAAAAACCGCGGATACTTTTTAAATGACCCAATATGATCTCACAATCGATAATGTTAAGATCTCTTTGATAAAAATCAGTTTTCAAACTTTACCAAAATGTTTCAATCTTGTGGGATTTCGATATGCGGATTATGCTCCATCCTTTATCTTTTCTCGCATCATGTTGTATGAATAATATTTCGTAATGTTTCGTCAATTCAATAAAATTATGTAGTTTAAGTTCTAAGACTAAAATTAATTTGAATAGTATATTAAATATCCGTTCCTAGTTATAAGGTAAAATTATAGGCAGATTTCCAATATTAGATGTTGATAACTGATGGTCTACATTCAAATGACATAAGCATACGAACCAAGTATAAGAGCAGATACTTTTATGTAAAAGAATAATAAATATAAGAGTACTTACCTAAGAAAATCTCGTCGATGTCGTCGGCATGGAGGTCAAGATCGAGCTCGGACGCTCCGTTGTTGCCAGGAGCCTGATGGCTCCTCTTTGCCAGGTCCATCAGCTCCAGGAGATCGTCTCGTAGCTCGAGTCGGCCCGCGGCCAGAAGCTCGGCCAGCAGAGTCAGGTAAGGAGAGGTCAATAGGCGCGGGCTGGTAGCACGCAGGCAACCAGGTAACCAGAGTCCTGGGAGGCTGTACGGAACCACCGGTACCGCTCCGGCACTGACGAAGCCACCGTTCAGGAGTTCGCCGCACAACATAGATGCCGCGATGACCTCAGCTCCTCCCTCGTGACCTTGGCACCGTCTCGATGTCGACTATCTGTAAGCACACAGCGTCTTCGGTTAGTCTAAGCGGGAGCGGGACGCCCTAGCGAGAACAGGGGAAATTAATTGCGAAACTCTCTTGCTGTGAGTTCTTCAAAGGTTAACGGAGTAAGAAATAGGAGCAGGCGAGAAGGTAGAGAGTGTTTCGCGACTTTTCTCGGTGAAAAAGTCGAGAGACTGAGCTTTACGAGTTCCTCTTGAGCGAGAGTTTTTAGATTAAAAAAAACCTGCAGCTGCATTTAACTAACGGAAGTGAGTTAAGATTGCAACAGCAAAAATGATTATAGCTGTAGATTAAAAAAAGGTTTCAAAATCACAGCAAATAATTAATTATAATAGGTATTATGCAGGTTGATAATGAAATATGTTGATTGCTGTATCAGGTATTAAATAATTTTGAAATTTCTTACGATTTTCATATTAACATAAATTCGCTCGCACAGATAGAGATTAGTTCTTTCTTTTTAGAAAGTAAAGTTTCGCAAAATGTGAGTACAGCACTGGTATATTATGAAACATAACTTTGTATGCAGGATGCATCCTTCCTTCTATTCAAATAAACTTTGCAGACGTGTGTAAGACTTTTATTTACTCCCATTTATTTTGATACAAACTTTCACGTTTAACACAATCAAGGGAGAAAGAATCCTTAACTACTCACATTAATCAGTTTTCTTTCCCAAGCAAATAGCATATGTAAGATAAATATACATCCATATATAAAAATATATAAAAAAATATATATTTCTGCAAAGTTTAATTTTATAACATCCCACTGTCAATATAACATTTTAAAATGTATAGAATATTATATTGGGTCATCTAAAAAGTATCCGCGGTTTTTAGATGACCCAATAAATATAAATTTTAAACAGTTACATTGACAATGGGGATCTTACACGGAAAGAATTTTGTTGAAGTATATAAAAATTTAGCTAGAGATGCAGATCTGAAAATAATTTTGTTGAATTATCAAAATAATTATGTATGATGTTCAAATTAGTTACTAAAAAATTGAAACTTTTGTTTTTATCATAGAGTTTCCTACACTGAAAAAAAGTTACTAATTCTTACTGGGCACATATCTCTAAATAGTACTAGAGTAAACATTTATTTACAATAAATATTTACTCAATAAAAAAAAGATAGTTAAATCAAATTATAGATTTTGTATCGAATAAATATATGTTTATATTTACTTATAACTATTCAAACTAATATTTATTATAATTTAATATTTTTTTTTAGTATGTACATAATTATTTTAATGATCTAATAACATAATTATTTTCAAATCTATATGTTAGATACTTTAACAAATTCATTCTTTTCGCGTATAAAATTAAACTCTGTAAAAATGCTTTTCATCATCCTGCGCTGCAAATATCATAGGATAACTGTTTCGATATGCGTGTATCTCGATGCAAGATTCGACGATACCGAAGTCGTCGCGAAGCGACATTGAATATACAATTCCATAGGCGAACATGAAAACCGAGAGGAACGACGTGGATATAATAATAGTCGCGAAATTTCGAGTTCGGTAACAAAGGAGCCGGGGTCGGATATACCGAACGCGAAACAACAGAGGAACAATACGATCTCTCGCAGACGGGCAAATGCGCACAATTATCGTGAAATATATACGCAAATTAATCCTACCCACGCGAGGCAGGTCCCGATGAAACACGAACCGAATAGAGTAACGAGAAGGCGGCGCCGACGAGATATGGGAAATAACGGGTGTTCGAAAGCGAAGGCATACAAACAATTAAGTTTCGAATCGCTAAGTCGCGAACTCGCTCCTACGAGTGATTCGATTTGATCGAGATGGTTCATAGAGAGTTAAATGAGTTAAATGAACTAAGCCTACTGATGGTTCAATTACAACAGATTTGTTTTACATTTATTGATTTTCATCCAAAATAATTAACTTCAGCCTTTTTATGCAACTTTCATTTAAAAGTGATTCGAGAAATTATATAACTATGTATTTTAAATATTCATATGTTAAACGTATATCAAACTTAAATAATTAATTTAAAATTAAAAATCTTACAATTACATAGACTTTCTTATTTTTTAAACAATAAAGTTTAAGGTTAATGAATGCACAGCGCGGATAGATGAGCGTTGTGATGTCAAAAACTTTCATTAGTTTACGAGAAAGATGATGTCATCTTTATTCCAAATTGATTGATTGAAAAGGACTCCAAAGTGAGACAAAATAATTAATTGGAAATAAAAATAATCATGCATGATTCTTTTCTTATAAAATAAAATAAAAGTTTTTGATAATAAAAGTTTTTGATAATAAAAGTTTTTGAAATAATTTATGCTTATTTATAATCGCGATATTAACTTTGAATTTCTTTGTTTATTATATTTTTAAATATTTTGAAACTGCAGAATAAAGACTAATTCAAATTTTTATTGCTGATAAATGTACCAAAAATCTTTTGTAAAATCTAGAAAGATATTTTTTAAAGCGATTGCGGTAGGGAAGATATTCTTAAGATTATTCAATATTCATATCTTCTGACTGTCATGTGCAATATCACAAGATAGTTAAATTCACGCACCATTTTCCCACGCATACACTGGACGAGGGACGATATGGACTCGTGATGAACGATATGGATTTTTCCGAGAGAAAACGTAACACAGATCGCGGAACTTCCAAATATTCCTAGAGAGGCCACACGGACGCATTCGGTCGCAGACACCGACGATGCGGCACTGAACAGGCGCAAATGGAGCGTGACAGACGGAAAACCGGAAGTGATCCAATGGGAGGAAAGGCATTCTTGTGGAGCTGACCACCTCTCGGCGCGGTGCATGACGTCAGGTTTAGAGCGGGTGTGAATGCATCGAGTGATCTCATGGCGACAAGGCTGTGATAAGCGCCCGATGCACCCGACATTGCAGTGATAAATGATAGGCGAGAGTTGACGGGTTTTACGAGACCGGAGATCACTTCGCAAATAAATCTAATGTTGCTTTCATACGTACGTTATGTAAAAGCAGCATTAAAAGTGATTCGCTAAAAGTTATTTATTTTTTATTGATTAGAGGGAAAACAATTTAAAAGTCAAAATATACACGAATATCTTGGGAATAGCACTGATATAAACTGAATACGCTGCTTTAAAATTAGAGCAATAATAGATCTATTCAATATTTTATAAAAGAAAAAGAAACATTCTTAAAATACACAATTTAGAATTTAAAGTATTGAAAGATCGAACGTATATAAAAACACTTATTTTAATTAAACTTTGATATAATAAAAAAAGAGTCTAGTTGCATTAATCGGATTCTAGTTGAAAACGAACAAAGATCAGATTTTTCTGGTTGAATCTATTATAATTTCAGTTAAAATGATCAGAATTCTGATTAATATGATTAGAATTTTTTTATTTATCCATTAATTATCAATCAAAAATTTTTATCAGTTAAGACTTTAATTCTTATTAATAATGTATGATCAATACCTCAATACGAGACTTTATTTACAAGATGATGTCTTGGAACAATAGAAGACCTACCTAGATGTCGAAAGAGAATGCAATAATACACCGGAGATACATTCCTGGGACACAGATACACGTTTTCCTCGCGGATCATCGCCGAGTCGAGCGTGGCGGATCAGAGACGTGGTACGCCCAGCGAAAACATCTCGTCTGTTAATCTGATCGCCTACGCACGAATTCTCGTCGTACACGTACACAAGATTACATTATACACGTCTCGTGCGGCACGAGATTATGTCGCGAAACATTCCCGCGAACTTCGGCGTCCCTGAAATTCCGGATCGGAATTCGCGGCATCGCGCAGCGGCGTAGCGACACAGGGAACAGCAACGCTCGCGTTCTATCTTCCGCGAAATCAAGCATCACGGACGGTAAACACGACGAAATTATCCTGTGGAAACCTTCGAGAGTATTCGTTACAGTAACCGGCATAATGCTCATGGCTTATGAGGATGCGAGGATTCCGTGCGCGTCATTGCCGTCGTGGAAATTACTTGGGGCAGAGCAAACATGTAAGAGCATAACAGAAATTCACTTGTGATATTATAACATAATCCAGAATTTTTTTCACTTATCTTGTAACTATTCATTTTTTGCAAATCCGTTTCTTTGAAAAAGGCAGAATACAGCAAGTAAGAATAGCAACAGAAAATAAACTTAAATTTGCAATTAAATTTAAATTTGAAAGCTGCAGCATGGAAGAAAATGCTCTTTCAAGAAAAGATATTTTCTACATATATACATGAAAATACATTAGTTATTCCTTTCCTTAAACATTAATCAGATATATGATTTATTTTATGAAAGGGATTGTATGCTGGAATGTAACGAAAAATTACCCGTGGATTTCCGTTCAAAAAGAGTTGAATCCTCTTTTCAGATTCCACTGTGAGTCATGCAGAATGATTGCAGCCAGGACGGCGTCGCGCGAAATCGAAACTGCATAATTTTCTGGTTCACGGACCGGGCGATCGATCTGACGAATTGCATCAAGTGCATCGCGAATGCATATGGACAATGTTGCATTCCCGCCGTAATGTAACAGAGTGAAAACAAAAACTGAGGACGTGTCAGTTTTTCAATAAGTTCCGTTAAAATATACTTTTACGTAAAACAAAAATTGATACAGAAAATTACCATTAAAATCATATTGGAAGATATTCTAAAAGACATGACGTACTTAATATAGACCGTATTATTTATTCTTGTCAAATACGATTTAATGTTTGTTAATATCCATTAAATACATGTTTTCCGGTACAACATATAATCACCATAAAATCCGGAATTTTCAATCATCAATATTAAATACCGCTTCGAATCTGGCATAACAAGTATCGGATTGGTTAACGTCGTCGCGGCAAGCGCAAATATTAGCAATACATTTCCGCTTGTCAATACATCGTGATATTTGCGCGTATTGCATATCGAAACGGAAACGCATCCATACGCAACGCATGACAATTAATGTTCATCGATTTTTTCGTTTACCTCACGCGACACGTCGCTGCTATCAAACTGGCTTATTCCACGAAACAGTCAAAATAAAATCATATTGGCAATTTGGTTTCATAAATGTTACGCAAAGATAGAAAAAAAACAAGGGCTTAATAAATAAAAAAAAATTTTTTAATTTAAATAGCCAATAAGCTAAACAAATTAAATCTCATTATTTTCTTAGCAGTTTCGGCTACAACTAAGAGAAAATATTAAAACTGTGTTAAACATTTGTTTTATTAACTTGACCATGGACGTATTCAAAATATCAGGTTGATTAAACGTAGCTTTATAAAACTGAAAAATCTATTTGCAAAATATTTCAATTATTATTAAATACCACATTGCAAAAAAATTGGCTGCTCCAACAAATTAGATGGCAAAATATGGCAAGCATTTTTAATTGATTGCAGCAGCCAATATTTTTGGTTATATTAGCCTATCGAAATTCTATACTAACATTGCGGATAGGCTAACGGAACAAAAAATTGATTGCTGCAACAAAAAATTAGTTGCTATAGCCATTTAAAAATACTATGTCATTTTACCATCTAATTTGCTGCAGCAGTCAATTTTTTTTTCAGTATAAGTTTCGCTTCGACCAAAATATAATAGGATTATTTCTTTTAATTAATTGATCCTTCTTGCACGGAAAAAAAGTTTCTAATCACAGCTGATTAGCTAAAATTACATTAGCTACTATGGCTATGAAATTTGCTAATACATACAAAGGATTTGCTGCTGTAGCTAATATAAGGACGTGCAAAATATGTATGTCTGTTATAGTCAATTTATTTATCAACGTGAAGTTATGTCATAATTATCATGTCCGTGTAAAAGAAAATTGTTGCCACAGCTAAATATATTTACTGAAATTGTACTTGTTATCAAATTGTGTCTGCTACACATAAAACGTTTGCTGCAATGATCAATACATCGACATAATAGCAAAATGCTTGTCTGTTACAATGATAATATTTAGGCGTCACATCGAAATTAGACCTCACAGACACGATGTTAGGTGTCATACTACTGAATTTAAATGCCATATCTAATTTTTAGCTGTGGCAGCTAATCTTTTTTTTCCGTGTGCCAATATTTATGTTCGTATTCATAGTCAGACCTTACATTTAAGGCTTCTTTAAATTTATCTTCAGATGCTTTACGAATTATTTCATTAACTACTGAGCATCTGAAGATAAATTTAAGGAAGAGCTTTAAGTACCAAATCTGATTATGAATATCCCCTTTAAAAGGGGGAAGGCAAGAATACGATGGAGTAACCAAACCAATTTATGTATACCATCGGAAGCGGAAGTACTAATTATTATCGTAGATAAAGACCAAATTAAAGATATACTCGGATTAAAATTCTCTCCTCGTTACTCGCACGCGATTCACACAAACACTAAGTCGAATTCGCGAGCAATGCGCACAGAGAATTGCACTATTACTGGATAGAATGAGTCATGACCAGTTAGAAATATCGATACTAGCAACTTTCCGGATAACGTAGAGAAGAAAGACGGGGGGAAAGGGAGGGGGGTTGCGCACGATGGATAAATGCATCGACCAGGGGCGGCAGACGAACGGGAGCCACGATGGCTACCCTCGTTATCGTTCACCCCCTCGCTTCGAAACTAGAACAACCTTCCTCCCTCCCAGAATGCCCACCGCGAATGTACGACCGCTCGGCACGAGATATCGCTTCGTCTCGCTGCGGCCATTCATAAAGCGGTCTTAAACACTAGTCTTAACCCACCCCGCGAAACGGACCGTGATTTATAGACCGCAGCCATGGGTCTCTAGCCTGAGTATCTACTACTAAAAATTTCACGACTCGTGGGATTCGAAAAACGCGAAACACCGGCCATGGACCATTCTAGTGTGGTCATCATATTAACCGCGGCTCTCTGCGTTATTCGGAAACGCAGTTTCATGTCTCCTTCGTCCTCTAAAAAAGATGAATTTGAATTTTCAGACAGAATAAATTTTAACTGAAATCCGGTCGAAATATCTTTCGATATATAACCTTAATGCTTCTAAAAATATTAATTAAACAATATTCATCGGTCTAACAAAAAATCGAATGTAATAAGTTATAGAAAAAGCTTCCCTTAATAAATATTAAAATAGTTGCGCGAATTTTCACGAGGCTATTTAATTTATAATTTAATTTTCATGACGCTATTTATTTTCTACACGGTTTTGCTGAAGTATCTAAAAATTTAGTTAGATACAGATTGAAAAATAAATTTGTTTAGTCCATTAAAACTAATTATATACGACGCTCAAATTGGTTACTAGAATATTAAAACTTTTTCAACATTGTCATCAACATTTAAACATTCTACATAATTCATATAATTTTAACGGTTTAAAATTATTTCAGCTCTCTATACTTAGCTAAATTTTTAGATATTTGAGCAAAGCCTTTTTATTATATAGCGAATATTTATACTTTAAAGACACTTGTAAGATCAAATAGTATTTATCATTTAATTATCATGTAAATTAATATGAAAATGTATTCATACCTTCATCTAGAACTAAAATTTAAGAAATCAGGCTTGCTTTAATATTTTCGAGAATAAATGCTAGTAATATCTGGTTCATACTACGCGCTAATTTGCATATTCGTATACGCAGAGAGATGCATTTGGCGCGGAGATTTTTGCCGATTTTTGCAACACTAGCACGATTAACATTGCGACACATCGCGCACACGAAGGAACACAAGCTCAACTGTAAGGAGTCCTCGAGCACGTACATGCGAATCCTGGTGGATCGTTTCCACCCGGCGTCTGGGTAAACATCGTCGCCTCGTCGTTACCGGCTGCAATCTCGATCGTACTCGCGAAAATCTTGGAGCAGGATTCGATATCACCTGGTTGTGGAAAATCGCAAACCGCGCGGGAAGGCGCTTATAAACGGTAAACTTAAGCCAGATAGATATCCTGCGATATCGCCCTTCAAGCCCTACAATATCCAGCACAGGTTTCACGATAGATTCCATTTGAATCTTCCTGATGCACGATAGCGCGGAAAGGACAAGCGAGATGATAATCAAAATGAAATTGTCGGAAATTGATGCAAAGGGCGCTTTGGTCAAAGGGAAATATTCGATGGCCGTCGCACAATTAATCAAAGCGGCCGGAATTTCATTTAATGCGCATTTTATTTTACGTGCGTGGTAATGATTTTTAATTAGCTCACTTTTTACGATTGGAAATCACGAACAGGGAAAGACAAAAATTCGATAACAATCGACAGACAAATTTAATTGGGTACATATTTATTTAAATATTTATTTAATGAAAAAATGTTAAAGAATTCAATGAATAATTGTAATACTTTAATTTTATAAATGCAAAAAATTAAAAATAATGTACTCGTAATTCAAATAGAAGTTTGTCTAGTTAATATAATTTTTATAAATTGTTGCAAAAAATTATGATTATAAATTGTGATTACTTTATATTTAGTTGAGTATTTATAATTCAACCTTCCTTCCTAATAAATTTAAGCAACATTTTGTATTAATATTCATAAATCATATTCACTCATCGCTTCTAGAGAATTAACGAAAATTACATCGCACTGCTGTCGAAATGTACATGAACTATATTATGTAATTAATTATTTAGAAATATTGCTGCACGTTAACTTTTCCAACCACTTGTTATATCTAACTTAAAATTTTAATTGCGGTTTTACCACTGCCCTGTCAGATTAATTCACTCCGACCTCATATTCGTGAATTATTACTGAAGCAAAAATTATGACGTATTAATTTAGCTCCAATTTACTATTTAACGCGAAGCAATTTATCTAACAACTTTATATATACGTGCATTAATTAACCATATTTTGTGTAATTTCAATCTCATAACACAAAATTTCCTTAATAAATATAATGCGTAGTAATAAGAAAATTATATATATTTTTGTGGTAGTTTATTTTTTAAGAATTAAAAAATTGCAGTAAAAGAGAATATGATGTCCAAAGATATAATTTATTAAATTATAATTCTGCAGAAATAATAACGAAAGCGCGGAAAGATAAGAATATTCGACATCGCTCAAGAAAATGGACGGGACGTGGCGTCGGAAATCTCGAGTGAATTTTTCACCCTGGGGTTTCCCTCGCTACCCCGTTGATTACATTAGGGGCGGGGAAAAAGCCTTCTCCTCAGCTTGCAGTGAACCGATGGGATCTTCCAAATCGAAGTCGGCTCTTCGCCGACAAGAATCTCGTCATTAAGATTTTTGATTTGAATGCAAATGGCTACTTTCCCTTGTCCCGCGCGGAGTTCTTCCCATCTTTTAGCGAATATCTTCAGAGAAAAGGAACAGGCTCTGTGTCTCGACAAAGCATTACGGAATGCACTCGAAATTGATGTTTCGTAAAACGCGCGTAATACTCTCGCTCGCCATCGCTCTTATTCTCTCTGTATATATAAAATATTTTTTTGTTTAGCGTATACTTTATAAACACGCTTGCGTAAATCGATTCAATTTATCCTTATTCGTATTTTATCAAAAACATTTCGAAACAAAAGAATATCATATTTCTTTTTTTTTTCCGAACGGAGCTAAAGCGCTACGTGCATGAAAGGGATTATTTAAAGTATTTAAAAATTTAGCTGGATACAGATCTGATACATCAATAATTTTATTGGAAACCATCAAGCTTATTACGTAGAATATCTAAACTGATTGCTAGAATATTAAAACTTTTTGCAACATTATGTCATCAAGCTTAGCAAACAGTTTGATCATTCTACATAATTAATTTGATGGTCCAACAAAATAATTACGTATAGAATGATCAAGCTGGTTGCTAGAATACCAAATTTTTTGCAGCATCACATTGCTGATCATGCTTGAATTTTCTACATAATTATTTTGCTAGTCCAACAAAATTATTTTCAGATCTGTATCTAGCTAAAGTTTTAGAAAGATTTTCAGCAAAATTGTTCTTTCCGTGTATCTGTCGCAATCTGTAGCCTTATCGATTTTTTTAATTAAAAAAAAGTTAATAGATCTACCTGCCAATGATAAGACTTTCCTGTCTGGAAAGTCTTGTCACTGCATACTGTTGAAACGCGATTTTGGTCAAGACACTCTTTGTTTCTTCCTTCTTCATGTTCTCCCGTAATAATAACTTTTATTATTTCCCTTTCGCAATCTCATCATGTCGCCAGCATTCATAATGGTTTTTATCAATGGTTTTTATTGCTCGACAGAATGCAACTTTCGCAATTGGAATAATTTCTCACGGTGGACGTTCTACGTCACTGTTCGGGTCTTATTCTCATACGATCTCGTACAACGAGCGTCGTTAAACTTTCAACCGTGAATAGTCGTTGTGTACGGACGTCCTAAGTTAAAATGGAGCTCGTCGTGTGCATCGTATCGCGGCCCAGGTAAGGCGAGACGTAATTTACTGGTTTCTGCTTGTTATACCAACCGCACGTCGACGTGTCGCCAGCGTTTGCTCGTAAAGCCGACAAACTCGACGTAATTTTATCTCGTCTCCAGATACGCCGGTACACGTATATACAGCTCCGTACCCGGCCCTCTCAGTGCCCTTCACCCTTCGACCAAATGAGATTTTGCTCGGTGCGGACGACACAGGTTCCGCAGGACACGCAATGGACGCGCTTTGCGGTATCGGGATAGAACAGTTTATGTAATCTGACACGGTGATCTTGTCCTTCTCTTGCTCTTCTCGTGGTTTACCCTTATCCACATAAAGACAGTCTCGCTAAGACGAGCTCTCGAGGTCTCTATTCATTTTTTATAAGAACAACAGAACAACTACTGGATGTACCTCTCCTTGAGAGAGAATTTCTTTTAAGAGGAAAGGTTATCTTTAATTCAATTAACCTCAGAGTACAGCAACGGGTTATGTATTTGATACTATGATCTTCTAAAATATAGATGAAAAAATTTTTGAATCTTCCTTTATCAATTGCACCATCTATCACCTTTCACACAATTGCTTCTCTTTTTTCTCTTATCTTTCTCCTTCAACTGTTTTCAGCAAATCGTGTGAATTCTCATGTAAATTCTCCTTTCAAAGGATGAACCTTTCAAAAAATGAACCTTATGAATCTTCCTTTATCAATCGTAAGGTGACAGTTCATTTTCATTCTACATTTCAAATAAGATACTTTAGAATTTAGGTGTAGTTTGGTTAAGTAGCTGAATTAAACATTCTCGGTTTAGATTTGTCAATGAACGTTATAATCATTTACATCCTATATAACCGCCGTCTAAAAATTTTACGGGATAATTGACAATTAGGAGCCGACAAATGAATTATTTTAAAACTGCCCTGTACATATTGAAAAGTCGATAACGGCGCATAATTAATCTTTCTCTGATAACAATAGCTACTTTGTGAAAATATCAAAGCATCGTAACATGTGAGATACAATACAGGAAGGTCATAGTCGATCTCATAGTAGGGGAGATAATCGATACAACATCTGCACGCACGATCACCCAGCTAAAAGTATCGAATTTCACGGCAAAACTATGAAATTAATATAAACAATGTGATGCCGGAGATACATATACTGGTATCAGCGAGTCGCAGATTACATATAAACGGCTCTTGATACTGCAATAGCTTGGCAATCGGATTTGCGAGAGTGAGTCGAGGTTATCCTTCGAAAGGAGAATTTACATGAGAATTTACATGGTTTGCTGGAGACAGTTGCAAAGAGAAGAGTGGGAGGAAAAAGAGAAGCAATTGTGTGAAGATGATAGCTGGTGCCCAATATAAATTCAAATGTATTTGACGCATCATCGAACAATACTTTTATAAAACCTCGCCATCCCATTCCGTGAAAATTTTTGTTTCCACATAAATTCTATTTTTCTCAACGAAACAGTACTTTATTGTTTAAATGTTTGAAGGTGATTTAAAAATACAAAGTATAATGTATTTACGCTTTTATATAATAATTTTAAATATATGACTTTCGTTTTAACATCTATTGTTGTGGCTGTATGCTCCTATTATTTATATTTAGTACTTTATTGTTTTAGGTGCTGGAAAAATATCAGCCGTGATATCTGATGCGTTAATAACGGTAATATATACAAGATTACATTTCGAATATGTTTACGATAATAGTTAATATAGTTCTATAAAAATATTGATTATATATTGCTCCAATAAATCATTATATACAAATCGATAATCTCCACATTTTTCATATTATCAACATTATTTAATCGTTATATTTTCTATCTTTTAACATTACTCAATATTATTTTTCAGTATAATTATATAAAAAAAATATTTATTTTTATTCTTCTTTACGAGCATAATTTGAAGGTTTACATCATCATACGTTATTTATTCGCGAATAAATCAATGACTTAGTTATAAATTCTACCTTGATCTTCCTGTTGCAGGAGGTTCATATATCGTGTCAAATTCAAACTCAATTGAAGAGGTCTGAAGCGAGAAGTACTTTTTAAATAAAAAAGTATACATGTTGATCAATAGTGGATTGTTATGTAGTATACAACAAAAAGTACATGTTGATCAATAGTGGATTGTTATATAGTACACAACAATTCATCAACTTTTGGCCAACATACTTTTTTATTTATAAAAAATTATTCTTTACACTTATAATATTTAAATATTAACTATTAAAAAATTATCGTTTGTAGTTTTAGGCTTTTTATTTTCACTCAGTGAACTCAGTCAGGGGACAAGGCAGCAGGTTGATTGATCGCGTGTCAGGTTCCAGCCAACCTGGCGCCAGTCCAGTGGTGCCCAACTCACTGCCAGAGTGGCATTCGGATGACTCTCGCGGGTCAAAGTACGGAGGTTTACTAACAAAGACAAAAGTTGAATTGTTTTTTTTATCGGGTTAAAACTACAGACGGCAGTGTAATGCCATACGCAATAACGACAATGTGTAACAAGAGTATTTCTATCTTTTATTAAGCAGCATGGAGTCTATTATAGACAACGTATGTTACGTTGGAAATAAATCATACGATGGAATAAACGATTGACATGAAAAAAATAAATAGAGAGACGATACTATAAAAAAAATTTGAAGTAACAGTGATAAATTCGCTCCTCCTTTACAATCCAGAAGTTGCCTTTAAAAACACCAGATAAACGCGATTTATTTAAATTTAAGAATAGGTACAAGATTGTCAGTATGACTTAGAAGTCATAAAAAGAAGTAAGATTACCAACGAAAGTGATTTCATAATAATAAAAGAACTCCTTTAATATTGAAGGAAATAACTTCCAAGTTTTTAGTTTCATCAGAGTGTCAACAGAATTTTCAAAATGACTACAATCTCAGATATGACGTAGTTATAAAACATTGTATTATCCGTTGTATGGGAAAAAAATATTCACTATAACTTGTCTCAAACTACAATAACATCGACATAATTATACATTTAATTAAAAATTACACAGTGAGTTGTGGCAAGAAATAGCAATTACTTCTACATGTTTATTGCATATTACTGTTACGTCTTTGAAGCGTAAAATGTAATCATGTGTGTGAACTATACAGGAATCACTATCTTCGTTATGAGCGAGACAATAGCAATGAACAGCGGAACTTGAGCCCACGTGGAGGAGCCCACGAGGTTACACTGTCCGGCAATTAAAACATAATTACAACGATGAAATGGCGTAGTCATGGGTGGCGATAGACGCTGGAGTATTGGTTTCCCTCTATCACACACAGAGTGCAACGAATAAAAAAAATAACTCTGAAACTCGGTCAGGGTAAACAGTAACGAAGCGCCGCTCGCGCGGCGAACCGTTTTAATTCGCGACGGAAAATACATGTTTCCAGCACGACGCCGGCGATCGATAGGGAGTTACTTCGCGCACGTTCGACCGGAGTAGATTCGCGTGTGCGCGAATTAAATTCGCATGGATTTCAAGGAACGTGAGAGCGACGGATTTGAAACCCCTGTAGGAAGAGCCACCCCCTGTGGAAACGAATCACGGCCCTGCGCATCCCCAACCCCTGCAACCTGTCAGTCACTTCATCCATCCCCCTGGCCCTACCGTCGCGCCGCTGGGTCCCTTTATTTGATCGACGAGTGACGTTATCGCGGGTAATATCGGACGGAGAGAAAGAGGAAAGAGAGAGAGAGAGAGAGAGAGAGAGAGAGAGAGAGAGAGAGAGAGAGAGAGAGAGAGAGAGGGGAGAGGGAGAGAGACGACTCTCCGATACTTCCAAGCGATCCGGCTCGCTCCATCAAACATTCATGCTGTCGGCCGCAAGCTCGCGCAGTCGACCACCACCGACCACCCCTCGTGAAAACGCATCCGATAAAATGCAGTTCAGCTTGACACCTTTTGTGCGCCCGTGCCATCGTAACGCATTCGCCTACTTCATATGCTCGTATACCCGAGATTAAACCTTCGTTTCTGCCGCATCGCGTTTCCTTTGACCCTCCCACGAATTCGATCGTAATTGACCTCGCTCTCTTCCTCTCTTTGCCTATCTCATTGTTTCCCTGTAAACATATGATATTTTTAATGCTTTATTTTCACGGTAACTTCACTATGCAATCTTCATTTCTTGCAAATGCTACAGCCATAATGAGCGCCATTGCCATATCGTATTAAAACTTATCTTAAATGGGAATCTAAGGTTAGTATCCACAGTCGAATCTTATATTTAAGATCGTCTTAAATATAATCTTAAATACAATCTTGAGAGTTATGAATCATATCATCTAGAGAAAAGTTTCTTTGATTAAAAAAAAAGAAATGTATGTATCTCTCGCTATACGATTAAAAAAAAATTTCTTTGATTTAAACGTCATTTCTTGAAATCAAGTAAATTTATATTTTCTTCTCAAAGGGATATTTTCACTTCAAAAAATTAAACAACTTAATAAAAGAAACAATTTCTTCAATTTAAACATAACTTTTCTTTTATGGAATCAGAGAGCTCTATTAACATTTTAAGATGACATTATTTAAGATAATATTACTTAAAATGGTGTTAAAATAAAAACGGTCTAATGAATACCAATCATTGTTATGAAGACCTATGGCAGGAAACATGTTTCGTGTAAATTTCATATTTAAAATCTTGAAACTGACTAACTCTAAACTGACTAAGGATTGAGGACATAAGTTCCCATAAAAGAAACGATTGAGGAGCCATATCCTCGAGTTGGACGATCTAATGAGACTATGGCAATGTATTTATACATGGAATTAGAGAACCGTACAAAGAAAAATATTTGTTCTTTCTAATATTTCTACATTAATATTTTGTATTAATATTTATTTTTTTAATTTATTCGCCCTACATATTTGATAGACATATTTGAAAGCGTACACTGATGATGATCGTTAAAAAGGTCGAAATGTTTGTAATGAAGTTTATTAAATAAAATATTGTTTTTACATATTTCGCACATAATATCCAACACGGTTCGAATAGCTTTTATGGTTGTCAATTTTTGAATTTGTATTCCTTGTGAGCCTATTAACTTATTTTATCTAATTCTAATACCATCCTAAATTCTTTGTAAATACATGACATTTTTAAAGCTTTATTTTCAAGTGGTAAGCTCTTGCGAATACTACAGTCACATTTAAATATAATTTTTTGAAATAAAAAAAATTATTTTATTTCAAAAAGTAACGTTTAAATAAAAAAAATGACGTTCAAATAAAAAAAAATTTCTTGAACTATAACAAAGAAACATTTCTTTGAAGGAATCTTTCTTTAGGTGCATCACAATGAATTCCAATATCGTATTAAAAATCATTTTAAACGAAGGTCTAAATTTCCTGTAAACACATAGTATTTTTAAAACTTTATTTTCACATGGTAACTTTAAACAAGAATATAAACAAGCTTTTACATGCGAGCTGTTCTTCTGCGTCGCAAGCGAAAATGCGAGCTGTTCTGCGTCGCAAGCGAAAATCGATGTGTCTATGTGGGTGCCTTCCGGTGTGCGTAATATTAAGGAAAAGATCGATTTTCGCGGCTATCGCAATTATGCGCCGTGTTTTTGCAACGGCCGATAATAGACCACGGGCGTAAGCGACGACGCGAACGACTGCTTCGCTAATTGAGCGATCCCGATCGTTCAGATGCGCCGTCACGTTTATTCTCGGGCTTAGAGATTTTAATGGAAGGAACACGGTGCTTGATAATACGGCGAGAATAAGGAAAGGAAGGAGTGAATTATTCGATTGCGCGACGACGAGAATCGCAAATTTGAAATCTAATAAAAGCGAATAATGGGTGCGCCATTAGGATCTAAATTGTATCAAATGAAATGTACGAGCTGTCTTTGTAGAAGCTATTCATTTCGAAAGCGACGTGAATGAAATTTTACAGTCCTTGTTAGGATAGATATCAATTGAGACTTGCATTCGGAGTAGTAAGAGCAACTATTCTGTCTCGCAAATTCGAATGGCTAACAAATACAGTAGGGAACTTGGAACTATTAGCTCCGTCGTGGGTTTGTAAGTGTTAATTAAATCGCGACATAAATGCCACAAGCTTAATGACATAGAAATCGTGTTTAATGTAGAACGTTGGAAACTTGTCACCTTGCACAACAATCGAGGTAACCCCGACGGAGATCACAGGTGAAAAGCGCAGGGAGGAATAGAGAAAAGGATGACAAGTCAGAGTGTGAGAGAAAGAGAGACTGTTTGCACACACATAAGAAGGGAAGAGCGGATTCTAGAATACTTCGTCACACTCCGAAGAAGACAGAGAGGACACGGCGGCTTGTTTTAGTTTACGATTCTCAAAACGAGAACGTGGAGGGAACTCGTATGTCCCACGTGGCTAAGAGGTTCCCCCAAAATTGTTGGAGAATTCGAGCAGGTTCGCCGCCGAGATGTCTCCCAAGAGAACTCCGATGAAAGATACTCTTTACTCGATTCTTGTCAGCCACCATTCTGATGCCCGCATCAAAATTTAGACTTTCGTCAAAATGATCATGTTAAAGATATCATTTCATATTTCGATCATCGAGATTGCACAGCTTTAACGTACGAACGAGAAAGAATAAAAGATCATTACACACAAAAAAATTATTTGATTATATTGTAATAGAAAGTTCGTTTTACATAAATTGAAATTAAAAGAAAAGAAACTATTTAGAAATTACGTTAAAATAAACTTTCTTTCTCTCTCTCTCTCTCTCTCAATCGCTTGTGACGAGAAACTGTTAGGATGGATAATTTAGAGATTAATTTATTAATTATGTAATCGATCTGGACTTGTAATTATATTAATTATTTGCGGCGTATGCTATTCATTACGTATTAATGCATCGACTGCCTGTTTAGAACTGAGATAAACATAGTCGGAAAAGTTGAATACAATATATCCAATTGAATTAATATATCCAAGTGCGATTGTTTCCATTTAGTGCCAAATTTGGTTATAGAATTTTCAACAATAAATAGAACTAAATATAACATGTCAATTTCATATGATACGTCAAGATTAAATCAGATTAGTATTCTTGTATAAAAATGCAAAAGATTCCTAATTCAGCGATATTTTAAGTACATCTCATTGTTCATTTTTGACAAACTATTTCAGTCCATCTATTGCTTTAAATGTATGTATTTTTTATTCAGACTATGATAATTAGAATTATAGTCAAATGCAAAGATGGTTTTGCAGAAATAGTCATGACGCTTACTTTCACATAAAAGCGTGCTACTGAATTGCAATAATCGCGCCCGCTTGCAAATCCGTCGCGGACAGTTTTATAATCCGCGGGTTTTACACCGTCCCTTTATTAATACGGCAGGGTAGTAAACGGGGTTAATCTGCGGCATACGACAGCGAGAAAACGCCGAATTCGCCATGTGCATTGTTCGCGAAGTTTAAAAAAGCGACAATCCTGTACAAAAAAAGTACTGCGGTTATCTTTTATACAGTTTATTTTATCGACTAAAATACACTAAAGCATCTTTTTTTCTCTGTCAGAAAATATGTGATTCCTTTTAAAACTCCTTTTAAAACTACTTTTTAGAATAGAAACTTCTAAATGAGTCATATAGTATGTATATTTACAACTATATTTTATTTTCTACTTCGAATGACGAATATATTCTACCTTTTTTAAATGTAAATTTAAACTTTGGAGTGTTTTTGGATGGCAAAGAAATTTGATTTTACACTCAGAGAAATGTACTTCTATTTGTGAGTTTAATTGCATAATTGCATAAAATAATTACGGTTAAAAATTCCATTTTTATAGTTTTATTATTCCATAATATTAATAATTATAATAATTATATTTAATATATGAGATCTAGGTTCTAACGAATAAAATCATTACAAGTAATGATAATAAGAACCGACACATGTTGTTGATATGTATGTATTTATTCAAGTATATATAAAAGATTAATTACGCAAATGTGTCGATCTTTTGTTTAGGATCATTTTCAATACTATTCAAATTAACGCTTTTGTCGCGAATGTCAAGAATTAAGAATTAAAACTAGGATTATAATTAAGTCGCTGTTTCACATTACATACTTTCTACAGATTATCAATGCGTCAAGCTGTAATGCGTTCCTTCGTCTAACATAGATTTCCATAAAATTATATTTGTATTTAATAATTATATTTATAGTTGCATAGCTGGCACCAAAAATGAGTATAAATTATAGTCATTTTTTTTGTATAGAATTATAAATATAATTATTATTAACATATTATTAAAATTGTAGCAGTAATAACTATAAAAATAAAGCTCCTAACCATAATTATGTTATCATGCAATTATAGTCATAAATATCACTTTTCTCTCAATGTATACTCAATGTGTAGGACATACGTATGCAATATAGATTCTTAGTGTTAAGTCAATTTCTTTTTAAAAGCTATTCCTTTGTAAATAAATTTTAAATTATTTTCAACTATAAATGTGCACAAGGCAATGATGCACATTCTTCTAAAAGAACAATAAAAAAATTAGTCACTTTTATAGTTTAAGTCAGCTAGTTTTTTTTATATTTTATGGCACAAGGAGTTCGGCAATTTTGTGCGAAAAACGAAAAAGTAAATTGGAAGTTTAAGAAGAAGCAGAGTTGGCAAAGAGTCCACTTTTGCTTTGATGTTTTACTGCGATTCACGACTTACGCGGCTTTCGAAAAATTCATTGAGCGTCTAATCGGTACCGTAGCTTCTTTCTCGTCTCACAGTAATTACGCGAAGCACGAATCGGTTTTCCAATAACTGTACGGAGAGAAGCACGGATAGAAAGCTTGCGATCGTAAAACTCTCCTCGTATTAATTTTGTTATCGAGAATTTTCGTACTTCTGATCGTGTCTACACCTATTTTTTTCTTTATTTCTTTTACTAAATTATCTCTCTTTCTCTTTTTCTTTCTATTTTCAATAAAATTTTATATTAAATATCTTACACCATGTTTTCGGAAAATATCTAAATTACATTTTGTAAAATTTCTACATTATTAGCTTTTATAATTGCGAAACTATGCATCCGAGAGTTAATTCGGTGCATAAAATGATCTTTGTCGCAGTGTTTTCCTCTTAGCTCTCTCAGTACAACCGTTTTTCCGGTTAGTTTACCGTGGATGGACTATAAATTTACGCCCGAAGGAAACGACGAACAGTTTGTCCCGCCGCGAAACAGACGGACGGCGCCGAAGAAGACGGCGTGCTTTGAGCTCCTAATCCGTTGGAAAGATTGAAGAACTGCGAAAGAAAGAGTCACAAGAGATATAAAAGGGACCAAGGGTAGATTCTAGAACAAAGAACGGACGAGATCTGATGAGAGGAGGGATTTGATGCGTCGAATGAAAAATACGCGTGACAAGATAGATGACGGAGAGTGTGAACGATGGTCGAAAAGTGGTCGAAAAGAAATTGGAGAAATGTCCTTCCGATATATCCAAATGATCCGGGAGATTACATGTTGCTCGGACTCACATATGTGATTTACAAGGAACCCGAGGGGTAAACCGCTGAGGGCATTACGATATATACATTTGGGACATTAGTGGGCATTAGTGGGCATTACTAAGGCATTAGTGGGTATTACTGGGCATTACGTAAAATTTTGGCAGTAATTCCCAGAAATTAGACATTACTAGGCATTGGTATACAGGATTTTAATCAGCGATTTATCCCTCGAACCGAAAAATGCCTAATATTTGTTTTACCTCTTTACTCTCTAAATCTGAATCAGTAGATATCACTGATTATATATTAGTCCCAAGTAGATCATCAGTGAAATTTAACTGACAAAGAATGGAAGTTTGAGCATTGTATCATTAAAATAATGATATTTGACGTTTCATTTCCAATCCCATGCATTAAATGTACCTACTAAAGCAAGATTAGCCAGCTAATGCTTAAATTCTAAACAGAATCGTAAAATTCGTAACATATTCCTATAAGACTTGTAAGAATTTTTAAATGCTTACATCTTTATACAATATTTTCACAGGCAGTTTCTTACTAGCCATAAAATTTACAAGAAATCGTAAATATTTACGAATAATCGTACATTTTACGTACATAAAATTAGAATATTAGTCATAAGTTCTTACAAGTTTTACGAAAATATGTTACAAGTTTTACGATTCTGCTTAGAATTGGATCCATAAATTAGGGATCCCACGTTTCATTGATTTTTTAATTGAATTTCATTGTGAATTCATTGATTATCAGTGACATACTTGGAACTGATAAAATTAATGATTATCCACTAATTCAGATTTAGAGAATATATAAGAGATAATTGTACTGTTAGAGTGCATGTACAGAATATAGACCATAGTTTCTATTCTGTAATTCTTAACGACAGTAATGATTTCGTTACATTGTCATTGCACAGTTTTTTTACTATATATAATATAAAACCTGCGCATGACACTGTAACGATATCGTTATTGTCATTAACCTTTAATAAGTAGATGGAATGCTCAGAACACCCTAAATAAATCCTATCTTTACAGTTATATTTTTAAACAATATGTATAGAGTTAAATTTACATTATCTATATTCTAATGAGATAAAAAAAAAACATAAAAATAATAATTTTAAGACAAATATTATACATTTCTGAGTATTATTTTTTATTTTCCTTTTACAGAACAAGATTTTTAAGATAATTATGCGTGAGATGCTATGACCACCTATAACCTAATTAAAGATTAAGAGAATATACAGAATAAGGGTCTATTACCTTGCAACACTGGATTGTTAGCATCACCGAAAGCGTTAATTAAATCTTTCAACGGCCTCTAAATGGCCTCTGACGCACGTGCGACATGACCGCACCGCGACCGCATCTGTCATTGCGATCATTACGGGATCGTTGGCACGTCGTCGCCACGCGACGGAAGACGCCGGCACTGCAGGTATTCCGTCCCGGGAATGCAAATGGCCCCGCGGCGGATGGTAATATGCAGATTAATCCGGCCAGCCAGTCGGCCGAAAACTCCTCGTAACTATTCTCATTCCCGCGCGGAGAGAGTGTGCCGAACTGTTCGTCGCAAATCCCGGCTGGGTTCTTACGACAATTGTCTCTCGTGGACGAGAGAATCAGATTTCAAAATTTTTATCCCAGGAGAAAGAAACTCTCTCTTTAACTGAGAAATGATTCGCAAAGTTCCTCAGATCTTTTATTTGACATTTCATTATATAGGATATTTAACGATGAACTGACAAGATAGTACAAAGATTATTTGCTAAGGAAAAGTCAATCCACATTTATTATTAATAAATGTGTTGATTGAAAAGTTGTTCAAGAAGTCAAGAACATTTTGTATAAATGAAATGGATTTAAGACATTCAATATTAGAGGCAATAAGGTTTATCAAATTCGATTTATGTCATTTTCGAAATAAACACCTCATTTAGAGCGAAAGGGATGCTGAGTTTGTCGACAGAATTACTACCGTGGGAATTACTTCGCGAAATTTTCGCAAATCGTCCTGGGACGTAGGCAGAAATCTGATTTCCAAGTTTTGCAGGAAGCTTGGGGATTGTTTCGGAACTTAAATTGGGGTTGGCGCTATTACCGAGATGGATTAAGAGATGCTTGATAAACGTCAGGTAGAGCATCATAGCGCGTAATAATCTTCGTAATACTCTATCGTATTAATCCTTTTTAAAAAACGTTTTAAACTACTGAATGAAAAAAACTTTCTTGTATGTTACTTTAACTTTCTTCAAAAGATATTTCAAAAGAAAGAAGATATGAAATTTATATATGGATATGTATGTATATCTGTGTTCGTGTTTGGCCTTATATTAAATTTGTTATATCGCCTTATCCTACATTAAATTTGTATTATTTCCTATTAACATAAAAACCGAGAAAAATTTACGTTTTGTAGTTAAATTCAAGTCTATGTTTAACCTGCCTAACATTCACAATATAATTGACATAAGATTGTAGATATAATTTTCATATAAGTACAAATATATTTAATTATTTATACTGAATGAATTTCTGTTAATTATTTTTTAATATGATATTTAATCTTATATAAAAATAATATAAAAATTTGATGTAACGAATTAAACAATATTAATTACCAAAGAAATTTGATTATTAAAAATGCGATAGTAATTGCACCAAATCTTCTGATTTATTTTATTTCTATCGCAAGCTTTATTTTGACATTTTAGGAATGACATTTCAGGCAATAGCTATGTAATGATAATGATAATGAACGATAATAAGCAATTGCTAATATTAGCGAATATCGATGACAATTGAATGAGCACAAACCGCGAAAAAATTTGTGTACTCGAGAACATCGGGGCAATACGGTGAAAACAATTCGTCTCAATAATGCCACTCGGGGAATATCGATGTTATTTTATTGAAAGGGTAGCTGAGTGCGAATAATACTGCTATAAATCATAGGGACACCGCGTAGACAAATGTTTCGCTGTATCAACGTGAATGAACGAAGCAGAAGCGCACATTGGTGTATTTTATTTCATTTTCTATATTTTACATTAACTGTGTAAAATACAAAAATGAAAATCAATTAAAATTAAATATGTATGACCCCAAGATGTGTATATTTGAAACAGATTTAAATTAATTAGTCAAAATAAATACATACATCGAGCTATGAATCTATTAATATATTTAACTTAATTTTGTAAGTATAATGGATTTATTTTTACGAAAATAAAATTAGTATCAAATAAAATTGGACATGTATGATTTAAATTTAAATATGCATATCTAAAACAGGTTTAGGCAAGATAAATATATATCTATTTCGAGTTATGTGTCTATTAAAATGTCTTTAAATTAATTTTACAGTAACTATAATAGATATTTATTTTTGCGAAAATAACAAAATCAAAATCAAATAAAATTAGATACATACGACTCAAATATGTGCACGTTCGAAACGAACTATAAAATAACTTGGCAAAATAAATGAATATATCGAGTTTATGCTCCTAATTCCTTTAAATTAATTATAGGAGGTATAATGGACTTATTTTTGCGATGCAGACGTGCATGTTATTCGCTAATTGGTCTTCTCAATCTTGAGATTGATTTATCGCTTGGAGATTTCGTGACACTCCTTTCCGCATCCAAGAGGAGGCTATCACTCACCAGTGCATCGATGCATCTGCCGCGAACATCGTGTAATTCGTCGAGAACGAGGTTGACTCTGGAGGCGGCAGGTGGTTTCCGACAGACAGAGTCTGATCGATAGACGAAGGGGAGGGGGAGGGGAGGGGGAAGAAGGGAGGGAGGGAAGGAGGAAGGGAGGGAGGGAAGGAGGAAGGGAGGGAGGGAAGGAGGAAGAGGCTCAATGACGAGGTGGCGATCGACGTGACGTTATTGCTCAACGTCCGTCTCGCGATCTGTCGATCGCATCCGCGTTCAAGAGAGAAAGAGAGAAATGGTAATAATTAATGTCGCCTTTCCTATCTGAAACTTTTCCGCCACGTAGTCGTGACCGAGCACGTGCACGCATTCCCGCCACGTACGTAAAATACGCGACGTGTCACGAGTGTTTCGCCGTGCCGAAAGTTTCCGCCCGAAAACTAGATTTCCGCGCGATCGTGAGTAACGGTACACCGCGTGTCTTTGTCACACCGAGCGAAGATAATATTACTCATCAGGAATGGGAATCGCGTACTTAATGACCGAGCTATCATGTTCGCGAGATACTTCAGTCGTATAAATGTACAACTGTAACTGACGGATTCTTAATTAGTAATTATAATGTGTAGTGAAGAATTATTACGTAGAAGATACACATATTTATATATAAATGTATATATGTGGTATATTCTCTACGTAATAATTCTTAAATATTCTTTTTCGTTATATTATTTCAAGAATTATCAAGAATTATATAAAATTTTGATAATTTAATATTGCTCCCTTCTGTCAAAAATAACACAAAAAATATGATTTTTCGAGTTATTACTATGAATGAGTTAAGTAAATATTACTTTATCAAATTATTAAAAGTAAATTAAATAATTTAACTAAAAAAAAGTTGTCAAAATCATCAACAAAGGAATGATTTTTAAGGGTTGTAAAACAAAAATGGCAAAAAAGACAATCAGATTAAGAATAGATTTTTTTTACCGATTAATCTATTGATTAATCAATAATTTTCTGCCTAATCTAAAAATAATTTTTCTCCTTTTCTAGAAAATTTAATTACTTGAGTTATGTCACTCTTGAATCTTGAAGTCCAGGAATAATATATGTGTATTATAATTTAAATATTTTCTGAACAAGTGTTTGGGTAACAGATTTATACTCTAAAAAAATGTCGAAATAGATTTATCCTCTGATGTGGATATAACACCCATGTTGTGTCTATATAATTCTTACATGTTGGTATTAATATTAATACTAACATGGTGTGGATTTCAAACCATTAGTGTCAATACCACCATGGTGTAGATTTAAAACTCATGGTATTAAATCCACATCATATTGGTATTGATTAATCCTAACTATACACACTTTTTCTATTCTTGATAAACACTTTCGGACCTCATTCATATTTGTTATCTTAACTTCCATAAAAATGGACATATTTCCATTAATTTTTTTTCAATTGATGGAGAATTGATTAAGAAACAAGTTCGTAATGTATATATACATATATATATATATATATATCTCTCGAAACTCCTTAATTTAATCGACACATTATGGACTTTTACACATTATATTAATATATATATAGGTTTAAAGAAAAGTTTGGAAACACGAAAAATCTCGATTTAACAAATTGCACTGGGGAATTCACAATGTGTATAGCTAAGGTTAACACGAACACAGTGAGAATTATATAGATATCACTATTTCTTAAAGTTCACTTGGAGATCTAGAAGCAATGACAATCATATACGAAAATAAGAACCTCGTTCGATCACTGCAACTCGAATACAGTGATTTTCGACGAGGTTTTTACGAAGAGCAGTGAACTCTCTCTCGACTGAGGAGAAGTAATTCCGCATTAATAAAAACGAAGGAATTTCCGTTTGAGCTCGAGCGAGGTGTTACCGCGGGAATACATACTCGATCTCAAGTAGTCCTGGCACGTTTTTAAAGTGTCTCCAGTGTCAAAGACTCCGCTCGCAGAAAACTCCGAGAAGGCGGACGCGCGTTTGCCGACGTCCATTCCCCGGAGAGGATTTTCGCGAATTCGTTTCGGCTGTATTTTCCACTTTGGAGTCGGATATGTTCCGTGGGACGCGTAACGTCGCCGAGATGTCTCTTCGTGAAACAATATTTTCGTTCCGTTTCCGCGCGGCCGTTTGCCTTCCGTCGCATATTTGAAAGAAGGGAAGATGTACGTCGATCGACGTTATTGTATACGGCAGATCGAATTTCGGGCGTTTGCTCGTATTTGTAGATCGACGACCTTTATCTGTTCAACTATGTTATATTGCGAAGCTCATGTCTGTGCTTTTCACACGATTAGACGACAATTGAAACCGTGGGTTCTGAACAAGTTTCGTTTCGAATTTTATTTGATCGCAGAACAGAATGTGCTTCGTACGAAGAAAATATTCGTAAGAAAAATACCTTTTCGCGAATTATGTAAAGATATTGTTTTGACGTTCCCTTCAACAGGCATTTCTAAAGATGAAAATAAATCGATTCGAGCGAGTACACCGCAGTGCTTTCACAAAGTCTATCAAAATGTATATTGTGGTGTGACGTTTTCATAAGGTAAATGTACCAATTAATGAACATGATCCAATTATTAGACAAAATGACAACAAATTTAAATATTAACAATATAACATATTATAGAACCGAATATGTGTGATAACACAAACTATAGAAATCAGTGCTTTAAATAGTCTAGCTGGATCTTAAATGCTTGTATGATTCTGTGTGAATTTAAATACATATGTAGTATACATATGTACATATGTCTTTTGAAACGCGCCGCAATGATTTTTCGATCTTGAAACGCTAACTCTATTAAACTACCGTAGTAATATCACGAGTTAATTGACTAGCAATTTAACAATTTTATGTTTTTTCATATCTTCGAACAATCTTAATAATGCTGAGTGATATTAACATCTGTAAATAATTAATTCTTATTGCGAAAAATATTATCTCGGCCGAGAGATAATATTTTTCGAACCCGGATCTCTTACTTTCCGTAAGAGATTCTTAGTCTTTAGTTTAGACTACTGAGACCTTAGTAAAGTTTAAATATTAATATTTACTATTTATTTGAATAATTCTAAATAAATATTTACTAAATGTAAACATATATTTATTTAATACAAAAATTATTAATTTGATTTAATTTGATTTAATCATTTTTTCATTGAGTAAATATTTATTAACTCTAAGCAAATGTTTACTTATGTTAGTAGTATTAAAAAAATATATATTAAGATTTAGTAAATTTTTTTATCAGTGTATAACGACTCTAAATAAATTCATCTTATTACATTGTTATAAACCACGAATTTATCTAAAGACTAGATATATATCAATCATTACTTAATATTAAAAATTTTTGTCATTTCATTCAATAGTTGAGTCATCCATTATGGATCCCTATGTTAATTGTAGTATGTATCATAGGCAAATTTCAGAAAAATATCTTTTGCTAAATGCTATCTATCTGGTCAAATGACTTTCGCCAGTTTCCAATCCTATTTTCTAATCCTATTAGGCAAATAGCATTTGCCTGAAGACTTTTTAAGAAAATGGAGTAATTAGAAGAGGCAGAGAGGCGCATGACTTCTATAATTGTACTGTTGTACATGGGTTTCGACTTTCCACGGAAGTGACTTTCACCCTCCCCCCTTCCCTTAGGAACGTACGATTTCTATAATTGTACTGTTGCATATGGATTTTGACTTCCACTCGACCTCCCCCCTACTAAGGGCGCAGACGATGTTTTTACAGGTAGATATTACTTTGCGTGGAAAGTCGCACATCCCTTGGCAGGGAAGAGGTAGGGTAAAAACTTGTTTCGTATGAAAAGTCGAAACCCATGTGTAACAGTACAATTATAGAAGTCAACGCCCCTAAAACAGGGAGATGACAGATTTCTTAAATTCAATAGTCGTCAACTTTAATGTGTAATATCTCGATTCGTGGGACTAGGCACAACATTTTACTGTCAGATTCTTTCGTTTCATGCAAAATCACGTCGAATGAGCATAATTTCATTGAAATTTAAGGTGAGGGACGTCATCTAAATAACTCCATTTTCCTACAAAACATTTAAGCAAATGCTATTTACTTAGGAAGCATTTATCTAAGAAAATAGCATTTGAAGCGGACAAAAGTCATTTGACCAGGCAGATAGCATTTGTCTAGTCAAAAGCTATTTTCCTGAAATATGCCTTTTGCCTACGATATATACATCAAATTTGAAGACATTATCTATTGAAATTATTTGATTTTATCGACACAGATTTTATAAGACTCAGATATGATATACATAACAATATATACGTTGGAAAAAGAGTCAAAATTTAAAAAAGAATAATTGTTTATAAATTACTTATTAAAGTGCACATAAATTGAATTAAAAAAATTTTTTTAACTAATGATTCCTGTAAAATTAAGTCTGAAGGGATTAACTGCCCATTACTGGTACATTTACCTTGTCTATCAAAATACTGAAGTCGAAAAACGAGATAGCAGTTAATCCACTGGTTGGTGCAAAAGAGAAACTATGAAGGAGCAGGATCAAGAAGAGGAATCGAGGGACCGAGAGATGTGGGTCGGTGATCGATTGTGCTGGTACAGGCACAATAATCAGGGGATGGAATCATGTATCCGGGCTAAACAGCCCATTTGCTCAGTACAATGGCAGCGACGTCGTTGTGGGCCCGACTTAATTACCAGAGGCTGCCTTTGGCAGACGAAAGTGGGGAAACGGGTGGCGAGGCTTTATCAGAAGCGCCTTATATAGCCGAGCTTCGTTTAATGGCCGCGCAAGAATGCGAATTTGGCGACATGCCTAGGAATCTAATCTAAGAAGCTATTCCGGAGCTGCCTCTTAAACCCCGCGTTAGTGATACTCGAGCGATTATGAATCACGTTAACTATATTATTACGGTAACGCATTCACTGATTTATCGTTGCCAAAGTATTACTATATTACCAAACATTAAATCATACGTTTTAAATTACGACTTAAAGTACGGAATCACTGTTGTAAAGTTTTTCAAGTTAAAAGGATTTTCCTTCCGCGTGAAAAGAGGATCGCATAAAATCAACTCGAAGTCGAGAAAAATGCGTTCCTAAGAAAGTCGCCTATAACGGAGTTCGGCACGGATTGTATAAACCACTTTCGTCTATGTCTCCTGCATAACGCGCATGATGCATCGCGACGGGGCTCCATTTTCCGTGGAAACAAAACAGTTTTCCGATAGTTTCCGGGGACGCGCGAAAACGAAGGAAGCACTTCGCCATTAGTCTGCGCGAAACTGTTGGTATGTATCATTCTATAACGAGGGCAAATTGCGAATCCGCGCTACACTTACCGGAGTTTTCATAAAGTTCGCTGGGCGGGAGAGGCCACTGCATTAGACGAAAGATACCTGGAACAGAAAACGAAAAGAACACCTTTAACTCGTGCGGAAACTACGTTAGCAGAGAAACTTTGAGTTACGCGGAGTTTCAAATCTCGACAATTAGCCGGACTATCACAACGCTCATCTCCTCGGCAAAATAAATCACTCGCTAATTGCAGCTTCTGTATTAAATACCTGTTATCTCGGTATATTAGTGCAAAATATTACAAGATTAATGTTATTTTTAAAGAGATCAACTTCGAGGGAATGTGTCACTTTCTGTCAATTACTTTCAATAATATAGTAATAATAACAGTAATATATTTGACGATGGTCGAGTGTTTATTGAAATTTGATAAAAAAAAAAGTATCCTGAGAATTCTTTCTCCTGGATTTTTCAAGTATCTTTATTTAAAATTCCAGAAAACTTTAAGCTCGACTTTAAGATTTAAAATGAATTGGAGTAAAAGCAACGCACACAGCAACTATACACATTGTTAGAAATTTCGTAATAGAAAACATGTAATGGAAGCTTGTGGTTACGACGTAACTAAAAAGTAATGAATAGTTTAACTGAAAACTAAAAAACAGTGGTCTTAAATGTAATAAACGCGTGCATTAAATTGTAATCCACATAAAATTATATGAAAAGTACATTAATTTTCATATATGTACACAAACATACTTTTCAGTTACAAATACATTAAATTTAATGTAATGTTGTAATTAATGTAATGTCATGTCATAAATTCAACTTGTGTAATTTTCAAATATACTAAATTTCATGATAATTTTTAACAGTATATATTATAAACTTGTAAATTAATAAAAGATAGGGATTCTAAGAGACCATACATCCACAATTTTCTACAAGTGGAATCGCGAAAATATATTGTTTACACAGAAATAAGTTTTTATATCTATATAAAACGATTTAAAATACTTATATTTTTTACAATATGTAATTTAATTAATAAAATTGATAAAAATATGTATTTAATTATCAATTTTTAATAACAATAATTTAAATATCGTCATGCTCCAATTTTACTACAAAATGTAGAGACAAATCTATTTATACAGGGTGTCTCAAAATAATGATGTCGCCAAATATTTCATGGACAGGAATAGAGCGGACTAAACTAAGTCGAAAAGTCCTCTATTATTTTGCAATTTTTGTAATAATTAACAAGATATTAATTATTAAAAATTGCTGAAAATTGGTCTTCAATAATTTTTTATTCAAATACTTTTTATTCAAATATCAACTTTACAGAAAAATTGCAAGAGACAAATATTGTTTATTTTCTTCTCAATGAACTCTATTTTTTTAGAATTTTTTCAGACCATATTTTTTAATACCATATTTTCTCATGTTGGTAAAAATAAGGAAATGCAGTATTAAAAAGTTGATAAAAAATTCTGAAAAAATTTTTAGAACTCTATGAGAAGAAAATAAATAATTTTTGTCTCTTGCCATTTTTCTGTGAAGTTGATAATATTTGATTAAAAAATTATTGAAGATCAATTTTCAATAATTTTTAGTAATTAATATATATCTTGTTAATTATTGCAAAAATTGCAAAATGATACAGGACTTTTCGACTCAGTTTAATCCGCTCTACCTACTCATGAAATATTTGGCAATTATTTTGGAATACCCTGTATATAAGTATATTAAACTGACCAGAAAAAAAAAATTTTTTTTAATCAGCCTCTCTGCTCAAAAGTTTCCATTTCATGCTAAAAGAATGCACCTAAATTTTTATTAAAAATTACTAACATTTAGAGGTAGCTAGTGAACAATTTTTAAATGAAAGTTTGATTTGATTCAAAAATAGCTTAATCCGAATTTTAAATGTGGTACTGGTTATATTTTTTTGGTCTCTCACTATGCAATAATTCATTTAACCCTACGATATACGCCTTAAGAAATACAGCCCGATTAATGTGAAATACAGCCCGGGCTGTATTTCTTAAGGCATATATTAGTAGAGCTAAATGAATTATTGCATCGTGTTCAATGACCAAAAAAACATACACATTTAAATCAGGATTAAGCCATTTTTCCATCAAATCAAACATGCATTAAGGAAAATCGAAACTTCGATTTAAGAATTGTTCACTAACAATCTCTAAATCTAATATTTTTTAAATAAAAATTTAGGGATGTTTTTTGGCATAAAATGGAAACTTTTGAGCTGAGAGATCGATTAAAAGAAAATTTTTTTTCCTTGTCAGTCTAACATATATATATATATATATACATAGAGTAATTTATATTATATTTTTTCTTTATATGTATAGAGATGTAATCGTCGAGATTTATTTGCGAATAAAAATTACAGCTGGCATAAGGAAGAATGATATCAGCACAAGGAAACTTTTGTGTCTGATAGTGATATATTTCACGCGCAACACATTGTCCTCCGATTTCATACGCTGGGAAAGCAGGGAAAGAGTCTACGAAAATATCCCCTGATGTCGGTTACGCTGGAGTCAAAGGGACAAAACGAGGTAAACTCCAGGATGCTCGACGGCGCAAATTCGAGGAAGAGAAGTTCTCTTTTATTTCAATCCTCCGTCACGCTGCACACACGAATCCAAGCACATCCGGAAGACAGGAAGACAGAAAGAAGGGGGGGGGGGAGGGCAAGAGAGGAAGAGAGATACGAGTAGGTCGTCTTTACAAACGTACCCCAAACGGGCTGGCCTGAGTGGTTTCCCGTGTTCGGCGACGTCGCGTACACACGACGTCGCCGCGCCGGGCACACATTTGCGGCATTACGTGTTTCATGCGCACCCGGTAGAAGCGACGAAGAAGAGTCCTCGAGACTCATCCTCGCATAGGAGGATTCACCACGTGAAGGGTACATTC
Source organism: Acromyrmex echinatior (assembly GCF_024713525.1). NCBI lineage: Eukaryota > Metazoa > Arthropoda > Insecta > Hymenoptera > Formicidae > Acromyrmex > Acromyrmex echinatior. Next base: position 13,553,057 of record NC_141855.1, read on the forward strand.
TGCACGGCGGTGGTCGAGTGTTTTCGCGCGGAAAGTAGCTGCAAATGTTCGTTTGGCCGCTCGAACCCGCCGGTCGAAACTCGGGAGTTTCCCGCAGGTTTCGTTACGACCTCATCGCGATTCTCATTGCTGTCTGAAGAGACAGGTGCCTCTCAAATTGAGAGGAAACTTTGACGAAATTCATCACAGTGTCATAAATTTACGACGCGAATATACACGCACGGCCGCTTAAAGTGGTATTAGCTGTCGAGAATATTTAAAAAATCTCTTTCGTCATAATTATACTCAATTATTTTCATAATTCGAATTTTAATTTTATGACTTATTTAATAAAGTGCAAGGATTTATTATGATTTATTTAAAAGAGTTGCAATCAAATAAGGCTGTTTACTTGTTACTATTGTCTTAGATTGTGATGTTAGAAGAGAAAATATACAATAAAATAAATACATAAGAATAAAAATTTTTGTAAAAATATTTATACTAAGAGAAAAAAATTGCAATTATTAGGTGTTGGAATTAATTCGTAGCGTTTTACAAGTGATGGGAAGTACTTTCATTAATGTATTTTTTAATGCTCATGTGAAATAAATAACATTCTTTCATTAAAAACGCTACGAATTAATTCCAACACCTAATACTATAATTTAACAACAATTTAGAGTCATTTTTTTGAGACAACGGTATTTTTATAATTGTTTTAACCTTCCAAATATATAGTCAATGCTATTAATAATAATCACACACTGTTTGAAAATCTTTAATTTTTTCTTAACATATTTTTTAGTTAATATTAGTACATAAATAGTAAATTTAGCAAAATAGTTGTATTCATTACAATTGCATAGTGTAAAAATTTACTTGCAATTTTCAGCACTGATTTATTGAATAAAAATGTTCATTTTTATTTGCTATATACATCTTGATATTTTACTATTATATCAATAGGTATTTAAATTATCATATTTAATTTTGTATTTTACTATTTTATATTAATATTTATATTATGATATATTAATATTTGAAATTATTATAATGTATAGTATAATTTTTTCACTTGTTGAAAAAATTGTATATAGTTATTATTATTAATATTATTACAATGATAATCATAAAAATAAAACTCACTAACTATAATTATTTTAATATATAATTATAGTCACAAAGACCAAATTTAATTTCATTTCTGTCAATGTATTAATATAGCAATATGTGTTTCAATAAAACAATATTTATAATCGATAAAATCGATTTATAAAATGTACCGAAAATACTCCTTTTGCTAATTAATAAATAAATACATTTGGAAATGAATTAATAAATATATCTGAAAATGAATTATGCAGAATAAAAAATAAAATGAGCTATAATCACAGCTATAACGAACTGTTAAATTAATACAAAAATAAATATTACTTAATTTCTTCCCGAAACAAAATAATTTTTAATATATTTTATAAGTTATTTTATCAATTTATTATAAATAATGTTTTATTAAAATATTTCTATTTAAATATAATTTGTAAAACTCCCTTTCTCTCTCTTCGAATGTTTTTAATTTTAACATCACAATTTGAAATAGTATTGGCAAATGAACAAGAGCTTTAATTACTTTAATAGAATAAAGAAATAATCTATCTACATCAAAACATATATATATATATATATATATATATATATATATATATATATATATATATCGTATATATATTTTATCCAGTTATTTATTATTTAGTTTAAGCCAGTAATAAATATGATAATAAATATGAATTTCACGATATGACGTCAAATAATAATGAACGAAATGGACGGGTAATTAATTGTACGTAAATAACAAGAAAATTTAGTTACCTGACGCCCATCGCTGTTATCTTGCCGTCGGCTGCTCCTTTGTTCATTGATATTCACTCGCGAAAGTTGGTGTAAAGACCGAATAATTATCATTTCGCACTATTGATCGACATAGCAAGACGAACGCCCGGCACTTTGTATGACACTCCCGATATTCATTCGTGTACACACATTTTACGGCACATTTTGGAGCTTTGAACGAGCGAATAAGACGACACGCGAACTGCCGATCGGCGTCTATCGGATCGTATGACGCCATCGGAAGAATCTGAAGTTGATCTAAAGTCGACGCGGGGCAACTTCACGCCGCGCGGAGGAGGATCACAAAATGGCTCCGAACTCGGTCGATCCCAATCGAAAATCCGAACGCGTTATAACGCAGACAACAACGAAATTATATGCGTTTTTTATTTTCCTGTATACAGAAACACAACTATTACTATATTCATGCAAAATGATTCGATGGAATTATCGGTGAAACGACTATCTCCAACTTATTGCGAATTCTAATTGGCAGTAATTATTTCCACGTTTTCAGGCACACACAGGAATACGACGAACGAATGCTTCATGGCGTCGTCCGCAATTCGACACGGCACTTCGGACACACGCGATATCAATCTCGATCGGAAAAATCATGTGTACAACGCGAGAAGGTCATAGCGCGACTGAGTCGTAGGTCTATGCCTACGACTACGTCACACGCCTGCTCCCGAAACAGCAGAGTAATGATGACGTAGCACTACGTCGCATGGCCGGCCGACGCGACCGTTATTGTTCGTCCTACTCGAGCGGCGTAAAAACTATCCACAGTTTTCAATCTCGATCCATCTTCTTAAACGATGCATCGCCGGCAACACTCGATTCACTGGATGTTTCACTTCGCTCGCACAACGCTTGTGGTAATTAATTATTTGTACTTTGCTGGTTTATTCGCATTTGCATTTTTGTACTCAACATACATTTTCGTTTCCTTAATTCTCTTCAACGCCCAAATGTATAATAGTACAAAATTTTTAGAGGCATTTTTCAAGCAACGCGAACAAACCTCTTGTTTAACATTTGATGAATAGCAAGGATAAAATGATTCTACGAGAGTTACGAGCGTTAAATGGAACGCACCTTACTGTCGAGCGCGCCGTTACTTTTATTGTTGTTTACAACTTCGCCTCGGTTCCGAGAATTCTCGCGTTGCCTCACTTCGCGAAATTCGGCAGAGTGTTATTGTCGTGACAAACAAAAAACAACATAAAATACGTTTATTCGTAATGCTGAAAGGCCTCGTTCGTAACGACAAATGAAGAATCGTCCGTGATAATTAGTGAGTTTAATAAATAATATTTCAGTGTCTCCTTCTGCGACGAGTTTACCGAAGAATCGTCCGTGATAATTAGTGAGTTTAATAAGTAATATTTCAGTGTCTCTTTCTGCGACGAGTTTACCGAAAACATTCTCGATATTCTAGCTTTCTTTCGAAGGTGTTTACACATAAATTAATATTTGATATCTCAACTAACAATTACTTTCTATAATATTATATACCTTCTCAATATCGTCGTTGCAAATGATTCGCAAAAATGCAAAACGTGAAATATTTTCGCTTTCCTTTAATTTCCTTTAGATGATAAATTTGATAAATAGCAAGGATAAAATAATTCTACGAGAGTTATGTTAAGTGGGATTTCCAATGTAGAGCGCGCCGTTATTTTTTTGGTGTTGGTATTGTGTACAACTTCGCCTGGATTCCGGAAATTGTCGCATTGTCTCACTTTGCGAAATTTGGAAGAATGTTATTGTCATGAAATACGTTGATTGAATACAAAATACGTTTATTCGTAATGTTAAAGGAGTCTTGTTCCTACGACAAACTAGAATCGTCCGTGATAAGTAACGAGTTTAATAAGTATTATAATATTTAGTCTCCTTCCACGATGATTTTATACACGAAGATGTTCTCGATATTCCGGATTTCTTTTGAAGACTTTTGAATATTTACACATAAATTAACATTCGATATCATCTAATAATTACCTTTTATGATATACCGCGTTTTCAATATCGTCGTCAAAGTGATTCGCAACAACGCAAAACGCGAAATATTCTCGCTTTCCTTTAATTTCCGCCACGTAATTAGAGCCTAACTTTTCGTGGCTACAAGGATGCTTTGCCATGAACTTTGCGCTGATTCCGCTGAAAGTTTTGATGATAAGTGAATCTCGTTGAACATGAAACCAATAGATCTATAGATGCCTCTAGATCTATTCGTATTACTTGGCGCACTTTTTGCATTCAAAATTTTCACTTTGTCTGAATATGTAATAATATATCGTTGCATTAATAAAAAAGTGATATAAATAAATGATTAATTTTCTTGAGATAATGAAAAGAAATCGATTCTAAAGACTAATATATTTTTGGAAAAAAAAAACAAATCATATTTGTAATTCATTTGCTTATATGAAAAAAATATCACAATTTTGAAAAGAAATAAAATTTATAGATACTACATGCAATTTATACTAGAGTTATAATAATCAAATTTTTTAAATTTATAATATAATTTTAGGCCCGGTTTTCTATTACCTGGTTAATTTATGATATTTAGATTTAACCTCATTTTACTTGATAATATAAAAATTGTATTTTTCTATAAAAAATACAAGTTAAAGAAAATGGAAAACTGGGCCTCTTAAAAATACAATTACTAAAAATACAATGAGAAAAATAAAATTATAAAATAAATTGCTTGTTATCTCTTTCTATAATCACTACCCTAATTAAAACATTCAGAATTTAAAATGCTCTACTAAAAAGTTACTATAGGCAAAGAACGCTTTATAAGTATTTACAAATTGAAGTATTTAAAAGTTGGATATAAATGTAAAAATAATTCTGTTGGATTATTAAAATAATTATGTAGAACATTTAAAGCGTTGAGAATAATATTACAAAAAGTTGTAGTATTCTATAATCATCTTGTCCTACATAATTATTTTGATAATCCAAACAAAATTATTTTCAGATCCGTGTCTAGCTAAATTTTTCAGATTATATTTCAATAAAATCATTCTCTCGATATTTTAACAATAGTTCGAATGTCTTACATAATTATTTTAATGGTTTAAACAAAATTATTTTCTCTCTTTCTCTCTCTCAGAACTAGCTAAATTTTTAAATTATATTACTTCAGCAAAACTGTTTTTTTCTGATCATGTTTGATGTATGATGTATTACCCCAAATGTAGATGACTTGGGACAAAATGTATATTTAATATTTTTGTTAAATTTAATGGTAGTATCCATCCATGGTCTCTAAAGGTTTAAGTTTTAAATTTCCTTTAGAAATTCATGGATGAATTCCATTAAATTTCATGGATTAAATTTTATCAAAAATATATGCTATCCCAAGTCATTTACATTTATCGTATTTTATCATTCTTTAATATTTGATGAATAATAAAATAATACATCATGAAACGATTCATTGACTTCCTTCAATTTGCTTCGGCAGTTTGAATCTATTACTGAAACTAAGATCGAAACGCGTTTTCAGTTTCGCGTGAGTATATGACAAATTGAGTTTAATCGCGCTCTCAGAACAATTCAAACCCGTTTAAGTCGAAGACGCTTTGAGAAACTTGGCGAGCACTTGTCAAGCTTGTAAGCGACTCGCATCTCCGGCAACGTGTGAACATCTCCAAACATTTTCGCGCGTTCTCTACAGCTCGCGAAACATTAACTATTGCAGGTCTAAAACGAGAACGTCGAGTAAAATATCATCGTTAAACTACAGTTGCTTTGATTACGTCATCAAACAGCAAGAATTTTGTGTGTAATAGAATTAATATCTTGTTGAATGGAAAATTAATGACGATCAAATTATTCCTTGAAACTGACGTCAAAATTTGTAACACAGTTACTATTAGATATGTAACTCATTTAATTTGTATTAAAAGGCATTAATTAATTTGAAAGAATTAAAATGACATAACTCGTATAAAAAAGAATGAATACTAAATATATTTTAATTTAAAAAATGAAAATTTGTGTACAAATGTAATATAAAAATGTACAATTAAATTGTTTAACATTTTTAATGAAAAAATTTATAATTTACTGGGTCTAATAGATCCATCATCAATTCTGAAAGATTAACAGACACTTTGCTTTATTAAATGAGGAATATCGCGTGAGATTGTATCGGAATCGTAATTTAATTTGATTCAAGGAATAATAATATCGTGATCATCATGATTTTTTATAATTTCAATCAAATGTTTGATTAATATAACTAAAAATAATTTTACTTTTCTAAATATTTGGTGAATATTATTAAACATAATAATGTATAATCAATTGCTTGATAATTATTAAATATTTGGAAAAATTAAGTTATTTTTGATTATAATAACCGAATATTTTATTGAAATTGTTTTACTTAACATTTGATAGCCAGATTCTTTTTTTAGTATAAAAAAATTTAAGCATGTTAAGATGTGAAGAGTAAGAAAATCAATTATTAATTGCTACTATAATACTTACGTTATTTCTTAAAAATTTAATACTAGTATTAATCACTTATTTTATTGTTAAAAGTACTGTTAATATTTTTAATATTCAAAATAAATGATTAATTAGTCAGTATTAAAATTCTAAGGGGTGGCCTTGTGGTCTCTACTGTAATTAATCAATTTACTTTAATTATATTTCCTGCTTACGTTTCATTTAAATATTTTGTGTGCCATAGCCATAATATCAATTCACAAATTAACTTTGTCATACATCTCATAATGAACGCCCTGATTAATGCGTAATTGCGTAATTCTAAGTATAACCCTCCCGCTAATTGTCGAATAGCAACGATCGTATACATGAATTTCAAAAGTCGAGAAAATTTTATTTGACGATATTGCATCGCGATTTAATGCCACTGTTCGTGTATTTTGCGAGGGATAATGATCATCGATTTGCGTATCAACGAACGCGTCGTCATGAATGTAGTGCCTCGAACGCCTTGATTGGCGACTTGATTGTGGAACTCAGACGTCTCTCGTTAGTCATCAAGTAGCAACGATCGCGTAGTTATCGTGAATTTCGAGAGCGCCGAGAAAAAAATATTGGAGACGGCATTGCTTCTCAGTTGTATCGCGATTTAACGTGATAATTTGAATATTTTGTGAGGGATAATAATTAATATTTCATTAATTCACGGATCAGCCTCATTGATAAATTTCGCGATGAAATTTCCGAGAGGCGTGTAAATTTCATTACAAGTGGAACTCAGACACTTACCCTCAATCATCAAATGCAACGGTCGCACTGAGAAGAAGTATCAGATAATATTGCACACATCACCATTTTGATTGTATCGTCATTTAATGCCATTGTTCGTATACTTTGCGAGGGATAATGTTCAATATCTCATCGATTCGCAGATCAACGAACGCGTCGCTATGAATGTAGCGCCGAATGTCCTGATTGGCGCGTAAATTTCGTTGCAAATGGAATCCAGACGTCTTCCACTAGTCGCCGAATATATACTATAGTAACGGTCACGTCGAGAAAGTCCGTATCATTGCGGTTGTATCACGATTTAATCTGCGAGAGATAATGATTAATATCTCACGGATTCACGGATCATCAAACGCGTCGCTATGAATGTAGCGCCGAATGCCCTGATTGGCGCATGAATTTCATTGCAAGTGAAACCTAAACGTCTCCCGCTAGTCGCCGAGTAGCAACGGCTGTGGCGCGTACGCGAATTTCGGGATTAAGTAGAAAGAAGAATTGACTGAAGATTGATTGTTCATCGCGACCGCATCGCGTTCTGATCATCACGTAGTGCCGTTGCGACAGTGGACAAATGGAGAAATACACGGCTCTCCAGTGAAAGACACATACTTCACGTATTTCGGAATATTGTCGCGACTCGCGTTCAATTGCGTCGTTCGATACTTATGGCGCTAACGTCCGCCGTACCGTCTCGCATACTTTCGGAGTCTCGATCGCATTCCTCGCGTATCTGCCAATTCATCGGTGCATTTCGCGAACAGACGAATGCCATTTCGATGATATTACGATTGGAAATTGCGATTGTTCGTCGATTGCCAATATTCGTCACGTTGCGTCGTTTCGAAATGCCAGGTGACTCGTCGTTATCGTCCTACGATATATCTCGTCGACGGCTATTTCCGAGTATGAGAGTAAAGTGTTATACGAAGGTCTGGACTTCCCGGTAGATCCGGAGAGATGCAGCTGTCGGCACGAAGGATGGAGGACAACGACGCAGCGGGGACACATCGACCATGCAGTGAGCGAATTTTGTGTATTATGCGTTTATATTTTATTCACCCTGATGATTCGTAATCGCGTTTATTTCCGTTTTGTAAAAAGTGCTGAGAAAAATATAAAATAATTTGTTTTCAGAAGGTATATTCCTTCCTGCGATAAATCTGTTTCTAGAGGAATGTAGCCGTTAATAAAGGATGCATCGAGTGCAGCTGAGGATGCACTGGAGAACACAACAGGTAAAAAGATCTTTCCCCATCAATATCTTCGTTAAAAATGATCAAAATTTAAATTTAACAAAAGTGTTTTAAAGCTTGAAATCTCTACTTTCGAATGGTTACTATATTTTTTTAATTTATGTGAGTTTTGTAATTTTTACGTATAAAAAAACTGCGAGCTGAAAAAATGAAAAATTTTCTTTTCACTTTATAGGTCTGTAGCGTGAAAAAAAATTTTCGATTATCTATCATGAAAGTTTGAAGCTTTTCCTACAAAATCATTTTTTAAAAATGTTCCTACGCTTTTTTGTTCCTCAGTTACTCGCGAATTAAGTAAAAAGGATCATTCTGACTTTATTGCTCGTAATTCCGTTAAAAATCATCGTATCGCAATTAAAAATATAGATTTTTAAAGCTGAAACGTTGATTTATCAAGTTGGTATAATTGCTAATTTCTTAAAACTAAAATATATGGATTGTTAAAAAAGTCTTTTTATCAACTTGTAAAAGGACTTTTCCCCTAACCCAATAGATATGTTATATATTTACATTTCATTCATCTACATAAAAATATTTGTATTAATTTCACATAAGATGAATATGTTAGAAAATGATCATTTGCGGTTATACTCTCTTAAAATGTCGGTCCTGCATCAGTGAATCGAATAATCGATTCTAAATTTTATATTTTACATTTGTAATAGACTGCTGCAAATTTACCAGTATATGTATGATTTGTATTTGCCTTCATGACTAATTTTATCTATCAATATTAAGGACGTACATACCATTTTATAATCTGACAGCTACAGCAATAATACGATTGGAAATTTCTTTTTTTATTCATACTGACTGCCTTTTCTCGCTATTAACTGATGAATTTATTCGGAATCATGACTCATCACATCGCCTAATATTTAACAAGTTTGACTACTTGTAATAATATGGTTATTATACTATCTTTTGTAATACTAAAGTGAGATGATCCTTATAAAATTGGTTATATCATCTATTATAATTCGAATATGAGATGATCCTCATAATATGTTAATATAATTAGATATATGGGTAATTATGTATTCTGCGGCTGATGAAGACTAAGTATAGTCGAAACGTATCGTTGAAAAATTATAATTTGTCATCGGAAAATTATAATTTGTGAATAATAAATATTATTTGTCACCTAACTATAGCTCATTTAATGTATTCATCTGGGTTTGCTATTTATTAATTTTGTTGTAAGTTATACGAGCGAAAAGAATTGATATTATTTTATGTTGTAATAAAAAAATATAGTATTGATACAATTTGTAAGTAAATTGTGGAAACATATTTTTTTTCAGTAAAATTAACATTTACAATATTATAATATATTAAATTAAACATAAATTTTATTCATTTATTTTAAAATTTACGTTTTAAAACACATTATTTTTATGTTATTTATTCACTTTCTCATAAATTATGTAATTTTGATACTAGAAATGTTAAATAACAATTTAACATAAAAAAATTTTAATAGCATAATCGAATTTTAAAAGATGCCGAAAAAAATAAAATATTTTTTTTTAAAAAAGGTCTTCTTTGCGATAGATTCCGAAGCGATGGAACCGTCGAAGGATGGCATCAGATGCAATCAAGGATGCAACAGAGGACACGACGGGCAGCGTGAAGAGGTACATCTACCAGTGAGTAATTAACACATTATATGTTTATATTTAATTCACCCGATTCGTAATTACGTTATTCTTATTTACGAATTATAAAGCGCGCCGAGAAAAATAGAATAATTTCTTTTGAGAATATTCTGTTGATTCAAGAATATTCTCTTGATTTATTTCCTCTTCTAATTACGTGAAACTTCAAAGGCTCATAAAAAAAAAAATCGTTTGAACCGAACGCCGCCCTTAGAATGAAATATAGCTTTAAGGCAGCTAGCTTTTATGTAAACAGGGGCTTTGCTCAATAAGAATTTGGATCGCTTCCTCGGTCCATTCGTAATTCATGAATTCGTTAAATATACTTTCATTGTCTAAATTAATACATACTGCAGAAATATTAATAATCGATATAGCAAGTGAAGTATTTGAACAGATGTTCCGTTTCAAGCGATTGCACTATTGCAATTATATTTATAGCAATGTGAATTATTCTTCATCCGAATCGAATATCCGATAATCGCGAATTATTTAACTAACTCATAAAATGAACGTAAAGAATTCAACTGAAGAAAAGGACGAACTCTATTGGAGATAGAGTTCTCTAGAAGATAAGATAAGACATCTTTTTTTCACTCTATAGTACAACATTCGGTACAACATTCTGATCACAATCGCGCGTCCAATAACCAAGTTTAACGGCAAACTCTCTAGTAAATTATGCGAGAAACTCAATTTAACATGGCGTCGCCGCCAATGCATTACGGCGCGATGCATTCGCTTTCTCAGCAAAGACTCTTATTCTTCCTCATCCTCTTCTTCCATTCACTTTCCCTCGATGTTTCCCATCGAACCGATCCACCCCCGTGTTCGACCATCGAAAGACAAGGGAAAGTTGGGAGGATGCGCGAATGTGCGCACCATGGTAGCGAGAGGGTTGAGTAAAAGGATGGAAGACGAAAGGGACGGCAGAGGGAGGACATCTTCGCGAGTTGCAGTGCATCTTTCTCTGATTTCCCAAGGGATACCGCCTTCGCCACGCTTATCCACCGTGAAGCCGCCGGGATCTCGCGCGAGTGGATGAGAGAGGTGGATACGGCCGCAACGCGCGTGTCCTTGCGAAGCATGATTTATTTTATCGCTCTTTGAGAGCGGCCAGCATAATTCCGGGCCGTTCTACCGGCAGTTATTTACCCTCCCCCGTCTCGCGCGCCGGGCCCGACACGAGGGTGCGAACGGGGACGGGAGGGGGTCTCTCCGACGGGGGATCAACAGGTACAGGAGCCATACTCCGAGCCTCCCGGCCTCTGCCAGGATCGAAACGACGAGCTACTGGCTCTCGCGTGTCGAAAAGTTACAAGGATACTTTGCTGCTCTCTGCAATTTTGACTTTCTCACACATTATTTATATATCGCGATTTATGTTAGCGATTTATATTAAAATAAAACTTACATTTTTTCTTTTTCAAGATCCCATATTAAACTCAAAATTGTCTTAATAATGTTAATATTTTTACAGCTTCCATGGGTATTTTCTTCAAAGATGCTACAGTCTGTGTCTTGGTACATCAAATATCAACGTTTCGTGAACATTATAGTTCACTTTCTTAGACAAGTAACCTGATACTTAAGTGATATCAGGTTGCTTCTCTTATCCTGAGGAGGTGAACCGTAATATCTACAAAATGTTGGCATTTGATGTATCAAGATACAGAACCCATAAACAGCGTAGCTTCTTTGTGTTAATAATGTATTAAAATCGAAAACAGCAGATTTGAATAATTAAATATCGATTGATTATCGTATATCTATACGTTAGGCAAAACGATGAATCATTCTTTAGCTAAATTCTCTATTTCTCTTTTATTCGCTCGTTAAAAGTCCAATTTTTCCGTCAGCGACTGTCAGTCACAGCTATTATTCGTAAATACGTGTTCATGGTAGAAAATGAGCCACTAGAAATATGCCTGTGATAGCATTCAGGATTTACTTGAAAGGATGCGAAAAGAGTATGCATTACAAACCCGGCGCGTAATACTCTGTCCGATGTCTCTTCCGGACATACGTTGTCAGCTGAGAGAGGCCGAGATGAGAACAAGGGGATGAGAAGGAGGAGGACAGTCTTGTACCAGGAAACTACGCGGAGAGTGGCGCAATAACGTTTCTTACGCCACGTTTCCGGGCTGGCGTGCCGTAGGTCGCGAGCGGATGGGTAGCTCGGAAATACCGGTAGAAAATGGAGAGGAATGAAATGATAAGGGAAGAGAGAGAGAGAGAGAGAGAGAAAGAGAGAGAGAGAGAGAGGAGGAGGAAAGGAAGAGAGAAAATGCAAAGAGGATGGGGGAGGGATGGAAGGTGCAGTCGCTGTCTGGCATGCAATTAGGGGCTAACACCATTGCGCGAGCATTCCTTCTTTCTTTTTGGTGCATCTTCCTTTTCCCAATATGGAATTTTTATACGCATTGTTCTTTCTTATTTTTCTCCATGTATGTCTATGAACACTTTCTTTTTTCACTAAAAAAAGACTCTGGTAGGTAGCTACCAAATATTGAGTAAAATAATTTCAATCAAACGTTTGTTTAATATAACTAAAAATAATTTTACTTTTCTATAAATATTTAATAATTACCAAATAATTGGTAATATTGATTGGTAATACTTATTAAATATTTAAAAATGTAAAATTATTTTTGATTATATTAATTAAACACTTGATTAAAATTATTTTCACTCAACGTCTCGTAGTTATTTATTAGATTATTAGTTATTTATTTTAGTGTGTTTATGATACGTGCGTAATGCATATATACGTGCGCATTCTTCGGCTTATGGGCTTTCTACAACAAGCCATTATCTAAGCTTTATAAGTCTTAAGCTATAAGAAATTGACCAATCACAATCGAACGTGAGAAGGATAATAGTTTATGATTAGTTAATTTTTTATGGCTTAAAGTAGTAAGACGATTTATTGTAGAAAATCCATTATAATCTTCGTTATCAGCTTTTGATATATGAATTATACGCTCTAGATAATGACTGAAGAAGGTGACATTAAATGGAGGATTGAAAGTTCGAGACGTGAATTTTATTCTTTTTCTTTTTTCATACGGAAACGGGAAAGTGATGCAATTTCGAGGATGATTATAGGGATAAAAGCTGCAGGAAAGAAATTATGTCGGACAATTGAATAAGATGAAAGAGAAAATGTATCAATCTACAGCTCGAAGCTGTTCGGATCTGAGTCTGTGTGCACTTTTTGTTAATTTCAATTCTATTTTTTATCTTCATAGAGAAAAGATCACAGTATTTTAATATACTTTCAAAAATATAGTAGAATGTCCAGCTTTGTTTGGCGAATACAGTTGTTTTACGATGTGAATAATAAATTAAATGTCAAAGCTATTTTCATGTCTTTTTGGACATTTCAGTGCATTAATTCTTGTCATAAATGACAATCATTAGCAGCTTGAATCACATGGCCATTTTTGTGCACGATTAAATGCGATATATTCCGATGCAACAAAATTGTCATTGAAATAGTGATATGCGAAGTAATGTGTGCCCTGAATCGCTATTCAAATGGTCGATAATATCCATGCATCTCTAAACATTTATATTGCAGATTACACTATCAAATATCTCATAAAATCGCGATACAATCGCGCGCAGTTTAAACCACTTCATCCATGCGCTCGCGTTCAACGAGTATTTTGAGAATTATGCGGCTAGATAAATCACCATTATTCCTATAAAATGTTGTCTATATATATCGTACAATTTACGAAGCGTCCCTGCTGGTCGACAAATTCCCGCGAGTGAAACTGGAAACGAATACAGTAACAAAAAAAAAACAGGAGTTCCATGTCCCTCGAACTGTGACGTATCCTCGAAATATCGAGAATCGGCATCGCAATGCGCGTAAATATCAATTTTCAGATATAAACTTACATTCCCGTGTGCAGCGTCATTTACGCGAAAAACTCGGCAGGTGGGATTAATACGGTAGCGAGTAAAAAATAGGCGTAAAAAGGGTTTTGCGATCCCCGCGCGGGTATCAAAAGCTTTTGGGACGAGGCGAAGCAGATAGTGCCATTCGGGGTCCTGACCGGACGTTTCCGTTGGGAAAAACGAGCAAACACGGACGCAGTCTCTCTCTTTTCGTTGTACCCGCGTTTGCTTTCTTTTTTTTTGTACATCAAAACATATCAACATTCAGATAATTCCATATTACGATATTTATAATTACGATATTAATTAAAATAAACATATATAGTATTAGTGAAAATTATAATTACAATGTTAGTACTAATTATTGTTATTATATTGTAAAAGCGACTCACTGCTTCACAGCTTGAATTTTCGTTCGCATTGTTGGTTGGTACCAAATGTTGCTGCAAAAGGATTATTGTAACGCGATGAGAGACACAGCGTGTAGCTTTGTGTCTCCGAGCTGAATACGCGGCAATTTTATTCGAGCGTCACTAAAATAATCGCACCTGATACAAAACTTTGTTCCCGTAAACAACATTTAATTAACGGAAATTAAAACCGTTTGACGCGTAGTTGACAATAGTTGGTTTAACAGAGAACTAATATGGAGTTCAAAAAGAACTTGACTGATCCATATGAGAAAAAAGACCGAAGCTGTTCGAATTCAACAAACAATCTCTTCATAAGACTTCAGTTAATGAAACATTACTTTTTAATGAATGAATGGAGGTCTTTTCTCTTGAAAAATCACTCGCAAACCCTTTTTCTCCACGTCAATGGAGCTTACGCTATTGTAATAGAAAATTAGAAATTGTTCTCCGAAGTGCACAAAGCTTCGCGGTACAGAACACCGGTTAACGAAGTTCGTCGCTGAATCTGGAGCGCAAACAGGTTTGCAGTCAGAGAATTTCGTTTCGTATACCTCGGCTTTTATTATTCCATTTTATCACCGAAAACTTTGGACTCTTCTCGAAAAACACATTCGTTCTCGTAGCGATGAACAAACATCCGCGACCTACAACATCGATCGAATATCTCGTCGCTACGCGAGTTCACTTCTCTTCTTCTTCTGCTTGAACTTTTTCGCTATTTGCCGAATAAATTTAACATAGCGGAAAAAGTTGCACAATACGATGTCGGGACATGACTTATGATAAAAGAGGATGCTATCGATCGCTGACATAGTTTTGAGATTACATTCAGAACATCACGACGCAAAAGATTCAATAATTGTTTAAAAAAGTAAAATGCGATGTTTCTAGCAGAATAGTCGAACGGTTGCATTATTATTTATTCAATGTTCCTGATCGTAACGTTATTGAATAGCTTCGGGCAAACGAAAGTTATCACTACATTGAGAAGCAGAGAGAGAGAGAGAGAGAGAGAGAGAGAGAGAGAGAGAGAGAGAGGTGGGGGGAGAGAGAAATCGATTCAATCGCGCGACATCGACAGTATCGATCCGACGTTCAACAGCAGATACGGTCTTCAATTTCCGGAAATTAATAAAGCTCGTGCACGTCCGTTACGTACGGCAAACGAACCAGGGTGACGTCGAAACGAGTTTTCCTATTCCTGCGCGTTCTCGTCCTCACGTTCTCGTTTCTCGTCGTCGAATGGGAGGAACGTTATTCAGGTCGGGCAAGCGCGAAAACAATGGCTCTAATCTCGGCCGGTCACAATACATGACTTGCTGGTGTTTCCTGGTCGATAAAGCATCGTCCACCTGTCTTCCAATGTCCAGTAAAAATGTGTTCGAGTACACATCGATAGAAGCTGTACGCGAGACCGGATTACTCGGACACTACGACGAAAGAAAAAGCAGCGCGAGTATAAAACGAATTGTTATTTCGATAATGAATAGCAGATAACTTATTATTGCTAGATTTAATTGTATTATAATTTACGAAAAGTGCTTCCCCATGAATATTATCGGATATTCACTCGAAATTATATTAAAAGTAAATTATACCAATAAGCGTTCCTTTATGGAAACATTTCTACATTTTAAATTAATTTATTGGAGAAGCTATTGACCACAAAAGATTAATAGATATTATTTAAATGATAATTAATTGCTTCGGTCAAATGTAATGTGCAATAATTAATTATACAAATTTTGCAATATATATATATATATATATATATATATATATATATATATAATTTTCAAAATCAATTAGCAAAATTATACCTAAATTAAAAGTCTTACGTTGATAATATAGTTTTAAAATCAGTTAATCGAATCGTATGATTTTGTATTGACAATACGTTTTTTAAAAGACGCAGATTTACTTCGGGCTCCAGCAAATTCCATTCTTTCTCTCTTCCAGTTTCTCGTATCTGACTAATAAATGAAACGATCGATCCTGGCGAAGGTAGAGGAAGAAGAGAAAATGTATACGCGCACGATTCGGCTTTGGTGAGCGAATAGAAAGGGAGATAAACTAAGAAATGGAGAGATACGTCTCTTCCCGGTATCTTCACAGTCTCTAGGGAACATAAATGATGTTATCCTTCTGTAACCGGCCTTACAGCGTGTACATGTACATATCGTATACATTCGTATAAATATACAGGGTGCCTTGTCGTTCTTGGATTTTTCAAGCAATTTGTATTACATTTTTTTCAAGAGGAATGGCTCAAGAGAAATAGTTCATGGGGAATTGGTAGTTTTTCTCTCAGCTATATAAATGAGTTTTAGAATATAATTAGGTAAAAAGAAATTACTTTTTAATCTAATTTGTATGTGAATATTCGTTGTTGAAAATATATAAAATTAAGAGATAATTTCGATTGTGAAGTTCCTTCGTTGGAAGAAAAATTGGTTTTAAAAAAAATTAAAGATTTCATAGAGAAAATGGAGCGCAAGTTAGAACACCCTATGTGCACTATACACATATACATGTATATTTGAGAGACGATATCTTTTCTTACCACGTGTAAGTCATGTACCTATGTTTGCACTTACAATTGCGATCCTTTTTATTAGCTGTTCGACCTCGCAGAGATATATTAACGTTGCGATATAACAGTACAGTCTTTAAGTATCGTCCTTGAACGATGCGAATACAAACTGCAATAGAATGAGGGTGAAAGCTGTACGAGTGAGGGATAAA
Source organism: Acromyrmex echinatior (assembly GCF_024713525.1). Taxonomy (NCBI): domain Eukaryota; kingdom Metazoa; phylum Arthropoda; class Insecta; order Hymenoptera; family Formicidae; genus Acromyrmex; species Acromyrmex echinatior. The sequence continues at coordinate 13,570,178 of NC_141855.1, forward strand.
AATGAGCGTAGAAATATGGTGCATGTATCGGTGTCGTCATACGAAAATTGATTGCAGTAAATGAAGGATTCGTTTACTTTCTGCTACACTAAAGGGATGATTTATGTGTCTCGTTTTGGTCCAGACAAAAATATAAAACAGTATTGATTCATTAAACGAATTGCAGTAATTGTATCTCGTTGTACAATTCAATAATAAAAAGATTTTTTAAATGAAACATTTATGCAACCAATAAATATTTGAAACTAAAACTAATATATTTTTGTATATAGTATTAAGTAAATTAAATTTGATCCGTAAGATATAACTTCTTTTTCGATTCATGAGCAATGCTGAACGCAATGAGGAAAATTGCAGCAAAAGTCATCCCTTCGTGTCCTATCTTTTTATACGGATCTTTGCATAAGAATTCGCCGCGACATTTTTTGTTAGAATTGGGGTGATCTTCGAGTGCGAAGTATTCACAAAAAAGAAGATACGCGCTTCTGTTCGTTCTTCGCACTTTCTTCGCACGCGAGAAGAAAAAGAGGTAGAAATCGCCTATCTTGGCATTTCACGTCTCTCGGGCGAGATAAGATCCATGAAAAAAGGAGCAAATGGGTGGCGAACACACGAGAAAGAAACAAAAAGATAGAGTATAGGAAAGGGAAAGGTCGCGAAACGTTGCGCGAACCTCGCGATGGAAATTGAATTTCCACGTCGAAAGTTCTCGGGAGACTCGCTTTGTTACTACACTTGTGCGACACAACATCGCGAGCGGACTTTTGCAGCATCACGAGCTCTGAGAAAGTTTAACTGTGGGAGGGAGATCAGGAGGATGACATCCAAACGAGAAGTTTAGCTTCAAGATAATTGGGGAATTTATAAAACTAACAATCTCAGCTAAATTTGAACTAATTATTATTAAGATATACTTTTAGTATTTAAAAAGAATTTACTTTATATCACAGTTTAATTACATTTAATTTTGATGTACGTAATATGGAACAACTTTTTAGTAAAATCTGATATTTCAAATCCTGTAGCGTTAACTTTTTTTTTTAATTATTTCCGCAGCTATTTGTGTAATTTAGTTCTTCAATGTTAGTTTACTTAGATACTGCCGTAGGGTCATCAATTTGCTGAAGTCGATATCAGCGTCGCCTCTTACGAGCGCCAAGTTTCGCCGCGACCTGCAGTTCGCTTCGTAAATTAGGTTCTCCAAAGATGGAGTAACTAACCAAGTGCGCGCATGTTGCAGGCGGAATTAATCGCAAACCTATGGCTCCAGCCAGTCCTTTGGCATCCTTATGGCCTCGTTATCGAACGACCCTGCGTTCAAAGCAAGTGGCTGTATGCTCAATAATCGTTAATATCTACCCGGAATATACATTTACGCTTATTGTTCGAGATTATCAATCGATTTCTCGACCATTTTCCATGCAATTGCTCGAAACAGCATTATACTTGTACAAATGAACAGATGTTTATCTACCTTGAAAATGATAGATGTGATCTAAGATAAGTGTGTGGACGAGAAATGTGTTTTACACAAAGAACAGTTTTGCGTTGAAGTATTTAAAAATTTAGGTAGATACAAATCTGAAATAATTTTATTAAACCATTAAAATAATTATAAAGGACACTCAAACTGATTGTTAGAATGCCAAAACTTTTTACCGCATTACTTATCGTAGAATTGAGAATTCCTAAGTAATTATTTTAATGGGCAACAAAATTATTTTCAGATCTAATTAAATTTTTAAATACTTCAGTAAAATCGTTCTTTTCGTATAGAATAATTAATTGTGTGTGCAAGAGTTACGTTAAATATTAATAATTAAGAGAGATATAATTTATATATTAGGAGAGCATAAAGCATATTTCGCTAATAGGTTTTACATTTTAATGAATAATTACAAGGCTTTAATTGAATTGAAAATAGAATCGATGTAAAATCGTGGAAAAACTTTGCATATTAAATATCTTCAAAGAAAAATGGTCTTTTCATCCGGGAAAGAAAATCTAGGAAACATGATACGAAACTTCTCGTCGTTCTGAACAAGATTAAATTACTGCGCATTTATAGCGTTGAAGAAAGTTCGCAATCAGACAACTTTTGATGCATGGTGCTACATGTAGGTGAAAAATATTCTGGAAAAAATTTCAAAAAGATTCTGAATGCTGCGTAGTTTTTAGAAAAAATATTTTTAATAAATTAATAACTGTAATAAACAACAACGAAATATATTCGAAAAAAATATAATGTATTTATTGTTATATAAAATATAAGTATATTATCATTTGATGAAGAATTTTTGGCATTTTCGCTTCTCTGTCAAGACCTTATAAGGTTCAAGGTTGAATCGAGACACGGGAGCAAAAAATGGACATTGCGGCAATATCCGAAGACGCGGCGTTGTGAGGAACATGAGATAGAAGGGCAGAAATGCGGAATGTGAAAGACCGGAGGATCGAAGAAAGAAATTTACACCGCCTGCATATTAAGAATATGAAAGAACATCTTTGCTGAATATTATATCTGCGTCGAAACGTATATAAAGATTTGATTAAAAAATCGCAACGCGTAACATTTAAAATCGTCTCGCATGCTGCGAGCAACCAGCTTCTGTTTTTCTTTCTCGTCATCTTTTGGACGCATTTCCACGCGCAGCAGGCACGCCCTTCATCGACCGTTTCCTTTGCGAATTAAGCTCGGGGGATAAGGTGGCAGTGTCTCGGTGGGGCGGTAGAGAGGAGAAAGTCAAGGGCAAGAGCGTGGGTGCGAAACCGAGAAGAAAAGGAGGACACAGAAGAGGACGGAAACTGCGACGGACCATGGCGCACGTTACCGCTTGAATGGTAGAACAGCTGTCTGGTAATATCTTTTTTTTTTACGTCGTCGCCTGTATTGTCTACTCATGCAAATTGTTGTACAAGATGTTCCCAGCTTTGGTGACTTCACTTTAAGACGCCACTCGTAAGCTCGAGTATCTTAGGTGACATAGGTTGGTAAGGAAACTCTAACTTTGTGCAAATAGTGTTAAAACATCTTATAAAAAATTATTATATATAATGTTTTTTTTTACTTATTTATACATATTAATACTTTTTTTTAAATGTAAATCAGATAACGTAGAAGCATCCTTTTATTTGCGTTTTACATTAGTCAAAGCAAATTCAAGCAAGTCGCATCTCATATGATATTTCAAATCTTCTACACGAAATGACAGCGACTCGCAGAATGTATAACATGATTCTTGTCAAAAACAAAAAGTGTTTCTTTCCGGATGAAATTTCATATAAGGTATTGCCCTCGAAGTCAAGCGACGATGGTGAGTCGTTGGGGAAAGGGTGCAAAGGAAACGTTGGCATTTCAACACTTCTGTCTTTTCACGCTTGTTTTTTTGTTCGACCCGTTGTCTTTGCTAAGGGAATAAGCTTGTAAATTTTACGAAATTCCGAGAAAGCGAATTTCGCTACGGCCGCCATAAATCCAGCTCCCGTCGCGACTCGACGGGGGGTTGCGTTACTGCACCCCCTTTCTACAACCCTACTTAGCGATTAACACAAAGCGAGTTAAATATTTACTTTAATCGGCGCTAATCAGCTATAAAAGGCTATCCTAATCCACGTCGGGACCCGTGGCGATTTATTGCGATAATAAAGCTCACGACAAATTAATTACTTCTACATCTGTCTTTGCAAAGACAGATTTACCCGTCCAGTAATAAGAATTTACTGCTAAGCATTTTTTAAATATATTTACTAAAAGCATTTTGCAAAATATAAAATTTAAAAGATCCCTTAGATTAAAAAATATTTTATGAGACCAGAATTCAATTAATAAAAAGAGTATTGCAAGAGTCGACGACGCGGCAACGTGAGGAACTTTATAGTTTTCTCTTAATTAGGTCGTGTCAACCTTGGCTACACGAACGTGGATCTTCCCTTCGTGACCTGCATACGCCACTTTGGATTGCTCCGCGAATTTACTAGACAAGAAAGGAAGAACACATCTCGGCGTGTCTTTCTCTCCAGAGTCAAAGGCTTCCGGATTCGAAGTGCAAAGAGAGATCTAGCGAGTGGAAAGAATTGCCCTGGGGTTTTTCCAAGTTAATATCCATCAAGCTCTATTTCTCAAAGTAGAAACTGTGAAAAGTATATTCTTTAAAAAGACATTCATGCATGTTTTGAAATTGATAGAACGTATAGAGTGTATTTGTTTTCGATTAATGCATAAATTAAATTAATGAATAAATTAAATTAATCGATGATGGAGTGACGAACGAATATGTCATCAATAATCAAACATGTCGAAAGAGATTTATATTCATTTTTATCTTCCTGTCAGATATTCTAATTAGATTATAGAGAGACGTTTGTTGCTGTGAGAAGAATACTGCAAGAGTGATAGCGGGTAAAAAGGAGAGGAGAGAGAATTCCATCTGTCGAACTTATAAACGATCGTCCTCCGTTCCGATTTCATTTCACGAGCCGTTGCACAACTAGACGTCTCTTCCTTCCCCGCCACCCCTCATAATTGTCATAACTTCCTGCATTTTCTCACCGTTATATCACCGCTCGTACATCTTTCTCTCTTTGCTGGTTTCTCATTCATTTTCGTCGCTCGCTGCTTACAGAAGGGAGTGAGGATGATTTTCCGGCAGTGCAGGAAGGCATTAGCAATAAATTATAGAGGCACGTCAGGAAATGATAAAATATTCGTACGCTTATAATATCATCGATGGCTGCAATATTATGTCTTAAATCTTACATAATTTGCAGCCTAAATATTCACTTTGCGTATTGTTAATAAATATTCTGTCACAATATCGAGCAAGAAAAATTTAATAAAATTAATATTTCTTTTTGATTATTAATGTACATGTCGCACAGAACTTTTTCAAGTAATTTTTTATGGTCACATTTACATTCGATAATGACGTCTTTGGCTGAAGGGTAAAGTTGCAAAAGACGGCTTTCAAAGCGACATTTGATGACACGCGATGCAACCGTATAGAGATTATGTTTAAGCAGCCTTTTGATCCACGATAGTCAAAGAACGTATTCACGATTCTCGATGGCTTTAAGCACACACTCAGAAGTTCTCTCTCATTCATACCGACCTCAGAACTCAACGTCACCGAATTTTCCATATATCAAAGCGCAGAAACGAAATTCAGGAAACGAACGGCGGGACGAACGTACAGGAAAACCCTTCTCATCGAACAAGGGGATGATCTCGGGTTAAGGTCAGCCACGGGGCCGATTCAGTGCCGTATTAGGGTAACTGGTGGTTCTCTCTTCTCGGCCTCGAAGGAAGGTTTGACGATGGAGCATAGTAGACGACGAGAAAGAGCGCCGGTTGAGAGGAGAGAGTATTGACGTTGCGCCGCTTTTAAATATTGTATCCAAGTCACGTTCCTGGACCGTATCCTCTCGCACCCGTCGGGATCCCCCTCCCCCCCCCCAATCCTGCGCACCCTCCTTCGCCACCGGTATCCTTTGCGCTTGTCGAGTACCAGGACCGAACGTCGCATAACTACCGCAAGGTTTCCAAGGAGACAAAGGAAGAAGCAACGTAGATGCGACAGCGAGGAACGAAGAAACGACGATAGCGAAGAAAAAAATATTCGCGAAAGCTGCCACCCACAGCGATGGAACAGTAAGCGCGGAGGGAAAATAATAATGCTGCGGATGTGTATCTGCGGGAGACACGCGTTCCACGCTTCGGAAATATGAAAACGAAAAAGATGGAAGGCGCTGTATAAAAACCGGCAAGAAAGGCGGGATCGCTTTTTGTCGGCTTTTGTTCTCGTTTCTCTTTCTCTCATGTCTTTTTTCTGTCGTCGCTTATTCTCGGTTTCGCGCCCCGCCTTTTCGCAAATGATCTATTTATCTGAGCATTCTCTGCGGTTTCGCGACTGCCCCTCTTTACGAACCAAGAATTTTAGAGGTATGAATGGAGCGAATGAGAGGGTTTGAGACTAGGGGATGCGAGAGATATAAATCGCGCGGTTGAGAATGCGGATGATCGTTTATTTAATCGCATGATAAAGTTTGTTTAAAAACTATTGTATTAAAATTAATATTCTACCACACTAAAATTTTATTAGAAAGAGGAGAATAATGATTTAAAGGAAATGAGCTTTTTTCCCATCAAACTAAGAGCTTTTCCTTTAAGCTTGCTGGACAGCAAATCTTGATTTATAGAAGGCTTACATTACTCTCTCTTTCCTAAGTTAGAGAGTGAGTTTAAATATTAGGATAGCACGTGCCATCAGGAGAGCCCAGAAGATTAAAAGCTCATCGATGAGGAAAGAGGAAAGAGGAACGTGACATACGTCTCGCGCGTATCGATTTCATTCTTCGGTTCACGAATGATACGCGAAATCCCAGAGCTTTAAGCATGGAGTATAAGGAAAGGAGAAAACTACGTATTAGGGTCTTTTTTCCGCTCTGACTGCCTCTCGCGCACGATCCTTTCCTTAAATATATTACACGAGATCGATTCTTCGAATCGAAATCCCGCGCGCGATTTATTTCCACCAGAATCGAGTCCGTCTACGTTATACTTGCGAGGACTACTGCGGGAACTTTGCTGCGTATCGACCTGCCGCAACAAAAATATATAAAATTCTACATCCTCTTTTCGAATCCGCTCAACTTCTCGCTTATACAATCCTCCTGCACACCTAGGTGCATACAATAGTTAGACACGACAAATGTCTTGATTGTCAAGGACTAATTGATAATTGCATTACGAACGACTAATCGTGACAGTCTCACTTCGATGAAGTTAGCATTCTACCTTCAGAATCTTGATGTAATTAATAGACTGAAGTAACAGAGTGAGTCTTTGTAAACAATTTTAGAGAGAACATCTTTGATATATTTCAGAGAGTCATGGCGATTAAATAAAATAAAAAATAAGAGTTAAAAAATTATAAAATGTCAACTTATTTTTATTATTCTCTTGTATAGCTTATGAAAGTTAAAAGATCTAAGACTTTATAGATCGGTAACAAATATTTTACGTATGACTGAGGACATTAGCCTTCAGCAGTTGGCTAACATATGTATGTTATATCCGTCATGTATTTTAATAACGGTGGCGGTTACAACTTTTTATACGATCGTTTCGAAAATGCGACAGAGAGGAGTAAAACCAGGCAACTTTATAGGTCAGATCGTAATGCTGGCAAGTTGTTAGGCGCGAATTCTCATCACGTAGAAAAAGAAAAAGCGTCCCGTGCTTATCAGCAGTGCGCGAGAACAATAGGCGAGAATTACCTCTCGCAATAACCAGAGCACACTTATCGCTCTATAACCAGAAAAAGATTTAAGCTCGCACCAATAACTTCAAAAGTACGAATGGAGAATGTAAAATTTGTATTTATCAAGAGACAGCTCTGGCTGCTCTTGTTAGATGTATTATAAGATACATGAATAAGGAAATTGTATTTCCTCTTATTGACTACTATTCTATTTCCTCTTATTGACTACTTATTGTATTATTTCCTCTTTCGTATTTTCCCTCATATTTTCGATTCATCGAATCAACATTACAAGAAAAATCAAGATGTCATATTCTAGAGAATCAATAAAAAGAGAAGATTCATATATCATTTTTAATGAATCTATTGTTTATTTATAAAATGTATTTATTGAATCCTCATTCACATATCTTATTTGTAGAATTAATACATCAAAATTATAAAAATAAGTTTTCTCATATAAAGATACGAAGATAGAGAAGATCGACATATATTACGCCATTAGATTTTATCGCATTATATCATATATATAGCAACATGTATGTGTATGTGTGTGCGTATGTGTATGTTGTGTTTGTATATGTATATATAAATATGTATATATAAACACGGAAATCGAAGAGGTTGAGGAAATCGAGTTCTATTCTTCGTAAGGGTATTTTCGAAGTCATGTCATTGATGTCATCGATGTTAGGCATTGTTCCTCGAGTCCTGAACAATTGTGTTCTTCTTCGAAGAACATTATTTGTAAAGTTAGTTGTATATAGTAACAAAAATACTTACAGCAAAGTCTGAGTTGTTTCCACCCTCGAGGACTCCCGCCGAGCAGCCTGAAGCCAGCTGGCTTCTCCCCTCTTCGTCTCTCTTTCTCTCGTGTTCTCTCACACCCTCTCAGCTCTCACTATTCTCTCTTTGCACCTGGTTGCAACGAACCTTCCGGAACAAGGATAACGCGCGTACTGCGCCGAGGAACGAGAAGGGAAACGATATAACGCAGCGCGCCACGGAACACACACGTCACGCGAGCACGAACGGGGTGGTGCGCAAGGGTGGTTAGGTTAGAAATACCATGGAGTCTAGGGGTGTACAGAGAACGTCTAGTTCGCGTCGAGGGCGTCGCGGCGCTACCAAACGACGACGCCACAGTATTCCTGCAACCCCTCTGCTAGTCCCTCTCTTTTTCTCTCTCTCGGGCACGCGCACCCCCCATTGGTCGACGGCAGCAGCAACCCCTTGTTCCCCACCGGGTAACTTTCAGGAACGTCGAAGTGCACGTGGGCACCCCCAAACGTCATTCTTTCAGTCCGCACTTTGCAGTAAATGCGGGATGAAAGATTTTGATGGAGTGAGACTATTATCTCAATTATCTGACATCTTTTGACATTTATACTTTGTTTTTACAAATTTCTAAAAATAAAGAAGATAAAGAGAGAGAGAGAAGATGAAAAAAGATAATTAAAAGACAAAATCAGTTTTTTATTTCTTTATTGTAATATTATTATTTGCATTTATATTAATTCAACAATTCGTTATTTGTATAAATTAATTTGTAATTTAAGATAATTTTACTCTTAATTTATTTTTTAATTTTTAAAATTATTTTTGATTAATTTATTTCTAAATTTTACGTCACAAAATAATGCAATAAAATCCGAGCTAAGCTTCGAAAGGCTAGCTCAAAGGAAATACACTGCAAAAAGTTGCATAATTATTGCGTAACTTTTGAAGCGGTTGCGAATCTATTCTATAAATTACTCAGAGTTGTGGATTAATCAGCGTCTAGAAAGTTGCCTTAGCATCCCTTCACTGCCGTCTAGCTCGTGATATGTAAACGCGTTTTCACTTTTCGCACCCAATAATTATAGCAAATCCGTTCCCGGTTTTCTTCGCGCTGCATTTTCGTAAATAATAAACTCAACGGACTTCTTTGCAAAGTTTCCGAATAGAATATGCCCTAATGAAAACTTATATCTCAGCAATGTATAGTTATCGAGAAAATCGCTTGTTATTTACTAATTATAAAATACTCCTTAGAAGTAATTAACAAAACGACAGAAATTATTGATAATCAATTTAGAATGTTAAAATAAATTAAAATAAATAATAAAAATTCTTGATAATAAAATTTAGATTGTTAATTCTTGAATAATAAATTAAGTTATTTGTCGTAATATTTTGTACCAATTTTGATAAAATTCGAAGCGTTGACATGGAAAAGCTTGCAAAAGAAGAAATAATTGCATCAAACTTTACGATGCATTAAACTTTTAACGAGGGATAGCAAAGTGATCGGAAAATCCGAAAACTCACGGTGAATTGACGAGGCGTTCTGCCAGGTGATTGAAGGCTCGTTAGCGATCGTAATAGACAATGGCTTCAGAAAGCGTGACAAGAACCGAGTGTGTAATTGTGTATTTGCCACAAGGGAGGATTTTGCAAAAGTAAATTGTTGGGTCGTGTCATGCGTTACTACAAGTATGCAAAAATCAATACCAACAGAAACCTATCCCAAAATTGCTGCTATCTCTTATCTCGTTTTTCTTTAGTCGTACCATATATCACTTATTTGATTATATAGAATATTGATAAATGAATTATTAATGGGAAAACTATCGAAAGGAAAAATAATTGCATCAAATATATAATGTGTTAAAAGTTTAATGAGGGATGGGGATGACAAAATAATCGAAAAATTCGAAAACTCACGATGAATTAATGAGGCATTCTGCCAGGTAATCGAAAGCTCGTTAGTAATCGTAATTACGATCGCTAACCAACAAATAAAATATTAATCTTTACATAAGATAATTGAAAAGTTAAAAATTAACATGTGTTGGTTTACTGTTGCAAATTTTTTTCTATAATAGATAACTTTCGTTATTCGAAACCGAACGTGTATAAAACATAATACACGCCAAAGAATTTGTCAAAACATTTTCCGATACTACGGTAACCTGTATACATTTGTCAATAGAAATTGCATTTTATCGTCCCGTTCAGCATGTTCGATGGATTTTAAAGAGTAAAGGCGGTCGATTGAGTTGGGAAATTTATTGAGACGAATCTCGCCAGATTGGACATTTAAATACACGTCGCATCGTGTCGACATTTCCATCGTTTCGTCCGGTCGCATCTGTCCGTTTCGAGCTTATTAATTATTCCGCGTGACGAGTGGATCGAGCCAGGAGAAACGATTACCCGGCGGTCCATAAAAAAGGTACAATCTCCCGAGTAATTTTACGTAGCCGGTTTATTTATTAAAAAATACTCTCACAGGCGAGCTGCCTCTTTAAATCACGTGTATCCCAGGAGTACATTCCTTTCGTCTCTCTCTATAATATTTATTAATCTCATCCGTGCGCTGACGATTTCTGGCAAAGGTACAACATACACACGTCAATTGCCCACCCGGTAGAAATCGGACCGTGCAACATTAATATCATGTGCACAGAAGTTCGTTCTCGTCGCTCCGATCCTCCATCGCCTTTTGTCAGGAAAATGCGCACTTCGTTACGCACTTGCGAGATGAAATTGCTTGAAAAATTGCCGCTCTAATGTCCATGTCGCATTCATAATCCGCGCCAATCAAGGAGACAGTCTATCTTTTTTTTTACAAATATATTATATTCGCTGTAATTTTGTCATAGCAAGAAATTGTAAATATTTTGCTCCATTACTTGCTTATTGTAAATATTTTTTTGACACATATACAGAGAAAAGATTTGTCAAAATAATTAAAAACATCACTGATTCACATCTAACAGCTGTGATATATGAAGATTTTTTTCTATGTTAAATTAAAAAAGTTTTACAGCTAAATAAAATTAGCGATTATAGACAATCATATTTGTTATAATAGCATAGTAAATTTATTAATACAGCAAAGGTAACTTTTCACGAAAATCATTCCAATATAGATCAAAATTTTTAACAAAACATGTTAGCTAAGATGACGCATACTTTTACTACTGTAATGAAGAAAACTTGTTAGCAATTTTCATTATAGTAAAAAAAAATAGCTGAATTATCATACTAATAATTGCTTACAGACATAATTTCTTTGTTAAATTCATTTATAAATGTTGTCCTCGCGTAGCAAATTATGACTTTGCTGGATCACTCAATCTACTTTTTTTTCCGTGATGGAAAGAAGTGAAGTAAGGTAGATCGAATGGTATTTCACAAAGATTGAAGTAAATGCAATCATTTTTAGATACATGAGAGAAATTTTATAGTCTACGGCACAACCTTGTCGAGAAAAGCCAACGAGATTAACTGCTGTATCCATGTGCGCCTGAGCAACGAATTAATAGCAGGCGTGAAAGCCGACGGCTGTGTAAATTTCTTAGTCGGTCCGCGCAACCATCGTCTCAAGAGCGTGTTACGCGGACATTAAACGATTATATTTCCGAGCTGCCGCATAAGCGGCCGCAGCTAGAGGGTTACCTCGACAGGTTTACACGTCAAAGTTTACCAAAGGCTCTTCAGAGAGAGAAGCCGGTATGCTAAACCCTCGCGATACACGTTTCTCGCCATTGCTTGTGTAGATGCATCAAATATACAAACGAGATTTGAACTACGAATTGCATATAGAATATAATTTACGTAATATAGCTCATACAATTATGATATATATAATTATGTAATAGATAATGAGCGCTGAAGTAACTTGAGTATGAAGATGCATGACTATACACGGAAAAAATAATTCTGCTGAAACATCTATTTAACTAAAAATTTAGTTAGAATGGTCTGAAAATAATTTTGTTGTATCATCAAAATAATTACGTAGAAAACTCAAATAAGATAACAATAAAAAATTTTTCTATTCTAGCAATCTGCTCGAATGTCTGACGTAATTATTTTGATAATTCAACATTATTATTTTCAGATTGTGTCTCGTCAAAGTTTTAGATATTTCAGCAAAACTGTTCTCTTTGTGCAGTAACCAATTTTATCAATTTCACACACAGTAATCATTTTTACTGAAATAAATTTACTAAATTTACTAAATTTCACAAAAAAATTTAATGTATTTGTTTAGATGCACGGAAAAAAAACATAGTGAAAACTTCACTGATTCAGCAAATCTAGTCGTGATATATAATCAACTTTCTATGTTAAAATAGCCAAGTTGACAGCTAAATAACATTAGATTTGTTGAACCATCAAATTTTCTTAGTTACAGATATTGAATTTGCGTAGTATGTTATAGGTTTGCTGTACCACCAATTAATTTTGTTTCCGTGTGATATTAATTAAAAATGTATTTACAGTAAATAAATATTTATTTATTAAAAAAATCATATTTAAATCGTATTAATGGTTCTTGTATCAAATAAATATGTGTTTACGCATTTAGTAAATATTTAGTTAACAATTCAACAAATGTTTATTAAAATTTAGTACATTTTTTTTTGTGGAAAATTCCACAATACGTGTGACTAATTAACTATTAAGACGTACTTTCGATATTTGCACAAATTCTGAAACACCCTCTTGCTTCATGTGTCCATGAGACGTGCACGAAAACGGAGTTGACTTGAAGAGCGAGGGCATTAGGGATGGGTGATTGTAATTTCACACATGGCGTAACGCACTGCTCCGCCACTCTTGTCTCCCTCAGTTTACCTCCCTTGGAAGCTTTCCTTGGTGTATTCTTCCATTCCTCTTCGTCGCTCTGTCACCCTGCATCGTGTGTTTTGCTTTCGTTTGTTGAATGTACGAATGCAACCACATACCCACTTCTATTCCTCTTTGCTTTTCCTCGTCTCTCATTCTCTTCTTCTCCTCTCTCATTTACTCACCTTTACGTTATTGTCACGAGCCACCCTCTGCCATCTTTCACGCTTCGTGACAAGCGGAACCCCACATATTGTCAAGTTGTCAACCACTATCCGATGGTCTGGAACTGATTAGAAAATGGATTCGTATATGGAGATTAATGTAGAAACGATTGATGGTTTAAAACATTACGTAACGTTAGATAGTAATCTCCAAGATAATTTCAAACATGACGTAAGGTTTTTTAACGTTTAAAGTATATTAAAAACATTACAAACGTGATGCATGTAAAAATTTAATATATAAATAAAATACAAACATCCTGTTTCTATGTAAAATAGATATTTAAACTTTTTGATAAAGATCACTTTTACATTGCGTAGCTCTTCGTAGTCAAAACGCTTCAGTTGTAACTAAAGTAGTCTAGAAAAGAACAGGTGAGCTCGAACTGATATTATCCGAAGAGTTTTCGACGTAACCGAGCGTAACGTGTTTTACGGAAACTGGTCTCTTTCAGCATAAGTATGCAGCTCGACCTCCGAGCACCCTTAAAAGATTCACAAGGGCTGTCCGTGCGGCCGTTTCGCGAAATTTCTCCGCGTCGCTGCACCGCGTTCCCGGCGATATTTAATATCTCGAAACCGACACAGGTTGCTCGGATCACGCGGTGGGGAAGAAAGCAGAGGGAAAAGCCGAGAGAACTGGTGCGGGGTGGTGCCTTATCAAAAATTAAAATTTCATTCGGCCAAACCGAGCGAGCGCTATCGAGATCCTCTCCGAGAGTGCGATAGTCTCTCAAAGAGGGATACCGGAAGCGAGATACAGGAACAGCATGCCCGATATAAGAGGCAGTAAGCCTTAATCGTGAGAAACTAACTTTGCTGAAGTTTCGACGAGACCGCCCACCGCTCCTCTGCGCGCATTGTTCTCCTTTTTCTTTCAAATTTATGGCGCACTCCTGCGGCCCTTTACATCCCCGCCCGTGACTCTGTAAATCTGAATTTTCTAAATCTGGATTTATCGTGGTTGCGTTCCTGTCGATAATTTGCTGCAGTCTTCGAACTCTATATATAAGTTACGCGCGATAAAAGATTTCCGTTGCAATCGTCGGAATCCCGAGGCGTTTGGAAAGTCGAACCTCAAATTCTAGATTTAGTTTCAAAATTTTGATGTGAAAACTTCACCTTTAGTACATTTTAGTACACCCAGTGTTCCATTTTCCGATTAACTTGTGGTTAGACGTAACTTGATGATAATATATAATAAAAATTATATTTTTGTAACTATGATTAATCACTGATAGTTTTGTAGTGAGCATCTTTTCAAATTACTGCTATAAAACTATCAATTTAATCATAGATAGAAAAACAATTTTTACATTATATCATCAGGCTAAGATTCGTTTCTACCAATAATTTAATTTTAATCTCGATTTAACTCTTCATCTTTTTCCAGTTCTGAGAATTAAAAAAATATAAAGAGTAAGTTGACTGAGAAGAAAGTTAATCTACATTGGTAGAAACGGGCCTAAGTGAGATTAAGTCTAAATATATATACAAGTTAATCAGAAAATGAAATATCAAGTCTTGATGTTCTCAAATTTTGATCACTTTTACAAGTAAACAAAAATTATTAAGTGATTTTTACACTCTAACTTTTTTGGAAAGTATTTATAAAGTTGTGTATTAAAAAAAAGGAAAAGATAGAGACCACCGCTAAATGCAGTGCTCTTAGCTAAATGCTCCTAATATTTCAAAGAGAAGAAACGCTCAGGACACCAATGCCCTAATATGTATTAAGAGTTAAAAAAGAAACACTAATTGTTATTAATGTATCCAATTTTCAGTTGTATATGACAAGTACTAATTTGAAACATTCATATTCTATTGTGATTTTAAAGTTAAAACGCTTTAAACTGTGTGCATTTATTTTTACGTGCTATCGCAAGTTTTTTTTCCGATTCTAACTTGGAAAATCCGAGAGCTCGAATCCGTGCCGAGCTGGCTCGAAGAGTCAGCCCCGAAATCCGAAACTTCTCCACGTCCTACGGACTGGTATTTCAAGGGGCGCGACCGCGGATAATCCGGATAACGCGATCGTGCCGGACGGAATCGCGAATCGGTTGTATTGGGATCGGAGCCAATCCGACGTGCTGGTGGCTGACAATTGGCGGCGTGGCAATGATTTCCGATGAGCAGGGCCGGGCAGATGGAGATTCTGGCCAAGCAGGACGCACGTATATCGGTTAGGGACAGTGCGACAAAGGGCAAGTCGCATCCGGCATTTGTGGCCGGCGGTCACACGCGGATTCCGTCCGATTTCCCTCGTTCCACCCGATAATTTTGCAAACAGCCGTTCAACCCCGATTCTCGCCTTCTCCTCTGTTCGTGGTTTGTATTTCGCTCCCTTCTCTTGGACAACGTATCTCGAAGCAATACAAGGAAATCCCGCGAGGATTTCCTTTAACCACGGAATTGCTCGCAGAATCGTCTACTTCCGATTTTAACGAGGAGATACGCGGGACAATCTATTCATATACGTGCAGAAATAGTAAAAGTAAATTATTTTTATAGATAAAAAATTGTGATAGTTTAAAAGCGATTCTAATCGAGAGGCTTGAATAATATATAATAGATTTTGACGAAAATGACGAAACTTTCTCAGCTTTTATGCATGCATTTTTACTGCGTTGCGATGCGCTTGAGTATGCTGGAATGCCAATAAAAAGACATTAATGAGTGCAAATGAATTCATATATTGAGCTTGGAAGAGAAGGTACTTCAGTGCTGTGGCTGGTGGAAAAACAAGACATGACAAAACAATTGAAAGGATATGAATGTTTAATATCTAAATTCTTTCACTATTTTCGTCTGTTTGAAAACTAATATTTGTCCCTTCAATTCTCGAATGTAGAATCTCGAATTCTATTTATAATTGAGCCCCTTAATTGACAAGTGGCATAAATCCAAAATTAGGAAAAATGTGTTTGTCATGGAAGTAGAAAGTATTAAGAATGTTTGTTTTATCTATCAATTTAATTTATTTTTATTTTATTTTTATATTCATAAAAAATAAAAATCTATTTTACATCATAAATAAAATGACCATAAAAAAAGCTGGACTTAAGTCACTATTCTAGCTATTTCTAGCTTTTTTTATGGTCACTTTATTTATTATGTAAAATGGATTTTTATTTTTTATGAATATAAAAACAAAATAAAAGTAAATTAAATTAACAGATGTAAAACAAATATTCTTAATACTTTCTACTTCTATAACAAATGCATTTTTCCTAATTTATGCCACTTGTCAATTAAGGGGCTCAATTGTATTTCTATGAAAAAATGATGCTGAAAGGTATGATTGATAACTAAATTTGCAATCAATTTGATATTCATTACATCACATTTGTAATCGCGATTCAATTGAGATGCTTACAAAAAATTGGTGATGGATGGTTATTGATGATTAATTGAATGATTACTAATTACAGTCTATAATTCTACTATATAATATTTTCGAATAAAACGTAAAACAATAATTCCCCGTCTGCGAAATTGTGGAGTCAAGACACATTGAGTCTTTATTACACCAAAAGAGAAAAAGAAACAGTAGAAAAAGACGTTTCAGACGCGGCGCGATTAAAAAGCATAGAGTAGCCCAGCCGGACGAAAGGATCGAAACGTTTCGATATCACTGCCAGTAATTCCTTGTGGTCAATCATTTTGCAATCGCTGTTGTCTCCTATTTCGTAAGAAAGAAGTACATTTTTCTAAGATAGCTGGATAAGTGTTGTCTGCGTGGCGGGACAGAAAGATGCTTTCATAAAGCGGTGCTTTTCTTTTTGCGTTTTCGTCTGCGAATCCAATTCTTCCTTCTCCTCTGGTACCTTCACTTTTGTTCGGTTGTATCTATTCTCTTACCTCATCCTTCTTCCAGTCGTTATTTCGCTTTCGAGCATCCTCGAGGATGCGACCATGGATCCTTCACCCACATTTTTTACGAGTTTAATTTTTCTCACTGCAGAAGAAGTTAATTTCTTTTTACTTCTTAATTGGTGCGCATTTAAAAATGTTGCAAGTGCATAAAACAGGAACTTGCGAGAATATCTATTTCTAAACTAGTTGTCACCAAGGAAAAGAAAATTTTTAATACAGGATTATAAATATAATTTATTATAATATTTCCTTTTAGATTTCTTGTTCTTTAAAACAAGAAATATTATAAATATACTAAAAAAAGATAATGAAAATTCGAAAGAGTTAATTGTTGAATATGTTCATCTAATAATTTATTTACAAATTTATGAACACACGTCGTATCGTCAAATTTAAATCGCCGTAAAGCGTTATCTCGCAGCTGCAAAAGCGCTCCTTGCGAAAGGAGCTCGCGCTTCTCTCTCGGGAATTCGCTCGGAGAACATTCGGGCGAGAATTTCTGGTAGCTGATGGGAAGGATAACTCGTCCCCAAAGTGCAGTAACCTCGGCGAAGGAGTCTTGGGTCCCTGCCTCTCTCTCTCTCTCTCTTTCTCTTGTCTGCATTGCGCGTGCAAGAAGGCCTTATGACCCATGCAAAATGGATGCATTCCGCTCGAGCCGAGCTGCATCTTTTTCGCCTCCTTCGTTGAGTTACCCACTAAATCGAGCATACCTATAAACCAAAAGCGCGGAATTTCATTTGAATCTTTCGAGATTCAAAACCTCACCCATCTTTCTCACACCTTTATTTCCTCCGAAACGAACAGATAATGAGAATACATCTCTTTCGCTGCAGCTTCCAAAATTTGCAAAGTCAAATTTTTAATTGATCACTCTCATGTGACTCATCGACTCTCATTTACACTTGCTACAATTTAACATTAATTTTATTTTAAGTTTGAATTATTCATAATGTGCTTCTGTGTTAAATATTATTCGACTTGAATAATTTCTCCATTATATCAATACAATTTGTTCAATCATCAAAAAATATTCTTTTGATCAATTGCAAGAATGAGATTTCATATTATCAATTCATATTTAATTTATTTAATTTGTGTAAATCCAATTAACTTTGTAAAAGCATATACTGAAAAAAAGAGTGATTGCATTAATAGAAATTTGGGAAAATGAACAAATCAAAGTTTTCTAATTAAATCTATTAAAATTCTAATCGAGATAATCAGATGTCCAATTATGATGATTAGAATTCTGGTTGATGTGATTAGCATTGGTTGATGAGCATATGCCGGTTCGTTCATTTTTAATCAGAAGTTTTTCTCATTGTGTGTGGCATATCTTTTCTATTCATTCATTCGTTCGATTATTTTTAAGACAGAAGTAATTACCTAAGAGGCAATTAATCGAAGATGGATCGTAATTGCAAGCAATTTGCCGGAATCGGTTGGCATAAGGTTAAGCAGCTGCTTGTAATATATTATTTAAACGAAAGCTTGAAGGCCGCAGGCCCGCAAATAGAATGAAGCGAGCGGTGATCGAGTACCCCTATGCGTTTTCTGAGGGTGCCACATAGGCGGGTGGTAGTAGTTACATCCGTTTCAGAACCAGGAAAACATCCCCCTCAATGAGACGATGTGGTTACGTAGTTACTTCTCTCCCCGGCACTGTTCTCTTGACTGTACTTACGTGTCTCGAACAGGTTACAAACGACGGGCGCAGTATTACAACCCGCAAATTACGGAGCCCCCCATTTGTCCCCTCCCCCTCCCCCCGCTCGTTTCTCTGACTGCAACACAAATATGCTGGTCCAAAGCTGGTGGATTACACGGTTGACTGTGAAAACTGGAAACCTCCTTCCCGTCAGCCTTCTCTCTTTGAACGCGCAGACATTTGACATCTTCGGGATATATTAAGAAAGAATATCTTAATTAATTAGTAAACCAAGTAGGTTAATTTTTAAGGTAGGTTAATATTTAAAAGATAATCGTGAAAGTAGGATGCATTAATGTAACTGTATTTATACACGGAAAGAATGATTTTGCTGAAAGATCTAAAATTTTGGATAGATGTAAAAATAATTTTGTTGAAAACTCAAACAATTGCTATCAAGATTGCTATAGAATATCAAAATTTATTTGTAGCACTGGTCATAACTTTTTACAGTTTCCAATATATAATAATTATTTTGATGATCCATTAAAATTATTTTCAGATTTGTATTCAACAAAATTTTAGATCTTTCCGCAAAATTCCGTGTAATAAAAAAGTAATTCTTTTTAACACTAATAAATATAATAATATAGTATAAGAATAATATATGAACAATATTATAATATTTTTACAATGACTTTTCATAATAATGACAAAGATTAAATGTAATTGACTTTCCGGGCGAATGAAAATTTGAATGTCAGGGAAAAAACACGTGATCACATGTGGAAGCTAAACGGAGGAGGTAGTTCTTCCGTTCATAAATTACAATATTCGTGAGCCACCCTCGTCGTTAAGCGAATGCGTGTTTCCCGTCGCGCGGTGGCTACGTGTGAAATTCATTTACGGAATTAATACCGTGGATTTGCTAAACGAAGAATTACTGCGTGTCCCGCGTTCGCCTTAATTGCGCGAGCAATACTATTTGCATCGGGTTTGAGATTGGTTCATTTTACACTATTAATTTTTTACTTTCGAATTACCGTATATAATTAATTAACATGTTCATGTCATCAGAGCTTTCTCAATTCTATTTATAATTATTTATGATTACTTTTTTATAAATTATTTTTTAAAATATTTCTTACGTGCTGTTAGGAATTACGTTATTATTTAAATTAGTCAACTCATAAATTATGTTAAATTAAAAGAAAAAAATAATGTATATAAAAATATAACATTTGTTTAAATATATAATTAATTATAAATGGTTTTTTAAAAGTATGATTGTCCATTTATCATTTAATTTTACATTATACGTTATGATATATTTATAATGAGTCATAAACATCATTTTTACGATGATAAATAGCCGCATGTAAAAGTTTCATTTTGCGCCGCGGTTTAATTTTCCGGAACGTTGAACCCGCAGGATGTTGCTCGCGTAACCAAAATCCTCATTTCGCCCAGAGGCGATCCTTTTCACCTCCTCGGCCCGTAATAACGCAGGAGTCTGCGTATTACGTCGTTTGATTAATTAATTTACGCCGATGAAGCATCGGATTACTAACCCTCAGGGCTGCAAGCTTTTCCTTGCCTCGTCTTCTTCGCGAAGAAACGAAGTAAACAAACGATTCCATCCGCTTTTCCAGTTGCCATTATACACCTAATGGTGTTAACATTAACCGTGACAACAGTTGCGCAGACAAGCAAATAATTGCATCGTGTAAATTTGCTAAACGGCGTGACTGCCGGTTCATACAAAGGTACATCTTAATTCTCTCGAAATGGGCTTTTCATTGTTTGAAAATTGTGTTCATATAACATGTTATTCTCTAAATGATTTCATTTACTCTATTATCATTCTTGAAATTTTCTAGCAATTTAAGTTATATAGCAAAGAAATCTAAATTCCGTTTATTTTCATAAAATATTAACATAAACCAAGATTTATTAGATATTGATTTTATAAAAACTCGATATATGATGATTATGACAATTTTAATTTTAAAAAATAAAAATAATATATTTATTATATAAAGATATTTTTTTCACATATATATATAAAGCTTATATAGATTTTTATCGTTGTATAAACAACTTTATAAATTATTATACGCTAATCTTTTATTGACAACAATAAAAATGGCTTTACAAAATGAAGAAAAGTTTGCGATAAGAAAGACAAAGGAATAGTCTCTACTGTACCGTTGAACACTATTCTTGAGATAACAATGAATAATTGAAGAAGAGACTCCGAAGGGGAGGAACACGCGAGGAGACGTCTAGTATGGGAAACTACTTTCGGTGTTAGAAGGGTAGGAGAAAGCATCGTATTCACGAGAAGCACGAAGGTACAAGCATTAATTTTTGCGAGTGTGAGACTCGAGGGACGAGTTGCATCCACGATGCATCCCGGAAGCTGCACCGTATTTTATGCGTGAGGTTTGCAAGTTTACATTACCAAGAGAGGATCTGTTAGTTTCGGTAAAGTAAAGGTTTATAGGGCGGCGAGAAATGTAGAAGTATTCGCGCTACAGCGTTATAAATGGCCGCAACAACTGCAGTTGGTCCTAATAGGTAGAATTACTACAATATTCTTCAGTACGCGTATTAAACAGAATAATCATGTATAAGTGTCATGGAACAAAAAGGAAAGGGCATACAAAATCAGCACAAATTCTGGGATTTTTTTCAGTATTAAGTATTTATTACATACAAGCATTTTTTACAATATGAAGTATTTGTTTCTTTAGACATGACTGGTGATATTTAGCATTTTTTTCGTTATTGTATATTTAGAAACATTCTCTCGTATTCTATTTAATTACCATTATTATTAGGTATTCTTATAGAATAGTTTTAATAGAATCTCTCTCAACCAAATCTAATAAAAATAGTATAAGTGTACACGTGACGCAGGGATAATATACGGTGTCCAAACGATTAATAAATATTTAAAAGAAGAACTAATATAAATAAGTTTCATACAATAAGTCGTAACGAATCGGGCGTTTCCAAGTTCGTTACAGTTGAAATTTTTACAAGACAAACGCAGAAACAATTTCTCATATAAGAACGGGCGATAAAACGTGTCAATAAATCTGTCACTTTGCATGGTTTCAGACTGTGTGTATACGCTTTTCTTGCTCGATTTTCTTTTTAGTGATCGGGACATTTTCGGCGTATGAACAAGTGACTCGCGATGCAACTCTGTACAAATACGTTCGCTCTAACAACTCTCAATAAAAATATATATTAATCGTTCATAAGAAAATATATTGATCATTCGCGAATGTGATAGAATTTTTCCTGGCGCCCGAAAAATAAGTCGCAAATGCGAACAAAGAAAAATCTCGAATTTAAAAAATTATTAACGAGAAAATTTGAATTTTATAATACATATCAGTTCGATAAATCCTCTACGCCGATTATGATAAAATGTGAATAAAGTAAAGAGCGAGGGGAAAAGGGAGATAAATCTCGCGCGTAAATGTACGAGAAAAATTGAATAACAAACAAATTTGTACACTAATCCTATCATTTTTCTAATGTCGACGTTTCTCTCGATCATATTTTTCGAACAAAATCAGAATAACAGAAATGCTCGTTTCTCTATTCTTGTTATAAATAATTTGTCAAACACTATATCGTGAAATAGGGCGAGCGCAAAATATAAAGCATGCTACCGATATTATTCCACGTCTCAGAATTTTTATGTTGCAAATAATGACAAGTAAAACTCACTTTTTGGACGTTGCAGCGATATTCGCTTTTACGTTATGCATTAACGTTGCGGTATCGATCGTATTTACCTTCATCGAATAAAGTGTAATTAAATCCCATCCATAGTATCTCTCGCATAACAATTCTTACAATTAACGTTACTAGATCGTCACTCACCGTTAACTTATGCAGCGGCTATCTCACAAAGCAATCAGCATTATCGTCTTCGTCATCACAGCTAGAAAATTTATGCACGATCCGCGAAAAAAACGTAACGATAGTGAAGTCTAGCAAATACCTAGAATATATACCAATGTTAAGTAGGCCCTCTAAATGAAATACGAAGAAGAAAAAACAGTAAGATTGCTTGACTAGTGAGCGCACGCCCCAAAATCTGGTATGGAAGAAAAGTTTTTTCTTTTTCTATCTACTTTTCCCCATCTCGTATCTGCAGAATGTCTCTTATGAATCTCCTATTCAAGAATGCGCTTAGATCTATTCATGAAATTATTATAAGATAGTACCACGCTACGTTATCTTATATGTTAGGGACATTCTCTAATTCATCGTTTTGGCAGATACGTTCTCAGCGTTTGATCTGACTTCTATTTTATCTCTCTTTTTCTTTTACATCTTGTATGTTTATTCGTCATTTACTCTCCGTGCAATTTCCAATTTTGTCATCTCTATTGATTAACGCCTCAAAAATCTTAATTGTAATCTACACACGCATGTATATGTGATAAGGGCGAAGTCGTGTGTGTATATGTGTGTTGCGTGTGTATGTGAGAGAAAAAAAATAATTTCATGTCGATTCGTTATCGTAAAATATGTCTGTGTGTGTAATGAACATCTGAAAATGATGTGTTACAAATAGGCCTCAATCCCCTTCCTTTAGAAAGTTACATTTGTCTAATAGCGTACTACGACACACAGATTGAGTGTCCATACTTGCTGTTGCGTAATAATAATCAATTAACATTATATATTATTTTACATTTCCTTCTTCCCGGTGACGACGCTCAGAGCTCGGCATGATTGTGAGGTACGGGGATAGTCTTTGCGCCCTCATTCTCGCTTCACCGAGATATCCCCTTTACACATGATACGTCGCGCGACGGCGGTTATTTACATTATCATAAACAACAACGTCTCGTTCCGAATGCTACCGCTCGCTATGAGCAATTCGATTGCCCAACTGCTCTTTTTCTGTTCGTCCGGGAACGTTTAAGAGACATCTTATGATAGTAGATCTGCGGAGAAAAACAGAGACAGCATTTATTCAGGAGTCTATTATCCAAGTATTTTCGATTAAAATGATATATTAGTCCATTTATAGTTGTAATATGTAGGTTCTATAAAATCGCGATTCCAGTTTTCTTTATTAAACAAAATTCAATAATTAAAAATGCAATAAAGACTTTGATTTACATACCTGGTACTTGATTGTTATCCTGTGGCTTGTTGATGAAATTGTCCTGGAACGGATTAACATTGGCATTAGTGGCAGCGGGCACGAACCCCATCGGAGTAAACGGCATCGCCGCCGGATTCAGATTGGAGTTGAGAGTATCCTCATTCGCCAGATTAGGCGTCAGTTCGAGTATCGGCCCGGTATCGTAGCCGGTACTGTTACTCAGAGTATCGAAGTCCGACAGGTCTAACAGGTTGTTGGTCACGTTGTTTTGCTTGCTACAAAACGAGCCAAATGAAAAACATAGAAAGACTAAGTTGATAGCCAGACATACGGATTAGGGACTACGACTTAAGCGACTATTTACGATCACTAACACGGAATCGCCGCCGCTAAATTAGCTAAGCCGATTGCGAACGATTCATTAACACCTTCAGTTGAATCACTAAAATGAAATGAAACGGATTCGGATTTTGTCGGATAGGAACATAGTTCGCGATTCTAGGTACATCTAAAAAACGTCATCAACTGAATGATAGAAAGCTAGATAAAAATAACTAAATAACGCATCGGATAAATATAAAGCGCTTATGCGTCAATTGTTCTGCGTCATTGATCATATAACTGCTTCTCAAATCAGACTTTAAATGCCTTGAGGGGTAACTATTTTGATATATAACTATATAAAGAACTATTATAAGCGATGAAGTCTGATAGAAATTGCTTTTATGCGTAGCAGTACTAACCAAGAAGGTTGACAACCTTTTGCGGTCCTTTGTAGTATCCAATATATATATATATATCTTTTGTCTGCTTTTGACCGAATAGAAAAATTTAAATATAACCAATATATTTACGTATATTATTCTGTTGTTGGATCGCAACAGGTTTCTGTTTAAATAACTACGGGAATCAGTTAGTTAAATTGATATACACATGTCAACTGTGTAACTATAATAATCATAGCTTGCTAGAACATATTACAGCAAAACAGCAAATACAGATCTAATTACATAAAAAATTGAATCACATTCGATCGAATCACACTCGTCGGATTAAGATATTAGAGAAGAAAATTCATGCCACGTTTGGTTTCTTCTTCTTTCGTTTATTTTCCTATACGGGTACCTTTGTGGAGGATTCGTGGATGTGGTGTGCGTGAAGAGACGTTTTCTCACGAAAAAGTACTATATCGGAAAATGTGGAAGTAAATAGTACATAGCAAAAGTAGGCAGTAAGTTGACATATATCGCGCTTGGTATACAATACACACAAGCATGAGGAACTCAGACAATCATTGTGCAAGGAAAAGAACAAGCCACACCATATCAACGTTAGTTAACATGCATTGGTGATTTGTTACGAAAATCAGTCGCACTTACGGTACACAACTGGTCAATAAATGGAAGAACACTTTTTATTAGTACCTAATTGGAGGAAAGATCAAAGAGAGATACTCAGCAAAGATGATATTTACAAATTATTATACTATATACTTATTATACTATGAAAATGTTAGTTGCATTTAATGTAACTGTGATAAGTTATTGTTTTGTTACTTTGCAAAAGTCATGTTAGCATTATTCATCCTTGCTGAGTTGGTATATTGTGAAATCACAAAACGAAACTTTTCGATGACTCATTAGATTTATGCCGTTTGTTTCTCTTTACATTATATATACTGAGATTTATTTGTCCTATGTGATTTAACACTAAATGTATTCTGCAGTTTTGTTAATATTTTTCTTAATTTCATATTTTTGTGTACGATATTACATAACGTTCTTCCAACTCGTTCACATAATACCTAATGACGATCGAAGTACGCGATTCTCGTTATCTTAGACAATCTAGCTAAAAATAGTATGTAAATTTGTCGTTAATACATAGCTGAATATCAATTATAAAATATATGTAACTATTACAATAGGTGATATACAATATACATTCTCATATTTGCAATCTCATTATCACCGCGATAGTAATGTTAGTCTCATAATTTATTATTGATTAATATGTTGCTAATTGTGCAACTAATCATATCATAAACGGTGAGTCGCAATGGCGTGCTTATTATGCTCGTCAACCGTTATTCTGACTACTTTTGCAATGTACAATACGCATGGGTTACTCAGAATATTTGCATGAAGCGATAAATGTTCGGTGAAATTAATTTCGATAGGCAGTTCCTTCCTATAGATGTCTCAGGAAAGCGCAGTATATAAACTTTTTTACTAAATAACTGTTTATTATAATAATGTACATATTGTTTATTTGCTACAACAATATAACAAAAAATTGTCATTCTTTAATTAATTGCAAAAAGAAAACAGAAATATTAAGAAAAAAAAATATATACTTTAAAAGTATATACATATTTTTACTTCTTTATGATCAATTCTTACATAAAAATTTCATTTCAAAATTAATATTACCTATAAAATTTTATTGATTCAAAACATTTAAACTTATTTACTAGACAACTTTTAGTATTTTGAGTTGTATCTTTGCTGCAGCAAATGAGCGATATATACATATGCGCACACACTCATATATATATATATATATATATATATATATATACATATATATATATACACACGATATAACTTTGAAATTTCAATTATAACTTAATTCACTTCAATAGTGAACCGATATTACAAGACACAATTATAAACAAGACAATTTATTATATATACAATGCCTTTCATAATAAAGCTTTTAAGAATACATCTAACAATTTTACATTCAACCATAAATACAAGTTCAAATAATTGCCATTTCAGAATCTGATAGAATCCCTCTTGCCGGTTCGGAATCTGATAGAACCCCTCTATGTATGTGTACAAATCTAAAATTCGAAATAATCAATCTGTTTATGGTGCGATAATAATTCATTGTGATTTATCACTACATTATAGAATTTTTATCACACCTATTTACAAATAAAAGCGTACAATATTTAATTTAATATATTTGGCGTGTCACGTATTCTCTATAGCTTTAAATTATACAGTGTACTCAAGAAATCTTTACGGAAATTTTCTTTTTAATAGATGCCATAGTAATATTTGATTTCTTAATTTTCTGTAACGCGTAGATGGTTTTATCATGTATAATGATGATGGTATATCATGTATAAGAATTTTATATGTTTAATTCATTTTATGTGCAATATTTAAAAGTTGATCCTTTTATTGCGGATTAATCGGATGTGTGTATGATATTTATTTAACATTTAGTTCTTTTTTCGATCGAGTAACCATACTGTTGACTTTGTGATAATCAGTTCATTTTAATTAAATAGTATATTGGCTAGTATCGTGCAAATTACTTATGCCCTATACAAACGTAAGTGATATTGCACTTTATCTATCTGTTTCATAGTTATTTCACAATTAATTATTAAATTAATTTTTAATTAATTAAATACAATAGAAGATTGTGTTCAAAAGTGTTTATTTTTCTTATCATGCTTAAAAGATACTTTCGCTGTTACGTAAAAAAATTAAATTTCCTTGATGTTACACTCTTGCCTTCAATGTATTTATTTTTGGATGTATTTTTCAATCGTATAATAAAATTTTAGCAGCGTATGTTGCATCTAAAATTGATCTTGAACGCTTTTCAATCACGTCGAAAATTATATGCTTCAATGCTTAATTAAATGCTCGTTACCGCAAAAAACAAGTTGTTACTATGGTATATTATTGTCCATCTAACGAGAAAAGACGCATATGTTTTTAACTCTCGGTCGACGAAGGTATAACACGTTTACGATTCCGTGGTTTAGAATTGGTATACTTACACAGTGGCATTGTCCAGCGTAATCGATTGACTGTTGATACTATTTCCGTGATTCGTATGATGACCGTTCAATTCTCCTTCAACGTTACCCTGATTATTATCCAATACGATTTTATTTTCGTTAATGCCGTTGCTATGTGTCGTGCCATTGTGCACTATATCAGGTGCAGGTACACTGTTTTCTGTGTGATGCGCCCGTTGTTCGCCGCTGATAAATTGCTGAGTCGCCTCGGAAATTAAACTAGCTGTCATGACGTCGTCACCTTTACCGTCCGGCATCGGTTTATTCTCGTCGGTAGGGCTATCTTCTTTTAGCTTGTCGCCATCACCGCCTTCTCCCTGTACATATTTGTTGTAAGAGATTATTTAATTTTATCAATTAATTTATTAATTTATATGCAAACTTCAGTCTGGATGAATTTTGCTCCAATATAATTAATTTGAATAATTTTTTAATTTAATAGAAACATTAATATATTTATATAAATGTTTCTAATATTACCTTGGTAGACGTATTAGTTTGATTTTTGCCTCTAGTCCTAAGCATAATCGCCTCGACTCGTTTACGTCTAGCATTGCGCTCCTCTTCTTCCTTCTTAAGCCTCTCAGCCATCTCGATTCGTTGCCTGTAATTTAAATATATTGATATTTCATCATGTAATCTATTATTAATTTTCCAAAAAATAAAGAAGGAGAAGATTCTAAACCAACTTTTCTGCTTCTTCTCTCGCTTTGCGTTCTGCTTCTTCTTTTTCTTGTTTCTGGCGAGCTTCCTCCTCTCTTTTTCTTCTATCTTCTTCCTCACGACGTTTAGCTTCTTCGATTGCCAATTGCAATCGCTGTTCCTCGGCTTCTCGAGCTTCATTAGCTAAGCGTATAGTTTCTTCCTCCAGACGACGTTGCTCTTCTTCCTCCGCGCGCAATCTTTCAGCTTCTATACGTGCTTCTTCCTCCTACGGAAATTGTTATACATAAGACGCGAACAGATGTAAAAGCTAAATTGGTCTAATTAAATTGATTTTGTAGATGGTATGTACCTGTCGCTGGCGCTCCAATTCCGCTTCTCGTTCCGCTTGTTCTCGAGCTAATCTTCTACGTTCAGCTAAAGCGGCTTTTGCTTCCTCTTCGGTGGTGATTCTGATTTTCGCGATCATTGAAGCTGTAAAGAATCATTAATATAGATAAATATTCATCATTAAATCAAGAGTTTGTCACAAATCATTCGACATCGATAAAATTTTGATGAATTATACCTGACATGTCAACTTGCTCGTCCATTTCAGCTTCAAGCTTAATTTCAGTCATCTCTGGCGATTTCTTCTCCTGTTTGTTTTCTTCCTTTTTAGCAATTTTCGACGGTTCTTCCGCAATAGCACCTGATAGATTCTCTTGCATTAAATTAGTTTCGTCTTTGACTTGTTTGCTTGCCGACACAGGTTCTGTCCCTATCTTTGTATCATTAGTTATAGATTCGACAATATTCGCTTCCTGTTAGAAAAAAATGAAAATGAAAATTTGAATATATCTTTTACTACGTAAAAATTATATATTGAAATTTACCTGTGTCTTTTCGCTACCCTGATCCTTCTTTTCCTCATTTTTATCCTCCGATTTCACATTCTGCGTCTCTTTATTCTCATCCTGCTTTATGATCTCCACGTTAGTTTCGCGAATGAGTGGTGCGTGCTCAGCTCCGGGACTCTGCAGGGGTGTCGCTTTCGGAGTTATTCGCGGTGATGACTTGGCGTTCTTGATTAACTTCTCCGTCGGCTTTCTCACTTCCGCAACTTTGGGTATAGAAGGTTTCTTTGGAGTGCTATGGACCTTTGGCAGTGGTGGCTTTGAATCCTTCGTTAATTTCGTGTCCACCAGATCTGCGATAATGAGAACGATCGGGATATTTTCTATTCTATCGCATATGAAGCTTCTCGGGTACATACATTTACAGTATTTACATGTGCAATTCTAACAATTGTGAACAAAAATAATATATACAAGAGGTGGAAATAGAAATTTAAAAGCAAAATTTCATTAAAAAGTAATAAAATATAAATTTCGTAAAAAAAAGAAATAAAATATAAATTTATACAAAAATATATTGTTCAAGAGAAGAAAAGATATACGAAGAAAAAAATTTCGAATAAAGCCGAGATGTCGTTAGACATGTATACATGTATCCTTGTATATCCTTTCAGGATATTTGGATTACAGGCATAAAAATAATTTTTATATTTATCTCCTTTTCGACCTAACTCCAACAGTAGTGTAGTACAATCTTCTGTAGTGCTCTACAATCTTCGTTAATCGAGGATTCAGTTTTGATTAATTGTTTTTCTTTTCTTTTTTTTCTAATCCCTTCGCTGATCCTCGGATGATGTAAAAGGGATGCTGTAGGGAGGAGAAGTAAAATGGGCATGCTCACTGTGTTTCTCTGTGACCGAGACACCGGTACCGGCAATAGAAGCAGGTCGCGGTCGGCGCGACGCGGCCGTACGGGTACGCAGATTGACGTTACTGCTGCCCACGCTGCTGGCACTCTGTTGACTCATGGAGCTGTGCGGTCGGGACGGGCTGTTGGGTGTCACTTCGCCGCTGCGGATACCTACGCGTACCCACCCAAGGTAAGTAATTTGTTTGATCTTTTCGATGGAAACTTGAACGCGATCGCGTAGATCTTTCGATAGAGAAGCACGGCGGTGCAAATGAATTTCTCGTTTGTACTTTTCACACTTTGCATATTGAGATCGTTTCGCGCTTGTGACGTTGTTGTGACGAACGCGAGGTGTAGCAGGTGAACAAGAAACACAAGCACCGCCACCGACGTTCAAGTGCAGTCCGTGAATAAAAAAAAAAAGAGAAGGAAAAGAATACAGTCGAAATAAAAGAATAAGCCAATACAAATAAGAAAAATTAAGCCAACAGAATAAGGAAAAATAAATTATAATCGCACAAAAAAGAGTGAACTGAAAATAAGAATAAAAAGTAAATTAATTAGGAATAAACTGCACACCAAATACGAATATATACATTTATAATACTAAGTGAATTGCAAGATAAGTTATATAGCGATATAATAAGGTATAAAAACGTGCAGCTTACCGGGATGTTAGCTCATACCTTCACCTGTGGTACCGAAAAGCCGTTGAAGAGATCTTCCTCAGGAGCGTTTTGTTAATCAATTCGGAAGTCAAAGAGCCGGCTGCATCAAAATCGCGTTGACAATGCTTAATTAAATTCTCTTCCTTTATATTATTAATTTAGCCGTTCTTTAATTAATGCAGATTATTGATACAATCGGCTCTTGATGTTAAAAGTGACAAAAGAGTCTGCCATCAAAATATAATATTAAAAAGTATAGAGATCGAGATTCGAAAATCGATGGGTTAATTATCTTTGAGAAAGTATTATAATAGATAGAAAAAAAGTTAGAACAATTAATATTTCGCGACTTGAAATTAGAAGAAGAACATCTTTACTTTTATGTTCACGGCGTGAAATAAAGTTGGTCATCCCGATTGACTTACAAAGACTCCTTTTCACTTATTCATACATGTGTGCACCCAACTCTGATTGAAGTTTTCTTGTTAAGACAGTGAGTGCATTCATGTGCTGTATTTTGATTCAACTTTGATTTATGAGATCATTTCCCATTTTATTGAAAACCATTTTATACCAAGCTTACGAAGCTTGTCATTAAGCAATGATCAGTTTGACTATATACAGTGACAGAAATTGACTAGAAAATTAGTACGAAGCGGGTGATTAATTATTCTGAGAAAAGCTACAATGTTGATCGGAGAAAGTTATATCGCATAAAGAGGATATTGAATATTACGAGATAAATTGATAAAACTGTAGTTTTTATATATAAAAAGAATGTGATCTATATTATTGAACTATCTCTTAACTATAATTATACTGTATAATTATCATCTATAATTATACGATTAAGGATAGACCTCTACACTTTCTTAATAACAAAGAATGGAAAAACTATCGATTTATTTCTTCGGAAATCGTGGGAGATACTTTTGCTATGTACAGAAGCTGAATTTAGTGAAGGATTCGAAGTAGTCGAGTTGAGTGCACAGTGACACTTACCTTGTTGCTGTTGGGTCTGCTGGTACTCGCGAGCCTTTCGGCGTAGTCTTTCCGCGCGGGTAGGTCTGGGCATAGGTGCCGCGCCCGGTAGCGTGCCCATGCTACGCGAGTTATCGGAGCGTTTTAGACTCTTGGCTCCTCCGGGCGCGGCCAAGTGCGACATGCTGCGACTCATGCTAGAAGCGCTCTGCAGAGGCTGGCTTTGCTGTTGTTCCGCCAACGTGCCGAGTTGTTGCTCGGTCGTGCGTTTCCTAGGCTGCGCCAGCTGATCCAGCCTGGACATGGAGTAAGTCCTACCTGGCGAACGTGTGAAGGCCTTGACGCTGGAGCTGCGTGCCGTCGACGGTGGGCCGTCGCGCGGGGACGGTATCGTCGGCATGAGGTCGGTGCGTCTCCTGTTCACACGTAGGTAAACCGAGGTTGGGGTGCTGGGCGTGCCACCGTCGCTATCATCACCTGCAAAGAATCTCGCTTAGGGTGTCGCCCGTACTGCGAAACGAGCGACGTCCATCGATTCGTGGGGAACGCGACGCGGCTCGCTCGATGGAGAAGCACACTCGAGTAAAGAGTTTCTCTGACGCGCCAACTCGGTCGCATTCAGATTCTCATCTCTCTTTTTTTTTTGCTATTTCTTTGCGGTTGTATTGCTTTTCATGCTGTGGCGTGTGGGAATGATGCGGAGGAGTACACTGAGAGAGATTTTATTTGGAATTTCATAGCTGTAAAGTACAATATATTCGCGTTTGCTTAAAATTTTAATGTGATAAAGAATTATATTTGATATAAATAATTGACAAAAAAAGAGATTTTTATTAATAAAGAAATATATATTTAAATATATTTAAATATATTTTTGAACGATTTATTTGATAAAAAATATATTCTCTCAACGTACATAAATCATGTATTAAAGCACATGTAACTATTTATAAATATCAAATAGGTATCAAATTTAATGTGCATATTTTATATACACATTAAAAGAAAATACATATATTACGATATTTTTTGTAAATAGCACATAAAAAACAACATTCAAAGATAACATTCAATTAAATAGAGTTAATCAAACAAATTCTAAAAACAGCAAGAAACCCATCTATGCAAGCGATAAACTTTATACTATTGACGATTGTAAGTTTACGTCAAATTAACTAACTAACGTCATTAATTGAGTTAGATTTTCACCGCCGTACTTTGTTACAACGTGCAATAATATTACTCTATCTTTTATTACTAAACTACAATTTAAATTCTATTATACAGTAAATTATCAAATATATCTTAAGTTATGTATGTAATTGTTAATAAACTGATAGTTAAACGTTGAATTGCGAGGTATATGCTTTAATGAAATAAATGAAAAATTGATTGTGACTGATAATCGTCCTAGATCGCATTCGCGACGAATTCATTAAGAAATAACGCTGAGCTAAGTATTAATTAACGTACTACGAATTAACAAATTAAAGGTTCGGCTTGCAAAATGCACGTTGCAACTAAATATTAATAGTGTCTAGTGATTAGTTCGTGTCAGTAACGAAATTAATAGGAATCACATACGGATAGGCAAACTAATTATTGCGTGATATTGATTACCACATGGTTTCACTCACAAATTGTAAAATCCATCTGATACCAATATCATGCAATCGGGAAGGAGCTACGGAATGAGAGAAAGTGCGCGAAATATGTTCTTATACGGTGTTAAATGAACGTTACATGCGTTGATAGAGTGTATTGTGAAGTAAATGAAAAACGTAATGGCGTAGAACACGAGAGAGAAAAGGAGAGAGTCCGACGAGAACAAGTGCTGCTAAACAAAACGAGAGAGAGAGGTAAAGGATCGACAATATTCATGACGAACAGAAACGGATCTCTCCCGGCTTTCTTGCAGGCTTCTGAGAGATCAGGACTCACCACTGGCAACCCGCTGAATCATGGGACGCCTAGTGTCGCTATCGGACTTATCATCGACGGCAAAGATGTCAGTTGTGGGGGGCAGAGAGAGGCTGGCTCTCTTATGCTTGGCAGGAGTTAAGGGGGGATCGGGGCTAGAATTCCAATTGAACACCTCGTACATGGACGAGGACATTCTCATATCTGCGAACAAACCATTCAACGCAACGCAAATATTAGGTGTTTCGCGAAAAGTCTTCTAAATAGGGCCGGGATAATGAGAAAAATAAGTCGGGAAAGCATAGGTATCAGCGTGAGTTAGATACAGTGCGAATCGCACACCCTGTTGCCTTCCCTTATTATTTTCCATACACCTCACTATGCAGAACCATCACCGGTAAGTCTAAATCATAAAAGGGACAGAAGTACAGAGAGGAAACGTAACCCCAACAATTAAAAATTATTTCCTGATATTTTAAGAAATCTATGTATCTTCCGTTTCCTTCCAGTGGTTACCAAAATGTTATTTCGTTAAAGAAAAAAAAGAGAATGTTTGGACAGAGAGGGAAGAATGTGTGGATGAAGATGTGATGTTTACAGAGTGAATACTATCCGAGCAATCTGTGTGTGCAGTGTAATATAATAGTAAAAATAAATGATATCGCGTAAAAAGCAAAACTTGCGATTTATATCGCGGGACTTCAAACGTTCTCAAGACTCGCTTGTGTAACCAATCTCAAGCTGAAAATACGTGAATTCGGCTGTCGTTTAAAGGAATATTGCCATAAGAGTGTACACAAAATAGGCTATAGAGAGTGTAAACCTGAAAGTAAAGAACCAAATATAAAAACTTATGCTATGGGCAAAATCGCGATACAGATTCTAATAGTGCTGGTACAATCGTTCTTTCATGCTTCGCGGTGTCGTCTTTGCAATTTCATACAATCACACGAAAACAATATTTTTTTTTATTTAAGAATTCAAAAAACGCAATTCAATTATTCAACCAATTTAATTTTACATAGAAGTAATTTAATCGCTTTAGTTATTAATTTCCATAATCATAATAATTCACATATTTTATTAAACACAATTATTTTTATTACTATTTACATTCCACATTATAATAATAGATACAACAATTTTACGCAGTGAACAAATTGAATTTTACAGCAAATATAAAATTTTATCTCCTGCGATGGAATCTTTTCTTACTTTGTAAATAGTAGTATCGATTATCACTAAGAAAAATATATCGTTATCAAAGGTATCGGAATCAAACCTGAAGTATAAGCCGCGAGTCGCTTTCTTTGTAACGTTTATTTGATTAGCTCTGAAAATCGACATGACATAGAAATATTTTAGAAGCGATGACGTGATTAAATGACACATTCCTCGTGAATCCGCGACAGAAAGAACGATTATAGGCTTGTACGACAAACATCAATCATCAATATATATGTCGGACGTTCGAGCAAATAGGGGTGGAGCAAGCAAATGGAAACGGGACGTGAATTCACCGATACGATTTATCCCTTCAGAACGTCAGATTTATCTCGCTTCAAAGAACAACTTTCACATCATTGCGAAAGACTTATAAAATACCGTCGTATATTTTATTACAAGATGACTTAACTGTCGTTAATCAGGTGCTTAATCTCAATCTTTCTCGTTATGCGATATAGCATGTATTAAGTATCCCGATCTGTATTTATACTCACATTGAAGTAAATCCGCTTCCGAGTCGCTCATCATGCGTGTTCGCATCAACGATTGTTGATTCGACGCCCGACTGAATTTTTTAGAGTAAATACTAATTTGCATTCTACCGGTGCACGGTGCAGAATAAATACCACGCGTGTATTATTTACCCGTCGTATCCGAGGAACGGAAAAGCCTTTAACGCTTTCAGCTGCTGCTGAGCTACTTCATATTACATATTTATGTTTTATGAGATATTTCTTATATATCACATTTCAATCTTCTCTCTGTGATAAATCACAGAATATTATTTACAAACAGTTGCCCGCACTTTAATATAAGAAAATTATACTGGGTTTTAGAAACATACGAGAGATTTATTTAATCAAAACTGAAATTGATCAATATTCGTGACGTAGATCAGAGAATAAAATTATCGTGCAAACATTGATTGAATCAAATTGCATTTTGTATATATATTGAGAAGAGAAACTATTCAGAAATATTCCAAATTCTTCGGAGTCTACCGGAGAATTCTCGATTGAGAATAGTTTATACAAAACAGAAACGAACAAATATGTAGAAAGTTTAACATCGCGCGCTGAAAGGGTTAATCGAATTTTCACGTGCGATGTGCAACTAACGTGCTCGCATCGCCTACTTGCCAATTGATATTTAGTGAACTTTGGTGAATTGACGTAATTCGATCGATCGATATTTGAAGAAACATATTGACTGACCTTCACCCGGTTTCCGGTCGAGTCCACCAGCGGAAGTAGCTCGTTTTTTGCTGCCATCCAGCTCCCTCTCGGAGGATCTCCTAGTGAGGGGCTGCGCAGCAGAAAACATCATGACATTGGTGGTAGAGGTGGCCCTGCGAGTACCCCAGAAGGTAGAGCCGCCGGTATCGGCGGGCTCCAGCATCCGCGGCGTGGAGCTGCCAAACGCGAAAACGATGTGCGACCTCTCATTCCTCTTCTTTGCCTCGATGCGTGCCTCCCTCTCCTGATTTTTACGGAGGATAGCCTCTCGTCTCTCTCGCTCTGCCTCGCATATCAGCCGTTTTCTCTCTTCGACTTGATTTCGTCTGTACAAAAAAAACGACAAAATATAAATGAATCTAATTTCAGACATAAAGTCTATTTTCTGTAGCTGAGCTAGTAGTATACATACAATTTTTTTGAAATTTAAAGTGAGATAGGTATATATTTGATATTTGGCGAACGCGAGAAAGAGAGTTCTAGTGCAATCTAGTGTAGGAAATAGACTTATAATTTCCGATGAAAGACTTATTTTTACAGATAAGAGACTAGATCATTTCCTATTTTACGTACAGATTACGTATTAATTCCTTTCAACCAAATATCAAGATACACGTAATTTAAGCGGAAAAGAATATACAAATTTGTTCTTTAAATTCTTGATCTAAAATCAACGAAATTATCAATTGGATCAATTGTAAAGTCCCTTAATTGCGGCATTTTTAAATCGACAAACCTGTCGTTATCACGCGATCTGAGTTCATCGATGCGTCTTCGTCGCTCTTCCTCGCGCTGTTCGCGGAAGCGTTGCGCGGCGAGAGCCTGCTGCCTAAGCTCCTCCAATTTCCGCTGCCGCTCCTCGTTCTGCCTCTCGCGGACGAGCTTCGCCCTGTCCAACTCCTTCGAGCTTCCCGTCGACTCCCGTCCTGCGAATCACGCGAAACAAAAATATTCAGTATCCGCTTGCTAATTCCAAAAATTACAAATATTTAGTTTGCGCTGACTGTTTTCCATCAACAAGTGAATTTGATTAGCGATCAACGCATCTTTTTTTTAGAATGTTATACAAAGAAGTTTTTAATCGCAGCTTCACTCAATTATACATTTAGTAATATAAATTTCAAGTTAAGCGGGTTTAAATACATTGAGATAATTTACAATCGAAATTTTAAAAGATTATTATAAGTCACAAATAAAAGTTTGCAAATGAAAATTAATATTCTTAAAATTTGAAACAATTCCCAAAGTAAAGGTAATATAAACATATCGTAAATAATATCAAATATCCAAATAATTAATTATTAAAAATAATGTATGTAAGACAAGTGTGTGTATATGTATATGTATAGGAATAATCAAAGGAATATGCTAATCTTATTCATTAAAAAAACAGATGGAGAATATATATATGTATATATAAAATACAATAAGATAGTAATAAAAATAGCTATTTACAAACGAAATATTTAATCAGAGAATACGGTAAAATACATGACGCGATTAGAGATAATATTCAACATAAATGAGTTTTTATTATTAGGTTAACGTATAGATACGCAAAATTAACATGAGTAATAACTGCCATCGTTATTCGTTGACTGATATGAATGTTAGCGTTAAAAGGCGTTATTATATCTTATTAATATTATCGAAAAAGAAAGAATTTACTGAGAAGAAAGAAGGAAATGGTCTGTACAATGCCCTTGAAAACGTTGATACCTTCATTGTCGTAAGGACGATCGCCATCGAGAGAGTCCTCGTCGTAGAGACTTCGCGGGCGCTTCACATCTGCCAAGAAGAAAGCGAGATATGTGCGTGTACACGTAAGATTCAAGTATTAATAAAACTACAGCACTTACGAATGAATGTATGAATGAATGAATGAATAAATGGTTATTAAGGTATGCTGTGTATAGTGATATGTGTACTCGCGCGGTTAAAATGAAAGATTTGCATGCATGTGAGTGCTCGTGTTAATGCAAAATTGTGGACAGATGTTGCAACGAAGAAAAGTAATGGATAAATCGTGATGATGTTAGTATCGATAGGTCCTAGTAACTTTGGTACATAAATATAAAATTTCATTAATGAAATAATTAGGAATTAAAAACTAAGGAGTATAAAATTCAAAATAATAGACCAGTTTTTTTAATGTTCATATCAAGAATAATTAAAACATTGTCTTTTTATGATTTCTCTTTGCTTAGTAAGCTTCTAAGTAAGGCTCCCTTAAAAATATCTCTATTTTATAAAATGACAACTCTCATTTTTTCTTTAAGCGATATTTTCATCCTGTAATCTTTGCGTCTGCCTTTTATAATTTCTTCGGAAAAGATAATCAGATTCTATAAGAAGAAGGTAATAATCTGCGTATAAATCTGCTCTTCAGATATACGTTTTATAAATACGATAAAAAAATGGGGTTATCATAAAATGTGAAAAGAAAATCTATTTTCATTGAATATTAAAAATGTAAGCCGCATTCGCTAAGAAGCTCTCAAGGCGAGTTGAAAATTGCGCAGTAGCGAAAAAAGTACGTCACATTTTACCAGCCCATTTTATTTACCATTAATAATCAAAATGAAAATTGTACAAAAAATATCATAATATTCAGTATTCTCTATTTAATACAAATCCTATTATTAAATTATTATATACAGTTCAGAAAGAAATTTTAATTAAGAAAATAACGTCAGGGTTTGTAAAAATATTTACTTTACTTGAAAAATAAACAATATTCACCTAACATTTTTAAGACATAGAGAACAAACATTTTTACAATGAATTCATATTTAATTTATTACATTTAAACAGCATTCACTCGCCGAATAAACAATATTTTGCGGTATTAATATACAGCGATAAATTTTTTATAATATCATTTATTAAATTTATAAACGTATCGGAAGATTAGTTTTCAAACTGAAAAGCGTTAACCATTATTCGAACACGCACTCCGTTACACAATTGTCAAATTACTGAACTCGTTAGTGTTGTTATTCATTGTAGGATGAATTCGATTTTTATATATTTTTCAAAATAGTACGTGCCGTCCAAAAAATAAAAACGTTTAACGTTGCATTGAGAAAAATTCTGATTGAAAATCAACGAACCAGAAGATTCTGATTATATCAGCCAGAGTTCTTGTTATCTTAAAATTATAATAGATTCAACAAGAAAATTGATGATTTATTTATTTTCAATCAGAATTCCAATTAATATAACCAGACTTTTTCATTGCAGTTTTGTTAAAAAATAGCCTAGCAAAAGCAATATCTTATAGGCTCAATAAACGCGAGTAGGAAATATTATGTTCTATAGCAATATTATATTCTGCGGCTTGTCGTTAAATAACATAATTCATATTCATATAAATTTATATGAATTTTTTTTCACATTCAGTGATGATATTGTTCAATTCTCATGCTTACAATTAGTTAAATTAGATCCTCGTAAATCGAGATGCAAATAAAATTCACATCAGGATTTGTCACACTCTTTGTCACATAAAATCGAATACCAACAGATATATTATACATTTTTAGTATTTACTTACAGATTTATTTAGCATTTTCTAGTTATAACACAGATATAAATTATCTCAATTTTAAAAATATGATATTAAAATTATCGCATTAGGATTAATCTTTTGTTAGCAACATCAAAATCATATGGAATCCCTTGGGTAATAAAACGAATGACGATATACATCACTTTTCACTTTATAAATTATCTCGAAAAATCAGAAGTGTCTCTGCGCACACAAATATGCAACGGGTTAGGATGCAATCTCGCTTTTAGATGTTCAACGCAATAAACATGGCGATTCTCTCAATGTTGCAAAGAGATAGGTACCACACACAAGTCACACAATCGTTATCGAAGTACGTTGAGCTCAACCCGA
The DNA here is from genome assembly GCF_024713525.1 of Acromyrmex echinatior. Lineage (NCBI taxonomy): Eukaryota > Metazoa > Arthropoda > Insecta > Hymenoptera > Formicidae > Acromyrmex > Acromyrmex echinatior. The sequence continues at coordinate 13,610,123 of NC_141855.1, forward strand.
GCATACCTGTCAAAGAGAGAGAGTCGTCACCACCAATCTGGGCGAACCAGTGCATCGTTTGTTCTGCGGAAGATAAATTCGATGGTGTACACTTTCTCTGAGAGTTATAAAGTTCACGTGGTTCGTAATACTCTTCGCGCGATAACGTTACCACTACTGTCAGTGAAAAATATGTGTTTAATGATCAATGATATCAAAGTACATTGTTGTAGATAGCACCAGCTGATTCTAGTCAATATTGTTTACCTAATGATGACAGAGTGTCATATACGTTACATGATATTGCAATTTATTCGATCACATTACTTGTTAAATGATATTATTTTCTCTGATAAGAGTTGCTTAAAATTATACTATCTAATTATGCTGTGGCCTTTTGAAACTTCGCAATAAATAAATACTGTTAACTGTATCTGCGTAACGAAGTTATTCATTAAATCTCTATATTCGAAATTACATTTTCGTCGAGCGATGAGATATATTGATCGACACCTCGTTATCTCACCATGTTATTTATTGGTGCTAGTGAAGTCTTTCGCTTTGCATCCATACTGCATTAATCCGATGTATCACTTTCCCCTATGCTTATTAATTGCACTGCGGCTGGCTTATTTTCATCCTTCGCGGGCTGTTTTCGACAAGTGTCAACGGGAACGACCATCAAGCTGCCAATACTATTATCTACCACTGATTGCAAATACTGGATGAAAGGAAAGAGTGTAAAAACAAAGAAGAAGGAAACGTACCATCTACCGCTGATGATAATTAGACATGCCATCAGTAATACGGAACGTAGAATCGAACGGGAACGAGAAAAAGAAAAAAATGTCGAAGAACGCGAGAGATGAAATGCCGAAGACTACGGCGAATGATATGAAAAGAAGACATTTTGCGACGTCACGAATATCGAATTACGTCGCAACATGCAAAAGAGGGTTCTCTCCGATGAAATCAGCGCTTGGATTTTTCAAATAACATATGATAGTAATATAAGACTCGCTCTCCTTTTATCGAAGATAGGAAACTGTTGAGAGTCACTTGCACGTAAATATAATTTAGAAGACGAATTCGTATTGAATCATTAGGGAAATACTCGATATACTCGCTCAAGTTGAAGACGTTGAGTGAAGTGCTCTAAAAACAAAAAGGAAAAATAAAGAGCCGAGATATTCGCAAAAAATGAGCTGTATGAAAGTTTGATATCATCTTATCCATTTACTTAACTATTTATGAGAAAATCAATAGACTTTATATTGCAAAATTGTGAATTATTGAAGTATAATAACTTTTTATTACTCACATTTGTGCCATCGTGTCGTACTTTCGCCAATAAATTTTTTTGAAGATCGTTAAATATAAAAGAAATATCAAATGCTAAAATAATCAAATTCCTTGAGTTAAATAATATTTTTTTATTTCTAACTTCCATGTGTGTTCATAAAATGTAAATCAAACCATCATTTTTAAAGTTAGTTTCAAAGTAAACAACGTCTGCATAACATATGCACTTAGAATCAAATTTAGTATTTTTTAAAATTAAATTATTAAAGTCTAATATTTTAGTTAAATTAATGATGTATTGAAAAGAAGTAGTGGCGTATAAATTAAAATTGGGTATAAATAATAAGTTATGAATTCAAAAGTGTGTCTAAATATAAGTAAAACAATTTTCAATATTTCTCATATTTAATTAAGAATCAACATTTTATAATTGGATAAACAATGTTAATATAATACAAAATACTGCGGGTGTAACATACAATCGTAATTTTTACAGATAAAAAATGGAAAGAAAAAAAAATTCGCTACAAAAAGCGCGCACCAGATCTCTTCTCTTTCGTCTCCATTACCGTGATCAAAAAGATTTTTCTTGTTCGACTGTGGAAAACAAAGAAACTTCTAAAGAAGAGCGAAGGTAAAGATATTCGTTGGAACATTATTTTCGTAGATGCAAAATGTACTGTTTGATATTGCACGCAATCCGTAGAACTATTAATTTCCCTGAAAACGCACAATGCGTCTCGATCCATCCTCTGTCTGAAAGCTGTCCTCCACACAATATCGCCGTTAATTTACCCGTCTTTGATGAATGGAATGGAATAGCGCATGAAGAACAATGCGATCGCGTTTAATATATGGCGTTCCGGTTAATTTTGAGGGATTTTTTTGCCAAAAAAATACGTTTATCTTAGGGAAATGTTAAATCATATTTTATTCAAAATATTTGTCATCACTAGCTACAACTTTTTCTCACTTTTCTAGCAATAATTGGATTTCGCGATAAAAAAATGTTCGTCCTTCCCAGCAAGCAACCCTTCATCGAGCTACTTTTTTATGTCATCATATGTTTTGAAGTGCTGGTCAGCAAGGTTGTGCTGCATCGATCGAAATAAGTAATAATCCGAAGGAGCACAGTCTGATGAATACGCGGCATGTAGTAAAAGTTCCTTATACAGATTTCTTTAATAAGATTTAATACAACGTGCGAAGAATTAGAGTTAAATGAGAAATAGAAATGCTTAGAAACAGATTGCGAAGAAGCGTTAAAGTATTTTGTATAAACATTTTATTAGGTGTTGGAATTAATTCGTAGCGTTTTTAATGAAAGAATGTTATTTATTTCACATGAGCATTAAAAAATACATTAATGAAAGTACTTCCCATCACTTGTAAAACGCTACGAATTAATTCCAATACCTAATATATAAAATTTCGAAAATATAAACAAATTATAAATTCATACAATGAAGATATTTATTCTGCGGAATTGTTAGATTTTGACTTAGCAAGATCGTATAAAAACTGCTTTTTAATGAACTACAAAAAAATCAACTTAATACAATAAACTGCTCTCTAAATTTTATTCTATGGTAAGAATAATTTTGTAATAAAATAGGTATCTAAAAGTTTAATTATAGATGTAGATTTGTGAAAATAATTTTGTTAAAATAATTATGTAAGTCGCTCAAGCTAATCGTTAAAATATTTGCTGATTGTTACAAACTTTTTGTAACATTGCTCATTATGTTTGAGTGTTCTACATAATTATATTAATAAGCTAACATTTTCAGATTTGTATATATTTGAATTTTTAGATACTTTAGCAAAATTGTTCTTTCCGCACTGAAAAAAAAAAGATTGATTGCTGCAACAATTTAGACAGTAAAATATGGCATAGCATTTTTGTATGATTGTAACCATATAAAAATGCTATGCCATATTTTATTATATAGTATGCAGTATTTTAAGCAGACGATTCATTAAAATATCGATCTGACGAAAATATTTACAGCCATATATCCGTAATTTTGAGATGCAAGGATAGGTATAATGCGGTAACCGACACAATTTAACAAATGGGATAGTCGCAGCCTGTCGCCTGGAGGAATGCGCTCATTCGAACCGGTGGTTTATCTATCATGCAGCTGCAGTCATAACCTTCGTCTTGGAAGCTCAAACGCTGGAAAATCCACCAGTGGATACACATAGTGCTCTGTTAATCTCCCTTCGCTTGGAAGTGGGTCGGAAAACAATGGAATCCGTCGCTTCCATCTCTTGATGGAATCCGTCGCTTTTGTGTGGAGGTTGTCTTCCTAATTCTCTCCCTTTACTTCTTTCCACCTCCTCGGCTTTTCCTCTCAAATCCGCCATTCATTCATTTGACTGTTCTATCTCGCTAACCTTGCTCGAGTGGCGATGTAGAATGCGAATAGATATGCGCTAGTTGAAGTCACGCGAATGATCCATGAGGTGTTGCCACGTGGTATTCTTATCGATGATCGTGTTTTTCATGTCTGCTGAAGCGATAATTACGCGTCGAGTGACGCCTATAGATATTCATATATGAATTATGTCTCAGAAGGAATATATCATTGTAAAGATAAATCACCAATATCTCTTACTTGCAGATGGATAAATCGATATAAAAGAACGATATAAGAGAAATGTTAGAAAAATTTTTATTTTAAGCTATTCGTCTTTTATGATTTGTTGTTGATATTTAGTTTATACTGATATTTAATTTTTTAAATTACTAATTTCTAATTTATACAAAATAAATTGTAGTATACTTATTAAAATATATTTTTAGGAAATAAAATAAATTTTTGGAAAAACATATTTTTTTCGATGTGCGTAGAGTAATTTTATGTAGGTAAATTTTTAATGAAGGTCGTGGATAACGATCGAAATTGTTTTTATTTCTCACGTACGCTCTAGTATGCTAGTGTTTAATTTAACAAGCGAACGTGCTTCTTAAGCACAGACGATATTTATATTTCGAATTTAAAGCCTCGATAATTCTCTTTGTCTTTCAAGTTAAACAAACGTACTTTAAATATTGTGCAAGTGTTTCATTAATTTTTAAATAAACTAGAGAAAGTAACTCGGGGGAAAGACATACACGTGAATATTCCCCAGATAATATTTTCCCACTTTCTTCTTTTGTATTATTCTCATAAAATCCGTTATTAAAATAAAAGACGAATTAAACTTTCCATTAAACTTTCAACTGTACATAGTTAAGTATAAATTAATATGTTGTACGTGTGTGTAATAAATTATCTGGTGCGAGTTACACGTACGCACACATATTCGACATGGACCTTGTTAGTTATTTAATTATACCAGATGCTGAGATGTGTTTAATTATACAATCATATAATAAATTACGCATCGCGTCCCTTGTTTCGAATTACATTTTTATGCATTACTACGCGCGCGATTTTTCCATGAAGGATTTATTAATAATTTCATGGGCGCTTTTCACAATTGATTAAACTAACGCAACAGTGCCTTCCCACAAAAGCGCGAATTGCATTTGAAGCGTTATTAAATCCTCTTAACTGTTCCGCAGGTTGAACTAGGAGAATTGCATTTGTTATCTACCACGACTCAGAGATCGTACTTCGGATTCATCATGACTCGATAGTTCTACCACAGATTGGAAAGCAGTTATGTGGTTTCCCGCGCTAGATTAATATCGTTATCGACAGTGGAATATCTCGGATGCAGCAACCTATATTCTTAAGAGAGAATTCGACAAGGATTTTGAATTTACACGGAAAGAACGATTTGGTTGAAGTATCTAAAAATTTAGCTAGAAAATAATATTAAAATAAATTTAACTGAATCATTATATTTAATGTAAGAAACTTAAGCACGATGAACAATACTGTAAAAAATTTAGACAACCAGACCGTTTTACATAATTATTTTGATAGACCAAAAAATTATTTACGAATCTATATTTAGCTAATTTTTTAAATATTTCGGCATACAAAATCATTCTTTCCACGTACGCAAAATATTTGGCAAATTCTTCTCTATTATTCTTGTGTAATTTTATAAAACAGTTTTAATCATTTTTTAAATGAATGAATTGAGGAATTTCATGAAGATTGTTTGATGTTATTACTATTCAAATTAACATAATTAAAATGTAGCGTTTATATATATATATATGTATGTGTGTATATATATATATATATATATATATATATATATCCACTGATAGATATGTAGAAAATCTAACTAATTGTAAGTGAACACTTTGAGCAATTCGATCGTATCTCTTTATGTTTTGAAAGTACATGTTCAAAATGTCAAATGTCTCAAGTTCTAATAAAAACTGATCTGTATATATATTTGTATGTACATACGTCTGTGTCACTATTTATATTACAAATAAATGATCAAGCTGTGCTTTCAAGCATCACAGAAATGTCAGGAGGTACGAAGTGCGATATTAAAAAGTGCACCGCGTTCAAATCCGCCGTGTAAATGTCAAAAAGCCACCGTGAGAGTATCACATCGAACATCACACGAGGTAATAAAAAGTTCTCAAGCCAGCGCTTTAGAGTTTCGAAAATCAGTCAGGTTACATTACATAAGATAGACAAGAAAAAAAAAGAGAAAAGATTAAATTAAATTTTAAAGCACAAAAAAAACACCGCATTATATCATTTTCATAACAAAGCTATTTCTTTAACATAATTTTATCCGGAAATTAAAAAAATTACGAATTGATTAAGTTAGAGCTTTTATTTATGCTTGTTGCTAAGAATAGCAAATCATTTAATTGTTTATTTTGAGATACAATGTGGCGATCCTTTCGGCTCGATAAACTATAGTATTCTATTACAACAAACGAAAATGTCTTAAATGCAATTAGTTGTGTTCGTAGAACTTACCCTTCGTGAGAGAGTGGCGATTGTGTGCAGAACTGGACCTTTGGTTAGTTTCCTCAGGAGCGGCTCCAGCTGCAAAATAAATTGTTCCACATAAAACAATTCACTCCACTGTACCGAAGTTAGTTATTGAATATGCGAGCGTGTTATGGCAGTGAATAAAAATTTAATTAAAAGCGGTAGTCGTCTGGCGACATACGGTTTCGAATGCTTCGAACACCTTGCGTCGCGCCGGTATTAGTATTTTAGTAGCTGTCATCATTCCTTGCAGTGAAACTGGTGTCATGGAAGGCAGAGAGCAGGGGATTTAATTAAAGTTTCTGTTTTGGATTATATTATCTAAATTCATTATCTGATTTTAGTTTAGGATTATTAAGCGCATTTTAGACGTTCTATAATTTACGTCAGAATTCAAGATAGAATTTTATTTATAATTTTATATGTATGAGGTACATTCTATTGTATTATAATATACATATGAATTATAGATTGTTAGTTGCTATAATCAATTAAATTATGATGTAGAAAATTCATAAATTTGCAATTAGTTTCGCAATACCTCAATATTCAAAATTAGATATTATGTGAAAGTTAAGCAAATATTATAAAAGACAGATTTTCGAGAAATACGTCTATTATTAAACGAGAATTTTTTAATCGCAAATAAAACCGAGATATTGACAGTGAATGAAGCGAGACATCCACACGCACCATAAAGAAATTGTATTATATGTTAATGAGTATCGAATTGTGCATTGCATGTAGGTAAGAGTTAGGCGCAATGACAAGGAGATGCGTATCTGGTGCACAACATGTATAGGGTAGATGCGGTAGTTGAACTTCGACATTTCGCAGAGAGGGTCTTTTCCTTCCATTACGTAGAGACATTCACCGACTAAATTGGGTGGAACTTGGACGCGCTAGTCTAGAAAAGGTTCGATATGCAGGCTCATATCCTCCGAATGAAGCATATATTTCCAGCGCATCTAATTTACTTCGAGATTCGATAGATAAAATTACACTTCATTACTTCTTTTTACCTCAAATGTTAAAATCACCAGATTTAAATTTCTAAACTTCTTAAAAACGTGCTAATAGAGAATAATTTTTTGAAATTAATGTAGCAAAAGAGACACATTATTATTTTTAGCTTAATATAGGAACGATTTATCGACAATTTAAAAAAAAACTAAATTACCTCCTGCATAAGAAACGACGGAAAAGAGTACTTAGGTTCTAATTCCAACCGCAAGATAAGATTTTAAGTGAGAGCATAGAGAGAGAGTAGGAAGAGACTAATCTGAGTCGACGGTGAATCTCGCTTCCTATAGCAGGTGTGCTGTACTTTAAAGTATCGGGCGGTGGATAATGACGCGGAACGACGGATGAGGACGCTAACGATGATAACGCGAGACGTTTATGGCGAGGAGAAAGCATTTTATCGCACGTCGTCAGAGTTTACCATCGATAGTCGCTCTTACGAGGACAGCTCTCCAAATTCTCGCTAAATTCGCGCTATTAAGACGTCGCTGTCTACAGATAATGAGAACGGAGAGGGTAAGACGCCGATGAACGTCGAGATAAAATCTCCGATACAACGCGCATCGCGAAAGGAAACATAAGACACGGGACGAAAAGCCGAAGTGAATCTTTTGTGATTTAAAGATGCCGGAGGTGTACTCGGGAAAGCATTGTCACGATTTGTCAGAATTAGGAGTCTCGCTATGAAAGAAGAATCCGGCTCGCTTAACAATGTTATCTAATGTGTTTTTCTCATATAAAATACAATAACCATCGTTTTACGTTGACTTTTTGAAGATGCAGTCAGTTATAATATTTGCATTACTGTTAATCATACTAGAGAATACAAAAATATTTTTGCATTATTTTAGAATATTTAACTATTACTTTTCCCGGATTAAGAATGAGAAATAAAATATGAATGATAGAATTAAACAATTCAAAAGTAACAGAAGGTCCTAATGCGTCAATCTTTTATTAAAAATATTGCACGGATTTAGTAATATCAAGTTATTACAAACTAATGATCGCTTATTGTAACACAATTGAAATATCTGCGTAATGAATCTAAGAAATGATATATGTATAAATCGTGCAATAAAATCTATTCGTCGAAGAATATTAAAAATGTAATAATGATTTTACTTATTTCGTAATATGTGTTAATATTTAAACTTAGACGGTTGGCGCGCAGTGTTAATTTTCATGGGCGATCATGTTCACGCATCATGTTCACGCATCATGTTCACGCAATCATTTGCATATTGAGGCTCGTACAAATAGTTAGTCACACCATTTTGGGTGTTCTTCACATTTTTTTTTTGAATGCAATGGAGACAAGTGTTAGATAATATGAAACGTTACATATACTTTATAAATGCTCACAGTATATGCAGATTATTAGCTTGCGGTTAGCTTCATAAATGGATCGAGATGACAATCATGTATTACGGAACAGATGTTTCATATAGTCATGTATGTTCGTATAGTTTGGAATCAAAATGCGACAGAAAACAAGATTTATAATTATTTCGCAATAATTACGAACGAAACGTATTTTTATTTAACATAAAATTTTTCTTTCGAGTGCGTAGAAGTCTCGATTATACTTCGGACGGTATTACACGAGTAAAAAAGCAATGTTAATAAATACCCTTATTCCAAATGACGTAATTCATACGATTCCTATTTTCAAAATTAACGCATTTTGTATGTAGTTATTAATTTAATTAATTTTTCGTGCATCTTTCCTAATGCGATAAAAAATTGAGCGTAACTTTGAAATGGAATTATTTATCGGTAATAAAAAGAATCTTTCTTTTTCTTTAAGCATTCGATTGATTCTAATCATATCTTACAGATATCACAATAAAAAATTCAACTCTTCTATCTGCTCTGTATTTATTTCGCAGTGGTGACGAATTAACGTGTGTTTGATACTCATTTTTAAAAGTTAACCGATTACTGTAGTAATATAGATAATTCAGATAATTATATATTACATTTTCTAGATGATATCTTTCCTCTCACGGATACGACGTAGTGGAAGGGCTCAGTATCCCAAGGATATAAAAAAAAAAACGATTTTTCTAAAGTATCTAAAAATTTTTAACTCTGAATTATATATCTAGCTAAATTTTTAAAATATTTGAATAAAATCGTTTTCATGTAAAAAATCCAACGACGGGGAAACTAACGTACCGTCGTCGTCGATTTAATTGAAAATGAACAAATCGCAGTCGGTTCATCCGCGTTGCGCGTTTGTGTGTATGTGTGCGTGCTTCGAGAGTGCCATTGAAATTATCATACTAATGAACTTTTCACAAAACCCATTCGATAGAGTTGTAATTCGACGATGGTGTCATATCTTCGATGTATAGTAAGTGGAACTCTCTTATTGAGACGCTGTATAAGGTGTTCCATGGTCACTGTAACTCTCACGTCAAGTGCTCCGGGCACGAAGTGATGCCGTGTAATATCACGCACTCCGCAATGGTGCAGTTTGGCAATTACTGTTGCTGTTAATTGAGGACACGCTCTGTCTGTCGGCAAACGGTTCGGTCCTTAGCGGGGCTCTTTAAGAAGTGATCGATTGGTTCGGATTCGATTCTGGGATGCCCAAAAAGGAGTTGTATTACTCTGATCAGAGCGCTCATTTCTCTGCCTTTATCTATTAACGTCTCAATGTGTTTAATCTGACTTGGCCAGAGCCTAACTGGTTAATTTTTTGCTCATGACAAAGGCTGGATCTCATTTCTTAGATTGTCTAGATTGTCAGACTCGGCAATGGATACCAACTTTTCTCTTATTAGAGGCGCTCGTCACGTCTACCAGCCTCTTCGAATTGCTGGTGGTACTGCATCACTTGTGTCTCACTAGAAGTAGTAGTTAGAGAGTATACTTGAATCAATTAAACGTGATTTTTTGCGTAAACTAAAGATGACAGAGTCGATACGATCGATTTCGTTTTTTTTCATGTGAGACTTAATCCTTGTACAGCATTCATCGAGTGTTTCGCATATAATCGTCGACGTGTGCTGTTAATGCCACCGACCGAAATGGAAATTCTATCATGAATTTGGTAAATGTAAAATACCGCAGAATTTTATAATTCAAAAACTATTCATTTATTAAGCCTTATGTCTATGACATTTTTTGTCTATCATGTTATAAGCTGTATTGTATACCTACATATATGTGTACTTATTAACTCATTTCATCTAGATCCAATTTTTCATATAATAATTAGTGTGAGCTCTTTCTCGATTTTTAATAAATCGATAAAAAATTGAGCACAACATTTAGGAAAAGAGTGGAGCAATAATGCATGAGATTTATTTTAAAGATTGTATCTAAAGTGAATATTAAATAAGTTATTTTATTAAATCTCATAAAATATTTTACGTGCGAATGCAAGTGAAGAACATCAGTATTAGAAAGATTTTTAGAGTCTCGGTCGAAGTTTTCTAACATTTTTACGTTTCTCTCAATGCTGTTTTCCTAAGGGATTAACTCGATGTTGGAGCGAGGCGAATGAATCGAAATCGCGTTTACTGCGTCACTGAGAGTACGAATGAAGTCTTGGGCAAATTTAGACACACTTGAAACTACAACGAGAATACGAATCGGGATAAAAGGAAATGGCCTCACGGGAATAAACGTGAGTACGCGAGTTCTTGCATCTATACAAACGGCTAAGTTGAACAACATACGCTACATAATCTCGCGATTTGTCGGTTGTGTCGACACAAGAATCACGAATAAATTATATCGCTACCTGACTACGTCTGGCAACGATAATCTATGTAACTTATGGCAAGAAACTATGTTTTCAGTTAACGAAGGTTTAAGAATTTTATTCAACTCTAAAAAATGATAGCATACAAAAAACTACTTTAAATTTCTGAAATGTTTTTCCTAAAATTTTAATTATTATTTAATATTAAAATAGCTTTCAATATTATTTTTAAATTCATAAAAGAGATTGATGTGAAGATATATAATTTTGTTTGTTTTTTGTATAAAAGATTCATTGTTGCATATTTCTGTGATAAATTAATTGTTTTCTCTATTTGTTGTTCGGAAAAATTTTTTAAAATTCAAAATTTTTGAGCATGTGAAAACATTTAGTGAATATCATGAATTTGAGCCCGGAATTCAGCATCTCAATTTTTAAATGGAGTCTTTTGTATTCCCGGATGAACTCAGCTTGCCCGGAGGTACTTTTCTGGATGTGCAACAATTCTTATCGTGTCTCGCAAGTTACTCTCTCTATATCGTTACATAGGGGAAAAAGTGCGCTCACCAGCAGTCATAAATTTTCAGGCATTCTCATGCAAACTAATGTTGAAAAACTAATGGAACGGTATGTGTGAAAAAATTCAGAAGAAGTAAAGCAGAAGATTTAAATCCTTTTGGATAGAATAAATTTCATTAGTTTTAAAAGTCCTTTTCTGTACAATTAGATAGTTTTTTTTGGATTTGTATGCAGAGAAGAAGCTATACGCGGATATACACGGTAAAACACGTGAAAAAAATTTTTATTTCTAACAGCGTTATAACTAAGCAGTGTTACGTGAACAGTGATCAGGAAACTCGGTTTCTTACGTTACATAAGAAATTCACGTATAGGCAATAGAACCGATTTGCATAAATCTCTGACGAGGACCGTATTGTGTTAATATATTGCGAACGAGAGCAAGAATGTCAGCTTATGACACAATTAATTTTTATTACCTCCCTTCCGCGTGATATAGCCGGATTCATTTGTAGGTCATTAGCAAGAACCGGTGATTATCTCGTCGTGTTGCGTACACTCGAATGCACTTCAAGGTCCCAGGAGCAAATATCAGCAGCCGTTTAACTAGTTGGCAAATACACGCTAACGCATTTAGTACGACGATCGTCGGTGATTCGGAATTGCGTCATGTGTACTTACATACATGCACACACGCATACACACACACACACACACACACACACACACACACACACACACACACACACACACACACAAAATGATTAATGGAAATGCAAATCTACATCGAAAGCTTTCAGGCTGGTTTTTTAATATTCGGCAATTTATGAATGAAATAGCATCCGATGCATCATTTGATTTATAATCCATAAAAAATTGGTGAAGAATTTTTTTGTTAAATTACGTCTTATATATGGAAAGAATAATTGTGAATATCTAAAAATTTAGCTACAGATTTAAAAATAATTTTGTTAGCTTAAATTAAAATAATTACGTAGAAATCTCAAGCATAAATGATCAATGCTGCAAAAAATTTTGATATTCTAGGCTACAGTTAAGCGTATTACATAACTAACATAAAAATGTTATTAAGCATCAAGATCCACCTTGTGATTGAATGTAGTCCTTTTCGCTCATTTGAACATTTCTCGTTTAGTTTTCCTTAATACTGTCCTAATTATTTTGATGATACAACAAAATTATTTTCAGATTTGTATTTAGCTAAATTTTAGCAAAACTATCATTTCTGTCCACATAAATATCAAACAACTCTAAACAAACGTAAATTCGAAATAGTCCTAGTATTATATTATTTAGATTTTATAATCACGCAAAATAATGTAAAAATAATGTCAGACTTTTCTCGATGTTACGAGCATTATGATCGATCTTATTTGACAAGATTCATAATTTTATTGTTAAATTGTTTCGATAAGATTAAATTTAAATAGCGTAATTTAAGTGTAATATTCTTTTTTCTTCAAAGTAGCAACAATATCACATCAATTTATGTATAATCGGAGATATCGTGTATCGAGACAACGTAATGAATTTGTATTGGCTGGTTTATGGCTTCAAGAAAGTTAATTGCTATTACATGCCGACGAAGAAATAGCAGGTGTTCGTTCTTTAAAGTGCGCCAATGACACGACGTTCTACCGTATTTTGAAAAGGCGCTTAAATTGCTGCAGCGCAATCCTTGAGAGAGCAATGCGTATCTTGATCGGACAATGAGAACCACCGTCCTTCGTGTAGCAATTAAATAATCGATCGATTGAATCGTTAATTGCAATGTTCTGGTTTCACACTTTTCGCGAATATAAGGGTGTTAAGATAAAAACACATATTTTATTCATGTCCCAATAAATTTTCAGGATCACATTATTAAAATAAAAAAAAAATTTACATTTGCAAGAAATATAGTTCAAGTTTTTATCGAATATGCTATGTCAGGTAAATTAAATTTTGTAATACTTAATTCAAACGAGTCAAAAGTACATGCAATTACATTATGTTTTCATACATTAAAATTAAAGTTTATTAAAACGTTAAAATTGAATTCAATAAAAGTAATAGTTTCGTTATGTTAATATTGGTATTTCCGCGAGTAATTTTTATTTAAAGTAGCCTTATCACAGGAAATCTCGTTTCCATGAGACTAAGTGCATTGTTTCTAAATAGGAAAGAAGGTTGCGATGTATTTGCAAGAAGCCAATGAGGAAGCCTAACATCAATCGTTCTCCTCCCTCGTCAAAGCAACACAGTGAGCTTTAAAAGAACGAAGTTGCCATGAGGAAGAAAGGGAGAACAGTGATGGACGAGAAGGAGGCGATGGGCTATCAAGCAATATATTAATTTAACGGCTGGGTTAGTCTAGCAGAAGAATAAGGCAACCTATTAGATCTGCGGGAAGAAAATAAGTTCCCGAAAAACCAAAACTTTAATCACTCGCGAATTCTCTGGCAATGTTAATACTGCAATAATCGTCCTAAAATAATACAATTCGCAGAAAAGCACATTAAATTTTCTTAAAATGTCAAGGAAATTTTGACATTTTCGTGAAATCGTAAAATGAAATAGAATGAAAAAGAGATGGTTTACTATTAAAACTGTGAAGTAAATGCTTTCGAGTGTCATAAAGTTTACAGGATAGGAATTTTGCATTGAACGGTATTATTGGAATAACTTTTACGACAATTTCAAAGAAATGCATGTTTGCACAACGATTCGCGTTTATGGCGGCGACGAACATAAACGCGAACTAGTCTTCCTCGGTTATATGATCGTTTAATCAGATCGTTACTCGTTATGACATCCCGTGTATAACGAAGAGACACATCTATTATTTGGCATGAATGTCGCAAATATTTTATCTGTAATATATATGTATATGTCCGCCACTGCAGCACTGTTGTGTCGTGATAAATGCAATCGTAAAAGTATGGGGTTATCTCTAGAAAAACAAGAAAAGAAGCTATACGCCCTCGCAATCTTTCTTATATACTGATGAGAAAAAATCCGTCTGTTTCTGACCTGTTTTAGATTGAAATTTCATTGCGGTTTGCTTTCGAGTGGAAATTCGTATTTAAATTGCACTACTTTCTCCCGCATATTAAAATTTCATAAGAGTTCCTTGAAATAAATGTTAAGATATTCGTTTCACTATCGCATTGTATAATTAGATATTTAATTCATATTACTGTCTTTCTCTTTTGACGAATCGTTTAACTCATAACAACTTTGAAGTTTCGAATGCAACGCTGAATCTAAAAAGACAGCACATCTGCAAAACTGACATTTATCCATGCTGAAAATGTCAGAGACAAATGTCTACAGTGATAAATGATCCACATGATCAGACACGTCGAGTTACGCCGAGGCACAATTTTCAGCGCCGACTTTCAGGCAACGTCTGTATCGTTCTTTTTTTCATTGTTCGTGCTAATTTATTTTCTCGCGCGTATTTGATTTCCACTTGACTGTATGCAGCAGTTTCACCGACTTATCATCAATTTCGCGGAAATGGACGCTACTTCAAACCTTTCGCTTTCAATCTCGAGATTATCTGACATTTAAAAAACGTGAAATGCGCAAAATAAAACGTTATAATATTATTTAATCTCTTTCCTAGTAAACTTTTATACTGAACAAGGATGAAAAGATCTATTTCACAATGAAAAAGAAAAATATGCAAATACTAAAAACACAAAATACAAAGCTGTAGATAAACAAGGAAATGTTGGTAGAACTCTACCAATTTGTGTATATTATTTGAGTTTAATCATGGTGAGTACTTTGCGCGTCGCGTCATGATTTGAAACATTGCAATAAAGTATTTATACGTAAGTACATCATCAGAATATACACATATGATTTATTTATCGGAATCTAAAACATTGGGCTTTCTATGTAATTTAAAGATTAAAAAAAAAACGTTACTTTCCTTAATAAAATACATCCCATCGGGAATCAACCGAAAGCAGGCGGATGAAGAATAGAAAGAAATGTACATATGTATTGCATGTGTTTCGGAATAATAATCGAAGGCCTAGACGTTAGCGTGTCCTGAATAAAATAATGGCAGTGCACTAAAGTTTTAATCATTTTAATCCACGCGTAATTAAATAAAGTACGCGATAAATGATAATTTTTACGTAAAAGTGAGATAAACGGATAACTCCAAGTGATATAAAACACAAAAGTTATATATACATTTTTTCTTTAGTTGCATATATAAATAAACAAATTTTATTTAGTTATATATATATATATAATTAAATAAATTTTGTTTTTATTGCTTATTCGTTTAAATGATGTGAATGCGTGATTGCATTCCGGAAATTAAATTTGCTCGAAAAGCCAAGACAATTAGGCATCACTAAACGGACAATGACATATTTTCTGATAAGAATATTCTATCAAATCTTCCAAGGTAACAAAGACGCCACAATAATTGACATGACAGATTAATTGTCCTAGCTGATGTCTACGGAATGCAATTACAGTCAAGTATCAATTGCACTAAATCGCCTTAATTTTCTGACCGTCCACTGACGTACAGCGTTGACGTTTCGCATGCGGAGAGACACAGCTGATTCGATTCAGAACTCTCGCTTGGGCGTTTGATATGGATTCATTTGCATCCGTGGAACCACCTCACGAAATTACGTGTGCTCTTTCCTACGTGGGTGTGGGTCGACTGAATGGTTACCAAATTACTGTATAAGCCCAGATGCATAGGCATGTATTATGTATACAAAAAATCCAACAATTGCTTAAAATTCAATAGGCACTTCACAGAGATTTGAAATTGCAAGAGATACACGTTATCTCTCGAAATACATAATCGATAAATAATACAGTAATATGTTCGATGCAGGCAAAGACGAAAGCTCATTCAAGTATACAATATCTATTGCACCGAGAATGATTTCACATGCGGATATAAAGCAGCATTGCGAGTCGTAAAACTAAAAGGGAAAAACGCGAAAAAATATGTGCGTATCGAGCAAAACAAAGGCAGGCTTATCCGAGCCGACAATTCAGACCTCGGCGCTCGTTTCCATTTCCTATTTCGCGCTGCTGTTCGACGATGCAGGAAATCGGCCGTCGTATATACATTCGTCATGTCGGAAAATATAAAACACCGAGAATGGCCGCGAGAATTTCAAAGCGAGGGAGCGATTACCGTTTTGTGTTCATCGACACAAAAAAAGCTGAGAGCAACTTTATGCAGGAAATTTAATTAAGAGTTTAAGATTAAGATTGTTCCAAGTGTCGCTTTTCGTACTTTACAGAGCGTATATTTGACCCATATGAGTGTGCATCTTAGCGTAGGAGAGAATGGGGGAATTGTGAACGAGATAAACGTAAATTATGGCAGTGGTAATTCCTATAAGAGGAGAGTAATCTCTCTTTTCTTACATTTCTTAGATTCAGTGATCATTTAATATGCATTTAGTGCCGCATTGTAATCGGTTAAAATAAATATCATACATATTCTCGATAATGTAAGAGAGAATGGAGGAATTGCAAATATCTAAGAAAAAAGCTAAATATAACCGTTCATTATTTATCAATTATAGAAGATTTTATTTAAAGGATATCGATTTTAAACTACAATTAATTGAGATTTATATATCATTAATATAAATAATTTTAAAAATAAATAAAACAGATTTGACATTGTCCTACGTGACGGCGGATTTTCCGAACAAGAGTTTTATTTTTGTTTAAAAAAATTATAGTTTATATTGATAATAAATGAATTAATATAGTTTAAAGTCAAAAATATAACGAGCATTTTTTAAAATAAAGATTTCTATTAATTGATAATCATCGGTTTTATTTAATTTTTCTTTAGGTGTTCCAATTTCCTCATTTTCTCCTTTATACATTATATATTCTTTAAAAAGACGCAAAAGTGTGTGCGTGATTACATTTCCGTGTAAAACATAATTGCGTTCTTGCAAAGATGTAAAATGTAAAATGTATCTAAAGCAGAAATCCTTACTTTACTCTTTTCCACTGCGTTTTTTACTGTTTCTTGATTTGTCGTTACTTTAGTAAATAGTACAGAGAATACTGTAGCAGAGTTTATTTAAGTATACTTTACGTTTTCTGCTTCTAAATGTCGGAATGAATAAATATCGATTCCTACGCTACGCAAGCACGTGTTTTTTGGCCGTCTCGCCGAATCCAATTCTGGAATGACATTTAGAGGGAACGAGATATATACTTTGTATTCTAGTGCGAAGGAAAACCACTTTCTGTCAACGTACGCCACGTGCGTGGTAATATCGCTCGGAACATTTCTTTAAACGAGCCGAAAGTTTCGGCAAGAGGTGTAGGTGGGAAAAATAAAGTTCCGGATATGAAGGAAAGATCTTTGGCGCACCTGGCTACCGCATATTCTGGCACGGTATATCAGCAGTAAGTGTCGTGGAGGTAAACCTCTCGTATGTATGAAAAGTGCAGCTAGTATGCTAACAACAACTATTTCTTCATGCGGTAACTGAAAGCTCTAGAGATATAGTAGACAAATTTTGAAGATTAAGCGAATTTCTCTCAGAGAAGTAAATAAATAAACCAAAAGCAAGGATAATGCGATGATGCACGGAAAGAATAGTTCTGCTGAAGTACCTAAAAATTTATTACAGCTAAATACAGATCTGAAAATAATTTTGTTGGACCATCAAAATAATTATGTAGAAAGTTCAAACTGGTGGCTGGAATGTCAAAATTTTTTGCAATATAGTGCTCGTTATGCTTGAATTTTTACGTAATTAATGAGATGATATCCAACAAAATTATTTTCAGATCTGTATCTAGGTAAATTTCTAATTATTTCAAATCATATTTTTCAGTATGCAATTTAAAAAAGAAGAAAAGGTTACAGGTTTAATAAAAAATGTATCGAGCAAATGAACTAGAGAGGTATTAAATTAACAAAAGTTTCTCACAAATAAAATTTTCGTTCTTTGAAAAAAAAAAATTATTCTCGATTCATATATTGTTGGAAATCTTCGCTGAATGGGAATAGACTATTTGCAGTGTCAGTCGAATTTCTTTCGGGCTAGATGCCTGATTAGTCTTAGTAGATCTGTCGAATCGCATTTATACATTTACGTAGCGGTTAGATCGAAGGAGATAAAAATCGTGATATCTTTATCTAAAGGAATCTTGAGGAGAGAAAAGAATGTTGAATGAGGTCCGATCGCTCGTATTCTAACTCACAAAAATAGCTTGCATCTTCTTCCGTCAGTTCCTTCAGAGGAAAGATCTCATTTTATCTTCTTTTGTGGCGGATTTCAATTGGCAAGCCGTTGCCGCAGGGACTTCTTTCTTCCGGCGATATCGCGGAGGCAAGATGGACCGAAACAGGACGGGGGCGCAAATTAGGTCACTCTATTAAAAGAGTAATAAAAAGCTGAAGGTCTTTCTTCAACCAATATATTAGCAGTTGCGTGTATTTCCAGGAATTCAACTAATCACATAGTTGTTTTTTAATGAGGCTACTCTAGATAATTGGTAGTACAGGGAATTGTAAAATATAAAAGAGAGTGATGAAAATATAAATTATTACGTAAGAAAGAAAATATCTAATAAAGCAAATACATTAAAAATGATTTGTATTTTGCGTCTAAGAAAGTACAAAAAAAAAAACGATTTTGCTAAAGTATTAAAAAATTTAACTGGATATAGATTTGAAAATAATTTTGTTGGACCAAATAATTATGTAGGACGCCGAAATATAACGAGCACTGCTGCTAAAGTTTTGATTCTAGCAATCAGTTTCAACGTCCGTTTCCTATATAATAATTTTAATGGTCCAATAAAATTATTTCCACATTACCTGTATCTAGCTAAACTTTTAGATACTTTAGCAAAACCGTGTGACATTTAAAAGTATGTCGATTAATTTAAAATTATACAGTAACTCGATGAAATTAATCACCATTACGAGCAAAAGAATGAATAATTAAAAACTATTTTTTTTTATTAGAAATTCATATTTATCATAGAAAATGCTGCTGGCAAAAGGGTCGTTCATCACAAAGACGTGAGAATTCTATTTCCGCTATTTCTCAGAACGCCAACAGGAACGAATGTCGACTCCCAGTCGACTTTTTCACGCCAGACCTCAATCCATCGCAATCGAGCTCGTTTATCACGTGAGCGAGAGTTCTACTGGCTGCCGTCGAACAATCGGAAAATTTGTCGGGTCATTAGCATCCGCGATCAGATCTCGAACGCTACGACGATCCGTTGCACCGAGCATTACGCCATGCCGTTTGCTGTCTGCACCATCTGATTAATGGCCAAAGTCGATCGTCAATTCATTCTACTCATTTTCCTCCGGGAAAATCGCCTACGCTTTCGAGTTATTGATATTCAACGTGAAAACAATTCAACCTCTCGGATCCTCTTCCATATTGATGTGACGCGGACATCCAAGCCGATATTATTAATATTGTCGATTGTTATATTATATATATAATCTATGCATATATATCATTATAGTCTATGGCATTACGATGACATTTCTTGGGTTGAAGATGATCAAATGTCATTGAAATAGAATGGTATTACTTTTTTCTATTTTATTAGCCTGACATTTTACGGTTTATAGTTCTCAGCCTTTTTCACACCCTCTTCAATTACGAGATTAGAATCACGCTTTAAATAAACGATTCATTTGATATTTGGAACGATAGATGCTACTACCTTTCACTGTAATAATTATTAATCCTAGGCTGACAGCGCTCGACATGGTTCAGCATGGAAAATAGGATGTTTCTAGGTCGTCTAAGGTCCTGAGAATAAAGGGCGACGCCGACTACGTTTATCCCGTCTTTCACAGAGTAATTGCAGACTCGTAGCACTAGATAAGACTAGGATGCGTTCTCAGTTCTTCCAGAGGTCGATAAAAAAGAGCAAAATACGAGCTGAAATCTGCAAGTGGCATTGATTTGTAGCGCTGTTATTATACAGTTCCATCCAATTATTAATATCGAGTCAAAAAATTTGGCAACGTAACTGACAATAAATCTGTCTATCTGGTACTTCATTGAACGCATCGTAAAAACGCAAAAATATATTTATCAATTAAAAAATTTTATTCATCTCATTATTTCGAAAAATTTTCTAAAGTTAGTTTAAAAAAATAATTATTTTTAAATAGTGAGATATTTTTATTTCCAATATATTCTTGATGTCTTTCTTAATTGCTATTTTTTACTGCGCAGCTATTTCTCGAATTAGATGAAATTCCACGCAAAGAGCAAATGGCTGTTCCTCTCGCGAAAACGGAGAAAGCCTCTTGGCTTGATAGCATGGTCGAATAAACGCGAATTTACAGCTCATACGTAAGCGTCCTAAATTGCACGATTTATCGGCGTTGAGACCAGAGGCGTGCAAGAACCTCGTTAACGAGGAGTAGCTTTTAACGACGGACTTGGCTACTACAAGGAGGCGGAGGCTTCAAGAATCCGGCATACCGGCGATTCGAAATAACCAGCTGTCGTAATATTGTACATTTTTGCTTCTCATCAAGGATCGTAAATAGTTTCGTATTAATTAATTATTCGCAAATCGGGTTATTCGCTAAGAGGAGTTCAGTGATCGCGCGTGAGCTTGCGAAGATGTGCAGGGGAAATAATTAATCGCCCATTAACGTCGTCGAGCGTAATTATTGCTGCCGAGCATCGTGCGAAACGGAACCGCATCCAGCTGTGAGATAACCAATCGCCGTTTCCGCTTATACAACGAGACCCATGCAAGTTCCGATGATTTATAGCGAACGGAGACGTCACGTTCTGCCTCCGTTAAATCTGCCACTAACAAGGATAATATTCTTTCTTCAGAGTAGTCTTTCCATTGGGTTGCTTAACAATCGAGCTAGAAAACAGTATTGTTCTCTTTTAATAAGATAATCAAGTCAGATTAAAATTATTTCAATAATTTAATATGCTGTTTTCTCTTCGTTTGTATCGTGGTTAAATTTATACACTCAGTATTGTAATATGCATAAGTACGTTGCCTATATAAAAATTAATGATAATAGCAACAATATATTTTACGGCTACAGGAAGCGTAAAAGTTATTTCCGGTGGACATTTCAAAAACTTAATTCACGTTCGAATATCACGCGATCCAGGAAAGATTTAGACGAGAGAAGTGTTTAAAAAAGCATGACAGTTCGAGAATGAAATAGCAGGTGAATCGACTTCTTGGATAGAAGGTTTGATGTCTGCCTTCCGGGTGTTTGCGGATGCATCCTATATCCGTCGTGAATCGACGAGGTTTCTCCATTGACGTCTAGTTATATTCTCAACAAAGTAATTTGGGCAACTTGTATCGAGCAAAACGAATGACGCGAATCGTCGTCGTCTATTTTGCCGGTTGAGAGATCTCCAATACTTCCCAAACGGATTTAATTAAAACAACGGTGGGTGATCTTACTATCCAGGGAAGCGCATCTCAAGTACGAAACGCACATCGACAACTTACGAAAACTTAGTTGTAAGCGAAACTTGACTTAAAATTTTAAGGCCAGTTTAATAATAATAATAATAATAATACTGTTATATCTTTAATAATAATAATAATAATAATAATAATACTGTTATATCTTAACAATAAGTAATTACTATATAACATTAAAACATTAATAACTATAAAAATGAACCTAATTATAATTGTATGATAATTATTTTACCATGTAATTATAGTCATAAATAGCAAACATTTTTCTCTCAGTATACACGTATCTATATTTATATATTACATTTCTTTCAACAATGGTGTACTGAGTTCAATAAATTATCTCGAAATAAAATATTTAAACTTTCTTCGTCGTGAAAACACTACAGAAGAAGTTACTTATAAATTTGTTTTTCTTCCAAAGAAATTAACTGTAGCTTAGCAAATATGCGAATCAAGACATACCACGAAAATCCAAGTTTCGCCAGAAATTGGAGATTCCGCGATCTAAATGCACGTTCCCAGATATTCCAGAACATCGGCCAACTAACGAAGGAAGCTATTAGCGAAATATGTCTTCTTGGCAACCGATACCGGAGCACACCGAGGATCGATGTGGGAAGAGAGCGATTAATGCGCTCGAAACGTACTTACAAATGTACGACTAATTTTAAGCATGTGCCACTAGTTTCGAAACATTGATTAAACGGAGTCGGTCGTTCGGAATATCTAATTTACAGTCATGTACAAATTGCATGCATGCGACAATCGCGTGCTAAAAAAATAATAAATATTCAACTAAGATTTTTTATAATACAATAGCTTTAAAATATCATATAATTTATAAAATTCTGAGGTTTATTTCAAAATTGAAAATGCTAGTAATTTATTCGAAGAAAAAATTAATTCGTAATGTCAAAAGACTAGAGCACACAAATAAAGTAGCTGTATGATTTATTAGATCGTGTCATGTTATTAGATCATGTCATGCTAGCGTACATTTTGAGCCACAATAATCAACATAATTTATAACTAGATTTAATCACGGTTGCCCGCGTCGATGGTCGACGTAATCGAATTAATGGCCAGGAAACGATTCACTGCCGAACTTTGACGACGTCGACGTTTATGCGAAACACAGACAATCACGCGACATGAATTTGATTGATAGCTTCGGGATTTCTCGATTTAATCGGAATGTTCGTTTTGGAAGAATTCTGACAATGTTGATTGAAGCTATCAAAAAGATCCTCCGAAGAATACGTGAACATTCCAACTTCGTGAGAGAGTTTTAAAGTGTGTTCTTCGAACAATGAGCAAAGTCTTCCATGCTGACAGATAAAGTGACAGAAAAAAATGAACGTAGAAAAAATGCCAATGGGAAAAACGCAAGTTGAACGCAAGTTGAAGCTGAACTGAGCAGTGACCTCGTTGGAATGAAGTTCTTTAAATTAATGGCGTCTTCTTATAGCCTGCAACAGCGATAACGCGCGTTTGTCCGTCTCGTATAGTCAACTCTTTTAAGCTCTTTCGAATAGTATAGTGCGGTAAAAAGGATTAAAATCGCAAATCGATGTGAATACGATTTTCACTAATGATTATAAGTTCCTTTTCTTTTCTCTCAAAGATTAAATATAGTTAGATTTTCTTTCGGCAAGAATTCCATTCTCGATTCTTAGCAGGTATTAGAGGTAGTATTGTAAATTAAGGTTCGATTATGCAAATGACTTTTCCGTTATAAATACCTGACACCGTAGAAGAAAGATAAGACGCTTCCATCAACTTCGGCGAATACTCACCTGGAAAAAAATAAAAAATATAACATTAGAAATGTTAACCGTATTAATGAATCCAGACAAAAATTGTTTATATCGCGTCCTTCTCAAAAAGCTGTTTTTAATTAAGTTTTTTATATTGCTTATAGCAATAGCTTAAGAAATATTTTGTTTTTAATAATCAGTGGAGATATATTAATATTAAAATATTAAAGCTCAAATAATTAAAACTCAAAATCTTAAGGAGATTTATAATCTATGTCAGATTTCTATTTATAATTTTATCACATATTTCGATTCTTTAAATATTTTTTGTATTAGAAGTAACATACAAAATTATAAATATAATTCTACCGAATTTTTACATAAATGATCGCATCTAATGTGAGAGCTTTAAATTCTAAATCTAAATATTAAAAAATCAGTTGTGTGTATGTGAGAAGCAATGTTAAATTTTTTTAAATATATCTTGTAAACCATATGAAGTTGACCTCCAATTTCAACTTTTGAAAAAATTAAGTTTCTATAGCCCATGTACATTTCGAATTTTCGTTTATACACTTTTGATAAAAAAGTTATTGAAAAAACAATTTTTAATGTGGTGGCTAATTTCACACTATTTCCCCCAATCACGAATAAATTAAATTTAATTAGCCTCAATCGATAGATTTTTGTTTGCACATTCCGAAATAAATCGATTTTTCGTTTACACACATTTAGTTAGAAATTATTAACAATTAAAATTTCGAGGACAATTGATTCATGTAGATAGGTTCAAATCGCAATTACTATACTCAAAAATGACATAAATCGATAGGTTTTAGTTTTTTTACATTAAGAAACTAATTGATTCTTCGTTTGCACATTCTTGTTAAAAAGTTATATTTTAACGTATCTACCTGAGTCGAAACTTTAATTGTTCATAACTTTTTAACTAAAGGTATGTAAATGAAAAATCGACTATTTCGAAATGTGCAAACGAAAATCTATCAATTGAGACTATTTAAATCTAATTTGCTCGTGATTAGGAGGCTAGCGTGAAATTAGCTTCTTAAAATTGTTTTTCAAATAATTTTTTACCAGAAGTGTATCAAACGAAAATTCAAAATGTGCATACATGTGCAAACGACGAGTAATCAAATAGAAAATTAATTTTTTCAAAAGTTGGAGAGCTAACCTCATACGAGGATCTTGTATATGACAGGTCACGTGGAAAGAGAATTTGATATCGCAAGCAAACCCGAGAAGTGTCGTCGAACATCGTAAGTTGGCACACTGCGAGATAGCTTTTGGTACTTTTAGGCTTCGAGCGCAGTTGATATAGTTGCGAAAGTCTCCGGAAAAGAAGGGAAGTTCCAATTGTGAGAAAAGATGCCACGTTAAGCTACCAGCTCAGCAATTCGAGCATCCTTGAGAATATCAACGTATTGCTTCAGCGATCTTAGCAATCCATTGCAATTGAGATGTTCATGTCAATTGCAATAGCTCATATATAATCCGAGTAATGCTTATTATATAGCGTACTGAATCATACCTATATAAAATCTTACAGAAAATTTATAAATCCTATATAAAATTTATTTGGTTAAAATATGAAACAATAAAAATATTTGATAACGTTATTATGAAATCTTTTTATTATCTTTTTTTATAAAACAATTCAATACTTGTAGAATCTATTAAGGTATTTCAGTTATTTTAGTTACTTAAATAGTGTAATATCAAGTAATAGCTTCTCTTTTTTAAAATATTAATTACAAATTTATCAAAAAATCTGAAAAGATTGACGCGATAATAGTAGAATGCGTGTTGTATTTTATAACAGTAAATAAGAGGATATAAAAATCTAAGGGAAGAAAAGAGTACTTGTGTCTACTACAGAAATAGTCGGAATCCCAGGACCCAGGACACAATAGGGGAAAAAGACCGAAGAAAGGAACCCCTGCAATCGATCGCAGATTGTTTATCTATAAAGTAGCGCGGTCGCGTTTCGACCTTGTTCCTCCTTTGAAAAGTTTCCTTTTTCTAAAGCGTGGAAACGTTACACAGTGGAGCACAAACGAGCAAAGTATCATCTATAAAGTTTCGCATATGGAAATACAAAATAGCTAATATTATTAGAACCTCTTCTCAAATTTTGCCTTTTTGCAATGTATAAATCCATTTATATTGTTGAGCTTAAAAATAAAAAAAAGAAAAATACTATATTATCAACTAGTGTAATAATGGGAATTTATATCCGATCTTTTTTGCGATTTAACTGCAAATACTTGAAAGAACGCATAGCAAGTATTGATTTATATTTCCATCGAGTTTCTTGAATTTTTTATTTGCGCGACAAATCAAAGAATTGATATGTTTTCCAGATAATAGAAATAACTTCTTTCTTGTATTCATAAATATTATAATCTAATACTTCGTATTAAAGGGATAAAATATGGGATGAAATCTCGAATGCATGTTGCGTTTATATTTCATCTTCAAATTCTGAATGATATATTTGCATGATCTGTAAATGAGGCGACAGCGTGAATAAGCTAAACGCAGCTATTAACGTTTTCTCTGTGATTATGTGGTCTCCTCTTTCGACGAAGCTATCTAAGATCTCCCAATTCACCTTTGTCGAGATACTCTCTGCAACTTTGTGAACTCGATTCCTCGAAGAAGAACTACGATCAACAACTCCCGCAATCCCCGAGAGTATTTCCCAAACGCGGAGATCTCATCGAACTTCCACTATTCCGCGTCGAGCACTCAAGGGATTATCACTGAACATTTTCTATGATACATTCTTTTTCTTCTAAAAATAACGTGTTTAAAAGGTGCTATCTAATCTGATATACAATCAATACAAGAATTTTTAGGCAAATGTATTGTAGGCAATTATTAAATAATTTTAATAATGCTATAAAATAAAATTTCATTTAATTTTAATTTAATTTCTGTATCATACATCTCGATGGAATGAGATACATGCATCTCAGCGTAACTATACTTAGAGAAAAAAAAATAGCAACTATAACAACTGACATAACTGATGTAATTATCAGCGAATACTTGCTGTTTTTCACTACTAATATACTGATTCATTTTTAGAGATTACGATTTTCTGCAGATTTAATTTGCAAAAATAACTTCCAAAAGTAAATTAATATATCAGATATTACTGAAAAATAGTAATTCGTTAATGATTACATCAGTTATAAATGTAGCACTGAAGTCAGTAATAATACACTGATTCACTTTTAGAGAGTACCTACATATTTAATTCTATATATAAAATTTGTACACCTTTACAGTTGTACTATGTTTTTCTTTGAGTATAAAAAAAATAACATATTTTCGCATATTCTTAAAAACTATACAGGGAAGGCATTCGATCAGTTTATCACATCGATTACTTTCTAATTTTCACATTTAAACACGATTAAATTTTCCCATATCATATGATAATACATATAATTATTACGAATAAAAATCGATTAGAGATAATGGTAATCAATTTTGCACTTTGAATGCCGTACGAATTATACGATTGAATTCGTGTCGACATGCGAGAGCACGCGAATGTTTTACAATCCCGCGGGATAGACCGACGGGTCTAGTCGGGGTCAGCCGTGAAAAATTCAGTGTGCATGCGAGCAACAGGGGAAGGTACCTTCGTCGCCAGAAGTTGAGGAGTTGTCCTCGGGTTCGGGCGACGATCCTGAGGATCGTCGGCTGATTCTTGTGTCCGATCTACCGCATTCATTGCCGGCACTTCCACCTCCTCCTCGGTGGTCCTCGTGTTGACGTCCTGTTCCTTTTTCGGGGGATACCGATCGGGACTCCCTGAACTCGGTGGTACCGCACGTGCCACTACGTCGTCCCTCTCTTGCCTCGAGTCCGGGCAATCGTTTGCTGAAGTCAGTGGGCATCGCCGGTCGCTTTCTGGGAGTATGTTTACGTTTACGCCACGGTTTACGTATCAAAAAAAATTTTTTCCAATTTTTGACATGAGACTCGCAAGAACTGAATGAGAAATTGAAAATGAGAAACCGAATTTGATTTAAGAAACGCATTGAAATGATTCTTGGCATGTAAACAAACTTGGCGCGATGTCTCGCGTTAATTTTCGTTTAATTAATAAAGTCTTATTTGAATGATGTATTTTTTAACTGATTTTTTTTTCATTTATCATGTAATAACACGTCAGAATAAATATAAGCTCTGTAAACTGTTGATTCAATAGCGATTCAATCGCGAAACTGAATACAAGCGACTCGTATGTTCAGTATGTTCAGAATAAACGAGCGCGAAGAATAAACGATGTCGCCATACTAGCACTATGTTAAAAATCGAGATATTACGTCGGTGCAATGTTGTCGATTTTTTCTGATGACTGCACGTTAAAGCTAATCTCGTGGTACATGAAACGGAAGTGAGCGAATCAAACTGCATTGAGTTTCACGGAATGATGCATGTGATCGATCAATTTTCTCGGATGACAACGTCAGGCCATTCTAATGGATCAATAGATCCAATGCGAGCATCGACCGTCGCAATGCGAAAATGTCGTTCAACATTATTGTTTCGCGAAAATAACAATCACGCAATTTCCTAGTTATCATGTTTTTATGTTTTAATTAAATTGAAACTATAGATTGATATTGTATAATGGTAACTAGAATGAAAGAAATAATAATCATAATAATTTTACAATTTCGGGTTACATAAAATATCTTTATGTGTGTATATATATATATATATATAAAATATCCGTGAAACGTTTAATCATATAAGTTGTAGATTACAATAATGTAACAAAAGCTCGCAGAGTGCAGAATAGAAACCATAAAAATTCAGACAATTAGTTCTATGGGAGCTAAATGAACTGCCTATCCCGAAGGATTGTTCTAAAAAAATCAATCTCTTTTTATCTATCAGAATGTAAGTTCTGGAAGGAACCAACGGTTGATGCTCGATCTATTCCCAAAGAACATTGAGTAATGAACTAATGTCAGTCGCGCACCGGACGTAAACGTACTCCCTGAAGTCGTTCGGACGATCGGTTGGCCGATCGGAGGCCGATCTTTCTGAGGCCGGATCTCTCTGGCCGGACTCGCTGGTGGTGTTTCCGGTCGGCGACGTTCGCTTTCCGGCGGTGGTGGTCCCTGAATGATGGTGGTGGTGCTGATGGTCTCTGACTCCTTCGTGAATGGCATCACGGACATTTGCCAGGTCAGCGTTGGCAGCAGTCTTTGCCTCCTTGGCGGGTGATGGCGGCGGAGACGTTGGTGGCGATGGTGATGGACTTCCTGCACGAGCAGAGTAACACACTGCTGCCTTCCGCAGGGTCTCCCTGCACAGCTCGGAGAACATACTGTCTCCCCCATGGCCGGGGCCCCACCGGACCGGCCCGCTTCTTCTTCCTTCTGTTCGTTCTTCGTGATTCTCTTCCCGCAATACGCGAAATACGCAGTCACGAATCTCGCTCGCCGTTCATCGTCGTCTCATCTTTTCTTTCCCCGACCATCAACACGGTGATTTCACCACGACAATTGACATTACATTGCGTTTGTCAAACGGGAAATCGATCGCATCGCTGTTCAGAAAAGAACTCGCTTGGAGATGGAGAACTCGCTTAAGCGAATATCTGAGAAGGAGTGATTGGTAAGGTTACACCAGGCTCGGCCTTGGTTCGTCGGCCTTTGCGTCGTAGAGGTTGGCTCGTGTTTCATAGTCATCATTTAGCGATATTAGAAGGGAGAAACAGATATTGGAGTGGCGGATCGTTCGAAATCTCTAAGATTCTTAAATTCATTGACAAGTTAAAATTATATCTGAATAACTTAAATTCCTTCTCATTTCTTTGTCTAGACCTAACTCTTCCCGTGTAAATACTTTATTATGATGTTATAAATATTTATTAAACGACGAAGTCTAATAAGGAAAAGATGTGAGCTAATTCTAGGAGCGACGGAAAATAAATACTTATCTCCCTGAAACTGAGACACATGATTCCGATATGAACGTATTCACACGAGTAACGTGAGAATGTGGTGATCGAGAACTTGGCGAGCGGCATAAAGCACGATAGGCATGCCACCGTGGGCAGGTGACACGGGTACATTCCGATAGCGCGAAAGTGCACGGTGTTCATTAACGTAGGGTGCACGACACGGCGTGTAGCGTTACGCCGGTCATAGTCCGTAACAAAAATGTGTCTGGCTGGTTGCCAATCGTTTGTAAAATTTACAGCCTCGGCCGCAATTCTCCCGGCAAAATGCGAAATGTCTCGTACAAAGCGGGATTCCGTGACGTTCACGTTACGGGGGTGCCAGAGAGCGGGGGAGCACCGCGGTGATATCGATTTACATTACGCTAAAATTACGCCGCATGCTGTTAATTTAGCTCTCGCCGCGTGGGCATGCGAGGTATTTCTACCGCAAACGCGGGTATGAATACGCGGGCCCCGTTATTACGATTTATGTCGCGTATTCCACCCCCGTCTATCACGTCACCTATTGAAAATTATCAAAGCGAGTTTAACGACTCGTGTGTTCTCAAATAGGGCTATTCGTGAGAGACCTGTTTGACTGATTAATAACTAATAATCGCTGATGTAAAATAATTAGACCAATGCTAAACGAAGCGTAAAACGATGAATTAGATATGCGGATTTGATAATATACCTCGTAACTTTTTAAAATACATATATTAATTATAAATCAGATCAAACGATAAAAGGATTCTCAATAAAGATTACAGAAAATAAAATAAGAAAATAAATCATGTTTTTACATCTATACATGGAAAAAGTGATTAATAGCATCGGTCAGCAGCGGTATAATTAAAAATAATCTTATTAATTTTCAATAACAGTATTAATAAAACAAATAAAGTTTTTATTAAAGTAAGAGCATTTGTTTCATTAATACTCTCTGTGTAGGATCATACATACTTCTACACTGATCGGATAGACAGCAAAACCAATCAGTTCGTGTTGATAAAAGCTTATTATTATAATATCGCGATGAGTAATCTTGCACGTTAATATTTGATTTCATCAATAACACAAAAATTGCATTTGATTATTAAACTAGATGGTCGAATGTCAATACAGAAACGGACGTTTATTTTGAAAGCCGGTCTCCGTATCGCGAGTATTTAATAGATTCCATTATTCAGTATTCCATTACATCCCGTGTTAATGAGGATCATGATAAGTGCAGAATCATTCGTTTTTTCCGCGTTTGTTATCGAAACGCCCGCATTTAAACGCAGATAAACATTTTGCGGATAGCTGGATTTCGCGACGAGCAGAAATCCCACACATCCGCACGTTATCCGATGAGATAAGTATAAAATTCGAGTGTGACCTAGCGAGAGAATGATTTGGGAAATTTCAAGCAGAGAGAAAGGTGCTTTTCTATTTTTCTCTCTTTCTCTGTCTTCGTAGAGAGAAAATATAGTCTACATTCCTCTGCTTGAAGGACTCCATGATTTATAGCTGCACACGACATACAGCGTGCAAAAACTCTTTCGGTATGCGCACACTTAGCATGCACATTATTCCGTCAAACGTCCGCTGTAACGTTGCCAACTACACATCGGCTATTAGGAGGAAAACAGAATTGATGAGAATGCCCGAACATGACGATTTTCAGCCGCGTTAAAGAGAATTCCATCGCTTTCGTTGAAGCTAAAGAAACGAAAGTATCTTTTTACCGTTTATCTTTATCGCCTTCTAAAAGCGGATCCATAAAGTAACGTGAAAACGATGTTCCTTAAGTGATACTTAATGCTTGTATTTCGCAGCAAAACAGTATTACTATTTAAAAAAATCTTGTCTACTTGTCAATATTTTCTTCAGATTAAATTTTCAATGATTAGATTAGCTATTAATGCCTATTTCTACCAATGTGAATTAACTTTAATCTCGGTTCAACTGACTCTTCATTTTTTTCTAATTTTTAAGACTAGAAAAAGGTAAAGTAACCTAGATTAAAGTTAATTTATAGTAAGTTCATTTAAGTTAATATACATTGATAAGCATAAATTGAGTTTCATCCTGATTAAAGCAACAGATTAACTTTGGTATTATAAAATTATCAAGGAAAATATTATCAAGTCTTGATGCAAGTCCCACGAGATTACGTCGAGATATAGTTTAATGGAATATTGAATATATCTTCTCAAAATCTGATCGCGCGCAGAGTTGTGACGCGAAAGAATCGGAAGCCGACTTCGTCGTTGCGAACAACTATGCTGAAACGTATGTATATTTTCATTCGGGTGAGGCTAAGCGATTCACGCCCATGCGTGAAAGCAATCGCCGACGGCTGGTCGGCCTTGCCAATCGGCAAACGAATCATTGAGCTTCTGTCAGAGTCAGACGTGCGTGGGAACAATGCGCGCGTCATTCTCCTGGCATCTGGTACACGTGGAGACATCCTCATTTTCATTTACGTTTTCATATGTGTTACAACACGTCCGTAATACGGTTTACTTTTTACATCAGTGAGACTGCAGAAAATATAAGGAAAAGAAAGAGAACAATAAGTCCACGTCCAGATAAGTTATTTACGCGATGTGAATAATAATTGCAACGTAAAATAGAATCGTGAGTAAAATAGCGAAAGGGAAATACATTTCGGACTGACGACATTAATGACTAATGAGCGACAATAATAAAAAGATCTTTGTGAAATGGCGATGCATCCGACGGAGGCAGACGAGCGGCTTCAAAATAGTACACATAAATATTTGGTAAATTATTGCGAACTATAGGTACGTATGAGTCATCTTAATTTAACATTCTCCACTATTTGCCGAGCCCCATGAGAATTACTGTCCGCTTTAATTCTGGTACTTAGAACTGAACGTACGCAAAAGATAAATGGCGAGGCATATGATGCAGCCAAAATTCATTATGTTAATTCCCTCCCTAGGGCGAGAATGGATATAAGCTGAGAACTGAATAATGAAACAAAGGTAACGGAATTAATTTTATTCCGTAGATGATCGAATACGACTCATGTATTAAACTACAAATTGCCATAACAGATGTGGAGAAATTGAATTAAATAAATTCATGCTATTATTAAACATACTAAATTTAATAAATTCAAAACTCTGATTGAAAAACAATATTAACTTAAATATAAATAGAATACTAAATTTTTTATAATATTTTAAACAAGAAATATGCATAGATGACATTTGTTTCATGGAAAGAACGGTTTGCTAAAGTATCTAAAAGGTCAACTAGATACAAATCTGAAAATTATTTTGTTAGACCTCAAAATAATTATGTAGAATGTTTAAAGCTGATTGCTAAAATATCAAAACTTTTTGCATTGTTTATTATACTTGAGCGTCCTATGTAATTATTTTGATAGTTGAACAAAATTATTTTCAGATCTAGTTAAATTATCAGATATAAATTTCAGCAAAATCGTTCTTTCTATTCAATAATAATTAATTATTATTCAATATTAATAATTAATGTTTAACATAATTAATAATTAATATAATATAATATTAAAATATATTTTTTTCTTAATAAAAAGATCATGTCTTCTTTATCTTCAAATTTACAGAAAATCGCGCTTCAATGAAAAAAAAATATTCTGATATTAATCTGACAAAATTTTTATGATCAAAATTAATGACACTAATTAATTTCTCATCGAATATTCTGCAAGAAGTTTCAATACGGAAGTCATTTCCTTGCTTTACAATCAATGACACTTCGATTTCTTAAACTTCATTTTAAATAAGTTTTCTCGGATAAATTGACGTGTGTCATCGTAGAAGTCGATAAAACTTGATTTTAATGGCTTAACTCGAACTTTGATTACGAACTCAATTTGGGGCACTCCAAATTGAGTGGTCGTTTTCTAGAAAATCGAGCCTGCCAAGATGGTCGATCGCCAGTTACATAGACTGTGAGGGTGGAAAACAAAAAGTTTCCCCAAAACAACGTCACGATGCCGGTGGAGATATAATTCTGTTACCATTTCTACAGTTTACTGTCACATTTCTGTTTTACAGCATTTTGCTGGCAATCAGATCAACAATTTTAAAATACGTAAAAATGAAAAAAGTCATTTGATGGATAAAACTAGTATTAATTCAATTGTGTGTATCCGATTTGAAATATCTTAAATAAATAAAACGTGACAAGATATCGATATGTCAATCGTATGATGAAGATAAGGTCAAAGTTCAATTGGGGATTAATTTCGAAATTAACCAATCAATTCTCGAGATTGTCAATTTAATCCTCGATTAAAGCAAAGTCGATGTTGATGCTCAAAATTGCATCGATACCAGGTAATCTTCATGGAATCGTAGTGGCCACGTGATCGAGACGTTTGTGACATTCTATCTGTCCACGTGCGAAATTTCACGAAGTAGATTATTTCAGATATGTCAGTACAATAATTTAACAGTTTTTCCTGCACGTTCATTTGCTGAAAAGCTCTTTTTTTTAAAACAATAAAAGAATGCAGTTCATAAATGTGTCAATTAATTATCTTCTATGAGTAAATTAAACAACTAAGAAGACTATTAGAAACTATACCAGAAACTGTACTTCTATTTATTGCATCGTTACGAAATTATTTTAAAATTCTATATAAAAATTTAACAAAGTAGAATTAAGATATGCATGATGCAATATGTGATCGCAATCTTTTAAGTTGTCTTTGAAGCTTTACATTTCTCAGCATTTATAATTAATGAAATAAAATCTGTCAAGATAATACGACAAAATATCAAATATAAACGAGTTGTACAATTGAAGCTTCATTGAAGAGCATATAACAAATTAATTCCAAAATTAAAATTGCAGTCTCACACAAATAAAACAATTTACCGAATACTCAACTGCCAAGTTATTATTATCGAATACTCAATTGCCAAGCTATTTAAGAGTGGCTCACGCACAACTATCTCCAAAATATTGAATCGTTTTTACCATCTCCTCTTAGCTTTGTCAAACTACCAGACTCGACCAATGGAAACAAACAGATAACAACGAAAATTGTCGACACCAAGAGACAATGATCAATTCTTATCCGCATTAAAACGAGCCAACCGCAGCGGACCGCAGAGCAGGAGCAGAACAGGATGAAGTATCAGAGGGAGATTTTACAGCACAAGAAAGTACGATGAAAAAAAAGCACCTTAGGACGCGCGAGTCTCGCGTTCACCTCGTGAGCCGACGTGTCATCGCGAACTCGCGTTCGAGATGGATGGTCCCGGATCACCTGCGTACCGGATGATCTCCAGGCGAGAACTGAGCCTGCGAGATAGTCGAGAGGGAGAGAGAACAGCGCGAGGTGCTACGTCGAGGCAACCCCCGACTAGAGGGTGGCGCACGCGGAGAGGGTCGCACTGACTCCCACGAAGGTCCGACGTGCGCCGCTCGGTTAGTACGTGCGTAGTACATCGTTGCAAGGATCCTAGAAGGTTAGAAAGAGTCGGAGGGATATAGTGGAGGGATATAGTGGAGGACAGAAGTGGAGGAAGGGCAGATGATAACGGAGGGATGGAACAAGAGAGGTGGTACTGTCAGTTAGTGCGTACTTGGTATATTGTACGAGAAAGAAAGACAAGGTGAAAGAAGGAGGAAGCTAAAAGAATGACTATGAGATAAAGCGGGAAGGTAAAATCACGAAATACAGATACAGGAGGAGAAGGCAAGAGAGAAGTGGAAATGCCGGTCGTCCTCCATCGCCTGCGATGCTGAACGGCGCGGCTAGTGGCGCTGGTGTTGCATCGATCAGCCATCGCCGCCACCACCTGCAACCCTATCTCGAAATGGTCAACCCTCGATCTCATAGAGCGCTACGCGTTCGGTACATCCGTTCAGCTCGCCTAATTCCATCATGATCTTCAATCTTTTTCTCTTTCTCCTCCTCGAGTCTCTCCTCTTTCTGCCCATCATCCCTCGTTTCCTGATTATTATTCGCTATCAACCGTGACTTGATTTATTATTTTGCCGTTTTACTATTGAGTTTTCGCCTCGTCAGCGAGCGCTTTCGCGTGAAGCAGCATTTTGCATCGCGTTGAATGGTAGTCATCGCGATTCGCTGGAGAACCAGGTGACCTCGATCAGAAAATTTGATAGCTCTTAACACTTGAACGATCATACAAATAGAATCGTATACTGAAGTTGAGATCATCGTTAGATGTTCTTGGACAGGTTTGAATTCTTTTTAAATAAACTGAAAATAGCTTCGAGATGGGAAACTGACGTAAAATATCACAGAACATTGAACACCAAACGAACAGATTTTGTTGAGGACTGATTCTCAAGAGTTTCGCAAGTGAAGATTTAGGATAGAGAACGGCTGGCAATTCCCATAGTCGATCTGCTCTTCTCTCGGTCCACGACGTCGCCCTCGAGGATCGATAACCTTGAAGACGCCTTGTAGGGATCCTCTACAAATCCCCTGACGGATTATGGCGATACGGAATATCATGGTGCGGTGCGGGAATACAGAAACGTCTTCCTTTTAGGGAATTGTTCGATGGTGAAATCATATTATTTCTTCTTCAACGTTAAATTCACCGCGATGAAATTCGTTTTTAGATTGTCGTTCTTGATTTTATGATACGATAAATGAGTTGAGCGAATATAGCTTCGCAGAAATAGAGGATTACGAGTTTTCTCCTATTTTATGACTTACTTAAACGTATACGAATTCAAACTGACAACAAATTCAGCAAAGAAAATAGCTTGTGTACTAAAATTACACTGATCTAAATCGTCCCAAAACATTATACAATTCTAAGATATCTCAAAGACATTATTTTGATGTGTTTACAGTTTTTCGGAATATTTCTATGTACAGAAATTGTTGGAGAAGCAATATACATTTTCAAGATATTGTCCTACTTTTCAAATTTCCCGACTATTTTGTTAGATATTTTCGTGTTGCTTGCTACTTTTTCAAATTTCGCGATTATACCCTTTCGAAACTTTGTCGCTTTCACCAAGCGATGTTTCCGAACGTCACACCCGAATTTACATTGCTGACGTGAACGACGTAACTCGGTCTTGCGTATGTGTCCAACCGAAATTCCGGGCGTGTCTGGCGAGATGGGAAGACGACCAATTCGAGAAACCAGACTAATCGGAATCCCTCGCCGCGTGGAGCCGGTGTATCCATGTTTCCGCGCAAGAACCATTTTGACGGCATGGCGCGACGCGGCACGTCTAACATCGCCGCCGCTCTTTCTCACGTTTTGCTACTCATCTCGGAGAAGAAATCCCCAGGGTGATCCCAACTGTGTGATTTTGCTCTCGAGCGTACTACCTCGATCTGGAAAATTACATCTCGACACGGAGATAATCCGATGATGATCTCTATTCCGAGAGTGACTATTCTTATTCCAAACGTTTGGGTAAACTGGACACATTATCGATATTAAATATTTCACAATTTTGAAACAAGAATATTGAAAATGCGAAATAATCTGTATTGTTATGGTGACGTGATTTATTAGATATCGCTAATTTAACTTTCCTCATCAAAAACATTGTGATACATTTAATGTCAAATCCTATTTTTCAGTTCCCATAGAATAAAATATAATAAAATACAATAATTATTTTTAATAAAGAAATATAAAGATAAATGTGCTTTAACGTTTTCATAAGTCATATTTTAATAACTCAAAGTTTCCGAAGTTTTCAAGGAAAATATAGAGATCATTTGATCAAGGTAATCAATTCCAAAGTATCCCTGCATTTGCGGTTTGAGATATTTAATTGGTAAAGTTTTCCCGTATTCATGAAGAAAAGCTGTAGGAGTTGTGCGAGTCCGCGCGATACGATCATCAATCGTTAGTGAATTAGTCGTCGAGTCCTGAAGAAGTTTGCATCGAGCCTTATCGCACTGTGATTATCAAGCCGGAGACGAGAGTGAAGTAAGTTATTTATCGGAGGATTAATTTCAACAGCGAGGAAATGTCCATTGGTGGGGAATGCGATTTCTCTCGAATCTCTCGTTAACGCTATGAGAGAGCCCGGAATAGGAAAGCGGGAAAACAAGGAGCACTTTGCAGCACTTAAAGTGCTTTCGCATCTCTCGTCCCACTTCGCATTCGTAAATTTGCTTTATCGATGATTACGTTCATCCCGGTCAATAAGTTGCGATGAAATGTTATATGAGAAATATCTGTTCTATCCGAATATTTAAGAAAATTATTAATAAGATTGCTTGGCTTTCCATAAGGTATATATATCGTATTCACTTTGATCTTTGATATTATTTTTCACGAAAGTGCATTTCATGTAAACGTACCCTTCATCCTCTTGTCAATATTCTCATCGTGATTAAACGAATTAAAAATACGCATTTCCCTTTCTGTCAGTTTCACTAAGTTTCATTGGTCCATCCCGGTTAAAATCACATTCTTCCACTAAATGGAAATCAATCGAACGGCGCTGTGTCCACGCTGTACGTCTATATTGCCATCCCATCGCATCACTTCGTTCGTTAATTCTCTGTCATATCGAACTTCCGTAGCAAGTTCCCCTTATATTCTGTTCGCTGTGCTCACATACAGTTTTTCATATAATCAAAAGGCAACATGCTTTTGTAAGTTGTGTGAATCGGTTAATGTAAAATAGGATTTTCAATTGATAACTATGCGTGTATTCGCTCACACTTCATTAAAATGAAGTTAAGATTTCATCGACTGATTCTTGGACATCAAAATGACGAGGGTACAGTTTAAAATAGAAA
This sequence comes from Acromyrmex echinatior, assembly GCF_024713525.1. Lineage (NCBI taxonomy): Eukaryota > Metazoa > Arthropoda > Insecta > Hymenoptera > Formicidae > Acromyrmex > Acromyrmex echinatior. Next base: position 13,648,596 of record NC_141855.1, read on the forward strand.
TCTAGCTTTATATATATATATATATATATATTGTATCTTCATTTTCTTAACTAAAAAAATTAGGGTTTTAACATGTCACATTTAATATCCTATTATTCATCCTATATTTGATCTGTATCAGATTCTCTCTTTTTTCCCCCCTACAAATCACTGTCATCATATTCGTTTGGACCTGTCGTCTTCGATACGATGACACCTTCAAAAAAGTTTAGAGATAGGTTTTCTTCAGCTTAAATTATATATAAGAGTCCGAGAATCTTTGTCGAAAAGATTTGATTCCTACAGGACACTAGGAGTTATACTACGAACATAGGTCGGTGTACCAAGTTGTGAGCACAACAAAGTTGATTCTTAAAATTGAGAAAATTTTATTTTCATATATTTTTCAGTTTCGAAAGTAGTGCTTGCCACTGGAATGTCTAAGGATTGAACACGAACGTCTCATATCTTCGATAGACAAAAGTCGATTATATAAAGCAATCATGAAATCAATTGAATTTAAGAGTATATCACGTAATATCCTTCCAAGATTTAAACCAACTACTAAATAAACTGCACCGACATTTTTTCGCCATCGTTCCCTGTTTCACCGGGTAATTGACATCTTCCATGACGCGAGCGAAGGGAAAGGATGAAGAACGATGTGAGAGGAAATGGATTGGAGGGAAATGGCTAGATAGGAATTGCCTGGATGCTGCGCAGTTGCAGCTGCTGTCGCGCTGAAGTAGGACGAACGTTCTCCCCGACTGCGTAAATAATAAACGATTCCTCGCACTAGCTGTGGTAGCGCGATATACAAACTCACCCGCGGAGAGAAGATTCTTTTTCGTAAGGTAATTTGGAGGACAGGCAGTTTACCCATCAGCTAAGCTATCGAAATTATGGCGTGCGTGCTTAGATCGACTGGTTCGAAATTCGATGAGACTAACTCGTCGATGATTAATGATTGTATTGCGTGAAGTAGCACAACTCTTTTTTCAGAGATAATTTCGCGGATGTGGAAAAAATAATCGGACGTCTATTTTTCAAATCTGGACTATACGAGACGATTTTAATGCAAGAAATCTGCGAAGCGCATAATCATGGTCGTGGAAAAAGGTCATTAATCAAAACTGAAAGTCGCTTTTAACGGAAGTTTGAGTGAACTTTGCCATGGATATAGCCAACTCGACGATCATCTCTGCAAAGCAGATCGACACACCACGTATTCGCCACACGGAGGAGGAATTATTCAAAAACTTGGGCTAGAACAAGCATATAACCGTGATATCGGTAATTTCTTGGTAACAACATGATCATGTTTGCGAATATTTCATATAAGATGCTCGAAAGGAATTTGTGCGCGATTTTGCTAAAATATTTGAAAATTTAATTAAATATAAAATAAAAATAATTTTGTTGAATTATTAATCCTTGGAAGGTCGCGGTCTTTAATTTAACGCCGGAGGTCGCGATGTATCCGAAATATATAAATATCTTAAATCGGTATTGCAGGGTTACTTTTTGCAAGAAAACAATATGAATGGAAAATTTGTTTTATTGAAATAACTAATTTATTAAAATTTATATTTTTTTTGTATAACGTAATATAATCTCAACTGTCCAACATGCTGTTAGAATCTTAATGACTCATATAATATTATTTAGCCAACAGGTCAATAATGTCACTACTTAACGATATTTACAAACACATTTTGTATATCTCTTAAATTTACCGCGATTTCTCGAGGATTAATATAATTACGTTAATACAATAACGTTGATTACAACATTGAAAAATTATATTTTAACAGCATTATTTTAATTGAAGATAATCTTGATGATTTAATAACAGTATGAATGAAACAAATAGAATTTTATTAAAACAAGAGCATGACGTATTTGTTTCATTAATGATGTGTTATTGAATTAACAAAATTATTTTCAATTAAAGTAATGTTGTTGATAGTGTATGTCATTTGTTTCAGTGTAGAATGTCAAAACTTTTTGTAATATTGCTCATCATGCTTGAGTATTTTGTATAATTATTTTGGATGATCCCACAAAATTATTTTCAGATCTGTATATATTTTAATAATCTTAAACTTCTTTCGATGTTAGTACATCGGTCCTTAAAGTTTTGATCATTAGAAGTAAGATAAAAAATCTTTCTTGCAAATCTCGGTTTGTGCGATTTGTGCGTGACATTAACGATTCGTATCACTTGTTACTGTAGTCTTTTTATCTCGCACAAGATTTATGTCAAGTGCATTGAAAGCCTCGGGCATTTTTATTCGATCGAGATAAAGTCGATGCCGTGTAGCTTCCTTTGTTTCACCATTGTAGCCGATTTCGGTGGACCACCTCGGCAGAATTATCAAGTGTTTTTGAGTCACAAAGGCATATTTCGATGTCAAAAAACAGACGATGTCCGAAATGTGAAATTCTGCGAATTTTGAAACTGAAGATCAATTCTTTTATTAAAATTAATATGTATATAAGTTGATAATATTAACAGATTAACAATATTAACAGAGTTGACAATATTAACGATTAAATTTTTTATTTTATTCCTGCTTTTATTTCATATAATTATTTCTTCTATTTTTTACTTTGCTAAGATGTGACTTCTTCAATTGGATTTTCGTTTTGTTCTTATAATGAGGCTGTAATGATGACCCACTGCCAGCAGTAACGAACGTAGCAGAATATAGAACGAGAACTTCATCATAATAGTTATATGAATTATTGCGAGTAACGAGAAAACACCCGTATTACTGTATAAAAATTAATTTTCATTGTTAATTATGAGACATTTTCCCAGGTTCGGAAAAAGTGAAATTATTATAGAATGTAATATTAAAAAGGAAAATATACATACATATCGATGCTTTAATGGGATGCAGTTTTAATTTTCAATCACAATAGACTAGCAGAGAAAAAACGGAGGAATCTTGCATAGTAAATGGTTTCGTATAAAAAGATTTTTTTTTCGATACGCTCATGATTACAACGCTCCCTTACATTTGGAGCAACCCTTTTGTTCTCAAGAGAAAGAGTTGTTTTCAGAATGTATCGTTCCCTAGAAATAGAGTGCAGAAATATTTTCGCTTATTCAGATTCATCTTCTATAAAATCAGAATTTTCGCCGTAGTTTCTCGTTGAATAATAGAAAAATGTACAAAAATATACCTCGTGAAATAACATTTTTAGGTAACAGACGCATGAATTGAATCTAGATTTCTCGGACAAGAAGTTAACTGACATAAATTTCTAAACAAATGTTTTCCCCTTTATATTCTATTTTAGATAATCTAGTTCGAAATAACATTAGCAAATGCCCATAAATATTATACCATTCCTAGGAACAACTAAATCTCAAATGAGTTTGACAGAGTGAAACCTCATTAAGAACTTTCCTTTCTCGCCCATTATACTTAACTTATCTTTGGGTCCGAGAGTTTCAGTAAGACCATCTCTAATTAATACAATGAGTCATGAGTATAAAAAAACCATTCTCTGATACATTGAATACGTTATCCCGATCATCATTCCAGCCACGTGGCAAAGCGGATATTCGTGGAGAACGAGGCGGACGTAAAGTTCGCGCGTTCATAGAATCGAAACGGTTCGTTTGTGCATCTTAATTTCGCCATTATCGGTTCTCATCCGTAAAATTTGTGAATCGATCAGGAGAACATAATATTGCTCTGCTTTGTCAGCGTCAAATCGAAAGCCACTTATAAATGGATAAGTATATTATTATTATTCTAGATCACTGATCGCGAATGCCTTTATTCAAATATTTATTCCCTGTCTATTCATTTTAATTTATTGCATTGCTCCTTTCAGAACAACATAATTTTTAATATGCTAAAACGCATTATTATTCGATTAATTGTTTCTTATTATAAATAAGTGAAACTGAAGAAATGAACTTCTGGATTGCTAAAATGAAAGAATTTTTAAATGATTCATTTAACAAATCCGGAAAAATAAGTAAGCAGTAAACTTGAAATAAAAAAAACATTTAAAAAAATCATAACGTATTTTATCTAGAACATAAATATGTTTAATCAGCAACTCTTAGCACTTAACTCTGACATGTTCTGCTCCAGAAAAGGTACTAGAGGAATATACATATCTCTCTGTAATATATGCTAAAAAAGAGATTACGTGCTTCTTTTCACGGGAATAGCTTTTAACGTTAGTTATAGTTAATACCTCTGCATTTAAAAACTGCAGTTTGCCAGTTATACGCATGCATGAATCGGGTGAGAATAAAAGTGTTCTGCCAAGTGGCATTGTGAACTTTCTCGACGATTTTATTAGACTTCACGAAGTGTATTAAGTCAAACACATTCTCGCGAACAATACGCTCAACCGTTTCATGCAATGAAACATTCATATGCTGCACATTCATTACCATGTGGTATTATTTTGTAAAGCCAGCAGCTAGATCCCCGACATTCAAGTCTTATTCAAGATCTCCTCACCAGAAGAGAAGATTCGCAATGGAAACAGATGGAATACCGTAGTCTTCTCCATCCGAACGTAGATATACATGTAGCTGAAGTGAATTTACGAAGTCGATTTTCTGATAGACGCCAATCAGTTAACTAATCTACATCGAGCAGATCTATTAAACGAATTCAATATGTAAAATATCGAGTGACGAATCGTATATCGATTGTACACGGAAATTGCAATCTCCCAATGTTATGCAGATTTTAACTTCATTTTATGAAAATTTATGAAATAAGAGATAGAATGTGGAAATAATTAAAACAGACTCGACAAAATTATTTATCTATTATATAAAATATTTCACATAATCTTATAATATTTAATTAAATTATAAATTATATTTTAATATAAATTATTAATTAAATTTTATAAATTAAGATCAATTTTGAAGTAAATCAAAACATTCTCGCGATATCACATTGAAAAAAACTTCATGATGAAAATTTACGCATGATCGCATCGTTATAGTCAAGGGAATAATATTTATCGCAATATATTACATGTTATTGTATATCACGGCTTGTGTCAATGCGATAAGAGTATCTTATTCTCGTTATTTATACCATCGTGGACATCATAAAGTTAAGCGCGTAAAATGTAGCTGGTAATAAACGATGATTAATGCATCATCAAAAACTTCCTCGAAAATTGTATCATTATGTTGATGTATCACTAGAAAATATATACTTGATGAACGAGTCTTATCTCGTTAAGTAAACTACATCTATTTTAACAAACCCAACAACCCAAAAAAGTAGAAGTACTGAACAATTTTGATAACCAGCGATAATTAATCAAATGTCTTAAATTAGAAGCATTTATCGTAATTGATCTTCTTTAATTGTGACACGATTTACGACACGCGAGAATAAACTATCTGCTGTCGATTAAACCAGGACGTTTTGACATATACATATCGTTCGCGTTTATATTTGTTCACTAGTGCAAATTGACAATGGTCAACGCCGCTCTTGATTTAAAATCAATATTTACTGACATGTTCGTCAACGACACCATTTCAAGCCTCGCTCCATTGATTCGCGTCAATAACAGACGTTTTTCAGAATTTACCTATTTGCTGTCTCGTTTTCATAATTTTTTCACAGTGATTCTCTCTCTTTTTCTCCCTCCCGCCCCTCTCTCTCTTCTTTCCCTCTTCCTCTTATTCATCAACAATATGTTAAGCATCAATAAAGAGTCACGTATTATATCTTCTTTTTGTCCTTTCGAGATTCAAGAGCTCATTAAGAAAGACCTAGAACTATCGACGACTTGATACACACTGCAAACTTTCTCGCAAACTCTGAAGATTCAAAAGGGTCTGAAATTAATTGCTCGTCACGCTCGACACCCTTTCGACGTAGGGTATTGCTTTAGCAAAAATGTTTGGAAAAGGACCTTTTTAATGGTTCACACTATTTCAGTGCTGCTCAACATATTGCACGAGAGAAAGAAAAAAAAAAGAGACAAGAGCAATGAACGCAATAACACGCGATGCGCCTCAGTTTCGTCCGAGTAATTTACCGCGCGATGCGCCCTTTGGGCACGAATTAAGCTCTTTGAGCACGTACGCACTCTCGGCGAGTTTCTTTCTCCCTTTCTAGCTTGGAATGATAACGACGCCGCAAAAGGCGACTTTGCCGATAAAGTGACTCTAAAATATGGCACACTGATCATTTTCGCTTTATTCCACCCTCGAGCGCCGAGATCTCGCGGAATGCAAGCGCGTTAAAGTGCAATATCGCGTGACCGCCGCGGACTTCCCACAAAGGCTTCGATATGTAAATTCTCCCCCTTAATCTTGGGAATTTATCCAACTGTTATTTATTTCATCCTGTCTTAAAAGGCCGTTTATTCTCGTATCGTCGCGCCGATTGCTCGATGCGGTCAGTAACGTGAATTTATACCAACCATAACGTACAGAATCCTAAATTCATCAAAGCAATTCATGATTTCAGATATTATACAAATATGCGAAAATATTTTCATTTTATGCCAGACGGTGAAAACATTTGAAGTTTTATTTTTAAAATTTCATACTCGATTTGAATCCTATATATCGCGCTAAATTATTAAACTCATCGAAATTCTACTACTAGTGTCGATCTCTCTCTGCTGGAAAACATATCGGTTCACGTTTGTATCGGCTTACTGTTGGATTGGAAGCATTGGATAAGATGAAATATATCGGGTTCGAGAGGACTGAACTCGGTGTGTCCCGTATATTCCGTAATTGCATTTGCAAATCTACATACCGCGATTATCCGAATGACTTGTATAGCAGCTTTTTATGGCAGGGTACTCACCTAAAACAGAAAAAGAGAAAATATTAGATCTATGTCAATTACAATAATTACAAAATGACGAAACTTTATATAATGTTGCGCGGTTAGTGAACGCTCTGTTTTGACGCAATGCGGATAAAAATATTCGTGAATAGTTACAGTAGTCTCCGAATGAGATATTATATTTCTCAATAAAGAGAAATGTCTTTCCGTAAAAAGAAGCAAAAAAGAAATGTATATTTAAAAAAATGGTAGGCATTTTTTCATTAAGATATATTGCCGCCAGTGTAATATCATTTTCTGAAAATATTAATATTTTCTTAATAGATATGATAAGATATTAAAATATTGGAATCTGAGCAATTTTTTTTTAGCTGAAAAGTCAAATAATAAGCATTTTGTAATGGATGTATTATAATAAGTGTACTACAAATATCTGCTTCTAGGCTATTCTGCCTTCAGGGGATGGGATGATATTGGTTGTTCTACTTACAAGATATTGATATATTGATATATATATCGATATATTGATATATAATCTATGAGTGTTGACAATAAGCGATCCGTGCTAGAAGCTATTGATCCTCAGCTGATGTAAACAGATACTACAAGAGCACACATTGGCGTGTATAATCTCCAACCAAATTTTGTTACCATCCGTTAAATATTGATTCGAGCGAAATATCACGCGTCAATATTTTCCGATCTTTATTCCTTTGTTAGTCAACAATTTAATATTATCGAATAATACTTGCAATCGGTGTAGTAAAAATGTTGCATGTTAAAAAGAAAACTTCTCTCGCACTGTGTAATGTCTTTGAAAGAATAATTTTGCTGAAGTATTTAAAAGTCTAGCTAGATATTTTGTTAGACCATCAAAATAATTACATAGGATACTTAAATTGGTTGTCAGAATGTAGAAATTTTTTTTGCAGTGTTGTTCATGCTTGAACGTCCTACATCATTATTTTGATTCAATTAAATTTTTAAATGTTTCAGCAAATTCGTTGTTCCTGTGAATAACATTTTTTTATAAAAATTAGTAAATAGAATGATCAAAAAACACGAGCACATTTATTGGATCTTTAATGTTAAACTAGTTTATTAAAACATACATTAGGAATTAAACTAATATTTCATCAAAAAAATCATAGGAAACATTTCGACTGTACTAAGTCTTTATCAGCCCAAATACAAATAATATGAAGGAGAAATTATAATAAAATACTTAATAATTAACCATTGGAAAAAAGATACAATATATCAAAAAACATAAAATCATATCACAGGTTGAAACCGATAAAAATAATTAAACATTACAAATAAAAATATATAAAATTGATACATAATTAATGTCATATTAACGTCAACGATGAAATAGTTAAAACTCTTGACATTAATATGATGAAAAAGATGTATCAACTTTATGTATTTTTATTTGTAATTATTTTTATTGTGTTCAATCTGTGATATGATTTCATGTTTTTTGATATATCTATTATACTTTTTTTCCAATTAACTTTTTAATGGTTAATTAACTTTATTATGATACTTTATTATGATTTCTCTTTCTTGTTATTCATATTTGAACTGACGAAGACTTAGTACGGTCGAAACATTTCCTATGATTTTATTGATTAAAAACTAGTTCAATTCTTAACGTAAATTTAGTACTATTATTTAATACTAATTAGTTTAAAATTAAAGATTCAATAAACGCGCTCGTGTTTTCTGACCTTTCTATTTACTAATTTTTGCAATCTCGAGTAAAAAAATTTTACATATTTTAATTTATTTCTTTATAATTTATAATATATCTGTAACTTGCTTTTAGCTTTTCATTAATAACAATTACAATTAATAAGTTTTAGTAATATTTAATTATGTTACTATCCATAATAACGGTAACTAGAAATAAGCTCTAGTCATTCGGGAAAATGGAAGACGGAAATGAAGTCTCTACCCTCTAATTAGAAAATTAGGATTATCGTTGAAAGGGGGACTTTCGCTGTATTTGTATCGTATGCGAATTAACAAAAATAGCACAGACGGAAGACGGACCCGCGTAAACGCAAACGTCGAGCCAATTAATTGGGGCGTGGATTGATTTATCCTGTAATTAACAATCAGAGAACCCCGCCCGTACCGTTTTTCCCATCCTGCGGCGTTTCCTGCTCATATAGACTGGTTAATAGAGTCGCGAATGATGATGCCTTTCACGAGAATCGCAATTATCGTCGCAATCCCTTTCGTCGAATCGATGACAGAAAAAATTAAGAATCCCAAAGAAGCAATTTTCTCTTATCTCCGAGTTATCTATCTACTATCTTATCGACGCGTGCCGTCACGCATCTCCAAAGATGTGTCACGTTTCTTCATTGAACGCGTTTTACGTGCAAGTCGTTCTAAACGCGTGACGACACTCCAATTGCGTTGCATCTCGGGTTTTTGATCAGACAACAATCGGCACTCGAGCCGGAACTTCGCAGACATCGTCGCACGTTTTGTGCGACGCCTATTCGAGAATGGCGTACTTTTCAGCGCGTGACATCAACGGATTCTATTAGTCACGGAGGAGGCGTGCGCGGTAATTGTCTGGGAGATCCGCTGTCAAGGAAACGATCGTTCCCAGAACGGCTATGAAGTGGCGGTTGCCCGTGGACGTTGCTTCCTAAGCAGCGCCGGCATTTAATGTGCTTAACGAGAAACGCGTCGCGAGATTTTTATCAGGACATCGCCGCCTGCGCGGCATAGACCATACAAGTTTCTCCTTACTCCTCGTAAGGAAGTTGTATTATTTTATGCATCCCCGTCGCGTGTTTCCGTCGATGAGAAAATTCGCTCGCGTATGCATTACGCATACCGCAATATGCTGACCGGATCTCTCTACAATCTCTGGAATTTCAGCGAAGTCAGGAATTTTGAATGGCTCATTGAAATAATAGATCATCGGAAAACATAATATATATCTTCATTATAAATAATTTTAAATTGATATTCACACACACACGCACATATGATCATACACACACAAATATCTAATATAACATACACAAAGAATGATTTTGCTAAAGTATCTAAAAATTTAGACAGATCTAAAAATATTTATTGGACTATCAAAATAATTACGCAGAACGTTCATTGCATAGCGAGTAGTGTTGCAAAAAATTCTGACTTTTTAACAATCAGCTTGGGGCGTTCTATATAATTATTTTAAATGCTTTTAAATGCTTTTCGTGACGCACCTGACAATGCTTTTTCCATTGCTTATAATTTCTTTATTAATAAAAATATATATACTTCAGCAAAATCGATCTTTCTGTGTACGTTATATTGGACATTTGTTATACGTGGATATCAATTTAAAATTGTTTTAACACGAAAATATTACATATATAATTTACATACGTGTTTATGTTATTTTTATAAGCCATAAAAAGCCATTCAAAATTTCTTCCACTAAATTTTTAAACTTCAGCAAAATCGTCCTTTCGATATTATATCATCATTTAAACAAGGTAAATATTAAAACTCTCGGTTAACATAACGGTGTAATGAAGTCTCAATCGCCATGACATTCTCGCATGAGAAAGTTCTGATCATCGAATTATAGATATTTCAGTGTAATTAATGAACCCACCCATACATCAAATAAAATTTCCGTCGCGAAACATTCTCGGGAGTTCATTATGACTGTTCATTAGGGCGGGTCAATTACGTTTGAGAAAATCACTATGTCGTTGTTTTATCGGTTGCCGGTTGAGTAAGTTACGCGCGCAATGTCGTAAGTGAAACGTGCAAACCGGAGACTATCCTTGAAGCACACGTCGAAGGCGAACCACCACTTAACGCTTGATGCATAGTCAATTTAAAGTTTTTAACATTAATTTGAATCAGAAACTATACGCTATATGTGAACGAGGAAGAAAATTAGACTGCGATTCTCTGCAAGAAGCTCTTCGATGATAATTTTATATTCAATTTAGATCAGACAGATTAAAAATTCAAGATGGTTTCAAATGAAATATTGTTTATTAACAGAGTAAATAAATCGGTATTTTTCAACGATTGCGCGAATCGAGTTGAATTACTGCTCTGCAATTATTTTAATTCTACGCGGATCTACGCCGTGGGAGACGGCTGAGAATCTTCTCGTTATATCCGTCTTTTAAACGATTATGGTAGTACATAAATCGCATGTGGGGATCAACATAATCGATCAATAATGTCATCGGTCGATGGGCGTGCCACTTCCTCCGTTTATATTTAAATTATCGCACGATCACGATGGAGGGATACACAACGTGTGGATGCACTCAATGTTGGGAACTTGATGCGCTCCCGTGTAATCAAGCTCTCCCTTATAACTTCGAATCGCCTCGTATGTAAATTGAATCGAAATTCAGACGCTACTTCGGTCTTAATTTGATCAAAACTTTTACGTGCGTGTCATTTCAGGTAATATCGTTTACTCTTAAAATTTCTTGGAGTGAAATCTCACTCCAAGATAGTAAAAATACAGCCACTTTTAGAGAAAAGTCAGTTTTATAGAGAATACATTTTATAGAGAATATTAAAAACCTATGTTCATTTGCTAAAATCCACAGATGAGATATGAATTACGCGGCGAAGCAATTACGCTGGATGAAATAGATAAGACCCGTTTCATTCACGCTCGTTATCTCAAAATGGTTTCTACTTCCGGTTTACCTTCGTGAAAATGCACTTTTCTGGCCGATCGATGCCTCGTATGCTCGTGAACGGGAAGATCGTGTGGGCCGAGATTCTCCCTTGACAACGAGCTCACCAGAATCCCTCTCAAGGTCGCAAGGGTGCTGCTGGGAATCTCTCTATTCATTTTGCCGGCTCCCATATCATCCGGGTCTTCGCCATCAGTGTCGACGCACGTGCTTACGGTCGGTGCAATGTCCCGGGAGGAAACGCGAGCAATCCTCGTCCGGCATGACGGTTTCTAAGGCGTTACATCGTAATGACGTTATTCACGTCCCGGAACGTATAATATAATTCGACTATGACAATCTCTGAGGAGATGCGAGGGGTGCTTCGACGAGAAGGCCGGATTCCACTTGGCTGCCTACACCGACTCCCAATTGCAGCAAGTTTTATTCGCCGTTCTCGTTTACGGCCGATAAACGTTCGAGTTAACGAAGTAATTCCCGCGAAAGGCTGATTAAACGTTCATGTGTTGCGAACGAATCGCTGTTGAAAGCGAAAGGTATCGTCTGAGGAGCGAAGCAAGAGGATTCGATCGATGCTCGTGTAATCACCTGCTGCTGAAGTTCTTGTGTAATTATTTAATTTATCATCCGTTGTAAAATTCCGTTTGACACAAACGGAATTTTAATTAGGATCATTAATTTTCGGAGCGATTTTAGTATGCTTTTACTAATGCAGATCAGCTATGGTGGTAGTAGTCACACGTTTCCATGACACGATATTTTAATCGATCCGCAAAAAAAAACTAACGCAACACGTTTCAAGATCGTGACTACTTTTTTTTCAAAGAGACTGCGCTTGCGATTAAACTCGAACGCGCATTACGTCAGCGTATAAATTTAATCTAGCATTCGGCGAAAGATAATTTGTTCTGCGTTAAGATTGCGGATTGTCGCTGAAGAATTGACGTTCAACATCGAATTTGGTTTACGTGGCGATCAAAATTGATAAATTGGATGAATAATTGTAACTATAAGCATAAATTTTTCACGATATAATAAATATATTCCTTTAATTAGCTATTAATCGAGATAGATACAAGAGATTTTCAGCTAATAGACAGATAAATCATGTTTGATAAAAAGCAGGTGATGACAGATTAATCCCTTAAGTATCCTCTCGAGGTAAGAATTCAATGGCAAAGATAAATTTATCTTATTACACATCAAATATGAATTGTGATTTTAAGATACGAAATTCTTGAATGTGAAATATCGATTCCATTCATCTCATTGATATTCGAATCCAAATGTTAGCAAGCAAAACAAGACATACTACATAACTTAGCATACTACATATAATATAATGTCTATTCCATTTTAAAATATCTCGAAGTTTTAAAAGTACATTGTCGATCGAATCCTTTTTTTCGATTTACACACAGATTAAATGTCACCGTGCAAAGATAAACTTGTTGGGATATTGTTGAGACTGGGATTCTGTATTCTGGTCTCCGATCTCTCTGTCAATCGGATCTCCATTCGATTTGCATACAGATTAAAAATTGCGGTGGAAAAGTTAACTTTTTCTTTAAAGAGCCTCTCGCGCGCGTACAAGCCGAATTCTGACTTGGAATAATATAATGTCTCCGCGTGACATTTTTACGTAATTAAGCCTGAAAGCCGAGCTTTCAATCATGCAACCAGTGTTTGCGAGTGTTCGATCGATCCGGACTAACCGGTTAGAAAAATTTAATTATAGCACTCTTGCGTGAGTGTAAAGTAAGAGCGATCGCGAGTATATCGTGAAGCAGCTCGCGCGATTTTTAAAAAGTCTAGCACCCGGATTCGCCGGAGCACCCGCTCGCCACGGCACGACCTCGCACATTTAGAAATCCCTGTGCAATACAACTTTTCCTTTTCTGCCGGTAAATCGCGCACTCCGGGACCGCGGTGGCACGCAACGCACCGTGGCGAGCAACCCACGTTGCATTCCGCACGGTGCACACAATAATGCATTCGATACAACAAAGCACTCAGCCGCGCGCACTACTCTCACTTGGTGCTCCCGATTTACCGGCGATTTCACTGAGAGACACACGTCACCACGGAGGAAGTTCGGTAATTCTGCAGCTTCCCGCGGGATCCTAGATTAATTTCTAGCCTTCCATTGTCCCAGAGACGACTCATACCTTTCGTTCAAGGACATATCGTATCATTCCACGAGTATATATACGTATCCTGCGGATGTGTCGAAACGTCACTGTATATCGTTGCGATGATATATCGTTCCAACGTGCGCGAACGTCCCCGTCGAACATGCCCGAGTGTGTGACTGACTTGCTGGAGGTACAGGTCTCTCCTTAGTGCGAATGCCTCTTGCTCTCTCTTTCCGCACTCTCGCACTCCTCTCCCACTCGCGGCGCGTCTCGCTTCGCAGGTACCACGCGGATAGGTATATTACCTTCTGTAAGGTGCCTCGCATTGCCGTTTGTCGCTGGACAGAGTGGGGATGGAGAACACCTGTATTATACCTATCGATGAACGTCTTGCAAAACGAGTGCCGTGCAACGTGAGACAGTCACAAGGCGGATCGCAACAACTGAAATTGGAGTATCTCAAGATATGTATGCTTGAACTTTCTGTGACTTTGAATAAAAGAGCACATGGAAAAAAAAACAGTTTTGCTGAAGTATCTAGAAAATTATTCAGATACAGATCTAAAAAAAATTTTTTTTTTATTGGACTATTTAATTAATTATATAAGACGTTCAAGTTGCCAAAATTTGCAATATTATTCAACATGCTTGAGTTTCCTACATAATTATTTGGATGATCCAATAAAATTATTTTCAGATCTGTATCTACCTAAATTTTTTAGATATTTCAGTAAAACTGTTCTTTAATGAATTCTTTCCGTGTAGTCAGATCATTCATGACTTTGGCGGAACTTCCGAAACGAAACGGTATATTGTTAACTACTTTTTCTTAATGATAATAATGAAACTAAATGCTGGTAAGACAGATAGTAAGAAGACTTTCACACCTAATTTGGATCTGCCGCCGAAGAATGTAACGCTTATTAGAATCCAAGTATAAATACTCTTCTACTTTCACCACGCTCTATTAAGAAGATTAAAACAGCAACATTCTCAAAGACGTCCACCAATGTTTATTATTATTGAATTAAAATAAAAAATTCCGCATTTAAGATCGAGCAACAAAGACTGATCAAAAGTCAACTGACGGTTCGTTGACTTTCCGTTTATGGTTATGGCGGAGTTTCACTCTGCAAGCACAACGGCGCATATAAACGGCAATGACGAAAACGACCTTAAAAGGCGACGCTAACAGACGTTCTCCTGATTATAAGTATGATAGAAATCTTGCTTACTCATTTAAATCATTTAATTAATTCCAATTTAATTAATTTTTGTTCTTTTACAAAAATCATCATCTTTTATTATTCGTCTGGCATTGTTGTGTTACAAATAAATTCTTGAACAAGCAAGAATTTCGTTAAATTTTTAAGTGAAGAACAATTTTGGATATTCTAAGAATATATCACATCATTTTTTACGAGAAAGTTACTATAATTTCGATACGAGATCTTCGTCAAGGTTATGAAATGTCGACAGCATAATCTGCTCACGCTTCGATGATACTCATTTTGGCGCAGCGTCGATATATCGCCGATATCTTTATAATCGTGAACGAAGGGCGGTCGTCCGTAAACTCCGTAAATCATCTGTAAAGTAACAACTTACAAGGATCAATCTAACGAAGATCTACGCTGACCTTACAAATAAATCCTGACAAATCTTTCGCTGTCGACGCCCACAAACTCTTAAGGCGAAAGAACAAATATTATACCAATTTATTTTTATCGATAAAACATTTGATTAAATTTCTATTTTATAAAAATCTATTGCTCCAAAAAATAAATGCTTTATGTTGCATCATTTTTATCCCCCTCCATTTTACGCGTCATAATGTGGATATAACGCATATACTGTATAAATATTGTCTGCGAAATTGATCAGAGGGAAAATAAATATGTTATGTTTGCCACATGAAAACCAGAAGGGAAAGAATAAAATTGAGTCGAAAGATCGATATAGTGTGTATTTGAGAGCACTATTTGTTTGATATCGATTTTGAAAATCAATACACTGTTAAATCTATAGTGTCAAATTTAATCTAATTTAAATCGCCACTGTGTCTATTCAATCATTCTTTTATACTAAAACAATAGTTAAATTTGACACATTATTATGTATAAATTAAAAAGTATCTTCTATCAGATGATATAAGTAGTTTTATAATACTGTTTGCAATTTTGCAATAATTAATTTTTTCTTAAGATAAACAAAAATAAGCGTTTAACAAAATGGGCTCTAAAACTGACACAGTAGGCAGTAATGCTACGTATTCCTATTTTTTTTCTTTTACAGAAATTATCGGTATAAAATACCTACGAATGAATGTAAGATTTTCCAAAATCTTTTCACTTCATTATAAAACATTTTTATTAAATTATATGCATATTTTCTTTACGCTGTTCTGCAAGATGCAAATATGTAACGTGATAGTTTTTCAAGAGTTTTTCTATATATGCACGATTGCCTTCAGTTCTAATAGAGTTATTTGATACTAAAGCCTGTAGAAAAACGCGCTTTTATCGATAAAAAACGCACTTTTATCTCTTTATAAAGAGTAATTTGTCTGTTTTACAGATAGGTGGCGATATACGCTGCATCCCAATTTTTAATTTAAAATCATATTATAAAAAAGCTATGAGGA
The DNA here is from genome assembly GCF_024713525.1 of Acromyrmex echinatior. NCBI lineage: Eukaryota > Metazoa > Arthropoda > Insecta > Hymenoptera > Formicidae > Acromyrmex > Acromyrmex echinatior. Next base: position 13,664,866 of record NC_141855.1, read on the forward strand.
AAAATAATATAAAACTGATTTAGGAAACTACAAGCATTTAAAATAACGTAATATTATCGATAATATAGTCACTATTTTATTTATAAACTACGCAATTTGCAAAAGAAAATCGTAAGAATTTTATTTTCGTATACATAGAATTCTTACGATTTGTTTTTAGCTGATTTGGTATAGAAATGAACCACAAATATATAATACGAATTATGAGTTTGTACTTTAATTAGCTAAAGAGGTCATAATTTTATTAATAAAATGCAATAGTTAATTTATAAGAAATAAGGAGGTGTTTAGAAGACCTATGTCAGTATCAGCGATTTTCCTGTATAGCGTCAAATTGAAATTTCAAACTATATGATGTCAAATTGACACTATTCAAATTTAACATTGTTTTAGTTAGTATAAAATAACGATATATTGAGTAAGAGAAGTGGCGACTTAAGTTAAATTTGACTATATATTTAACTTTTTTTTGACTATATATTTAACAGTGTACATACGCTATGTACAATTTGTCAGCAATATTATTGTCAGCAGGTCGAAGGAACATTTTTATCGGATCAACTGTATATGTTTTATGGCGCGGGAAAGTATAGCAACAGTATTTCTTTTTTTGCAGTAGCCCTTAGGAGAGGCGTTAGAGCGTGGCAGTCGTAAATCATCCGTAAAGTCGAATCGACTGTAAGTAACGACTCCGATCGCGGACATCAGCTTCGTCATGCTCGCAAAATACATGAAGAACCATCTTCGTTGGGTGCCTCTCAAATCCTGTGTAGCTAACAGATACGGAAAATAACGCACTTGGTATCCATTCTCTCTACAAATTGCTTTTAAATGTTAAAATATTTCAACTGCGTGAGAAAAACAAATTTTCATACCTATATATATATATATGTATGATACTTTCGAGATTATATCCGAAGGGAAAATGCATTCTTCGAGTCTTGATTGTGGGTCTTAAGAAAACATACGATGAGCATCGTGCTTACATTACTTGCGACGTGTGCATCCAATTTGCACTCGGTGAGCAAATCTATATTGATAATGCATGCTGCGACGGTAATGACTGTGAACGGAGAAAGCGAGGAAGTATTCCCTGGACTTTAGAAAAGCTCGGAAGAAACGAACTGCCTAAAATAGCTCGCGATTTCTTCTTCGGAGTCGATCTCGCGGATACGACTTCCTCCTTTCGTGTTCGCTATTCCGCGAACTGTTCGCAGAACAGTGGCACAATCGCGGGGCTAGAAAACCGCAAGATGGTGACTCAGTAAGTTCCAATCGCGAAAAGAATAAGAGTATTGTGCGAGACGAAGAAGTTGTTAAGTGTCCGCGTGAATGGCTGTTCAATGAATGGAAAATTTTACGGGCACTCTTTCTTTCGTGTGTCTTCAGAAACTCGGTTTGTAAACCAAATCCGACATGCCGTTCTAAATTCGACATGACACGTGGCGTGTGTAGATATCGAAGACGAGAGGTGTGTGAGTAAGCGAGTACTTCATTAAAATTCTAAACATAATACATGAAACAGAAAGAATAAATGTGCTGGATAAACGATCGATTCTTGTTCTTTTTTATCAAGTGTTTCTTCTAATATCAGCCCTTAATCCAATAACTATTTTATTGCATAACTGGAATATATGAGTTCTAATGATTCTAGGACTTTTCCTAATTTTTAAATATAGTACACGAAAACACAGCGATTTTGCTGAAGTTTATAAAAATTTGACTAAATACAGATCTGAAAAATAATTCTTTTAGTCCATAAAAATAATTATGAAGGATATTTAAATTAATTGCTAGAATATTAAAACTTTTTGCTGCACTGCACAACATGCTTGAGTTTGCTACGTAATTATTTTGATGGTCCAACAAAATTATTTTCAGATCCGTATCTAACTAAATTTTTAGATTTTTCAACAAAATCATTTTTTCCATATGATAATTTAGAACAATTTTATGTATCACAATCTTAATTTTCACAATTTTAAATTTGAAAAATTTTTTTTAAATAAAATTGAATAATACAAATTAAAATGGGTCCAAAAACATATATTCTTTTAGCGTCAAAAAATATGTGTTACGGATTAAGACCATACACAGCTTTTTGCAAGATAGTTCGTCTTAGCTAACAATTTTAATAAGCAATAATTTTACTCGTTGCGATCGCATTACATCGCGAGCTAAGATGTCTTCTACTGATTTGCATCACGGATTGCGCGCTGGCGATAGCACGCAGGTGCTTACGCAAGAAATTTGTCTCGGCTCGACATCATCTTGCGCAGCGGACACACCGTTGTGTCGTGCCTTCGCGATTTATGCGTCACGCAACGCCGGTATTCTCGTCCCGGCGGTCTTTCGCGGCCGGGCGACCTTGCAATGCCGTGGCGCGATACAATCGACGCGCATAGCGTTGTCGACATTAGCATCAGACATTATCGTCACTGATGCTGAAAGAGCATACTTCGGAACAATATGCAGACTTTTGCAGATAATAATGTACACGCGTAAAATATGCATTTCTGAGTGTACTACAAAAACATATGTGCGATTACATTTACAGGTATACTTTTTGCGACTATTTCGATTTAAGGATTTTCGGCTGGCATGTGATAAAAATTTAAAAATGTAAGAGTGAATTGAATCGAGATTAAAATTAATCTATATTGCACTCTATAAAATATAAGTGTAGATTTAACATCATATGCATTGATGTTTACATTAACATCATCATGATTTTAAAATTTCTAGTATTAAATCTATATTATGATATCTATAATCACAATATGATGAAAATTATACAAACATCGCATGATATTAAATTCACATCGAGATTCACATCCATATTTTTTAAAGTGTGAGTTTTTTAAACGGGCAATTAACTTACTTTCTCACATAAGTATTGTAATTATTTATATCCGAATTATTAGAATGGAACAATGCAAATATTATTACTGTAATAAAAGAGAAAGGAAAACAATAGATTTTATTATATGGTTACTGTTCGACTTACAATCAATTTACGATCGAAGTTTCGGAATGTTGTAAGTAGAAAGATGTCACCTGACATCTGTATAAAGTTAATCTTAAATCCCAAAATATCATTTCGATTACAATATCATGCGCGAAAAAAATCGATAACAAATTTCGCGGAAGTTACGAACTGAATTTAAATCAAGAGTCTTACATAAAATGTAAATCGAGTTCGTGCTATTCATTTTGCGATATACGCCGATTTCCGAGATAGATGCGCATCTCGATGCCATGGTTTAATAATGAATTCTCATAGGCATCAAAGGCTGGCGTAAAGTCAAGTAATTAGCAGCAACGCCGCGGAAAATAACGAGCATTCGAATATGAACTTCGAATATGAACTTCGAATATGAAATCTATTGGTGCCTAGCAAGTCCGTAAAAGAGCCATTAGGAAGTTTCCTGTCTACAAAACTTTAAATCGTTAATCCTCGTTTTCGTAAATCGTCGACAGAGTTATGCATTTAAAATTCTAATCGAGGCTATTTTTATTCCGCAAGGATCGGTCGCTCTAAAGCACAAGAAAAGAACAAGATTATCTCTTTGGTTTCCCGGAGACAAAATTACAATACAAGCGGTCCTCTGTTATTAACTCTTAAGTTCTTAAAAAAATATGTGCTATCTTTCGAGCATTCCAAGATTTGCATTTGTGTTAACAGTAAAGTAGTCATTTATTCATCATTTCAATTAAGTATCAAAATTTATTTTAAGCTTAGAGGATCCAATTATCCAATAGTGAGAAGAATATTGACCCATTTAAGAATAGAGTATGCTTTTCGTGATATTATCTTTCAATTTACGACCTCGAAATTTTTCTCCACTGAAAGCGCAAAATCATAAAACTCATAGTAACGATTATTGCTAAAAAAAAAAAGAGATGAAGGGCGAGTAATATTAGTCATAAAATATCTAAATAAGGTACTTTGGAGAAACGAAACGTTTCTATAAGAGACCTAGAAACACACGGTCCTAAAAGTTAAATCACACGTAGCGCACATTAAGACTTAATTATCGAAGTTCGTTTTAAGTGGAAAGGTGTAGAATAGGTATCGTAATTAAAAGGTGGCATTACAGAAATGGCGTTATGAAACTACGTAAGCTCTCATAGGAATAACTGATCCACACAGTCATTTGGACTTAGAGAAACCACAAATCCGACATTCAATCATGTTTATATATTACGTATATATGTTTTATAAGTCATAATGCAATAAACATTCGAGAAACAGTAAAAACCAGATACAACTTAATTTAAAAATAATAAGAAAGCTCTATATAAATACAAAAACATATAAATATAAATATATATGTATACTATATATAAGAATAAAAATACATGGAAAGAATAATTTTGCTAAAATATCTAAAAATTTAGCTAGATACAGATTTGAAAATAATTTTGTTAATTATTAAAATAATTACATAAGAATCTCAATGCTGCTAAAAGTTTAGACATTCTAGCAATCAATGAGCGTCCTCACATAACAAAATTATTTTTAAATGTCTTTAAATTTTTAGATATTTCAGCAAAATCATTCTTTTCATGTGTAGAATTATACTTATATTATACATGAGAATTATACACACTTGACACATATGGAACAAGTCATTGAAAATTAAAACTCATTTTTTATTTATATAATATACCTAAATTAAAAAAGATGCGCTAACTGTAATTGAGATCGTTAATTAAGAAGTTTTAGCACGCCTGAAGTTTGTATATGGCTGCGCATGTAAGTCGCGACACCCGACTTTTTCTAAAGATGTTACCTCGGATATTTTAAGCCGCTTGTGTAATCATCGAGTGCGAAATGAATGATCGGATAATACTTTTCAATTTAGACACGCACTGCGGATTACGTGATGATACTCGTGAAATCATTGCTTCTTATCGATCAATCGGGGCAATCACGATTGCCTTATGTATGTCAATTTCCTTCAGGATATAAATCAATTGCGAATTGTACTTTTATGATTATACGATTGGAAAATTGTGAGAACTTCGAGATTAAAGCGGATATGTATTAACGAATATCTCCTGAAACTCGAGGTTAAAGGAATACAACAGGAAATTCGAGGAGCGTGTAAAGGAAACAGAAGGCGTAGGAGGAAATGCAATAATCGAGATCGTCACCGATGCGCAAGCATTCAATTTAAGAACCAACGACATGGCTACCAAGTTGCGCGTCATGCATCGAGGATGCAACGGCACATGTAAAATTGCATCTCAGAGCAACGTGCTGGACGTTACGGTCCTCAGACAACAAAACGGTAAAATGTTTTACATGACTGAGAACCGACGTGCCCTTACCCGTTTCTCTTATTAGCCTTCAAGCGCACTGTTTCGAGTGCTGTGAAAATATCCGCGATAAAAGCATCCATTTCTCACTTTCAAGCAGACGAGCAGGACGTTATGAATAATTTATGAACAGATAATTGACATAAGAAAGTGTTGATCAACTAAAAAAATAGGAATCACGTTGAGAAAGTGGCTGTGCGGCATACACATCTTTAAATAATATTATATAAATCATTTGGAAATCTAACAGGATTAATATTTCTCTCACATCAAATTCTCTCATATCTGCAAACGAAGTTGATCGCTCGAATCCTTTTACGTCATTCATGTCGTCGTTTTTCTGAAACCTCCCGTATTTTCCCCGATTAATACTCGGCAGCTTCATTTTATAATGTGTGTTATGTAGGTATCCGAATACACACATACTTTCTACTGGTAGCACGATTTTACGCGAATGCAAACTCGTTCCGTTCGATTCCTCCGTACCTTTAGCCGTACCGCCGGTGACCGTAAAAGTCGAGCGACCAGTTCTTAAATCGTCGGGAAATGTATTTCGCGGAATGCGTTATGCCAAATAAAGGCCGATATATAGCCAGTTAATACCGCAATGTGGTGGAAAAAAAGTGACCCGCATCGGTCGCCGTATGTCGCAAGCACGCCGACATTTATTGGGAACCAATAACCACGTCATGGTAAGGTATAATACCATCGTGAAACTCTTTTCTGAATAAACATAAATCTACATTCCTACTCGTATGATGGATAAAATGGGCCTGACTGCAACGACGCGCAACTGAATTCATTTCAGTTGAACTTTCTCAATAATTGTCCGGAAATGAGGATCATTCTGGTACGAGTAAAATGCCGAAATTTTCTCTTTTACGTTTTATATCTCTCTTTTATCGTCCTATTTATAACTGTATCATTATTACATGAAAAATTTCAAAATTTTTTTTAATCTTAAGAGAATTATAATTTTCAATATTTTCAATATTTCTGTTATGTGTATGTGAATATTGTAAATCAAAAATTCTATGACAAAATCTGCATTTATATATCAAAACAATTATCTTTATCAATATCGCGATTAATATATGGAAAAACGATTTTGTTAAAGTATTTAAAATTTTTAGATAGATCTAGATCTGAAAGTAATTTCTCGTTAGCTATAAAAATAATTATGTAAGAAACTCAAGCATGATGAGCAATGTTATAAAAAGTTTTGACACTTTAGCAATCAGCTTGAACGCTCTACATAATTATTTCAATGAACCAATAAAATTATTTTCCGATCTGTATCTAGTTAAATTTTTTAATCTTCAGCAAACCTGTTCTTTTATAAATTCGTTCTTGTATAAATTTCAGATACTTTTTCCTATCCAATCACGTAAAAAGCATTAAATTATCATTGCTCGTACAATTCGCAGGAAATCTTATGTGGATTCAATCTATTCGCTTGCTTTTAGAATGCATACGTTATCAGTCCGTCCGTATGAGATGAGATAAATGAGAAAGCGAATTTGAAGGATATCGGATTAGCGAAGCTGAAAAGTAAGAGGCATCGCATCTGCGAGGCTCTCAGGTTCTTACAATTATACATCAGCAATCTCAGTAATTCGACACCTATAATAAGATCGAACCTCTACGAAGCCTAGTTCTTCGTTATAAGAGCTGTGTACCACCCACCTATTGATTTCATCGCGCTAATACTATTTTGACATTAGAGATGGATGGACGGATCATTTGAGCACAAAGCCGAATAGTTCAGATTTATATTACTATTGCTTACAGATATCACTACATTAAAGCAAAATAGGGAAGGAAATCGGATCCATAATTCATTCGGAGCACAAAACGAAAACAAATTCCAAGTAATGTAACCCATTAATTCAAATACTAATTAGAAGCTAATTAATTTCATTACATTCAACCAACGTTCTATTAAATGAATGAAAATACATTATGAATCACTGTTTATTATTTCGGAGCATTATGAAATGATGGACATGATAAACGCGACGATAATGAACAAACTCGTGCGCGGGCCATGTATGTGAAAATGTAGATTGTAAAGGGATGGAGAGACGTAACCGGCGTGTGTATCCTCCGGGCAAGGCCATCTACACGGTTTGCACGAACCGATGCACCGAGCACCATGGCGATTGCAGGTAAATACAGAGCGTGCGAGCGAAGCGACGACTGGAAACGCTCGAGATACCGTGGGTGGGTGAGAAACATAGAACTTACCGCCCACTCGACGAAGACCATCCAGGACAATAAAGGAGATGGTAGGAAGCTAATTCCTAACTCCAAATCAGTCGACGCGATGTAACAAAACGCGCAGAGAGACGAGCTGCTGAGCTTCGCAGATTTCAATGGAAACATAACTGTAGATCGGATGAATTGATTTATTAGATCAATGTGAGACCTATCTTGAAGCCCACTCTAGATGGATTATAATTCGTGTTGTAATTTAGGATTATTTATAATTTTTATTTTAAGTTTATTTTAAGTCGCATAGAAACGAAAAACGTTTGAAATGTATAAAATATAAAAATAAAATTCTGTTCTAAAATATGATGCGAATTACAAAATGGCTGAAGTGAAAACTCGCGTGAATATTTTATTATTTTATATCCTTTCCGTTTAAAATATTTTTTTTTACAATCGTGAACGAAGAGCTTATTTTTACCGATTATATATTGTAACTTTCTCTGTACCTGTCTCGTTTTTGGAAACTCATTAATAATCCCACCTTCGAGTCGATGACGAAATATCGTTTGCGTGCGATAAAATGAAACGCATAAGATTAACGTGCGGTGTAAATATCATGTAAAGGGGTCAGGTTCTCTCAGACTATGCATAGTCTGTGCGTTCGACATCTGATTCATGATGATTATTATTCACGTTCCTGGCCTAGGTCTCATTTTATTTTTAAGATATTCTTCCGAGATTCTAAGCTTAAGATCGCAAATCAGGTTTCCAAAGGCAAGAAGTTATTTGTTCAAGGCGAAATCTTGAATAAATTCAATTTCTTAAGAAATAGTAACGCGTGTACTTTCGATCTGCGAATAGCAGTAGTCAGGAAAAACTACTTATAATTTTTATTACTTAGGTAATACTAAAACTAAAGGAAAGTATAGTCTTACGAAGTATTAAAGCCTTTCATGTATTAATTTATTATATCTTTTTTTTATCAGAATAACATGATTTTTCATGAATGTTTCACTTAAATAAAATCATTTTACAATCCTTTTATTACATCATATCGTAACCATAATATTGAATGAACAGAAAATATTTTAAAGGTAAACTCAAAGAATAAGTGGATGAAGATACTATGTAATGTTTTTAGATAAATTAAAACATTTTTATTCCGTTTTTGTCGAGAAATATTTATTAAAATCACACAAAGAAAGCGATGATATAATACATAAACTGCAGAATATTTATATATCATATGACAAAAGCACGTGAAATATTTCTATGGAAATTAATCGTCGCCTAGAGAAAGAAGAAATGAATTATTCCGTTAATGAAGCATTCTCTATCTTTCTCTCTCGTATAATTGTTGCAATTAAAGCCACGAATATGCAACCACGTCACGGAATATAAAGGTTTTTAAGATGAAACAAAGTTTGTTAACTAATTCTAATAAATAAATACGATCAGCGGGCTCCGTTCGTATAATAAAGATTACCTAGGAATAATAAATGACGCAGCTGCAAAGGAAATACAATTCAGACGAAGAACATTTGTCCTGCAATTTATCGCGTTATTCGAGTTAAGAACTGTATGGATCTTTTATTAATATTTTTTATAAAATTGTAATTATTAGATTTCTTCACGAAACAAAACAGAATAAAAGAAGATGATAACAAATCGATGTTGAAATTTCATGTTTAATATCACTAATCGTTATGCTCTTAAATGATACAGAAGGAAATTTTATAACTGCAATTTTAGAATTCTTGCCACGTAAAAGCAGCACGACTCACGAGACTTCGAGGCATTTCAAAGATGCTATCGATCTCATAAATTCGGCTCGCGAGTTTACGTGACTGTGTACAGTACAATTTTTCTCCAATAACACGGATTCAATAGCAATATACGCTTAATGTTTTACTTAAATTTTAAATGGTAGCGTTGTTTTCTATCTAAGAATTCATTATCTTAATTTTAAGTCTTGTAATACTAGTAATGTGTACGTGTAGACACGTAACGATAGACACGCACGGTTGCGTTACATTTCTGTCAAACTTGCGCCGTCTCGTTAAAAGTCTCGGTGTCACCGCAAAATTTAAAGTCAATTTCCCTCAAGTTAAAACCGTGGAAATTACTGTGGAAGTTACGAGACACTGTCACGAAGTATTGCACGCGGACATTTATGCTGTAAGAAAAAGTCTCGTTACGGTCGTAGTGCGTTCATCACTGGCGTGTGCACACGCCAGTGACGTGTCCCTTTTTCACATCGCTTATCAAAGGCACCGACCAATTCATGGACGAAAATCTCAGTTAAACGCTTCCAACATTTTGTGCTGTCACGAACCTTGTGGCGTTTTAAAAAACGCCACATTAAAAAAAAACAATTTTATATTTTACAGTCATTCGTAACATTGTGCAGAATAGAAAAAAAATAAAAACCGTATTAATCCTCCAGGGATGTTGGACTTAAGTAAAATCGATTTTTGAAGTAAAAATTCTGATACACTGTCAAATCTGTAGAGGAGGGGGGGAAGAGAGAAAGAGAGGGGGAAAGGAGAGAGTATAAAAATTAATTTAATTTAAGTCGCCACTGCTCCTACTCATATATCATTATTTTATATTAAAAATAAAAAAAAAATTTAATCATTATTTTATATTAAAACAATGATTAAATTTGAAACTATAGAGCGTCAAATTGACATTATACAGTATTAAATTTAACCACTGTTTTAGTATAAAATAACGATTTATTAAGTAGGAGCAGTGACGACTTAAACTAGGTTAAATTTGACACTATACATTTAACAATGTAGATAAATTTAAAATAGATAAAAATAAGTGAAATACAATCCAACTTCTATAATAGTAAAAACTCGTTGTTTTCACAAGTATGTAAGAATTTTTTCAGATTTTTATACAGTTCAGTAGCATTTTATCGTCTGAAACGATAAAAATCTGTACTAAAGTTGAAGGCTCAAAACAAAGGGTGAAAATTTCACATTGTCGACGAAGGGATAAATTATATCGAGTTCTGCTTAATTTTAAATGCAGAAGAATGAGATCTTGGAATCCGTCATGATTCCTTGTTGCGATATCGTAGTCGCGCCTTTAACACAAAAAAACAATCAGTAAGGAATATCGCGCAAAACACGCCTGCTCGTTCTCATAGCATTTAAGACACAATGTAACGTTTTTCTGATTTTTCTGATATTTTCTTTAGAATTCGCGAGTAAATTATCGCATGAGAAATCGTCTGGCTGCATCGCGCAATTGAGTGATCTGCAGCGATTGTGTCACAATCGTGTGCGTGTCATACAACGCGAGTGCATATTCTCGTATACGGTTATCTAGAAACATTAGATCGAGATCATTCGACGCACCTACAAAAGAATTGAGCTTGCCTTGCTTCAAGAAGTCCTTGAAAGGGAATTTCTCCGCCTCTGCCTCATATTTTTATGCCTTTCGCTTTGCGCCCCAGATTAATTATTTCAATTATAAATAAGAATTAGATTCATAACTTATTAATCTAATTATCAATGATGAGAGCAAAGTAAGAGAACTAATCCTATGTTTGGTCAAGGAGATTTTGATGCTTAATAATATTCTTATGTAAATTTTTATATGGATAATATATTCTACAATTTTTTATAAACTGCGTGGCGATTCAGTTTTTGTTGGACTTAAAATACAATTGCAAATTAAAGCTAAAATATCAATATCTCAAATTAGATTGATCGCCGATTTAATAATGATGCTAATAAGCATCTTAAAAATCTGCAAAGAACTTAATTATTTTTTCTTTAGTATTAATTTAAATAACTGAAAAATTCTAAGCTCTAATTTTGTCCGAAAATACGTAAACGTTGACGAACCGTTTTAGAGTACGACTACGTAACTCAAAAGAATAATGTTTTAAGAATCGGCGTTCGTCGCGCGAAATAATCGCTTCAAGCCATATAATATGCGAGATGAAGGAAAAAGATCTCAAAAGCGTCTCACACAATATCTTCTTTTGTGCTCGTATGCATAATCGATCAATGTTTCTTTACATTCCACCAATCGGAATAACGAACAAAACGGAGAAAAAAACAGGAATGAACCTAGAAAATCAGAATAGAATTTATATTTTAATAGAAAATTCATCCAGCGCGAAGGGAACAGCGTTGCTCTTTTTGAACGACAGGGTGGAAGAGAAATGAATCCTGTATCGCGACATTCCAACGATAAAAAAGATATCTGGGGCAAATCGATTAACTATTATTCAGTTTCGCACAGATGATACGTACAAATCATACGTCATATCGCAAACCAGATCATCATAGTAATCATTGGCGTTTGATTTGCGAGCTTCGTTACAGATTGAATCCGAGGATAGGATATGATACCTTGAGTTAGTGGACTGGCTACACAAGAAGCCAGGACGATTACTCTTGCAAGCATTTAGTGGAAAGAACGATTTTGCTAAAGTATCTAAAAATTTAACTGTATACATAGATATTAGATTTGAAAATAATTTTGTTAAATCATCATCAGTAATGTGATAAAAAATTTTGACATTTACTATTAAATCTATAACGTGGGCATCCTACATAATTATTTTAATGGTTCAACAAAATTATGTTCACACGCAGATCTGTATCTAGCTAAATTTTTAGATACTTCAGCAAAACCATACGTCCTTTTCGTGCAGCTGAGCATTACGTCCGTGACAACGTAATTAATTCCTCCTCTCTTTTTCTTTCTTTCCGTTCATAACATCGTAATATTCTCCAGCTTTCTGCTCTTTCTTGCGAGGGAAACAAATCCCCTTGCAACGAGCACGGTGCAGTTGCTGGAATAAGAAGTGATGCGGGAGTCAGGTGATGGGGCTCGAGCAATACCTCGGTTGAAATCTGGGTCAGAGGCTCTCGTGCGTGCGGCTCGAATCGGAAAAATCTCGGTCGCGATCGTGCGGCAACCTTTTGTTTCTCGCTCCGTCGCGTTTCCTCGCCTGCCTTTTGAAAAATGAATTAAGTCGCGTGCGTTATAGAACACTGATTATTTCATTACCGAATATCCAACAATGTTTTCGCGTTATTCATTTAACAATGCGAGCTGTTATGTAATACGTTAATTATTTTGCAGGTCGTCGAAATCAAATTAATCAAATTTTTCAATAAAGCATAATCCGCATGTGTGTCATTTCTGTACACTAAATGTACAGCTAAATGACGATTACAGAGAAATAGGTCCGCATTAATTACAGAGAGAAATAATTAAAAAGCATCTCATTAAGAGAACGCATACCTTTCTCTCTGCGAAAATGTCTGCATAGAGAGAGTACATATATAATTTTAACATCGTCGAGATTCACGTAGCATTTAAACGAAATTAAGTCAAGATTGAAAAACGGTCAGGATTAATTTTCTTAAAATACAGTCAACGGAAACATTGAGAGCGATGATTAAAATGAGCGAAAGAGCGAGGGGTTGAACGTAGACTTTCGTCGTGACTGCTCAACTCTCTAAAAAGACGCGAGATTTTCCACCGAATTCATAACGTGCTCGCATCAAACGGCCGTAAATTGCAGTTAATTAGCTCGAAGCTGCAGATTATGCATAATTAAGAGCGGGGATGGAATAGCAAGAGAGAGGCATTACATAACGTTGAGCGATGTCTGCGATAATACCTCGCGTAGTATCATTCTCTTTTTTAACATCATTAACGCTGTAGTGTCATTCTCGTATAATACTATTAATTAATTATGATGAGATAGAATTGAAACTGGAATGACGAATTATGATGTATGGAAGACAAAATAATTCATTACAAATATGAAATGAAATTGATAAACGACTGTTATTATCCTCGATATGTTATTAATTAAGATGGATGCTTTTGAGGATAATATTGTTTTGTAATTCTATTTGAAATAATAAAATGTTTTTAATATTTCATCAATAGTTGCGTAACATTGAGATTGTAATCATACGGATATCGTACATATCCGTAGATAGTAATGCAAGTCCGACAGATCCTCAGTTACCAACTACTGCTGAGTTAGCATCGATCGGATGGCTATCATTCGTTGATGCAACTGCAGAATTTCTGCCATATCATCTGTGTTACAGGAACCTGTAATGCCTCTGCGGTAGGAATCTGTATCACAATTACCGACCATGAAATGATATATACAACCTGAAATATATATATATATAGACATATATATAAACGAAACACTTCCAGACAGAATGTAAACAATCAATGTGCAAACAGAATATTTTAATTTCGCAAATATTTTTTGCAGAAGAAAAAATTCGAAAAGAATTCGAAGAAATTTTCGAAAAAAATTCTAATGCCCATTTATACCAATGTTAACTTTAATCTCAAGTTCAACTCATTCTTTATCTTTTTCTAGTTCCAGAAACAAGTTGAATTGAGATTAAATCTACATTGATAGAAACGGATTTAAGAACATCGTTCCTGAAAAAAGAATTATTAATTCTTTTAATTCTTTAAGAAAGATTAACGAAAGATAAAATTCTTAGAAAGAAATAACTTATCTTTTTCAGCTATTTGCAAAGTAAGTTGTTACAACGAAACGACATTCACGATTACACGACATAGACTTTATCAGAGAAATCGCTATTCACAAACGATCGACAAGACGCTATATAGCAGCTACATCATGCTTATTGATTTCTTTAAATACAATCGGTACAAGTAGTACCCGTTGAATCACGCATTTCGCGAGGCTCTTGTTGATCACGAAGGGTAGGTAGAAAATGCAAATGTTGGGCGAGACAGTGACGCGACTTGTTCGATGCAACGATGTGGGCGGATTGTCTCGCCCCCGCAGCTCAAACACGCCTGAAAGACGAGGCAACCGACCGACCGACGTATTTCTTAACTGCACCCTTCGTGATTATCTTCTTGTCCTGCCCTATTCCCTACACTCCGCAGCAATTCGCTTCAAATCGAGTAAGAACCTACGGTCGCAGTGGTCAAACTTTAACACGACATTGAACATTCAGCATTATATTTTAAAGTGAGACCAATTTTCTATGTACAAAATAATTCTTAGCATAAAAGCTTGGTGTTTAGAAAAATACATACTGTATTTAATACTTAAATATTAATTACTTCAAGTATCACACTTTTTAGAAATTTATATAGACTTGAATGTTCCGGCTAGACTTTGATTTTTTTAGAAAATTTAATTCTGAACAATTTCTTATAAATATAAATTGAAAAATATTTCCTTAAAAAGTTAGCGCCTAAAAACCTCCGAAATCACGATTTTCTATACACATTTTTACAAATATCATTAAATAGGAAAAGTATATATTTTTTAAGAAAAAATAACAAAAGTTATAGAGAATTAAATTATCTTTTAAATGAAATAAAAATGATTATAGTACGTTCCACAGGTTTTGAGATAACCAGTTTTAAATGTAGAAAAAAGTGTTTTTTTAGCTATTGACGATGGAGCTTTTAAAAATACTCTTCAATAAATATTTACAGAGTATTTTAAGGAGCTGTACCGTCCATAATCAAAAAAACAATTTTGTTGTATTCGAAACGTTATCTCATAAAATAAATCATTTTTCTTAGCAGTAGACTATTTTTCTGTGTGTGACTTTTAAGTTTTATTTAAAAATATAACGACAGATTTATGTGTGTGTGTGTGTGTGTGTGTATGTGTGTGTAAAAAGTGAAAAAGATCATAAAATAATTCGAATCGAATAAATTGTATAACATAATAATTTTCTGATGATAAAATCAATAGTCATTTTAATAATTATTAAAATAATTCATCTCGAAGATGCGAGAGTTTATTATGCGAATACATTTATGCGAGAGAAATGACTTTATTTCTGCGAGAAGATATATTCGAAAAGCTGTTACGTTATCGAGATACAGGGTGTCGTAAACGTCACAGTTCACCGTCAGTGGTCTGACAAACGCAACGTTTGTTCCTAATAAAAATGTGGCGCTGTGGGCGTGAAAGGATCAGTGAGATAGAGAAAGTAAGAAATAAATTGGGGAGAGACGTCTCGCTTCCTCATGACGATGGTGCCTCATCATCAGGCACGTGCTGGACCGCCAAGAGAAACCGGTTCTCTCCTGATCGCCAACTGAGGAGTCTTTTTACCGGACCGCGATGACCTTAACGATCAATTTCGGTGCATTACTGTGTCGAAGGAAACGGTTTTCTTTCTAAGATAAGAGAACTTCCTGAATTAAAAAAATATTTCGGCGATTCGAAATCTTGTGAAAAAAAATTACATAATCTGTCTTCAATTCTACAGGGTATTCCCGGATTAAATGGCCAAACTTTAAATATGAATTTAGGACCTCAAAAACAAACAAAATTTTCTTCTAGAAGTATGTTCGCAAACTCTTCATTCAAGAGATATTGACTTATAAAGTTATAGAACTTATAAAGTTAGAAATGAATAATATAGAAATAATGTCGAAATAAGATCTATCCTCTTTATTGCTTTACAATAATCAAAATTTAATTATTAAATGTTTTATTCAAAGTAATGATCTCCAGCCCGGAAACAAGCATACATTTATCGATGAGAAAACGAGTGGCTAACTCACATTATGCGTCTGTAATTTCTTCGTACGCTTGCACAATTCTTTATTTTAATGATTGAAGGTTATTAACAGGCACCGTATATATTTTCTATGTGCTTCAAAGTTCCCCATATAAAAAAATCTAATAGTGTTAAATTCGGTGACGCAAAGGACAAGCCATAGATCCAGCACGACCGATCCATCTTCTGGGAAAATAAAAATTAAGTCACTATCGAGAATCTTTGCCATAGTGAGCAATACAATCATCCAATTGAAACCAGGAGTTCCCTCTCATATTCAAAGGAATGTTTTTCAAAAAGTCATAAAATTCATTGTCCAAAAATGCGAGAAATCCATTCGCATTCAAGCGAGTATAGAAAATGGGATCTAATAAAAATATCGCCCATTATTCCTATGTCCATATATTTTCATTTCGAACAAAACATTTAATAATTTAATTTTGATTATTGTAAAGCAATAAAGAAAATAAACCTTATTTCGACGATTATTCATTCCTATAGTTCTGTAACTTCAGAAGTCAATATCTCTTAAACGAAGCGTTTGCGAGCATACTTTCAGAGGAAAATTTTGTTTGTTTTGAGGTCCTAAATTCATATTAACGTTTGACTATTTAACCCGGGAATATCCTGTATAATAACATCTATGAAGTTAAACAGAGAAAGATTTTAATAATCTAATAAACAAAATAGTGCACATTTGTGTAGGAGCATAATTATGTAACGATAAAAACTAATTCATGTTTTTATGTATTTCTTTCTTTAAATTTTATAGAAGATAAGGTTACCTTTTATATTAAATTTTTCATAAGTCGCTAGCACGATCTATACAGCGTAACAGTTGTTAAAGCTTTAATTAGCACCAGCAATGAGGAGACGTACGAGAGAAATAACAGAAGTTCTCGACCAATAACAGAACTCGGAAGCCGATTTCCTACCGTCGACATTGCCTACTTTCTGAGACTCAAAATGAATCCTTTCAGAGTTATGAGGTAGAAAATAGACCCTCTGAAAGGAGTTTATTGTTGCAGACTAATTAACGGTTGAAGAGAGCCTCTCGGTACATTGTAAGTTGAGAGATTGAAGCTTGTAAGTTATATGAAGGTAGATTCGGTTCCATTGTAAATTATATCGTGTGCGACGCACTATCGTACGGTATTCATAAATCATCGTGCTGTAATAAGTCACGGCATCGAGATGAAAGTTTTCCACTCACGATGTCCCAGGCAGGATCTAATTACAGTTTAAAAAAATTCCCAACAATACTCGCGTACATCCCTCATACACTACGCTCGTTTCCACTCATCGTACAACTCTCAAATTACACATTTGCAAATCATGCATATACGATCATAACGCGCGTCGCAATTTTGTACAACATTTAATTAAACGTTGAAAGCGAAGAAGTGAAAGGGCGACGATGAATACGAATACTGACATGTCTGTTTAAAATAAGATTTTCCTCTTCCTTTCTAATCTCACATCGTGCCTGTCAATTAATGTTAACATAATACATAGTCTTTAAAATAAAAGACAAAATTATAAGAATTTCATTCTCTATCGAATATCCCAGAATTTTCGATCACGACTTTGATTCTTTCCAAGATTAGGGATAACGATTTGCGTTGAGAAGCAGCGGAGAACTTAAAGAATTCCGATGCAACGAGTCACTCTTAAATTGTTTATCCCGAGGACGTTGTCTCTCGGCTCCCCCTCCATGATAGAAGAATACCGACAAACATTCTATCATCTCCGGTCGTCGAACGACAAAGCGAACATCAGGAAATTGAATTCCGCTAGAAAATACCACTCCGACTTCGAGCTTCGTCCGATAGATTCAAGTACGACACTAACTCTACGCAAGTTAACAGTAGGACAGGTAGAATACTTGTTCTTTGTAAGAAGATATGTTCGCGTAAGAAGATAAAGAAACTTGTTTTGTCCATCTTGAATTTTGAACAAATGTCAAGAACAAACAAGATTGGACTTTTATTGTAGATATTCACAAAAAGAATAGTTTTGCTGAGGTATCTAAAAATTTAGTTCGATACGAATCTTAAAATAAATTTGTGGAATCATTAAAATAACTATGTACGACATTTAAGCACAATGAGCAATAGAAAAAGTTTTGACATTCTAGCAATTAAAGTTACCAGATATTCAAAGTACCACAATCAGTTCCAAACTTTCGCCATTTTGCTTCACACTTACATGGCCACATATATAAGATTTTACACAACAGAATCAGGTTAAGATAACTGCACATTAGAATAAGTGCATCAGATAAGCTATACAAAAGACACTATATACATTATCTGATGCTATTTTCTAAATGTTGAATACTGAGTCTTATGCGGTATTTTGTCTACCTAGTAACTTTACTAGCAATCAGTTTGAGCGTCCTACATAATTATTTTGATAGTCTATACTAAGAGAAAAACGTATTAAATTTTAATAAACATTTGTTTAAATAATGTCAGTTGAATATTTACTACTAAAAGTAAATATTTGATACAAGAACCATTAATTTTATTTAACCATGATTTTTTATTTAGCAAATATTTACTTTCCATAAATATATATTAGTACTAAATAAATATTAGTACTATGTATATTCAAACAATCATTTATTTTCAGTTGACTTTGATCCTGAATTTTATTTTAACTCAGCGTGCGCTCAAACATGCGCCAATCAGAGCGCAGTGACTTTAATAAAGAAATCATGCAGTATGTATTTAAGTTCAATATTTGTGCGCGGAGATAAATTCTCAGCGGAAGCCCGCTGAGAGGAACAACGAAGGAAACATAAATCGTAAAGTAATCGAATTCAACTAAAAAAAAGTGCATAGGCCCGCTTCTGTGCGATCGATCGAACTTCATGCAACCTACGGGTCGACGTTAGTCACGCATCGGGGAGCTTTGAGCTTGGTGTACTTTCTCTTGGAAGAACGACATGTTGCCGACATAAGGAAGACGAGGAAACAGCGTGGCAGGGCGCCTGTCTAAAGTAGGTTTTCCTAATAGAACGCACTTACCGCGTGCTTTTTCAACCTCTTTGTGGACGAAGATTCCTTACCACATTAAGTCTAGACATCGTCGAGGATTCGAAAGCTCTCAGCTCTCGACTACTTGAACTTTTCATCAAATTGTTAATAATGTATTAATGGTAATAAGATAATAAGTAGTAATAAGATATTAAGTTTTACGATTTTATCCTAAACGATTTGTAAAAAATTAATTTTTACAAAATCGTGCTTTAAAGATTTAAAAGGTTTGTTTCGCAAACAAAATAGATATCTTTCTTTAGTGATAACAATGAATCAAACTCCAGTGCTAATTGAAAGCTCCTAACAAGAGGATTCGCAAATTCCGTAACAAACTTTTTCGCTAATTGGATCAAAACTTGCGTGTGTCTGTGTTAAGTATCTACAAATATCCTTTAACTAAATATAGTTAAATATTGCCATTCATTTTTGAATTTTAACTAGAAATTGCTAAGTGGATGTTTAGGAAGGCATTGGCTTAAGATTCTAATTCATTAAGCAGTTCACTCAAGTCAAGTTTGTGTGATACGACAATAAATCGCGGTGATATTAAATGAAAGAAAATGAACGCAACCGAAATTCCGGATTTGTAGTATTAACGACTCAACGTTGTTCAACACTTCGAAAAAAGAACAATAGAAACTCTACAATCGTTCTTGAATAGTCAGTACTCTCGTTCTAAAAGAAAAAATTTTGATTATAAATACATAAATATCTTTATGATTTTATAATAAATTATTTTTATTTATAAGATTTATTATAATAGCCTATTATAATTATTCAAAATTATTGGCATATTTTTAGTTAAATATATCTCATAATCATAACATTTTCCTTCAAAAATATTTTTTCTATTAAATTTTGACTTCAGAGAGTTGTTCTGATAAAACTTCTACATTTTACGTTCTATTTATTCTTATTACTTTAGAATTAATAAAAATTCTAGTAGCATTGCCTCAAGAGTGTAAAAACGCTGTTTCCAGAAATTAAAACATGATAGCAAAGTTTCTATCGCGAATGAGATGGCATGACGTAGCAGGATTAGCAAGCAGACTCTCCTTGATTTTCTTTCCATAGTGTAATAGTCGATTGCACGGTAGCTGATATAACGGGCGGAGTCAAGATCTCCTTGATAAACCTTCATTCGTGACCTGTCTTTACCCTGAGACAATGACGCGATAAGGAGCGACGAATTTCCGGATATGCCCTTTGCTTATCAAAATTTGCCTGACACACAGAAAATCTGCGAGTCCGCGAAAAGTCAGGTTCATCAACTTGAATCTCACGTTGGTTGAATCATCTTATAAAAAATAAAGAAATTCACGCAAAAAAATTCTTGAATTTTTCACGAAGTTTTCTATCTCTGCGAGATTAAAGATATTTTGATAATATCTTCCAATTAAAAGTTCATTGTGAAAAAGATTGCAAATCTGATGTAGCCATATGTATGTTCATTTTTCTAGATAATACTTTTTCTTAGTTCTGCACGTTAGAGATAATAGCGCCGTAAATTGCTAATTTAGAATAGCTTTGAAGCTTCAAATACAATGGAAAAAATATTCCTTCTGTGATTTGCTACGGAAAGTTATTATATTGTAATTACAAGATAAATGAAACGTAAACATGTCACAAAATGCTATAAAATTAATGCATACGTGAAAAACAGTTAAATATACTTTTTACTTTTTACACGATACTATCGATCTCTTTTTAGCAGGCCGATGGTGATCACGGATTGGTGCACACGTTGAAATTTCTGTCGAACGATCGTAAAGTTGCGTAAACGTTCAAAGTAATGTCAGACTTCGAAATGGAACGCGTCCGGCGGATTTAATTAAACTCAAACGCAATAGTATGGAGAGTTCGGCAGAAACCGGCGTAACACGCTAACGACGGTGTGCACGCAAATGTATTATTTTGCATCCACTTTTGTTACGTGTCCTCTGGTAGTAATCAAGTGGGATCGGTGTTGCGTATTCTTCGCTTGATCGCACGATCGATACCTATATCGGTCTACAGACAAACCGAGTAGGATAGCGTGAAATTACCTTCGACTTTGCTCTATGATTTCTTTCATACTTTTCTGCACGTACGCTTGTTATGTATCATTTTATCTGTCTGATTCTCTGACGTAACTACGTATTTATTTATCTCTGTGTAAATTTGATTTTAACATAATTACATTTTCTGTGTGACAAAATATTTACAATTACTGAGGAAAATGTTGTTACGCAAAATTATATTACATGTAATTATATAATAGACAACACTATACGTGGCACGCTTACTTTCAACGGCAACGTTCCTAAAATATTATACATTTTATCATCTCAAGTATCAGGAAATATTCGAAGAATCGTTTAAGAAAGATTAATATATTCTCATTCAAAGAATCGTAAGTATACTGGTTTATTTTATAAACTCTCTGCGTGCAAACGTTTAATACAGATGTTGTTTAATACAGAAAAATACGAGAGCCATATTGTAGAAAATAATAGCAAAGTTAAATGAATGATCGAGATAAAATGGACGGTTGTCAAGCCAATCGTATACACGTGATGTGTTTAACCAGACCATCGAGTTCCCGTTCAGGAACTGGTCGCTGAAGGGACAATACCATCTTCCCGGTAATGGAATTTTACGGTCGTAGAGCGAAACCCGGACGTAAATCCATCTTACACCATAGCCGCCATATAAAAGTGTGTTATTTGCTCGGCGAATAGCTGCAAATTCCAAAAGTCGCATAAACGCTGGACTATATCTTGCGCGAAAACAATCGATTTTGAAATGTATAAAAATTATTTTTAAAAATTGCTGAGAATGTATTTATACAATAAGTAATCACTATTATATTTGTAAAAATTATTTAAAAAATTAAAGATTAATTAAAAAGTTAAAATAAATAACTTATAAATTAAAAAACTTTAAAATGGAAAAAATAATTACGATGACGACAGAAGATAATGATGTTCTCAATTAAAAGTTTAACGGAACGAGGACAGAGTCCATAGTATTGATCGTGGGAGTCTCTCGGCCAATGGTCGTCCTTGCCGTCGTACGCATTTGCGTAAATTCCGTGAGTGACGTGTTTACCGGCAATTTCGAGATTGCACGACGCGGAAAGAAGCAGCTGAGGTGAGGAAGCAAAGTGTGCTTTTGCAAATCATATGAAAATCGTCGGAAACTTGAAGTGAGAGACAAAGTTCTTGTGAAATAACTCTTTCGAGGTATGGGTTTTCTCGTTTTCCACCACTGTCCACGTTATTAGACGATAAATCGCCACGAAGGTATCTGGTATTTTAATAGGGCTATGCTTCTCCTACGAAATTCTGCAATAAAATTTTAGCGCGTTTTTCTGCTCGCAAAAAATGTTCACCGAGAGATTGTATAAATGTCAAAGTAAAAATAGTATATAATTTAAGATAGTCGTTTTTAAGATAAATATAATTATATACTGTCTCATGCATAATAAAAAGACAGATATACATATATACACTGTAAAAAATAAAATGTTGATTTCAATTTAAAGACGTATAGTAAACTTTCTAAGATATGCAAAAATGTTAAAATTAACGTTTGTGTGTTAATTTTAACATTTTTGCATGTTTCAGAAAATCCACTATACGTTTTTAAGATAAAATTAACATTTTATTTTTCACAGTAGGTATACAAATGTTGATAACAAATTACATTTGCTCTGAAAAAAGTATGAACGTTCATGTTTATATGATGTATAAAGATTTGCAGAAATTTAATTTGGCTTCTCGTTAGCGATTTAGCCTGACAATCCGCGTGATACTCATAAATGAAGCCGCACGCGGATAAAGGAAGTATGCCACGTACTATTTTAAGCGATATATCGATTTTAAAGTTTATCCGATGATTGCACAGTGGTACGATTTAATATTGGATCATTGATCCGTGAGGTGTCTTCATCGAACGCAGTTTGACTTGTCATGAGGGAGTATTAAAAAAAAAAAATGATCGACCATTTAAAAAAGTTAATTATAACTTGGATCTTTTTTCCGGAGCAACATCAACACACTTGCATTATTATACATTCCGCACATTCATACGCGTATATGTTCCTCGATGTTGCATCAATCGATAGGTTGACTCTCGAAGAATGAACAGCGCCTTTGTATCGGCGTCTCTCAATACATTCCCCCGAGAATCCTCACTTTACGAGCGCCGAGAGAAACCTAATGTCACAGTTGCCATTTGAAATGACTATCGGCCGTTAAATATCTCTCCATAATTCTATCACTAAGTCATCGTGTATACTGAAAGGCGGACTTGACTGCGAAAGACTTGGACGTTTAAAGCAGCGATTCATCCCGGTTGCAATGAACCCTGTGCGAGTTGATGATCCTCATCAAATGCCACTGTCAAAACACGACACAGCGTATTTACACAGTCAGATAGGCGCGATTCTACGTGAACTTGAGTGTCATAATGTTTCAATCAGTTACCGATATCGTAGATAAATAATGAAAAAAAATCGCGATATTACATTTTTATTTAAAAAAAAAAGCTTATCTTCATAGCGATAACTAGTGAGTATTTCAGAATTTTGAATTTCAGAGCTTCTGTTTTTCTATTTTAAATCATCCGACAGAAACGATATCGGCGAAATTACGTTTACTGTACATATAAATTAATCACTCGTTCGTTTCAGACAAAGATTGAATTTTTGTTGCACGATCGATAACTCGTGTAAACAGCGATTTGTCGAATTGCCGCGACAAACGCTTCGGATAACGCGTAACACGATTATGTAACAAGACGAGTTCGGCGTGCGTATTCACTTTGTTACACATGCGTCGATTACGTTTCATCGTGAGACATGTGTTTCCGGACTTTGAGAATGAGGCATGGTCAATCCGTACATTTCCCCGGACATAATTGCAAAGACCTCGCGTGCAATAATTGCAAAGACAGGGCGTGGTTAGAGCCCTGTGTGTTACAGCTGATTCATCTCATTAGTTACGAAATTCGAAGCAATCACAACTCGATGTAACATGGGAATATTTCGTATAAATTATCTAAAGCGTGACCCTGCCACACGTCATTAGCACAATAACGATGCGTTAATTCGTAAATATTTCGTAATATAGAGCAATCAAACTTGATGCTTAGCAGATGTCGCCGTTATAAATATTTCCCCGTATGCAATGAACATCGTAAAGCATAAGCAATTTAATTTGATGTATATAACTTTCTAAATTTCCCCTTCAATTGCGGCCACAAATTTGTTTTTATCTCAAATTTACAGCGCCTTTAACGCATTCGCTATAAAAATCATTTAAACTTGTGACTGCATTTTCGCAGGAATAATGAAATCAATGAGTCAGAACTTTCGTTTTAAAAATTTGATTTACGACAAGAGCCGTCGTAATTGCCAATAAAGTGCAATACACAAGAAAGAAGAAAACAACTAACCATAAGTTGAGGCAAGCGAGAAAAACGGGAAATTACACGATGCTATGTCGGCCTGACTCCAGCAACGCTCCAAGTGCTCTAGCTAGCTATGTTTCATTGCAAAAGCTTTTAATAACCGTGACACACTTGCGCTGCTTATCGCAAACAGCGTCCAAGCCGCAGCCCATTAGTCTTGATCGCGGAACTAGCCTAGACTGCGAAAGAATATCGTCTTTAGCATAAATATCTTCGTGCGTGTATTTACGACGTCGGCGTCGTTGGAAAAAAAAAAGATAACAAATTAAGAACATGATTTTATTCTGTGCCACTTATTAATCTTGCGCGACATTAATCTTGAACCTGTAAAAGATGATATATCGTCAAAATTAAAGTCCTGGTCAAAAACGAAGTTGGGATTACTTTATGTCGAAGAAAATGATTGACGATACCATCGCAGCAAGTCGTCCTTCTTACATAATTAAACTACGACCAATCGGATTATCATTGATCAAGCTGTAATCCGGTCCCAAACGTTCATCGACTAACTAAACGGCAAGGCACAAAGAAACTGACCCAACTTGAGTCACGCTTTGATGCTGAATAGCGACACGTACGTATTTCCAAGGTTCAGTTTACTAACTTTATTCGCTGAAAAAAGACAATGTTGCTGTTCAATATTTTAGCGTCTGATTTGAATCATAATTTTTTTAATTAATCATTTAAGAGAAAGTAAAAATAAATAAAAAACAATTCTACATAGAAAGATAGATCTAAAAATTTAGATACTTCGGCTAAAAAAAATAGCGATATAAAATTCTACAAATAGATAGGCCATGCAGGTCAGACATATGTAACATATTTGTTGAGTTTTTATTCTCTTCAAAATAGGTGATTATATATTAGAAGTGATACAGGAAATATATCATCAAGTAAAATTGCCATAATGACTAAAAACAATTCTACCGCGATGTGTAATAATGCGACTGGTGTGAAATAATCGCGATGATGCAAACAATGTCTCGTGTGCGCTCGTGTGTAGTAATAATGGCGGGGCGAGGTTTTATTAAATTACTCGGACGTGCATCATGAACATCTACTTCAAAAATAGAGCTTACATTAGCATGATTAATGATGGAACGAAAAATATCGATGCATGTTAATTATTGTCGCGAGTAAAAAATGAATAACTAATTTTGATGTAAAACTGTAGTTTCTCGTAAATATCTCGCGACATGAATTATTCAACGATCCTTTATCTCTTGCACGAAAGAGATTAGTCTTTTCCGGAAGAGGATTTACGTCGTGTGGCAATTGTACGCGTGGGATTTGCATCTAAATATGTCCCATTCAGTGAAACGATACCTTGCGCTTCTATCATGACTTTAACTTTCTATCGATATCGATCGCGCTTCGTACAAGCGAATAGCATAGATTGCTGTGACACGCTGCAGTTGTAAATCATCATAATGTGACAGTGTATACAGTGCGAGAACCAATCTCTTCAATTAACTTCGATAGAACTACTATATTAAGGTAAACAGCTGTCATCATCGTTTCATCATTATTGCCATCATATATGTCATTATATATTACAATAACTATTAAATTACTGTTGACTTCGCAGAATTGACGAATATATTTTATGCTGTATTAACATTGATAGTTGTAAGATATTTATCTTATCACATTTGTAAGACATTTAATTAATTTATTGTTATATGTGAAATAAATTAATTTTACTAGTTTTCTAACTACACAGATTACATTGCTTGTCTCATAGCAAAGTAGCAACAGGAATAATTGTAAGACATTTCAAACTGCACCAATAAAAATAATCGCAATACGAATATGGCAACTCATAATTTCGTAAGCTCGTTTTACGAGCCTGTTTTAACTTGCTCGAGATCGAGTTTACAGTTCCACGTGGTGCGTTCGTCCTGTCTCCGTTTAGCAAATTGATATTTGAAAGCGTAATGCTTGCCAGTGTAAAGCTAATATTATGTATTCCCTTTAGACACGCGAAATAATTCCGTGACACCTGCGTGAATTCCTGCTCGAGCAACTGACTTGTCCGCCTTCTGAACACGTGGGGATCGTAAATTTAATTTTAATAACGTAAATTGATATGAAATACAAGAACTGTATTCTTAAACCTACGTCATATTACGAATCATAAGATATTAGAAGATCACGAAGATTTATATATTAATTCTTGCATATCTTGGTTAATTACAGATTTTGAAAGTATGATTTTTTTTTTAAATCTTTCATTCATCATATTTTTGAATTTCCGAATCAAAAGAACAAGATCCTCGTATTTTTAAATATTCGACTTCTCAAATATTCAGAAACACTCTCCGGTATCTTTTCGATTTTATTCGCACGGAAAAAATTAAGTAGTGTTTATCTTACTATGACTAGCAAAAAATATTCTGACTATTTTTGTCGAATTTATAACAAACTTTATTTGTCTGAAAATAAAAATATCGGAGATAAAAAGTACATTACAATTATAATAAATCCATTCAAATAATTATATCTTGTAAAACAAAAAAATCATATTATTCTCAAGACTGTAAGCAAGAACAAACAACTCTCAAAACTTTACACACTTGTATTTTTTACCATGCAGTAAAGTACATTTTGTCAGCGCTAAGGCTCTTAAAAATACTTGGTGATAAAGTAAATTCTATTGAGATGTATGGTAATTTATAGGTTTACTTTCATGAAATATGTAAAAAGTATTTTATAATATGCTTCTATACAACGATCGCTCATTTACGAGGAAGGTAAAGTAAAAATTTTACATAAATGCGTAACCTGTTCCTATATGGATCTGCCAATTTCACAACATTTATTAGAATTCTAGTAAATTTTGTGGAGTTATTACTAATATTATTATTATTAGCATATTACTTTCCATTTTTCTCCGTGCGAGTTGTCTGTCGACGCATCTCTCTCCTCTACAATCCGTATATATTAATGATGTAAGAAAAGTAGGAAACGTAGCGCAGTACTTCTGTATATCAAATCGGACACGGTCTACCTCAGAGTAATCCGATGGCACCCGCGGTGCGCCAAATGAAAACACATCCCGGATGATTTCATAAATCTTTGCGGTGCTGTTGAACGTGCGTGGGGACAGCTGTCGTAATTAAAAAAAAAAAAAAAAAAAAAAAGAAAAAACAAGCGGGAAATATGCTACCGAACATGTCTCGTGCAACATCTTCCTATTACGAGCTTCGCGAATATGGACATTAACGTCGTGAATTGACCGCCATTACAAAAACCGTAATAATATGGTACGTCGACCTGATAAATATAAATCGTAACGATCTTCTTGCCGGACTTTCCGTAATCGCGCGCGGCACAAGAGAGTATACGATAAAGCCCCTCTCCTCTTCATCTGGGTTAATACACCCCCTTATTAATGTTCAATCGGGGATACTTCAATCGGCGACTTCCACGCGATCATCAGGCCGATATTTTGCACAAATTTCTGAGCATTACACGCGTCACGCGTCATTTCACGCTCAGCATTATGTATAAGGAAAACGAATAAGGAATAACCGTTAATGTGATATGGGACAAGTACAGCCACGATTTCTTAATAAAATCTTCATGCGCTAGTATATCTTCATTCACTGTACTACAAATTAATAAACGTTAAGAGCAATCGTTTCCACGGAAAAGAAAGTTTCATTGACATTTCTTAACTTTCGAAAAATTACCACATCAAAGCGTTTTTCTAATCGGGAAGTAAATACAATATATAAAAAATTGTTATGTCTCATTATTATATATTTATATTTTCACAAGGATAATCGAAAAATTTATTTGCGGGAAGTTTATACATCGACAAAAACAGACTTTTACTATACTTTTTACAGGAAATTAAGAGAACGACGTTTCGATATTTACCGCAATGATTTACGTTTTTATTACGATCACAAAAAAGGAGGAAAATCACTTTTCAGGGAAAGTATCCATTACCGAGAGGCTACTGTTACTTCAAAGCGAGTTATTTCGTTTACGATTTCACATCATTATTTATCATCATTTACGACTCGACAAGACGCTCGTTCGTCATCCGACAAGTTGGAGACAATTCCCTCGCTATTTAGCAAATAAAGGATAAGTTTTTTTGTCATTCAGTGAACCTCCATTAATCGAAAAACGCGAAACTCCTTCGAATGGATTAAAAAAAAATTTTCATAGCTTGTGGGATAATACAAGATCGCCATACGCGTTAACAGCATCAAATCTTTCAATCCGCAATCAGAACGTATAATTTTACCGTTAATATGCTAAAACGATATTTTGCGACCGAGGAGAACGTCCTCTCGACCAGACATGTAATAACTTATACTCAGCGTGTGTTCACACGTTAATTATTCATTTTATCCTGCTCCAATTATCGCCAGTTACGAGGAAAGAAGTACGTTGTAATAATTGTCAAGCACCGTAAGAAGTAATGGATGTATTCGTGTTTAATAAATACACGTCTGCGAAGAGGAATCGTACGCGACCTGGAGCGCGTGGCGCAACGAAAACGAACGCACCAATTCGCGTTAATTAAATTCCATCCGCCAAATTAACAGTCGCTCTCCTCGTGCCGGGATGATGGCGGAAAAAAAAAAGCACGATGACGAAGCATCATAATTGCACGGTATTCATTCGCGAGCGCGGCTTTTACGCTTTTACCGGTGGCAAAAAAGCACTTAATTGGCGATAATTTCGCGGCGCACCTGTTAACTCTCTCTCCGTATCTCTTACCTCTTTCTAGAGTCTGAGTTTTGCGAGGCTAGCTTCTTTCTTTCGTGCCTCGAAACATATATTTTTATACGCTATTGTAATTTATCTTCTTCCGTGTTTCTCCTCGCGAATTTCGCGCGCAAGAGTTATGAGTAACATCCGACTGTCAATAATTCTTCCCTCGGCTTCCTCTGCTCGCAATTTTCATCCCGCGAAATTCTGATGAAAATCGCACCCGATGATCTCGCGAGAACAATTCACGGCTTTTTGCGGAACAGCTATCGCCGGGATGCCGAACCATGTCTATTATTGACAGGGACCTATTATTGACATGGCACGTGAGAGATCGTGAAAGACAAGAGCGATCGGGTTTATATGCGTCACGTTTCAACACCTAATATCGCAGAGATATACACTTCAAGATAATAAAGTACCAAAAAATATAATATAAGAACATCTTTGCGTCATAAAGTAAAGCCTTGGCATACAATGTTTTTGTGATAAAAACTATAAATATGATACAAAAGTGAAGCTTACAGAAAGTTTATTTTAGTACAATTGTATTTCTTTATCTTTATCTATTAGTCGAATCATCGAATTTTTTCTGAATTCTTTGTTAAAGGAAGATTTTATACATACGGCGCAGATAAAATTAATGTTATCAACATTTGGGATTCGAATAGCTCGGACACTATCGGTTTATTTTGAAATAATTGGAAAATCTGTATATCGGACTTCTTTTAAAAAATAGTGCAATTGTTTTACATAGAACCGTATAAACGCGATGCTATTCGTTTAAGGCAATTTCCCTATTTAAACAGATAAGTTAGTGAGAATTCCATATTCACATAGATAAGCTACTTAAAAAATCTTTATCTGAACATGTGCTAATTTAAAAAAATACATGTCCAAAATGTCTCAACATGTCTCTTGTATTATCTGTTATTTACCCGGGATAATCAAAACCCCGATTTATCCCCGCCAATTGAAGTAATAGACGGATATAAAAACTTAAACATAGGGATTATCCTGTTGATTATCGGTGACACGTGTTATAGTATAAAATAATAATACGATTAACTACTATGATAATAATAATAAGATTCCTCCGAGAAATTAAATCAATTTAAAATAAATTGAAAAATTTAATTTTATCTATGTATTTATAAAAAATTTTTAGATATTATCCTTCAATCAATTGAGTTTTCATTGAGTTTCCATTAATCTTTAGAGAGCGAGATTCTATTTGTTAAATCTTTAGCTTTTCTTGAGTAAGATTTATTACAATACATTATTATATTCCTTGCCTTAAAAAATGGCATTGTTTTACAACACCATTACAATAATTTTTCTGTCCTGCAAATATCAAGTTCTTTAATGGTTTTATTAAAAATTGAAAATAATTCGTTTGATTTAATCCCGAATAAACGTATCTAAATCTTCTCTCTTTTTTCTGTTCTATTTATCAACTCGTTCACATAATCAAAATGTGTAGAAGTCGCAATAATACATAGACAGAACTACTTTCTTCCTCAAGACCGAGAGAATGAGAGAATCAGAAAGAATGAGTTCGGCAAATAAAACCAGGGGAAAATAGACGTCGGAGGTATTTCGAGAACGAATTACGACACCTTCCTCTCTCGTCACACAAGTTATCGTTCAATATCGTTCGTTTACGCGATAACTCACATAGCCAGACGTTGCCGCGGGGTGCGGTGTGCAGTAGGTTCAGGTGCAGATTAAAGTCCAGGCCAGCCAGGTCCTGTCGCAGGTGGGTGCTGTCCATGCCGAGAGCACGTTCCGGTAGCAGGAAGAGGTGATCGCTTCCCTCCGCGGGGCCCAGGGTTCGTGGCACGCCGAGCCCGAGAGGCCCCGAACGGGCCGTCAACATCCTATCGTCAAAATCAGCCAGGATCGCGTCGCCATGCGAAATCGCATTCTCCTGCGACCGCCTGACGCCCGACACGCTGATCCGCGACAGCGATCCGCGACTCTTCCGCACTGCGGATCGGTTTGTAACAGGTGGCACGTGACCGCCTTTCCTAACAGCGCCCGTCTTCGGATACTTAATCCTGATGTCGGAAACGCAAAGCTAGCGTGTCGCTCCCGATCTTCGATTTGTCGTCGAGGAGACAGGAAAATCAGAATAAATCCTCGAGAGAGTATGACTTGCGATACGCGAATCAGCTGCTAGGAATGTTGGTCGTAGCAGCTTCTAAGAATCACTGTCTTCTGTCATCGTGAGAGATCTTCTCTTTCGAGTTCAATTAGAAGAATATGAATGACTCGAGTACGATGATCGCAACGTACGTCCTGGGAAGCTGCACTTTCTTCGTCGACTTTTCCTTCTCCGGCTCCGATTAATTTCGATGACACACCGTCAGCGATCAAGGAGGCGACGAGGAGTTTCACAGTCAAGGACAAGTTTCTTCTCGTAATTCAATCCCAGGCTGTCGCAAGGTGCAATCAGCGATGTATTAATAATGCGATATCATGCGATCGATGTGTTTTTTTCGACGATGACGCGATAAGACTGTGAGAAATGCACCCGCGATCACACGACGCGACGATCACCACAGCTCAAGAATGACTTGTGATCCCGTGAGTCACGTCGGTCAGTCAACTTTCGACAGACGTCGACGACGGAGAGGAGGAAAGAGGGAGAAAGGGAACACTGGTCGATCTTTCGCCGCGTAAAGTGGCACGAATTGTCTGAACGGGTTCGCTCGTTAAATTCGTTTAGGAGACGACGAACTCCTCGTGCTCGAAGCGAGTTTCGTAAGGCCGGTTTCCGCGCGCGAAACCTCGATGCCAGAGAGAGGAATCAAGACGCTTCTTCCTCCGAGACTGAGACACGCGACTGAGCTCCACAATTTGACAGTTCGTGACAGATACAAGTAACTTTTCCTTCTTCTATCTATTTCGTGGATTTCAGACTCAACTGACTCTTAGTGCTATGCGAAAAATAACTTGAGGGGATGAACTCCCAAGGGAGAGAAGGTTTACCCAGTAAACACAAGCAATTCATGAAGCGAACTCAAACTTTGCCGCGCTTCACACAACTCAGCTGTGCGCTATCTACTTTGTCGCAGGTGAACTTCGTATCGATACACTGTTGCCGGCACGGCCTTCCACTATTTACGCAGCACGGGATATTAATTAATCCCGCCCACGTTTCTCCGTCGCTGTCTCAACAACGCGGTCGTTCCAGCGGTTCTCACGTTCCTTCGAGTGGGAATTGACAGTTCTGACGACAAGTGAGTCTTGTGTCAGTCACCGAGCGACACAATCTATTCCCGTCGTTACGACAGAGAAAAAGTGGAGTCTTGATGGGACGCGTCTCCCACACGCGACAAGCCGTCAATCTGACCTGGGTTGTCTTTAACAGCTGGATCTCGATCCAGCCGGTGGGACTCGTGGCTGCGTGGCTGACACCAAGTTCTCTCACGAACGGTCTCACGTGCACGGCGGTCAGCGTTCGACTGAGCGGGTCCGTCTCACCGCGTTCACGAGCGACACCGACGAACGTCGGAAACGACCGACAAGGCGCCAGAAGAGATGCAGCGCGGGCAGACAGATGCGTTTTCCGCATCAGAAAGAACATGGGAGTTTTCGCATGGAATCCACGCACGCGGAAAAGCTCACCGAGCGATTCAATTTTCGTGCATACGCTCGAACTCGAGCTTGGAAGCTCTTGCTGCATCACGCGAGAAATTCTACATCTCGGAGAAAAGAGAGTGAAGATTTTATGTGACATTGACAGCATCCATGATCATCTTTGATCATGAAATGATGATTGAAAACCACATCGATGCGCTTAATGATGATGATGATAATAGTTTTATGACAGGAAATAAAATTAGAAGTTTCACCAACAATGACGCTATGCAATAATAGATATCTTCTAAAAATTAATTTCGAACAATAATTGATGCTAAAATAATATCAGAAGTATTGTAATTTTTACACATTCCTTTTATTCCTTCCGGTTGCACGAAATTACGTAAAAGGGAACCAACGCCTTTCGGCGTCAGAAAAGCCAGTCGATCATTAAAATAGCTTTGGCCACAACCATTTTCTGGGTCATAATCCGAGCAATTAGACGGCTTGGAAACCGTCTATAAGAGGGGATTATAAATTTAGCCACGGTAACAGAATAATCTTAGTAGTCTATATTCAAAAAGTGATTTTACTCCCATTAAAACTCCTTTGTCATATCTAAACTATGTAATTCCCTCTTCAATCAAACTTAACTATTGTACACACATGAGTGAAAAGGACCATATTCGATCAAAATGAGTCTTGGTGCTTAGTAATATTTTTATGTGAATTTTTAAAATGTCCAGTTCAAAGTAAACAGCGTTCTGATTATTTGTCGGTTTTAAATAGTTCTAGACTGAAGGTGGAGTAATTAAATTGATACAAATTAAATTGACAAGACATTTAATATTACTGATGTTAATGAGCATCTTTGGGAATTGTAAAAATTCACACATATAAATATTATTAGGCACCAAGACTCGCCTTGAATATGTCCCCATTCACTTGTTTCTGTTAAATTTTTGTCGGTCAATTTTCGCTTAACAGTGTTAACTACTATACATGGCTACCATTGTGAATCGCTTCACAGTCGCATCGTTTGACCGTCTCGTTAAGTTTCTCGCGATTCGTTATAAAAAAATTGTCGTTATTTTGCATAAGCAATTCTTTCCCTTCTTTAAATATGCGCATCATCCACACAGGTCCATTTACGTAGTCGAAGATTTGATGTGCGAAAACCTAGCATAAATCGCAAAGAAACGTGGGTGGTTTGACCTGGGTGAATGCGGAATCACATTGTAAGAATATCGCGGTTGTACGGAAGAAGCGGCTCTTGTTGCGGTTACAGTAATTTGCGGCAAGACCGTTTTTATCGTTGGAAAATGCATCTCACGAATACGCATCAAAACTACCGAGCATACAACGAATCGTTTCTAAGAATATTTCTGAGAATATCTTATGCGGATATTTTTTGCGGTTAATCGAATGTACGAGATGCTCATTTATATTGATCGCTAAAGACAAAGTTTTTAAGATTTTTAAGACATCAACTATTCTTAGAGTAAAATCAGTAGTTAAAAATAAAAAGTTTTGAAAATTAAGTTAGCTATACTATTTATATATGAAAAGAATAACTTTACCAAAGTATTAAAAAATTTAGGTATATAAATACAGATTTAAAAATAATTTATTGAATCAAAATTATTATGTAGGAAATTCAAGCACGAGAGCAATGCTGCAAAAAGGTTTGGCGTTCTAGCACGACAGTACCTGTACATACAATTATCTTGATAGTTCAGCGAATGTTTCTAATCTCTGTAATGTTTTTACATCGTAACTTTTTTTAATGTATCTTAAATGAGTATTAATATTTGTTATAGTAGGTAAACGTCAAAAAGAATGTTCAAACAACAAGAAATCGAATCGTAAAAACGCTGGAAAATAATATACATTACATCTAACGGCTGTTTCGTTAGTGCGGACTTCCCTCTCGGATATATTGGGTCACTTTTTTTTCTATTGCTACGCAAGCGCGTCGAGGACGCACGTCGTCTCGACGGCGACGTCGCGAATAAACGAACCATCAGATTTTATCTGCGCGACATTCCACGCAGTAATTCAAAGATTAGGGTTAATCGACTGCGAGAAATATACGGTGCTTCTCTACTAATTAAATCAGCTGTCATTAGAAACTTGTTTAATGCGTTATCTACTTTTATTTAATAACTGTGTAAAATCACTGGAAAATTATAGTTATTAATTATAGTTTATCATTAGATAATAAATCTGATTGCGATTTGGTAGTTTATCTCGACTGTTATTTATAATAGATGGTCACATTTCTTGATTTTAATGTTAATTTGCACTTTGTCAACATTAGTAGCACAAAGTGGAAAATCTGTGTTCTCTTTTCTTGCAGTCGTAAGACGCGAAGCTATTCATTTCAATCGTCGTAAATCCGAGTTACATTGTTGAGTTAATAGGCAATTTTTGTGAGATCAGGATTTATATTAGAGAAAATTGTAAATCTGTATTTTAATTTATTTTTATCCGTTCCATGTTAAATTAATTCAATTGATTGTTAATTTAGTATGAAACATTCTTAATAGTGGCAAATATCAATAATACGTTCAGAAAATTTCTTCGACAGCGCTTTTATCATTCACCATTATGTACTCAGCAAACGTAGCGAGCGGTTTCTTGCAGCCTGATCTTCCGCGTGCGTGCCTCGTGTATGAAGTCATTCGAACGACGATCGATGTCCTCGTATGGACACTAATATGCCAGGTTCACTAGCTGACTTTATTAGATACAAGCGACACTGCACTGTCGAGCACCAAGGGCATTGATTGACGAAGATTGCTTATCACTCGTTACTAACTCGAGAGCTCGTGTCACATCGATTATCACGTGCGCTCGTATCTGTCTTGTGAAAGGAAAGCTCATAGCGAACAAAAGCCACGTAAATAAAACATATAGACGATAAATGATTCACCGTACGGATTTCTTGTCGTGACTTTGCTGACAATAGTATATGTAAAGAAAATCTTTTCTTTAAAATACCTTAAAATATTTTCAATATTCAAAACCAAAATTATTGTGCACATTTGGAGATAATGATGTTATATTTGAAATATGAATTGTACAAACGGAAATATGCAGATAGAAGCTTAGACTTTAATAAAAAGAGCGTAACACAAAAGATAGAGGTTTGACAGTGATGAAAATTTCATGAATTGCACGAACGGAAACGTGCAGGTAGAAGATCAGGCCTAAAAAAGGGACGTGACAAAAGAGGTTTGACAAAAATGAATATTTCAGAGGCAACGGCTGACCGTTAACCTGTTATTTTGGAACCTCGATACATCCTTTTAATTCACGATATGGAGAAAGAAAGATTTATTGGAACGTGACAGTAATTCTGGAGATATATATATAATATGTACCACTTACTTATTAATCATAAATTCACCACGCGTCGGCAATCCGGAAACGTTTCGTCGATAGAAAATTAAACGAGTTTAGCTGAAAAGTATAATCGCTCCATTTTTTATTGGATTGATTAACGTTACGCATGAGATATTATTGACATTTTAATAATAAAACGATTGTAAACGATAAATTACGTTAATGAAATATTAAAGTATCATTAATCATTCAACATGATATAGATTAAAGATATAAAATATAATTATAGTAATAATAGTAAAGGTTGATTAAATCATAATAATGTTAATTCCGGCAGCTTTAAGTGATCATTAATCATACGTAAAATAAAAGATCAATAGAAAAGAGAAGGAGAAGATTGCATACCCTTCAATTACTTGATGTAATTCACAAAGTACTTCGAACTTTAAACTTATATCAGTAAAGTAATATATGAAGCTGCTTCTTTGAAAGAATATTATAGATGATCAGAGCTAATAAACATATTAAAAACTTTTTCCAATAGAGCACACTATTAAAACGCCTCTATCCCGCGTTAAATGTCATTGATATAAGCGTAGTTAGTCGGGATCAGCTTTCCGTGAAAGACAATCCTCTCCTCGCGTGATGGGAAGCCGGATTGACGCGTCACAAATTGCGTCACCTCTGTCGTGCTTTCTCCCGTGATTGTCAACGAAGAGACAGCGAACGCGCAGTCTTAATGTCACCATAATTTGCGCGTTCTATTAGGCCAGTGACGAAACGATCTTCCGTTTCCCGCCGCTATGACGTGTCGTAAACAATTTTCCGCGAGTTTCGCAACGTGACTTTTCCGAGAGCGACCGTGACGTTTTCTACGCAAAACAGTTGCGTTGACTTGGCGTTACACTTCGCGGAGTTCAGAATGGCTGTGTTCAGCAAAAAAAAAAACCTTGTAATTATTGTAAAATTCTTGATGAACATGATTGGTTCTTGCTCTTAGGTCCAACAGGATCTACGTGACTAATCAATGTACAAATGTACACTGAAAAAAATATTAAATTTTAATAAATATTTGTTTAAAAGTTCTAAGTAAATCTGTATTCGCCAAATGTGAACATATATTTATCTGATACGAAAATACTTAATTTAAATATTGTTAATTATTAATTTTAAATAACATTTTTTTGTTAAGTAAATATTTATTTACGATGAATAAATGTTTACTTAGTACTGTTTAAAGAGAAATGAATTAAGCTTTATTAAATTTTTTCAATCACACAGTAAAGTAGTATAAATTACAATATAAAACAATCATAATAAAAAATCTTACAATAGCTGCTTTTTCTGCTGAACGCATCCGATGATTCGGAAAGTTACAAACGCCCGATCTATCTTTGATAGTTGACGAAGACAATACCGAATAATGTATTTCGATTGGATGAACAAATGTTTTAATTAACGACGTCTATTACGTTCCGTTTGTTCTTCAACATACCAGATTGTGCGGCGTATATCGGATGTGCGTGCATTCGCGATCATTACTTGTTTGGAATTCCGTTTTCCCATAGTCCTCATTATAATGAAGACCCAGAATCATGCGGCCAGCCGCAACCGACGCGTGCAATGCATTCGCGTTCGTATTGCGAGTAAATACAAGGATAGTTATGATCATTTCCAATACGAAATATACCTAGTCGTGTTGCAGATATTACGATATCGAATTGTGCGTTTGGAAGCATCTAAAGTAACATATCGCTACATTCGCTTTCGAATTTGCGATAAGCAGCAGTTTTTTTTTAATATACTACTTATAATAAATATGTTATAATAAATGACAAAATAATAAATTATTTCCGATAAAGAAGATTTTGGAGATTCAAACATAAAGATTCAAGTTAAAAATCTATATAAATCTCATGAATATGCTCAAGAATTCAGACTAATAAAGATTTACAGAATCGTGAATCCGTGAAAATGAGTAATCAATTTCATAGTCTAATCTTCAGTCTAGTAAAAGATACGCTCGTAAGGTGTGATCTTGAATAGTTTCGAAGTTTTAACAATGATTGATGATCCAACTTCATTGTTACAAATAATTTACAATTCCAATTGTACACGACCCCCATGCAATTTTCAACTTTAAACCTCGCCTGTTTACCTCGAAACCTAACGGAACGCCATAATTGGTATAAAGATCTTCAATCCTTTATTCACCGCGAGAATCGCACTGTGGGCATGGCGGAGGGAATTAGGTCGCTCGATCGTTTCTTAGAAGACGCGCAAAGGGACGCCAATAATTTCGTACCGAGGATCGTTTCCACTGTGGCGCAGGACGGAACGAAACAACGACCGATAATTCCTCAAACAACGGTAATAAATATCCCCTTCTTCGTGGATCTTCTTGCCTATGTCGAGCCCGCATCGGTTCCGCGCCTTCGAAGATTCTCGCCGCTGTTTCTTGCCGTGAATCGCAAATTAAATGAGCGAGCGTAGTCGGCGAAAGTCGAGCAGGGCGGGAGAGAAAAAGCTACGAAGAAGCATCGTTCACGAAGGAGTACCGTCTGAGGGAAAATGCGAAAGTAAACTGGGAAGTTGCCGGGGGAAGGGTTTCGAGGGACCCGACCGGTCTATCTACTTCCGCGATTTCTTTCGTCGCTTTTTAAAATATACTCGCATTTTTCTGTCTGTTCTCCGTATACGGAATAAACTGTTCGTATTTATATCCGACGAAAGAGAAATTCAGCTGTTTAAAGGTTGAATTTAAATCGGAGATATCGATTTAAATTCGATAAACTTATGCTAAGTTTCTCCGGGATTGTCATGAAATGATAAAAATGTTTTCTTTCTTGGAAATTCGAAACTTCTTCTAGAAACTTGAATTTATCAGATAATCGTTCCGGTACAGAAATCTCTGATTTCAAAGAAGTTGAGAAGAAGAGTGTCGTGTTTACATCGTGCGTGCTCTCGATCTCATATACTCTACTGTTGAAAGATGAATCATTAGGTAGGCCTGCTGATGATGCATTCGAAGGAAACACTTCGTATCGACAATATCAGTCTCGTTTAATAACAATACAAAAATATGCTCTCTCTCTCTATCTCTCTTTCTCTCTTCAAAATACTAGCGGCAATTATTACTTCTCAATATAATCGAATACAAGCAAGATGATTTTAATTTACATAAAAAAATGGTTTTGCTAAAGTATTTAAAAAATCAGCTAAATACACTGTAAAAAATAAAATGTTAATTTTAACTTGGACATATAGTAGATTTCAAGTTAAAATTAACATGCTATTTTTTACAGTGTATACAGGTCTCAAAATAATTTTGAGTTATCAAAATAATAATAATAATATTGTTTATCATATTTGAACATATTACATAATTATTTTGATGGTGCAACAAAATTATTTTCACATCTGTATCTAGTTGAATTTATTTAATACTTTAACAAAATCGTTCTACCATGCAAAATAATTATAACTATTAAAAAAATATATTAATTAATTAGCGCATGAAAATAATATCAATTTAAAATATAGAGATAGTTTTGCAGAGATGACATCACAAATGCTTGAAAAAAAAAATGTTTAAGACTGACTGCTCGAGCTCACCGTAATTTTAGACCTCACGCAAGAGACGCACAAAAATGCTAACCGCGCAATTGTGAGAGACTTGTTCAATTTCGGTCAAAGACAACATTATGAGCTGTCAAGTCGTCTGTACCTTGAAGAGAATTATAGAACCGAACAAGAGAGCTATTTCCGTAAATCTTAATCAAATCGGTATACTTTTTGCGGTTGATTTCCGCCTTTCGCGGCCGCAGAGATATTTGCACTTTCTCGCCTTTTAGACACCTAAATTGCGTTTAGGGAGATGCCTTCCGGTATTTTTAAAACAAATAAATAAACGTTATAATCTGTTTTGAGAAAATTAGTTAATCTATTCTTAAATTAAAAATATAATTAAAATAGAAAATAATATATTATCTAAAAACAGATGTTATCTAAAATTAATGCTATGCTCTCTAACGCGCATAGCCAATATGTTCGTGAATTCAATTTAATTCCAGAAAACAGAATATACAGAAAATAAGATTGATGAAATCATAGAAAAATGCAATATTTCACTTGAATGAAAAACTCAATTAATAAACAAATTCTTTGGGGTCATCTTTAACGTGTAGTACAACAAGCATAATTTTGAAAGGAAATAATGCGTTTATTGCTACCTTAACTCGTCCTTTGTACACCTGTCGATATCGACATTATTCTAATAGGAGAAGATTACATGCATCACCGAGCATAAAGTCGTCCCTGTTCCAGGACCGATCTTTTAATCAGTATCGCGATTCCTCGCAATGTTCAGGCATCGTCGGAGATACGGCAGTTTCATGCCTGTCTCTTTTCTGTCTTGAAACGGGCTTTGAAATTCGTCTCGCAGCGTGCCAAGATTTCGAAGAAAAGTGATTTCTATTATGCGGAGTAAATTAACTCGAACGAATTAAATTGCTCGTGTACGAAGTATAACAGCGCGCGAATGACTGGAACGCTTTTTAGCGTGATTAACAACGATTCCGCGGACGGTATGAAGAAATAAGAACGCTTTGATGAGGGCAAGCATCGCGAAACATTAAAATAAAGCAGACGTATTGCGTGAGATAAAAGCAAGATACTTTCGAAATTGAAAGAATCGTGCATGATAGATATTTCTTCGAAATAACAATATGAGATAATCTAGGAATTGCATGACGAAGTGTTGCAAATTTTATCTAAGCAATTAATGTACAATAATTCTCTACGAAAGATGTACGATATATTAATGATGTGCACGTAAAAGTTTATTACAGTATTCTGCTATATGTATTATGTACACGCAATACTATGAACTCGGAGAAAACACGTCCATCAGTAATGTTGGATGCTGCATTAACTCCAATAGGAAGGATCTGTTCTGATTAAAGTTAACATGAGACAACGTAGGTTGTAGTTAGCGTAGTCCGAGTATTTCGATTCGGCTTCTACATGGGAGAATCTGTAGCATCCGGTATTTCTCTCTTTCCCTCTTGTTAAAGTACACGTATCCCTACTACGTGGGAGACCCGCATCCTTCCCTTTTCTAAAAGTGATGTGCTGGTCTTCTTGCCAACTTAGATAATGCATAGGTGTATCCAGGTTTCCGCTCAAGCAGGAAGCAACCGCTCGTAAATACTTTATACCCGCAGACGGAATAGGCGTGGTAGCAAAAGCAGTGATCTTCCCTTCCGCCAACTATGTTGCAATTAAATATGACAGTTGTGAACTGTATAACGATGCATATAATAATAAAATATTATTTGCAATTCTTGATGCGATTCTTGGCTTTTATTCAAAACAAATTAGCCTAAGAAAACTTTGAAAACTCGATTATAGGTATGTATATGTATAGATCCTTCAAAGCATTGCGACATTACATTTTTTTAACTTGACTACATAAAATTATAATATTTAGCACGTGGATCTCTACTTATTCTTCTTCATTTACATTGAGTTTATCGTTTGATCATCGGAGAAGCGTTATTAAAGAGATTGAGTTTCTCTAAATATACCTTCCCGCTAAAAGCAAGAAAATAAACTTCGCAAGTGAGAATTTCCCGTCACTCCCTTTGGTCTTCGTTAATCGT
Organism: Acromyrmex echinatior; assembly: GCF_024713525.1. NCBI lineage: Eukaryota > Metazoa > Arthropoda > Insecta > Hymenoptera > Formicidae > Acromyrmex > Acromyrmex echinatior. The sequence continues at coordinate 13,706,809 of NC_141855.1, forward strand.
GTGTTTTGCACATCAAATTGCAAGAGCGCGAAATTACTGGATTCCTAAGGCGATCCTGATCGATCGATCATCTTTTCAACGCAAGCCCATAAACGACGTCGTAACTCATCGTCCTAGGGTTGCCGTAAAAATTTCAATTGCGATAATTAACCCCGTGTGCGTAGAATTCTCGCAAGTAAGATTCTCTGTTACACGCTCTGATCCTTATCGGTTTTCTCCTCCGTTCTTGCGTGTTAATGTTCTAGCATCCGCGTAAGAAAGAACCAATAACTTTCTTGGATAATGTAATTTCCAGCACCAGTGTATGCTCAGACGTATGTGCGCCTTCATGTAAGTGAAGAAGACAAGCATCGGCTTTATAGGTCAAACAAGAAAATTTCAATATAATTATCAACAGAGATGAGCCACCATATATGTCGTATGTATTTTAGCTCCTCTTACTACGTGCGTGAAGAACATTCTTTATACACAGAAGATAGATTAGATAAAGTTACAAAAAAAAATACCTAAAGAATATCTAAATATAAAGAATGTTTAAGTACAATTTACAAACGTAAAATTTCCAACTGAGAGAAAGATGGCGACGACCGTGTATAAGTATTGCGGCGCTTTATCGACTTCCTGGCTGCACCTGTGCCTTTACTTCCATCTTATCTGCATAATAGCGTTGCCGTCTTCGGGATGCACCCGAAGATACCATTAGCATTACTGGTCAAATTTCTTGCTTGATACCCTGACTGTTAAGTTAAATCGAGGAGAATCATTGCTTGATATTTCGATGAATATCAGCAATGAATATTGGGTCATTCAAAAATTGAACAAAAAACCGCGGATACTCTTTAAATGACCTAATATTATATGTAAAATTACATCTCTTCAGATTTTCGATAAAAATAAAAGGAAAATGAAAACATTAAAACTATTAGGTTTACCAGACGTTTGCTTCCCTTACATTCGGTTAAAAATTGTGCATACATAAACTGTTAGATATCAAAGGGATTACAACTTAATTTCTTGACTTAAATTAAAAACATTTTTAAGTTTTATATGTGTCAAAATGCAAATCAATTTATTTCTGTAGTTAATTTCAAAGTACAACGTTTATAACGTATGAACTTAATAAATAATGAACTATTATATAAAAAGTTAAATTTAATTAACTTTTTTTAAGTTAAATGATTTAAAATTAAAATTTATAACGGTCTTTTGAAAAAAAATCAAAGTTATAAGAGAAAAGAGCGTACAAAAGCCAGCGCTGGATATTATTGCGAAATAATTTTATCACATTAAATTAATAAAACATATAAATACAGATGTTTCTTTGGACTTTTTTTGGATTATCCTCAGTATTACAATAGTAAAATTAAATTATATACTCCATTGTTTTAGTCAAATTAACAACATATTAAAAACATATTATTTAGAATCATTAGGCAATTAGGAAAAAATTTTAAAAACTTAAATTAGAATAATTCGACTACAAATTCAACAGTGTACGGAAGAAAAATTAAAGTTACGTGCGCGAGACCTTTCATATAATCGCGGAAAGATAACTGTATATTAAAACGTCGATCACAGCACAGATATTCGCAAATTAAAGATGCGAGTTCAAAGGTAGCAGAGAAGAATAGCATATCTCGTTAAAAATTCACCACCTTTTACAACCGCCCGTGATTTAGCGGGTTATTGCTTCGCATTCATGTTCTTTTCTCCTCTTGAGGTGCATCGGCCATCAATATGATATCGCGTGTAATATATCAAAGCCGATGCACAGGAGCATAAGCGAGTAGCTTCCCGGCGGCTGTAAAGTCTCGGTCGATGCTTCCTGTAATCCCGCGCGCGGTGATGATAAATAGGAGATAGAATGATACACGTTCGATGATACGCGCAAGAAGAGAGCGATCCAATGCCGACTTAATTAAGGAGTACGATTACGAGTGACTATACGTACATCGCTATTACCAGCGTAATCCACCTGTTTGTTACGCACAATCCTGATTATTCATCGTCAAGAAAGTCAATGAGACTAGCGGAATGACAATACATCGCGCTATTCTAACAGAAAATCGATCGGCGAATTAAAAACAGTTACTCCGAAATCACCAACGATTTAATAGCAGAGCCTCGCCGCGATGTACGGTCTTAATCTGTTATTCTCTATCATCTAATGCGCTGGAATAATTCCATCCAATGGATGATCTTTCTTTTCATCGTTTGGAAAGCGGAGTTAACGGAGGAAAATTAATATAATCTAAGAAATTATAATATGGGGCTTGTCGTACTATTAAAATAAAGCTGTGAAACTGCCTCGCGTAAAGAGGATTAAGATTTTGAATTAATCAGTGTACACCTACACCTCGTTCCAGGACTCAAACTAAAAGTAGTAATTAAAAGTAGTGATTAAAAGTATAACAGGATGTCGAGAGACCAGAAATATATTTTTCTGAATGATCGAGATTCAACGGTGTCTGTTTCAGATTATCTCTTCCTTCATTGCATTTCATATAAACAACTCATTCAAAGCTTCACCTTTTTTTCACCGATAAACCTGTCGATTCTATTTTTTTAGTAGTGTCGCCCCTTTTCTCACTTGTAATCTTCTCAATCACAGTTTCATTGGTAGATAAGATTATCCACAGATTAGCCACCCGAGGCAATCTTCTTCGGTGCCAGTGGAAGACGTGATGAAAACTGTCTTTGTTTTTCTAGCTCTCTCTCTCTCTCTCTCTCTCTCTCGAGCGTACTCGACCATCCGTTGACCGTGACGCTAACGAAGAATATACGAAGAGAAGATCCTCCAACCGTCTAGCCGGCGCGCATAACCACCATGTCTCGTCTATGCAAAAGGAATGGGCGAGGGTTGCCATGGGTGACGGCCTGCCGGCGCCCGACTGGGAGGGTCGATACTACGACATCAACGTCACCAATTCGTTCTTCGTATTCCGAAGAGACCATCCCTCCCGTTTGTCTTTTGTTGCATTGCATCCTTGGAAAGGATATTTCACAGAGCGATTTAACGGAACAATGAACGTTTTGTAATTTAAGGGTAACTGTCGCGCTACATTTTAAATATATAATTGGCTTTAATATTTACGATATTAGATTATTTCTATTTTAAAAATTGAACGAGAATATAGCATAGAATTGACACAGTAATGCATAATACTACTCGTATCTTACTTGATTGTAAAATTATTCATGTTAATAAGAAAATAATACCGTTAATTCCGTGATGGAATTAACTTATATTCACACACAATTTGAGTTTTTTAATTTTATAGATCGCCATACTCCTTAATTTAAGTAAAACAATGATGTTAAAAAAGTTAACTTAAGAAATTGACATTAAATTTGACTTCAATTTAATTTATTACAAGTACGTTAATATAAACGCTATTTAAAATCAATCAATTTGATTACAATCTAAAAAATAGCGATATGAAATAGCTATATGCTGTCTACATAGTTCTTACTATGTTAAATTAATACTGACATGGTGTGGATTAAAAATATCACATGATTTTAAATCCATACACCCATAGTATTAAATCTACCACGATGGTATTGATATAAACACCAGGGGTTTTAAATCTATATTATGCTTAGTGTTAAAGATATGGTTAGAATCGTATAGAATTATATACCATATGAATGTTAAATCCACCAGGAATGTGTATATGAAATTCACATCAACATTTTTTAGAGTACACAGAAATGGGTTGATTAAATGTGATTATTTCTTTAACCACATGTTTTGTATTAAAATAATAATACATTTTGATGCACTTGAAATAACAATGTTATTAAAAAATAACAATGTTATTTAACTTGAAAAATTCATTTAAATTCGGGTCTGTAATATTTAACAGAAAAGATAATATATATTGTACAGCTTACTTTTCAAACGTTAAAATTTTTAAACTTTAAAAAATTTGTATCATTGTAATAAGCTTTAGAATTTAAATTATTTTACTATTATTAAAAATGAAATATTATTATATGCTTTATATATATATGACTTTTTGTATCTATTATTTAAGGTAATAAAAAAAAATAATAAACTCGTCTTTCAAGAAGAAAGTACAGTTGTAAGCGGAAAATACGCAATGCGCAACTACATGCGTAAGTCGCAAATGGCATGCTATTCCATCATGCTGTATCAAAGATATAAAATAATATGCGTGGTGCGTTCAAAGCACATTCATTTTTCGAATAAATTGAGCTTGTTGAGCGCGACTCTCGTAGTTAAACGAAACGAAGACGCCGTTACTCCACTTACTCTTAGCAAGAGTTTCAAAATTTACGATCCGTCATGTACCGTACTCGTTCCAGTAACCTGCAACTACCTAACAAAAGAAAGAAAAGCGCGCGCAATGGCATTGTTATGACTTCGTGGAAGATATAAAGATAATCATTTAACTTTGCCCAGCATCATCGATCTATATCTCTTGACGTTTTTGTCATTGTAATATTCACAGTACATGAACACGTTCGTCGCGTTAACGCAGAAAAAAAACATCACAATTTTCACGCTTTCGCCGATGCGATGTAAAGAAAACGATTTGTCTTTCGCGACCGAAATATTTCTGATGGTAAAACTGGTCCATGAATAAAGGAAGATACTAATCTTTTAAAAGAAAGAATATTCTAATATTCTCTATATAATATTAAACTCTAAAAACGGCATCGCATTTGATTATTATCTTGTTGCAATTCTGATATTATAAAAGTATTTCAATCTTCTGATTCTCTAATTGTTTCAACTTTCTCAACGTACTGTCGAGATGCACTGGCACGCAACAAAACGATGAGTAACAAATCCCACCGAACCTTCGCGAAGCGATCGCGATATGGTTCGTAAAATTTTATGACGTCGATATCTCGCGAGTAGCTGGAGGGTCCGGGTTTTTCTCCAATCGCAGATCTTCTCCAATACGCAATCTCGCGATTTCTCGTAGCGCCAAAACGGAAACTGTGATACTTCACAGCCGTGCAAAGATGTTCACTCATGCTGAACGATTAAACGATCAATTCAATGTGAAATATCAGCATCTCCTATCGTAATAATACAAGTTCGCGATCCTCTCTTGCATAAAAGATATTTTATTTACAGTCCTTAAACACATGTCTTAAACACACTGTCACTGTTTATCACAGATATTTTTTGAGCTCATGAAATTATTTTGTACTTCATACAGTAGATGCCATATATATATATATATATATATATATATATATACATTTTTTCTACCGGTAAATAGATACCTTTACGTAATATGTAATAATACATAGATACACAGATAAAATGGTTTTCTTAACCTAAAAATTTAGCTATAGATTACAGATCTAAAAATTTAGCTATAGATACGGATCTAAAAATATTTTTGTTGGACTATCAAAATAATTATGTAAGATGCTCAAGCTAATTGTTAGATTGCCGAAACTTTTTGCAACATTACTCATCATGTTTGAGTTTCTTATATAATTATTTTGATGCTTCAACGAAATTATTTTCAGATCTGTATTTACCTACATTTTTAGATAGATACTTCAGCAAAATCATTCTTTTCGTACAGTTACTTCCAAATATTAATAAAGCATAACTTTATAAAAAATAAATATGTGATAGCAAATCCATCGATTCCTTCACAAAGAAATTGGAGATAAGCGAGATGGATATCTGCATTTCAGAGAGTTGCTTCGCGCAGACAATAAGAGCGGCAATACTATCAAGCATCAGTTTCAATGCATTCCGATTGCATTACAGAGGCAAACATGGTTAAGTCAGAAATGTCTGGAAGTTTACATCAGGATCTGCACGTACGCAACATGTTTGTAGACCGCAAACGATGTTTGTAAACGGCAGAGCAAGTGATCATGGCAGCGTGTGGTCAAGCTGCCCGAAAACTCTCGATGAATTCCGAGTTTCGCAATAAGGAAGGCGGAAGATGCGATATATAAACTCGTACGTGTGACACAAATACAAATTTATAACGAAATTTGCGCGTTATTCTTGGAAATCCAAATGCTAATTTCTCAAACGTTTACATTTCATTGAAAAAGTACACTGTAAGGGGTTGCGTAATGTTTTAATTGAGAAATAATATAGCAATATGTTGATAGAATGGAATATATTGATGGAATATTTAGATTACAATGCTGTTTAAGAAACAATGATTCCTATCTATCAGATAAGTAATGCAATTTTTAATTTTTATTAATTACACATACTTTCTTTCTTGTTAGGATAAAGTATATATAATCAAAATTGCTTTGATTAATGATTACTAACCATGCTATGGTGGCCCAGTTAAAAGTGCCGTCTGAAAGTGTAACTAATTAGACACTTTCGAAAGTTACCACAGAGTCTGACGTGACATTGTTTCATTCGGTTGCTTTACCGCAAACGCGATATTAATAAACGTAACTGAGGGAGAAAATCCACATTCTATTAAAAATCTATAATGATACGGAAAATGAAATCTGTTATTTGTACGTATATAATTCTTCGTATATTTATACAATACCTGAATATAAAGAAAACATTTAAGATCTCTGAATTACACGCCTATGACTTCTATAAAGGAATTTAAGGATTCAGAAATTTCGGGAAAAATTGGAACTGTTTCTGATAATTTTATCTATAAAGTGCACACTCTTGGAAGGAAGCCAAACAAATATCTAATAAGTAGACGTAATGACACTTTTCTGACAAAAATTTTGCCCTGTTTTTTCCAGACTAGTCCGTTCTTGGCAAGAATTCTCAATGTTTTAGAAATTATAAAAACGTTATCTTAACGATATTTTTAAGACTTGTCCTTAACAATGTTTCAAACTAGTACGTGATAGTGTTAACAAACGAAACTTGCCAATAATGCTTTTGCCAGAAATGCTTTCCATGTCGAATCAACATAGATTCATCCAAATTGAATGGAAATAATTATACAGTTACAAATCAATTCCTTAATACCTCTTAAATTTTATAATCAATATGATTATTCCAACTAATAACAATCGAGTCACAAAACTGCATAAAATTCTGAGAAGACAAATATTGAAAAAAAAAAACAAATACAAAATATCATATTGGCTTAAAAACTATTAATTAAATTTACTAATTTAACCGCTTAAATTGTAAAATTATTGCACTGTAAAATTTTAATTCATGTATTCTCGGTGCAATTCTTATTTTCACGTTACGTGCATTGGTCGGCCGCGACCGCGTTGAATTCGTTGAATCGTCATCGCTCGAACGAGCGCGATTGCGAAACGCGAAGGTACGGCCGCGGTCCGACGATTGCAATTTACGTGGGCGGCTTCTAAGGAGAAACAGCAGTGATTCAGAAATGTGTGCATGCAGCAAGCGCTAAGGGGATAACCGTAATATCGCGAAGCGGCTACATAAACCGTGACCCACCTCAAGCGAGTGCAGGCTACGTGCACCTGCGACGAAGGCGGCACGAGCGAGTCTTTACGCACGTGTTACACCTTGTTAAGCTCGCACGACCTTTGTAGCACCCGTAGCTCTTGCACGCATTAATAATACTATCAGTTAAGCAGCTGCACGTATGATTAAACGATGGGTGACGTGCGAAATTGTCGATCGATATATCTAACTTTTACGTAAAAAATATATCGATATCATTACGTCAGCTGATAGAAATTTCAATATTAAATAAATAAATAAATAAATTTTAATATTAAAAAGAAACGTACATTTTCTAATATTATATAAAGCGAATATATTATATGTACACGAAAAGAATATTTTGCTAATATATTAAAATATTATTTCATCACGTATAGATCTGAAAATAATTTTGTTGGATCATTAAAATAATTTTATAGAGAACGTTTGATTTATTTTAATGGTTTAAACAAAATTTACAGATCTACATTTAGCTAAACTTTTAGATATTTTAAGAAAACTTCTTTTCGTATATATTTTTTGAACAAATTAAACTTTCACAAAGTTTCCGAATTCTTTTTAGCAATCATCGTAACAAATATCTGGACGCGATGCATTTTTGTTATCTACTGTTCTTACTTATTGCATACTCGTAATTTTTCTGATCCACTTATTCCACTCCTTTTTGCAAATTATCGATCTGATTCTATGCTTGCTATCGTACGCTATTTGTGGCCAAATATGTGGGACATTCATTACGATGATTTACCCAGGGATTGTCGTTATTACTTGCCTTTCAGGTCAACGGTAACGCGATCCATCAAACCATTCTGTGACCGGAATACAAGTCCCCTTCGACAATGAGATCGCCGCGATCGAATTCTCTTATTACACCGCGAGTAATTAACTCGAGCACCGAGAGATCAATTAATACCGGTACCGATAAAGAGCAGAACGAATTAAATAAGAGATTGATACAGAAAGTTCTCTCCATAGTGCACCCGAGTTCTTGCAGAGAGCAATTCCGATATATTAATTATAATTTCAAATATATTAATTATTAGCAACGAAACATCAATCCAAAAACTTGACGAAAGCCGCTTTCTTTGGTCATACAAGACTTCACGTGCGTGCGCTTTAGAAAAAAATTCCGATTCTTCCCCTTGGAATTCTCTCGACACCGTCAGCCGTCGTCGAAACAAGACGATCGGTAAAATCGGGTCAAATTCGTTCCTTCTAAAGTCTCGGTATCGATCGATTGCGATCTTGACTGTGATTTACGAGCCTGAACGTGCTGCCACAGGGGAGAAACTTCGCGTTTGCGCGCGCACACATCAAATCGATCTTTTGTCACATTTTAACGCGCTGTTGCTCTAACCCAAGCAGAATTTATGACGAGACGTTAAACGATAGATTGCATAGTGGCCTTTACCAACGAGCAGATTTCTTTAGCCCTGACCAACGTGTCGATCGTTTCATATGGCTGCTCACACCTAAGCGCAACGAAGCGACGTGTACCTGATCTCCCCTCATGCGACTCATGATACATCCATCTGATTTTCGATGGTACGATTCGGTATATCTCGATCTTCCGTCGCGCAACGTTCCGGCCGCGAGGAAAGTCGGTGCGAGAAACATGATACAAAATGTACGCGAAACTCGCGACAAAATGTAAACGAAACTTGCAAATAGCTCGGAGTGCTTGGTGAGCACGATTTAAATTCAGGACATAAAAACATTTATTTAACATTTATTTAATTATTATTATGACAGTGAGCTTTATAAAAATTTAATATTGAATATAATTTAATACTGAAAGGGAATAATTAGAGTAGTAAGTAGTAGAGAGTAATTAATATTTAAAAAATAGTTATTAAATATTATTTTAATTATTGAAAGCATTGTTGTTCAGTCTTTTCAGTACTATAAGTAAGTAATTAATTATTATCTTTTAATAAATAAATTATTAACACCGTTCTCAATAATGCAATAAATTTATTAAGATAATAGAGAGTTTCTCTTCAAATTTTCGTTAAAAGAAAACATGAAAAAAAATATGTGAAAGCAACGACTCACATTATTATAAATCGTGTTTCAAACTGAATTTTCACATATTGTTTCTACATAATAGGCACATATAAGGCTCAGATAGTATCGGATTTACTTAATCCGGAGCACGAATGTCCGCCGGCCATCCAGACGAAAGATAATGCAGAAATCGAGGACGGTGGATTAGGAAAATAATTCGCTTTCACGCGATTCAACGGCCGGAAACTTGTTCGCGGCTGCGGGAGATCAATTCAACAATTAATCGTACGTATTGAATATTTTTTATACGCTTTCTAGTAGTTCTGCTAAGTGTTAACAAGTATAGTAGACAGTGCTAATGCTAATAGAAAATCTCGTAATTAAAACGCAGGCGAGGTTATAATTGAAGAATGAAACACGCTCATTAATATATATTGTTCCGCGTTCTCTAGATAAGTGTGTGTAATTAAAATTGATTACGCGATATTATCACGTTATTACGAAGTATTACTTTTAATAGCAAAAGTTCCAAAAAGGAGGAATATATTTGTTTTAAGTATTTACAAAATTATTATAATTTAATTATTTCTAACACTCAGAGAGAGGATCATATACTTCTTAAATCTTTGGCCTTGAAAGCTATAATGGATCACATGAAATGTACATTGAAGGAGCCTCCAATTATATGCGACAAGTACAAATAGCTAGCGAGCATGACAGTAGCGGACGATACGTATAAGGAAGGTCTACGCTATTTTAACGGTACATACGAGTCATCTCTGCCGAACAAATTGTCCTCTTTTTTGCTTTCTCACGTAATTAGCCGCGATCTTTTAGTAAAAATGATGTCGTGCTATGCTATCGCATATCGCAATTACTACAATTTTATGAAAACGAAAAAGTGGCATCATTTTGTGAAACTCCGTAAATATAATTACGAGACTTCCATTTAGCTTTAATTATCAAATCACGCAGTAAAATATAACTTATGAATTAATTTTAAAGAATTTAGTAATTTATAAAAATGTTTTTCCTTTATGATAATTTTTTAAAATTAACTTATAGAGAAATATTATGGAACTATAACAAATTTTTTTTAAATCATCAATCATGTCTAGAGTAGAACAAAGAAATATGGTCAAGATTGGCAATTTAAACAGATTTTATTTGTTTTAATAGAAGAACGCACGTTATACTATCACTTTGCGTGCCATACTGATCTCGACCTTAATTACTCTTAATTTAACGATGCTAATGACAATTAACGGTTGGCACATTTCTCGTTGCGCCTCTGATAATAATTGAACGCTCGTATCACGCCGATATCCGCCGCGTCATATCTCACAGACCATGTCATACGTTAATATCCGTTCAATTTTCCAGACTCAATTAATTTCCGGCAGATCCCGTTACATCGCGTTACACTCATCCGAATATTTGAGAATTCTTATTGTTTATGAAGATAACGACATTCGATCAACACTCACTTTATAAGGGTATACTTTGAAATTATTGCGCTTCAATATAATACTTCAATATAATACGTTAAAAATAATAAGATCTCATATGTGATGTTTCATGCAATATTCTGATTAAAAAAATATCTTTATTCGTCTAATAAAACTTTTTCTCATTCTTCAAACTCTTCGAAAAAATAGAGCATTACTATCAGCTGGCATGATCTTGGTTAGAATTGGAACGTCGATGCAATCACTGCCAACTGGCAACGGGATACATTTAAAGATTAGAGTACGCTACAGCGTGTCTCACTGCTCTGAAACTTTCTTTCGGCACGAAAGTACAAATATATCATTGTCATCGTGTTAATTAATAATTCATTTTTGCAGTAAAATCGCGACCGACGATAATAATAATTGTATTTTTCCATACACACACACACACACACACACACACACACACACACACACACACACGCAATATTAATGATGAAGACGTTCTCTCAAAGTTACAATTTTATAAGAAATCCTCTCTTGTGTGTGCAATATTTTTACACCATGATCGATATACGAAAAAAGAATAGGTAAAAATATAGGTAATGCTTTTGAAAGTTCCCACGTTCTTCGTTCGCTACTGTCAAATGCATGCATATATCTTTCATCTGGTTTTTCTCAATTTTATATGTAAAAGGAACGCGAGAGAAACTGCAGAGAGGCAAATGTCGTCGTAGCAATTTTACAGGCGAATCGGGCCAAGTCTATTTTCGAAATTCAATAGTTACTTGCATCTCCTCGCGATTAAAGCTCTTGCCAAGGGCGATCTTTGATTAAATGATATATAACACAAACTGCATACGAACGTTAATTATCGAAATGATTGGTCACAAATATCTTAGGATGTTGTAAAGCTTAGAAAGATAAGTCTATGGTACTTTAAGTGTTCAGATAATAGTAGATAATCAAATATTTGAATAAAAAATAATGTCTGTGAGAACTCTATTTTCAAACAGCATTTGTTACATACACTGTTAGAAATGTTTTTAAATTTCATTAAATTTTAAGTTACACAATTTGAATTTAATTTCATGACATTACATTAAATTTAATGTATTTATAATTAAAAAGTATATTTGTGTACATATAAAATTTAATGTATTTTTCATGAAAATTTATAAAATTTAATGTACTTTCCATAAAATTTTATTAAAAGTACATTAAATTTCATAAATTTATGAAATTTAATATACACGTTCATTACATTTAAGTAATTACTGTAACTTAATTTTCAGTTAAATCATTCATTACTTTTAATTTCATAATTTCGTAACCACGAGCTTCATTTACATGTACGGAAGTAAAGGAAGTTCATGGTTACATTTCTAACAGTGTATGGTTTATCTTCACGCTATCGAAAAATAATGAAAGTTTACCTGAATTTTGGATAGTTATTTTTGCGCAAACAGCTCCGTGAAATAAATAATGAAATTACAAGTCCTTAAATGCTGCTGCGAGCATAATTGTATAGAGCAATTCGTGACTCACCTGTAACAGAAAATTACATCTTATAAGAAAAGAGATTAAATGCATAAATATTGATCTAAAAGGAAAAATAAACCTGTAGCCCTCCATAGCCATATAACAGATTGTCATTCTAATTTATAGCGAAGGCAATTCATATTAATTCAAGCGATAAGTTGTAATTAATAATTTTATTAAACTTGAAGTTAAACTATAACTTATCTACCTTTGGCTATTGAGTAACCAGAAATAATTAACAGTTTCCTGCGTGAGAAAGTTTTCCTTATAAAATAATTTTTTGTTCCTCTCTCTAAAATGACCAGTTTTTGACATTTATTGGATATCTTTCAAATTGATTTTCCATCGTTCGTTTGAAAGTTGTTTGCGAAGTTGTAACGGAGCCATTGGAATGTGACGAAAAGGAGAAAGAGAAGGGGAGCAGAAGCATATGTTTGTGATAATACAGTAAACGGCAATCGACGCTCGATTGCACTCCGATGGGGAAATTTAATTGAATAGCTTGGCGATACGCGTCGATAGCAAACCGATTGGAAAAGCGGTCACATGAAAAATTACGATCAAACATAGAACGCCGCTTGCAATTCCTTCTTTTTTATCAGTGAGGGCAACGTGTCGCTTACAGTCGTAAAAACTGTTCACTCTCAGTTTAAACTTGCAGAACACACCGTATCGATACCCGAAAAAATCGAGAAACAAGAAATTTTAAACATTATCTATATGTTATATCGATAATGTTGCAGGGTGTCGCAGGAACTTTCTCTCGTCTATCCTCCAAAAAATTCATTTTTTCCTTGAAGAAATTTTATTCAGTACAATATATTGCGCAATAATTTTACCATGTAACAATTTTACTATACATCAATGATTTTGATTACACCGAGCCTCAAAATAAGAAAAATCCATTTTAGAAAAACAAATATAATTTTGTTACTAATTTAAAAATTATTGTAAAGTAAAATTTTTATTTTAATTATCCATTTAATCAACTTACTTCATAAATCCATTTAAATGCATTTAAATACAGATTTTTTTAAAATATAAAATATATAATAATTATATTTATGATATTTTTTTTCCATTAAATTAACCCTTAACGAATGACGGTATTATCAAGCATATCACCCAAGACAGAATGCGCTGTTCACGGTGATGGCTGCAGGAATCTGCAGCTCCGATAGTCGACGTCAAGAGTATAGGCACCAGTCTGCGAGTTTCGCTCGCCAGACGTCGTGGTCGAGAAATCACGATCAGTTGTATGCCTTCGACGGTAACTCGAGGCGAGAGGCTCGAAAAATGCAGAGCGCGCGCTTCCAAAAGACGCTTTTAGAGCGATGCCTCCTGCCGACCAAGTATCGCGAGGATCGACCCAACTCGATTATAAAATTAGAACCACGACATGCCCAGCGTCATTTGCATTCCCCTCGTTTATTATCCTATTTCTGCGCCTGTAATATGCGGAAATCCATACCGCGATAAATACTGACCATTTGCCACGTACAGTAATCAATAATTATCACAGATCCTGAATTTTTAAATAAATCGCATCTATTCTTGAGATGTACGGAATCGAAAATAAAATATCGAACGTTAATAATTATATAACGAAAATATACATATCTTACGATTACATTGCACGTAAGGTCTGTTCATAATTAATAGCAATCTATTTTAAAATTAAAATTTTCGAGGCAATGACGTGTTTCCCTTCCATAGGCTATTTCTGCGGTCACGTTCAAGCACCCTAGACCTCTCGTTTCGCTTTTGTTTATCCTCTGATGCATTCGGAGTAGTGCAGTGCGGATCAAAGTTACAGAATTACCGCTGTGCATGCTGGCGCGTTCCAAATTGATCGATAATTTTAAATACTTAACTTTTATTTAAAATAAAAACTACAATAATGGAAAAAATTTATGCAAAAATTAATTTTTGCCGATGTTATATCAACAATTCCTAAATCGATTTTTAATTAAATTTGAATTTTATAATACAGTTTCGATTACTTATTTATAATATAACTTATTTATGTAAATTAATTTCTACAGGAGCAAGTCACTATAATGAAACAGCGTTTGATTATTAGTATTTTAAGGCAAAGACAATAAAAAATGACAATTACAACAAACCTTACTCCAAGAAAAATTGTAAAATTTCAAAAATAAATCCCTATTCCCTAATGATTAATAATTAACTTAGAAATGCGTTATCCCTCTGTTACGATATCCCTTCGTGGCGGTTGCTCAACATCGGTTCTAAACGAATTCTAAAGACTCTGGGATTTAAGTAAAATTACAGGGATTGACGAGAAAACCATCCGCTAATTGCAAATGAATGACAAATGGTTATAGGATGAAAGAGAACAAGAAGAAAAATGCGAATGCAACCACGATAATTAAGAGTTATAAAAATCGTCTTATTAAATGAACATGAGTAGGACGAGATTCTAAACCGGCTATGAAACGACCTTTTCTCATCTAGAAAATGTTAATTTATACACCGAATCGAGAAATCACAGTCCAGTAATGCATCTTATTAAGTTCTTAACTTGATAATCATTACAAATTTAAAAAATAGTTTTGCTAAGAGGAAATTTAACTCGATACAGATCTGAAAATAATTTTGTTGAACTATCAAAATAATTATGTAAGAGATTCAAGCATAGCATTAATATATGCTGCATAAAATTTTGACATTCTAATAACCAATTTGAACGTTGTTACATAGTTATTTTAATGGTCCAATAAAATTCACATGTCCAGCTTTTTAGACACTTCAGCAAAACCATTTTTATCGTATAGATGTATAATTTTAAATTCTATTTGTTCAGCAATTATAATTAGATTATTAATTAGTAATCATCAATAAAATACACACACACACACACACACACATTTGCTCTTAAGTACGTTGAATTAAATTGGAATTACTAAAACTTCATTTACACACTGTTAAAAATAAAATATTAATTTTATTTTTAAAAACGCATAATGAACTTTCTAAGATATACAAAAATATTAAAATTAACATTTTGTGTTAATTTTAACATTTCTGCATGTCTGAGAAAGTTCATTATATTGTGTCTTTAAGTTAAAATTAACATTTTATTTTTACGAGAATATTGAGAAATAGAGTATTGGAATCTAATAGTTTTCCTCGAATTCGTTAACGTAATACTCTGGAGTAATTTTCTCTATTATCAGAAGCGTGACTTCGCGTCGTTACGGCAACCTCTTATTGTCAGCTAATTAACTGCAATCCCGTTGCCACATTATAAGACCGATTATGCAGAACGAGCGGCTACATCGAGCGCATGCGCTTATTTTTCAGTCTTGCCGCAGTATTTACATAATGTAATTATCGTTCTCGACCCCCTTCGCGATAAATCGATCAACGTTCATAATTTATCCCAAATCATTTCGAAAATACTTCTGTAGCACCGTTGCGTCTTTTAATCTACGATCGCGCGAGCAGCATAAATACAAGTAGTAACAAAGCACATTCATAAAATTATTCATCATATCATATCAATATCTAAGATGCAATTTCCGAATGCTATCGTAAATAATAACGATCTGAACCAGATGCAACAATTAGCATCTACAATTTATCGATAACTTTGTCGGCAAGACGTGCAACAAATTACACTCGGTCGACCTATATGGAAAACAATCTCGGAATCTTTAAATTACGCACTCCCCAACATCCTTCAGATTTCTAATCTATACCTAAGTCGATTGCCTCGTTTGATAAAGAAAAAAAGAATAAAACGACGCAATGTAAAAGAAAGAAAGCGATCAGAAAGTTAGGGCTAGTAGAGAGAATCCTAAAGGTCATTACCTTTCTAATTATGAATCGGTCAAGACACGTTCGTTAATGACGCAATTATGCGTTTGTAATCGGGATGGTGGCCTTCAGTCTGTCTTGCAACGCTCGCCAATCGCGAGGAGTCCTCGAGAAAAAGGCAATCGTTAATTAGGGCATCGAGTGGACGATATTTACGAAAGGATTTATTTTAAATCATTGCAACGGTCATTTATGAGTTATAGGCCTCTGGTACAGTTCTCCATCATTTGAATTTGCGACACAGCTCCGTAACACTCCCAATGGTCCGTACAGCGTGGTACTTTATATCGGGAAGAAACGACCCCGTTAGACGCGACAGAAATGAATCTCATCATTACGCGCGAGACGTACTGCTTTATTTATTGATTCGATCTGGCAGCGATTGTGATCGATGATCATGTCGCAAGGCACTATTGGTGCAACGAACTATCGACGTTTCTCATCTCCACGTCATCGCTCTCTTCAAACTTTCCTCGCAATCGCGTCAGTACTTTTGTTCGCTAACTTTCTTGCAATCAAAAATTTTTACCGCTTTTATTAGGAAAAAAAAAATGTATAACTCATTTTACAATTACTTAAAAAACTAAAATTTTTCCGCGCTGTGAATAGCAAATTCTATCATTCACACTAGTTTAGACATAGTGCATATTAAAGGATACTTTATATGGAGTATTTAAATGCAGTGACATAATATAATTAACTTTAACAATAAAATAATATTAAATAATGCAACAATATCATTATTTAATCATTTAAAATATTTATATGCTTTACGGTGAACTTTGATAATTTTATGTAGTTTGTACTAATTTAGTGTATATATATATAAGTGACTATAATCCGCTATCTCACTAAAATTGCATTCAAATTCGTTTGATACGATCAAATTTAATTAATTTCATTTTTATGCAAAGTAAAAATAGATTCCGTTTGGTTAATAAAGATTTTATTTATGAATATTTCGCATAATATTTATTGTATCTTGTACATATATGTTCTTACCGCATTCAGACACATTTCTACTGAATGTTCATTTCGAGACAATCCGATATACGATCGAAAGAGAAAGACTGATAAACGAGCGTTCATTGGTACCTGGTGTCGATAAGTGGCAGCTGCCCACGGTTGTTCGTTAAGCACTATAATTACTATCCTCAGAAATTCGCCAGCCGTCGCGTCGCGCGGGATTACGAAACTCGCTACCACAAGACAGGCTGTGTTTTCTGTCGGGGAGAGACCGATTCGCAATACACTGATTAGCGATCATCGTCTCGAATTCGATCGCATTAACCGATAGGAACGACGACTTCTGAGTGCCATCGATCCCTCGATCGAATATGCACCATGCCTGGGGCCACCATGCCTCGATAATCGACGGTTCCTCGATCCTGCTCGGCAATTCGCGATCTGCCGCAATCTGTCTTACGCGATTATATTGTACTTACTCGCGATATGTATAACGCTCAAGGCTCTTATATCAGATCAGGGTTATACCGAAGTGTCCCACTTCTACTGTATCATTTTTTTTTTCTTTTTGTCGAACTTTGAATCAACTTTTTGTAGCAAAAATTATATTATATTATTATATTAAATTATACTTGGAAAAAATTTGGGAGATATTGCCAAAGAGAACAAAGAAAAAAATTCTAGTAGTTTGTTGAACTAATCTAAATCGAGTCCATGTCGAATAATTTGTCGAATCTCTTCTCTCACGGTAAATCGAAAAAAAAATGAACATGAATTAAAAGTTAGAAAGTTCTTTGACAATATAATTAAATGGGAATCTCAACCTTCCTGGATCAGAACTGGGATCAATTAATCCTTTTTAACACCGGAATTACTTGATTTTTTTTTTAAGTAAACAATTAAAATATTTTTACACCCCCCCCCGTTTAAAGTCTCTATTATTAACACATATTATATATTATCGATTATTTTCCGATCTACTAGTATTTGAGAACTTTATAGATAGATATGGGTTTAATCATAATTTTCTTAAGAAAATAAATAAAAATCAAACAAATATTAATCGGAATTGTAAGTAGCTTGTTACGACAGTATTTCTAAGAAATAAGGATTTTAATTAATACGAATTTATAACGACTCTTTATTGCGAATTTTCAATGAAATTATTTAATTATGAACATATTTAAGGTTCGCAAAGAATAGTTATTAAAAAAGATAGAAAATATGTTAAACAACATCTATACAAAACATTATTTAACTATATAAAACATATTTTACAAAAATTCACAGAGTTTATCGTCGCTGAGGCTTAAAAACACTCCTCGATGATTATTCTCGGATTAAAAAAAGATAAGCATTAGTTGTACAGCTTTTGCATGTGGCTTATGGTCACGAATTTCAAAAATTCATTATTGATATTTTCCACGTAAAGTGACAAAACATACTATACTACTCTATTGCCTTTGTTTTGCAACAAGTCAATAAACCGAACAACAAGAAATATAACGGCAGAAAATTCGTCTCAGATCGATGTCAGCGTCACATCAATTTCGCGCTGGATTGTTGGAGAGAAGAACTAAGAAAATCTAAACGGTCGTAGCAACGCTTAATGACTGCCTTTAATCAAGGAATGTATAATGACTAAATGAAATTATCCGGAATGGCAAGTTTTCGTCTCTATCGTAGAAGACTATTTTCACTGTGGTGCAATCAAATAAAACACTTAACTTTTGAAAGTTTCGAAGTGACGATGAAAGTCATACTTGCTAGTAATGATGTCAGGTTAATAGTAATTATAATTAATTATAAGCTTTCCTGGTTTCTTTACAACCACATCTCTCTCGTGTCGGAAACTGCCTCTTCGCGTCATCATCGTACGACCAGATAGGTTAGTCGAACAATTTCCTCTGTGAAATTTCCTTACCACTTATATTAAAATGTCAAGAAAACATTGCCATAAAGTATATGTGTATATAATAATTATAAAGAAAGAAATATATAGAAATATATGACACGACTCAGAAAATCGTCATTTAAATATAGATAACGAAATATATCCAATAGATATCCAATAGAAATATGACTAACATCTTCGGAGTAATTTACAAATCACGATTTATGACACGTACAGTTTTCACATTTTATTTTAATTGCATGATACGTATATGACAAATGCGATAGCAGATGTGGGCGCATGAATTTGCATAAGGGCCTTGTAGAATCAGTCTCTCGAAGAAGTTGCCGTTGTTGGTATACGTGGGCAATGATATCTGGTACGCGATGGAGATTTCGCCATGGATCACGTAAGCAAGACGGCATTTTGTAGCGGCAGTAGCATTTCGCGAGTCACGATATTTCTTTAATGAAATCCCACAGAACTCCCGATCGGATAACGCGAGATTCATTGGCGTTTAACCTTTAATAGACAATATAATCGACGAGATAATCCGAAAAGATGGCTGCAAATACCTCGCGATTCAAATAATTTTTTCTCTAAACAGCATGGGGATTTTTACGAAAATATTTAAAGATCAAATATAATAATGACTTAACTTGAGAATAATCATATGAAGTAAAATATTGTTTTGTATGAATATTGTTTAATATATTTTCTTTTTTTTTAAATAACTATTCTATATGAATCTGTAAGTATATTCTATTGAAAACTCACAATAAAATAGCATTATATTAATTAAAATTTTTCTTTTTTTAGAAATACTGTCATAATAAATTACTTAATATGCTTATTACGTGATTTTTTATTCAATTTTTATCTATATATTTTTTTCAAAAAAAATTATAATTAAATCCATACCCATAATGTTCTCAAATACTAATAAATTAGAAAATAATAAATAATACATAATGTATTTTTAATAAAAGTAATTTTAATTTGAATTATAAAAACATTTGAGGTAATTGTTTACGTAAAAAAATGAGATGATACTCACGAGTTAATATGACAAAAATCGAAATATTAAGTTACTTCTTCATGCCATATTAATTAATTTACATAAATTTTATATTTTCAAATATTATTTTTTTTTTATTATCAAGCAAGCTAGAATCTATTTTATTGTAACTAAATAATTTTCACTGTAACAAAAATAATTTTTTGAACTAAGAGCCTTGTCGACGTGGACAGAAATAACTCGCAAACGGTCGACGCCTTTAGACGGCGGATGTGCCAAATACTTTTACCGACGCATAACGGAAGCCGTTATTTTTGCCACTGATATTCCTTTCACGCGGATCATGAAGAATTATTTGCATTAATAGCGCTGTCAATTGTGTAAAGTACGATGAGTAAATAAAAAATTAAAATGCTACATCTATTATTATACCTTCACATTCTGATGTTAGAATTACTGTAAAATTTTTTAGAAATGAAGAAAAATAACTTTTTTATATATTACAACGTATAGTATTAATATATATATATATATATATATATATATACATAAATTTCATTGCATGTGCAATGGAATTAGACATGTGCTGCAAGAATGATTCAGCTTTTACGCGAAGGCTTAATATAAGCATCGCACAAAGATCCACGTGGCGCGAAACTTCTTGTTTCCACGCAGAGGTACGTATTCCAGATGTCCCGCGGGTCCAAATCCGGTAACTGGGAGTTAACGCCGAAGTTTTACGACGTCCGGTTTTAACGCAATTGTAATTGCCGACCGGTCGCTACACGTCGCTAATTCCTTTTTAAATACTTGCCCTCAAATTGGTGAGAAGATAAACTCATTACTCTTGATTAACTCCGCTTTGCTATTATTTGTAAAAATAGTGCAAGAAAATATTTCGGTTTTTATCATAAATAAAATATTTAAGAGAGAAAAAATTCATGATTATAAATAAAATATTATATTTAAGAGAGGAAGAATCACATGATTAATTTAATATTATTCTAGATACGATATTATACTAGATACGATGTTGTTCCAAATATACTCTAAAAAAATTACACAAAAATTCATAGATAAAAAAATATAAATAAGAAATTGTTTCACGAAATAAATTTACTTTGTGCTCTTTGAAATTAAAGAATTTAATGAAGGTGGTTTAGAAATCGTTAGATTATCACAATCAATTAAAATAAAGGTACATCTGAAATTTACTTATCCAATTTTTAATCGCTTTAATCAGCCTTAATCATGATATCAAGCCTCAATCCACAGCAATCGGCAATTGCGGCTTGTTAGACTTCTATTTCCAGAAGAGACCGCTGCACGCGCACGTCATCCGCATTACAGCAAGGACCACAGCACAGACAAGTACTATACGCTGTGCTCAAAGTGTAAAGAGGAAAATCAATGATCGCGAGGGAGGTTGCGTTTGTTACGTCATTCATAAGTGGAATCAAATCAAATAACCTATCCAAGTGTTCAATGCGATTAAGGAAATATGCGCCGATATGCGACTTCCAATAGATCGAACAAAGTCATATTATGTCACGAGCTGGTTACGCACGATTTGTTTTCATAAACGATTGCGCGACGAAATTGCCGATGCTAAATTTAGCATGGCGATTGAGAGCCTTGAGGTGATAAGAGATAATCGATATTACGTCCTTCATCACTGCGTTCATCAGAGCGTTCATTATTTGTTAATAGTTGACACGAAAATTCGATGGATAACTTTAATCTATGTAAATCTTGTAGCAAAATAATTTTTTAATTATTTCATACAGAAGGTGCGATAAATACACAAAGCCAAAAGCGTGTATAGCTGAATTCAAGCGTACCATATAATTAGATTTATTTGCTTAAAAGATTAGAAACTAACAGATATAATACCATTATAAGTTTCTCTGATAATCCATTATCACCTACTCAATAAGCTAACTAGGACGATTCCATTTCGTAATACTCGACCTTGACGTAGGAAAAGCAGAGCGATATCGAACCAAGTGTTTGAGGAGTGTTCAATGAGAAAGCTAAAAGCATTATCGATTAAAAAGCTTTTATCCATCTCTATAATAAAACAACGTTGAAAAATATGAGCACAAAGAAGTCGCCTAAATCTGTTGAACGGATTGATGGATTTATCTGTCCGTTCAGCAAAATAATGGTGAGCGATTTTGCCAACCTCCTCTAAGAATTACATCCTTTGTTCATAAACTTATTAAACAACAATATTATTTTTCGCGTCCACATTATTCGAATTATTAAATATTTATGGTCAATGACCTAATGATCGTTTTATATACATACACACACACACACACACACACATATATATATATATATATATATAACGCATATTGCCTATACATAACGCAAATTTAAGGGAGGTTGGTAAAATCGATTAGCTTCCAAGGATAAAAACATTTTAGAAGACATCTTGGCTCAACATAATAAGCAACGTCTCGCCGAAATTCGAGCAACTCGCGAAGGTCTACGGCCTGGCGACCTGTTTCGTGTGGACACTGTTCGACCTTCATCTCCTCCTATCTCTTCTCGTACAGGTATGCGAATACTCTTTCTCTCTCTTTCTCTCTTTCTCGATGCAGCAAAGAAGCGGTGAAGAAAGCTGAAGAAGCACCCGTGAGGAAAAGAAAGAGAGAGACAAAGAAAAGAAAAAGACAAGTAGTCTCGAGAACACAACAACCTGATGTCTCGAACGTAAGAGAGGCAACAGCAGCAGCGACGTGCAGACAGGAAATGTTACCTCGAACGACGGTCGTGACTGGCCAATCGGAAGCATCTAGTCGTTTACAACACCACATATTGCTGAAGCAACGCAGGGATGATATCGATAACGATACGAGGACCGAAAGGAAAAACGTCTGTGAGGATAACGTCGAGTATTTTTTCCCCACGACACGCGGACTCTTCCCTCTGGCTTTAGCTCGAGACGCTCGGCTCGGCTCGGCTCGGCTTGGTTTGGCCTGGGCTCGCCCCGAAAGGTGGAGCAGTGAACCTCTGGCTGGCTGGCTGGCGTCGCGACGCTGCGCGGCGCCAACAGTACATGGTCGATAGACGCGACGCGCCGGATGGTTTTTCCCGTTTCCACAGTCGCAGTTCGTAAACTAAACCAGAAGATGGTGTTGCCACGGCCAGCCCCCACAAAGACCTTGAGACGTTACATCGAACGCATAACGTCGACGTCGACGATGCTGTCGCGATGACGTCGACGTGAACTCAACGCAGAAAGAGCATCGATTTTCTTCATATTCGTCATTACCGACTGTCGAGTTCGTTTCATCGAAACGAACGCAAAAAGGAAATAAATGTAGACAAAATTTCGAATTTTAAACCGAATTAATTAGGTACCGAATAATTATTAAATTTAATGTAAAGATGAAATATCATTTACTGCACAATATCGAATTAATAAGATCAAATAAAAAATAATTTTAATTAATCGACTATAATAAGTTTTAACGGAAAGATATCATTAGTTTGAAGATTGGCCAAGGCGATGCATTCAAAGGTAGGCTATAATGATGATCTGTTAAGACCAGTTAAGATCTCGGGCGAAGATCCGAAGAGCAGTTAAACTCGATCCGACCTTCCGGATGGCTCATATTGTAATCGCGAAATGAATGTGGTAGTCTCGAAGCTATTCCTATAGGACTGCCAAGATCAGACGAAGCTTCGATTAATCAAGGATAGATAGAATTCGACCTAGCCTCGCAAAGACGGATAATCTTTCGCGCGGATGGCGAACAGGCGAAGCTATCGATTTATGTGCATTTCTCTCAGATTCTCATGACCGCGGGCAATGGATAACGCAAACGAAGCGTTACACGTTTGACCTTAAAGTCTCTCTTTCTCTTGGCCTAATCTCACCGACAACTTCCGACGAAATCTAATCAACGAAGTTTTTCAATCCACAGAACCATTCAAGCGAAGCCGCGTGGATTTCGACGAGAAATTGAACGTAAACTCTCGAAACACAACTAGCATTGAATAAAATCAATATTTCCGTTTTCCATTAAATGCTGTGAGCTGCAACAACTTGATGTGTGTCTTCGCGGTCCGTACATTACGTAGTGCAACTACGACCATCAGTTTTATTAAATTACAAAATGTATCCAAGCAATAGAGAGATATTTCAACATTGAAATATAGACTAAAAATATAAAAGTATCTAAAGTATATAATATAATATATAAATATGAAAATATTTTAAAAAATGAATTATATACGTAAAGAAAGGAGATTATTAGTTTCATTAAACTATAAAATCCAAGCAATGTTTCAGTATTAAAATTAAAAAATATGAAAATACGTAAAACATATAAAATAAGAGAAAACAAATTTATATTGGATCAATGATCGAATAACGCATCGCGTAGATGTAAAAAATCATTTTTTTACTATATAAAGAAGAAAATAAATATGTAAGTTTAACATAAATTTCGTATATTTTTAACACACTATCATGTATGTTAAAAAGAATGCACTATTATGACATAACTGATAAACTTAATAACTTAATAACTTCAACTAATTTATATATTAGGTGTTGGAATTAATTCGTAGCGTTTTTAATGAAAGAATGTTATTTATTTCACATGAGCATTAAAAAATACATTAATGAAAGTACTTCCCATCACTTGTAAAACGCTACGAATTAATTCCAACACCTAATACAATATGATAAAATAGCGTAAAAAAATCAAAGTTTCCTGAATTGTACATTGCTCGAAAACATATTTTTCATTCCGGAGATCGTTTTAAAGATGTTTATTCCTTATTCCGCTGAGGTTGAACCGCAAACTAGGGTTCTAGGAAATCCGCTGGCATTCCCGAAGGGTGAATCCGATGTTTGACACGAAACCAGACAGGCGCTAGCGGAGCACGAAGAAGCTGGTTTGGCTCGTTGGAATCGCGGCAGGATTAAACGGGCAAATTACGGGTTTGTGGTGGACTACGAAGGAAGAGAATGAAAATGAGAGAGAAAGAGAGAAGAGGTTTAAATGGCGAAAATAAAGAAAGTGAAGGACAAGACGTCTCCCAGCAAATTCCATACGCGAACATGAGGCCCCAGCGAATTTATTGCATCCTCAGGACACCGATGTAATTATCCTCGTTCCGAAATCTTCGAACGCGTGTCCCCGTGTATACTCGAGCAGTGCAATGTACGAGAGATCGTGGATAAACTTCTTTAAATAAGACCCAACTATCTCTTTTTTTCTCTTTAACGAACGAAAGATTCTCTTTAGTAACCGAACTCGAAAAAATATACTCAATATAGTCTCACGAGAGACTAATCGATTCGTAAACATTCGCAAAATAAAGCTGTGCATTTCTTCAAGAGAGATGTGTGAAGAAGGAATCCTTACATAAAATTCTCCAATTAGCTTTTAAATAGATGTTTTCATGGACTCAAGAAATTCATTTTCATCCTACAAAAGAGGGAATTGCCGCATTCCCTCCACGTAGTTATAGCTAAATATACTTAAGACACGCTGTAGTTTCGCATTGCGAGATCTCACGATCGGAAAAAAGCACAAGCATAGTCCTGATTCCCGTGTGACTGCTTATTCGCGCGTGCAGATTAACTGGACATCAAACACGGAAACACGTCGCAAATTAACATCATTATTAGCGACCAGTATTATTGGCTAGACAAGACACGTGTTTGTATTGTAAATCAGAGGTTCCCAAATTAAGCAAAATAATACATTTCAAGATTAAAAAAAATACAAAAATAAAAAATATTGAATCCTTTACAGATTAATATTATTTTTCGGATCTGCATAAAAAGAAAATCATACACACCACGAAATATTATAATAAAAATAAATTATTAATATGCAATAATACTCAAAGAGAAATAACATAAAAAAAATTTATTTATCTTAAAATAAAATGTCATCTTAAAATCTTCCTCGATATAGAATCCTGCATCGTGTAAAAAATGAACTAATAATACAATACAATGTAAATGCAATGAATATGACTTAACGTTAATATTCGTTCTATCAATAAATAACTAATCAACTTGGAACACTATATGTTGCAAATGTTGTTATTATCAAAAAATGCTCAGATATCCTATAATCAACTAATTTAACGTTTGGGAACCTCTGTCATGTGTGAGGGAACCGGTAGCCTTTGCTGAGTATACTTGAGCGACGAAGAAACATGAGAACGCATCGCTATTTCCATAATGAAAAGGTTCGTCCGTTAACCGCTGTTAACCCTTGCCTGAAGAGAGCACGCATGAAATTGCATTCGTAGTTTCTTTCTAGGACTCCATATACCAGTTTCCAGAATGAAGACCAGTAACACGACAGTATTTCGATACGCATTTCGTCGGCAGAGCAATTGATTATGCTGTTATCTTACATCGCTGCAACTCGTGGGAGGTATATCAGGCGTAAAGTCAACAACTTACAGAATCTAACAAGCAAAAACATGAACGTTGGGATATCATTGCGCGTAAAGTAATCGAGCATATAATTATAAATCTAAAATAAACTATTTCATAAATTACATTTCTATTAATTTGCAACACTTTCCGAAGAGATCTTACAACTGTTTTCACTTTAAAAAAAAAACAAAACTGAAGAAAGTAGTGTTAGACAAAAAAAGCATAGCGTCCTAAGTAGATAGACATTCGAGAAATGTTACATTACTGCCTACATAAATATACTACTGTATATTTCCCATCTTTCTAAAAATCATTCTATATCTAATGGTGAACATACGTATAAATTATCTATCGTTAATATTCCACCCGTTATTAATAATTCGAAAAATTCCATAGACAATAAGAGTGGAGAATTCGTTCTGATTCGGATGGATTTAATTTATCGAGAGTAACGGCTGGCGAAAAGCTGTTTGGCTATAAGATCGGGCTTGTCGCCCGTAAATCGTCATTATGCCTGCAAACCCGCTACTGGTTTCGCTACACTGAGTTTTCCCGATCGCGGCGCGTACTTTCGCGATAAGGTCGTATCTCAATTATCATTGGATATGATTTATCGCAACTCGTCTCGGATCTACGGACGATAGAGTAAACACAAAGCTCGTAAAGATGCCCGTGAAAGTATCTCTGGTCAAGACATAGAACAAATCATTTCAGAAGAAGACTTTTGCATCTTGATATGTCGGACACAGCTAGTACTCGTATGACGACAGAGGCCACGAATTTCTCTTTTTCACGGTTAATAATTGCGTTTACAATGGATTGAGAACCTGAACAAATTGACACTTGCGCACATTATAAAGTTGATTTTATCAGCTTTCTAGCTGTCCTGTGAATGCTTGAAATATAAGCAACTGTTACGAATATAATTTACATTATAATTGATTCTATGTATGTAGGGGATATGTAGATTGAATAAATTTAAATCTATAAATTCAAATTTAAAAAAAGCTGCAAGATTTTGAATTTTTTTCATATTATACTGTACAACAAGCGTTCATATTGCACAGTTTCTTTTCATTCGACTTAGCTAACGAGTCTAAAATATTTAAACGCAGTTTATTAAAAAGCTATCTGTTGAGGAACTTGCGCTGCAGAAGTTAAGCTTTTCTAATCTATCTCTTTTACCTGTGCGAAAGAATAGTTATATTTCTCATATGTGCATCAGGAAATACGTAGACGATAGATTCTGGCGTAAAAGCATGAATTATATACGTGGTTCGTACCAAGTTGCTGTACTGACTAAAAGCGGATATTGGGAACGAGCATCGCGGAAAAGCACAACGTGTCGCGCGCGTCAGACTTAGCTATTTTTGCTTGGGCTTTCCAGAACATCCAGCAGCCCGTCATAGCTGCATTCCACTCGAGATACCGCTCTTTTAATACTTTTCATTGAGCAATAATGCATTATTAGTGAAGTATAAATCTATGGAACATTTAGTTCAAAAACAGTTTTTATTTATAATTAAACGCAAAATTATTTTATCAACGTATGATTTTACGTGATAATAAGATTTTTCATAATTTTCATAATATCAATTTTATTCTCTGTAATAAGTCGTTATATAAAAACAGGTTAATATAAATAAATTAGGAATAAATTAATAAAAATAAAATTTTTATAATTCATTTATTCTGTCTTTTCCCTTGCATAAATAATATAGAATATTTTTATACATAAACTTCAAGCGTTGTTATGGATTTATTTTAGACATCGTATAATCTTTTTTCTAGTGTGATATAAATTTAGCAGAATTGAGCAGCAGATCTCTCAGCTAAAAGTTAGTTTTATTCAAGAGCAATGCTTGAATCAGACGTTCAAGGTTCTAACGTAAGGACAAGTTCAAGATAAGTAATAGAAGCGGAAATACGTTGAGCACAAGGAAAGACGAGAAAGGAACGAGAGAATTTTAAGCGTATTTTGCTGCAAGATATTACAACTGTAATACTGCAGTTAGTCGAGTATAATTGCGAGTTTAATGTCGATCAATAGTGGCAAAATGTGTTTGTGTGCTCCTCACGATATGTACGAAGTTCAATTCATATCAGAGTTCAGGCTGAGAAAGTATTGTCAGAACAAATGTATAAAAAAATGCATATAATTTGTATAAAATATCAAGAAGATATACCCATTCTACATTTGCCAAAATTAATAGAAGAAAATAGTACGGGACCAATTCAAGTCTAGAATATTATATACATTATTAATTATACAAGAGAGAGAGAGAGAGAGAGAGAGAGAGAGAGAGAGAGAGAGAAGTATTAAAAAAGTAATTGACAAATTTATCTTCGAAAGACTATATTGACGACCTCGATGAATTGTGTAAAAAACAGCATACTTTTACTCCATACGATGTATTGACCTGCGAAGCCGCATCTCGCAATCTTTTAATATTAGCCAAGAAGCGATAACCATACGTTACACTCACGGATATGCGTTTCGAAAAGGTCACGCAAGGCAGGAGGTTCCATTTAGCCGTCGAACTGCGAATTCCATGCGTCTCGATATTAATTCACCGATCGTTTTAAATACCAAAGGGCGGATGATGTTAAGATTAAATTTCCATGTGTACGTTTTGTCTTGGCAGAAAATTTTTAGAATTTATTAGACTTAAATCAGATTTTTAAATATAATGAAAAATGAAGAAATTTATCAAATTTTTTCAATAATACAAAATCAATTTCTCAAATTGATTAAGAAATGCGCAGAAAATCCATGATACTTCAGTACAGTTAACGAATTAATAAATTTCACACAAAACAACAATCTAGAATTCATCATAATTTATAATATTCTTGCAAGCCAATATTAAAGCCGGTACTAAAAATGTGCAACATGCAACAATTGTCAATTAGGAGCGAGAGACGCACGCGAGGTATAAACAGCAATAAAAATTGCAAACATGCAACGAGAAAGAACGGTCGAAGGTGCATCAATATAACGGCAGTATGTTATGTTGATAAGCCTTAGATACAGTTCCCCTAATGAACTCGTTTGCGCAGAAAAATTACGGTTTGTCGCATTGCATGGTACGGCGAGATGGCGGCGAATTATTTCGAGTTCCCGTTCGGAATAAAGACTGACTACGGTAATCGTCATATCACCGTCGATATCGGAATTCCCCTCGAGTTTGTAAATGAGTCGTTTCCACGTCCCCGTAGGGTTAATGCACGACCAAGCATCGATCCCGACGAACAAACCGACACCTGCGAGCACGAGGTCGGCATACATGTCCCTCGATAACCATCAGATCGAGCGAAGAAAATCGATAATTACGCTAAGGCTACGTTCAGTAAAATTAATATGAAGCTGCAGGTGACCTCAACAAGAATTTTCGCATCCTTGCATGAAACGCAACGACGGAAATAGATGTAGGCATGGAAAATGGATAATTAGGTGCAACGTGTCCGGTAAACTTGTTGAGAGAAATGCATCCCAACTGTGGGTCTCAGATTTTTTTCGAATCGCGATAGGTGTGGTGGCGAGTGTGGAGAATGGATAATTATACGACATAATGTGTACGCAAAGAGAAGGAAGGAAAATATTCAGCTTTGAATATATATTTTTAAAAACCTGCTCAGAAAGGAGAAACTTCACTTTCATCGGTCAGGTACTTTTAAATCGTGTACGGAAATATTAGCAATGACAGACACCCGTTAAGCATGCAAAATCGATAATCATGGCACATAAAATGTGCCCATTGAAATCGACGCAATATAATACCTTATTAATACTTTCCTAGCAAAAGTTTATATAATGACGACGCGTGCGCCAGATTAAATTTCATGTTATTCAAGCTTTGTATACACGTTTTCTGCTGTAATTAATTCACAAACTGCATAGTAATCGAAGATATTTAAGCGTAACGAATAGATAACTCAGAAATGTAATAGCAAAATTCCGCCAAGTTCGTCGAGTATCACATTAATCCTGCTAGATGCTTTGGACACGATATATTTATGTTTTACAGTACTTGAGGTCGAATAACTTGTGCGTTATTACTCCGTTTCACAAAATAAAACAACCCAAGTGGTATGCGCAACTTAGCGGTTTCGCTCCTTGACTGTCGCTCTGATGAATATGACTTAGGTGTTGCTCAAATGCGAAGTATCATTCATTAGAAACTGCGATTCACCACAGCGACGGGAATATTTCAATGTCATCTCTCTTCTCTATTATCGTGCAATGAAAATAACCGTAAAGCGTATGAAACTGTACAAATGTATACTTTGTATCGCGAATATCCTCTTAATCTTCGCGGGATCGAGTAACGAGAGAGCTTCAGCTAGGAATCCGTGCGAATTCAGTTGGGATAAGTGACGGTGTGATAAAATATATGAGGCAGCCAATCGCGGAAGTGCGAAGATTGAGCGCACAGTTTCGGAGACAATAAAGGTCGACGTACGCGAAGTAATAACGGTGCAAGATTAATATCGTATAGATTATATCGAAATAGGATTGCCATCGAGATGCCCGCGCTTCCAGCTGTCTCGTATATATCTTTCAAAATAACATTCAAACAGCTTCATAAGCTACAAAAGCATTAAGCAGAAAATCTTTCTGAATACAGGATTTCATTTCTGTAAAAATGATTTCCATTTTTTAAATAATTTTATACTTTGCATCTTCTTAAAAATTTAAGATTTATTCAAACTTCAAACAGTTGCTATTTTTGTTAAAAATAAAATAAAATCTAAATTTTACTCTATCTAAAGAGAGAATTTAAGAATCTATTTTTTTAAATTGTGATAGTTTTGATAGAGTTATAAGCAATCAAAGTTAAAATATTCATTTTAATTTGTAACTCAGTAACAAAAAATCGTAGAAACATTTTTAGAAAAACGATTTTGTAGGAAAAATTTCAAGCTTTTACGATAGAGAGTCGAAAATTTTCTCAAATTTTTTTGGGGCACGTTACAAATCTACAAAGTGAGAAAGAAAATTTTTCATTTTTTTCAGCTCATAGTGTTCCATATGTAAAAATTATAAAACTCACATAAATTCAAAAAATATAATAACCATTCGAAAGTAGAAATTTCAAGTTTTAAAACACTTTTTTTAAATTTAAATTTCGTTTATTTTTAACAAAATTGCAGTTGTTTGAACTTTGAATAATAAATCGGGCATGAACTTTTGTACTGATCCTATATTTTTATCTTCTCAAATTATATTAAGTAAAACTGTAATCAAATTTTTTATCGCTCTTAAAATTTTTAAATAAACAGCAACCTCGAAATTCGATATTTTAAAGACAAGTGTTGCCTACACCGAGAAAAAGAAGTTGAAATATTCGCAAGTAAATAAAATGTTACGTAACGTTTTCTTCGACATTTATTGATTATATAAAGAAATTAAAATATGTAAAATATCTCGAGATTGCTAAACAAAAATTAGTGATTAGAAAAGTCAAAAAATGAGTAACGTTTAGTGGATCTTTACAAATAAACTAGTTTATTACAACATACATTAAGAATTAAACTAGTTTTTTATCTATAAATTAATCAAAAACGTTTCGGCTGTATTAAGTCTTCTTCAATCAATATACAAAAAATAATTAAAAATTAGAAAGAAAGATACAATATATCAAAACAATATATCAAAAAATGAGGTCATATCACAAATTGAACACAACAAAAATATTACAAATAAAAATTTATTTTAGTGAATTAAACATTATATCCCACAAATAAATTTTTAAGTATCCTTTTCTCAGTATGTATAATTTTATCTGATGTTCGTTAATAGAATTAATTGCATAATAAAAGAAAAATGATAAGTTCCCTGATAAAAATTTCCTAAGATTACAAACAGGAATTTTATATTAACTTTGATGTATGTTCATATATATTTATAATAACAATAATCTCATAAATATTGAAAATTATTTTGCAAGAACGATGAAATCACGTTTTGTTCGATCCGACGACCTAAACCACTGGTATGAGCGACGAGTTCACAAAAGGCCTTCACCTTAACCTTGAAGAGCACCGACCGTCCTAGCAAAGGTAAACCAGACGGATGGGGTATCTCTAACAACGTGAGTAGTTCTCCCGGTTCCGTAGTGAACATAATACACGGTTTCCACGCTTATGTAAGCCTGAACGTTTCCTTGCGGCACGTCATACGTCGTCGGCGGTCTGATCGTCCGCTCATCTTATGCCGGAACACGTCGGTGCATAACGATATTAGACACGGAATCACATTCCAAGCGCATAGTGTGCTCTACTATTAGGTTACTTGACTTAGAAATGCTATAACGTAAGGAATACAATTTTCCAACGAATAGAATAAAATAAAAAATTATTTTTATTCTCTCAAATTACATTAACTGTGTCCAGCAGAGAACGCAACTGTTGTAAAATTTTTTAAGATTGATTTATACATTTAGATCCAGTGAGGAACTAAAACTAATCATATTAGAGAATTTTATACAATAGTCACAAAGCTGCTTATTTTTTTGCTGAACGCAGCCATTAAAACTATACATAATCTTATTTTTTAATACCTAACATTATGACAAATAAAATGTTATTTTTTATCCTGCTTAAAATAAACAGCAGCCTCGAAATTTAATATTTTAATAAAGACGAAAGATCTAACTATTAAAATTAATTCGAGCTTATTACAGTCCGGTCAGGAAGTAAAAATCGTAATTGTGAGCGTAGTAGTTGTCTAATATAATATATAAAATTAATGATGATATTAAACTTTAATGATGAATCTTAGATGTAAAATACGATTTACAATTGAACAGAAACGATTTACGAATAGAGTTCTTCCAGCATAATTATTTGATACTTATCCGTTATTACTGATCCGTTAATAGAATTAATTGCGTAATAAAAGAAAAATCTGCGAGATCGATCCAATTTCTAAACGGGCATTAATCACGAAGATGATTCACGGGTCAGTTGGCACGATCTCTATTAAAGTGATCTCCATTAAAACGATCGTGCAAATAGTCGTTACACTTTCTGAGCACACGTCTTTCGCGCCGTATGCAGTTTGCGTTCGTTTTATTTCCGAAAAAACTCAGGTTTTATAGTATGATTAGTCGTACAAATTTAGCGTACGCTCTGCTGCAAAAGACTGGTGAACCGGACAAACAAGTCGAAAGGGAACTCAATCGTATATATAGAGTAATAATTAATGACACGAGCTACATTTTCCAGTTCAAATATTTCACGAATAACAATTCGTAATCTCCATTACTTTACAATACTATATAGCATCACACAATCTCTATCAAAAGTACACTCAAAAATACACTGAAGAAAATTAGTTGAATTAAATTAAATTTGTTTATAATAATCAGACTATTTGATAAAATATAAATATTTTTTAATTTTGATTAAAATAATCAGACAGATTTAATTGCATGGATTCTGACAGAAAAAAAATGACAAAACTTTTGGTCAAAATACCTGATTATTTAATTATGATAATCAAAAATTCTGTTTAGCTCTTTCTTTAATATATGTTACATTAATCCAATCTTCCTCTTTTCCTTTGTAATCGCGCTGATTTCCTTTCAGGAGATACGTTGACACAAATATCGTTCTATCTTTATTCATTGAATGGTAAGAAAGATAGAATGATGTCTGTGTCTCCTAAAAAGAAAATCATATACTCTAAAAAGAGTGTCACTCTTTCAAGAAATGAAATATTTTCTTTTTTTTTTCAAGGGTGGTTGTATTTTTATTCTCTTGGAGTGACATTTCATTGTAAGCAATTTAGAGTAAATAATTAGATTCTTGAATATTAATACATACACACTAAAATTATACACCAAATTTAGTATTATACCTAAATATTCCGGTTGCGTACCAAAATATTTGATTTTAATAATTAGAAATTCTATCTAATTT
This sequence comes from Acromyrmex echinatior, assembly GCF_024713525.1. Taxonomy (NCBI): domain Eukaryota; kingdom Metazoa; phylum Arthropoda; class Insecta; order Hymenoptera; family Formicidae; genus Acromyrmex; species Acromyrmex echinatior. Next base: position 13,741,309 of record NC_141855.1, read on the forward strand.
TATCAACAATGCTTAACCAAACATATCTTGTTAATTCAATTATGATTCCTAACATTAATTTTCTATCATGAACTTCGAGTTCTTAATGCTCAATGCAGCGATTGGAGCTTACGATTAAGACGATTTATTTGACGAAAATCTCTGTTGTGACGAGAGAAATCATTTTGCTATTGTTTCCGTGCGATATTATCAATCGCCAAGAGCACGTGTTCGCGCTAATAATGGCTGAGACGAGTAGAAGGAACAACATGACGCATCACGCCTTTCCGTAGTAAATTACGTTTCGACTTGCATCTTTTCTCACTATTGTATGTATCTTCCCACGAAAAGCAAGTGCAACCATTGAACACGACGGTATGACACGGTATTATCATCTACGTGTTCGCATGACATCTTTACATTAGATCTTCACTTTTACGTTACATAATCGATAATATCTTTCAAGAAATTTTCCTAATGTTCATATTCGTAGAGAAATGAATCTTCAGGACATAAGTTCAACGATATCTCTACCAGAAAAATCTGTCTCAAAGAATCTCGAAAACGATTTTGGAACATCCCCTCTTCGTTAATTGAGCCTGTTCAAGCACGCAATAGTCAATTCTCGCAATTCGCGACGAGGTATAGAAACTAGTACCGCGAAGGTAGTCACACCCAGCTGACTAAAGTGACGTTAAGTGGGCCTTCACATTTAACATCATTGGCCTCCGCACGTCAGCGCGTTGGCCGCACCGGATAACTTGTTCGTTCCAACTGCACCGTGCAAGCTTATATCTGTTTATGTAATCGCGTAATGAGACGTAGGCGAGGTCGTCTTTCGTTCTTATCCATTTGTATTTCTGAAACGATATTCGAACTTGAAAGAATCTGTTGGAGAAAAATCCTACTTGAAAGATTGTGGCAAAGATTATATACATTTGTTGCAACAACAACAAACTAAAAAAATTGTCATTTTTTTAGTATTTCAGTTACTTGCAGAAAAAGAAAAAATATAAAGAAAAGAAAAAATGTACTTTAAAAGAATATACTTTTATTCTTCTACAATCGGTTATTGTATCAAAATTGCATTTCAAAATTAATAATACAAAATTTTAATAATGCATAACATTAAAATTAATTTTCTAAACAACTTTGGTTTTTTTAGTTGTGTTGTTGTAACTGTTGTTGCAAATGAGCGATAAGTGATACGTTTTAAAAACAAGTGTTAAAGTAAATGTCCCAATGACCGAACACATAGAGGAGAGTGGGCATGAGAGACATGTTTTGAAAGAACCATTTCGTATTCCAACTAATTGAATATCATCAAAAATTAAAAAATATTTTCATTTGATAACAGTATTAAAATTATGTCATCCATAAACATTTGACAGTCATCATCAAAACGACATTGCTGTAATGAGAGATGCAAAATTATCGTTATAGAGAGGATTATATATATATATATAATCCTCTTTATAACGATAATTTTGCATATATATATATATATGTATATATAAAAATAACATCTTTCCTATTTCAAATAAGATAAATTAAATTAAATTCATACACACACACACACACACACACACACGCGCGCGCACACATATATGCACGCGATATCCAAATATTTCATCTCGATTATTAATCTCAGATTGATTGAAATATCCGAACGTTTCGGCGCACAGTTACATCTGAAATAAATTAAATTCATGAACCAAGAATATATATTATTCGAAACATCTAACTTTGATCGATCCTTGGCGCTCTCTACTATGTTGTATTAAATGAGTCTTACATATTTAACATCTTTAAAAAGTATTTATAAAGTTGTGTTTTAAAATAGAGTCATTATTTAGCCAAGTGCTCCTAGTATAATTTCAAAGAAAAGAAATTTACGAGGGGCGCAGGATACGAATGACCCAATCGCGTGTACTAAGAGTTATTGGCAGACAATGGGTCGCGAAGCAAACGATTGCGGAGCTCGACGAAAGTTGACGAGGGTGAATGACCGTGGCGAACAATTCGCAATCGGTTCCGGGCGATTTCCTCATTTGTCGGCGTTTGATTCGCTATAACGATTGCACAAGGGTCCAATACGAGAAGAAAACCTCGAGGCGAGACGGCAGATATATAGATGGTTTTCGAATGAAGGAAGGCTCAGGCTGGTTTCGCAAACGAAGAAGCTAGCTTTCTTTGTCACGACATGCACTGAGCACTTAACTTCCTCTTTGAGAAAAACGCACTTCCTTTATCGTTTGAATGAAATTTTGTTTTTAATCAAGTGCGAGCGTAAGATTCCTCTTTAAATATATACACAAAGAAAGCGAATGTTATTTTTCAATATTCTCTCGAATAATTCCTAGCCACAAAAATATATGGAAACATATTTTCTACTTACGTACGAAATATGATTTCGTTAACTTCTTACAATTAGCTACATGATACAGTTGAGTATGAGCGTGTTACATATTGACAAATGGGTATCCTTTGGAATTATCTGCAATTAGAGTTATGACCAATGATTTATCTTCGATCAGCATCTCACCAGAAACGAATTACCGCGGACACATTCCACGATCGTTTATCACGCCGCTAAGAAATCTGTCGACCAAGCCTACGTGTATCAGTTTCCACTAGAATGTCTATACGAACTACTATACGTGAAATCCACTTTCCTGAAATTATGGGCCACGCCCAATGCGGAAATGAAACCATGTTATCTATCATCGTTTGATAAAAATATCAACCTATTACGAAAAGCGAACGGATCAGAAATATCATTCTTTCGCGCGTACAAAGACATTGCTAAATCATAAATTACTTAAAAAAAAAATCTATTCAGACGTTATTTTATTTTTGCAATTTCTTGTTTTAAATATTAAATGCTCTTCGATAATTGCAATACAAAATATCAAATTTTGAAATAGTCCACGTAAAATTAAATAAAATATGAAAGACTTTAGAAATCAATAAAATTTACATTTAATTTACAATTATGAGAATATAAATTAGAGCAATACGAGCTAAAAATCTACGTTCATGCACAAATAATTCCTTATGAATAAAGACTTTATAATTTATTATTTAATGCTCGGCACTAAATTCTATTTCTATATATAAAACTCGATTGAGAGCAGTTTAATTTGCAGTCAGCTTGTAACTTGGAAGCTATTTTCATTTCAATATATTGAAATAAGCGACAATCTTTCTCAATTCAGTCTTTAGAAGGGGCCTATTTTATAACACTTAAAAGGATCCTAAAGTCGTCTGTATTACCGACTAAATTATATAATTTTTGTATAACAATTACTTTTTTCCTTTTTTATTGATTTGGAAATCCTTTTTCAGGATTAAAGTATACGCATTAATACGTGTCTGTGAAGTGGAATCTATATACTGAGAACAAAAATTTCAAAATTGAGATCTTTACCATTTCTTAGTCCAATATGGTACTTCAGCCAAGTGTTTGCTTCATATAAAAGCTGTGCAATCAATACTTACGAAAGTAGTCCACAGACTAATTTTCATGACGAAAAGGGTGGAATTCTTAAAATTGGATGTAGACATAATTAAAACGTAATTGTTATACGAAAATTTATGTATATGTATGACATACGTGAATGAAATATTGATGTAGTGATGTCAATGACACGTAAATCTTCTATATGTACTATTTTCAGTGACTGTAATCATTAGGATCCCCTTAATGACTGTAACGATATTATCATAATGTCGTTGCGCAAGTTTTTTACTGTATAAAACCTGCGCAATGACAATATAACGATAGAATTACAATTGTTAAGAATTACAGAATAGGCCTCTAAGAGGCAGTATTTAGTAATAAAATATTTGATTAAAAAAATATATATAGAATATCCCATATGTAGAATATTGCGTGGCTGCGAGAGTGATTAAAAAGTACGCAAGTCAACGGATGAACTTGGAATGTAATTAAAGGAAATTTAACGAGCTTCTTATCGTTATCTAGAGTTGGCGTTCAGAAAATTAGTCGGACATGCTCAAGGAAGCTCATCGTTTCCGCGAGGGCTTAATCTCTTCCTGCCACGAAATCGAAGAATTCGCCACGGTGATCTCCGTTCCTTCCTTTCATTCATATAACCGTTCCGCTCGCGTTTGCGTTTATACACGGTGAATACCGGTGAATTTATGAATAGCACACGAGATGGAAGTCATTAGGAAATTAAACGTTCGACTCGCAGATATTAACAAGAAGAGAAACGACGACGTTACGCATAGATATCGTGGGGTTAGCAAAAAAGGTGGGAGCTCGTCATCAACTTTGCAATGTTATATACTGTAACGTTTATCATATATATATTAGGTGAAAGAGAGATAATTTTCGTGCACATACATATAGACATTTGCAAAAAAAATAGCTACGAGTTTCTTCCTTCCGTTAACCATAACTGAACACGTTAGCGCGTGCTGCCTCGCGCCGCTGAATTATGCATCGTTGAATTATGAATGGCACGGGATAATGGAAATAATTAACGGTGTCCGATTCGCGGATGCTAATGAAGCTGGTGAGACGGTTTTCTGCTCGCATTAATGCACGTCTCGCCGTCGGAAATTTCTCGGCCGCGCTACGAGACGCACCTCGCAACAAAAGTCGTCCTCTGCAATTATTGTCGGTCCTATTTCGCAGCAAAGCCAATTCACACGCCGTGGAGTGGGTCGGGGCTACAACGGGAAAGATGAATTTCGATTTCACCGGGTCGACGACGTGACTCTGGGATCGCGAGGGCGGATAAGCAAAATTAGCGGTAACAAGAATAACTGTTATTATATTTTCTATAAGATACCCGTGTGTGCTAAAAGCGCTTTCGCAAAAATTCCACATTCAATTCTAAACTTATAAAGTATTCGCAAAAATGTGAGTTTGTTAAACGAATGTGTAATAAACTAAATTTTATTTCTTAAAATAAATTAAACATTTTAAGTCAAATTAGTCATATGTAAATAAAAGCAGAAAAGATATTGAAATATTGTTCAACACTATCTTCTAATTTCAGAATTTCTTTAGAAAGTTAAAGTAATTATGTGCAAAATATATACCTATACATATAAGCCTTTCTTCTTTCATCAAGTGGAAGAAATATTGCTTACCCTTTCCGCCGCTGTAACTCTTCTTAACTATAGTTACCTGATTTTTTTTTTATGTAAACACTCTGGGGTAAACACACTCTGTTTTTATACTCAATTAAAATTATTATTATTATTGACAACATGTTTCATATTATTGATTTTTTTCTTTTATTTTAGTATTTATTAAAAACATGGATACACTGAAAAAAAAGATTGTCTGCTGCAACCAATTAAAAATGCTATGCCATATTCAGCTAATCTTTTCTTTTAATATATGGATTTAATGACAGTTTTCTGTAAAAATAAATAGAAATTACAATATTAAATAAAATAGTACAAATATGTCAAATAGCTTATTATAATGACAATATTTCAAAGAAATAAAGATTTTAATTAATATAATGTATTCTCATTGCGAGTTTTTTATGGGATTGCAAATTTAAAGATTCGTAAATATTTATTAAAAAAGAAAAAATAAGTTAAACAATATTCACAACAATACAGTACAATACAAAATAATATTTTACAATTAACATTTTTTTGCTGCTGGTGCAAAAATACCCCAGGTGACTATTTTCGAGTTAACGAATGTAATTAACCGATCGCAATACATAAACATATGTTAATATAATAATCTGTCTTTTTAAGCGAAGCGGTGGACGAGAAGAAGCGTTCTGCAATCTTGGACAAGTCTGTTCTATATCTATATGGGTGGCCCTAATGATATTCAGCCTGCTTTCTCTCCTAAATCATTGAAAGTAGCGTGGATGCATGGAAGATTAACACAACAGGATAATGTTTGATTAGATCAGCGTACAAGATACGCGATTTGTAGCGACACGAACGATTCGTGCGTACGGGCGCGTAAATTCGCCCGCAAGAAACGATCGCTCGTGATAGCGAAGACTTTCCGCGGGATCGTTCCCCTGGCACGAATTCCTCGATCCGGCGATCGAGAAACGCAACGCACCTTCGTCGACCCACCTATCGTGGGAATCTATCACATTGATCGAACCTGCCTCTTGCTGACCCCCACATATACACCGCTAATCCGCGTGTCGAAGACCTGAATGTGAGAGCCAAGCGAGTATGCTGCCGCCGCTACTTTTTAACCCGCTTCTCGCTGCATGCTTTTTATACTGATGAATCAGACATCTATTCATTGAGCATTGAATGCTAAATAACTTAGTGCACGTAAAAATAGACACGCGTTGGTTGTTGCAGCTATGCAATTTGCATTATCCTACATGTTCAGCGGCATGCACTTGTTTCAATGGGAGACCATTTCGAATTTTTTTTCTTATCTCGAAAAGATTAGATTGACGATGATCACATGACGTTCACCCTTCCGGCGATAATAATTAACTTTCTATCTGTAATCTGTAATATTATACTCCCTCCGTCCAGCCCAAGTTTTTTCACTGCTCTAGGCTCTCAAAAAATGTAGAAAAATTCAGGATTAGTTTTCAACATTTTTATTATATGACTAAATAGTTTCTTAACAAGATTTTAAGAGGAGAAACCAGATTTCACCCTCCTCTTTATTTCGGAGAAATTTGAGAGTGAAATTTTACTTGTACCAAAAAAAATTCAGACTGAAGAGAAGATTGCGAGAAAAATAGATAAATCTCGTTAAACGATTTGTACAATACTTCCACATAGAAACGTGTCAAATTCTTACGGTTACAACTCTCTCGACGTTATCTTAATCGCTGGAACCGGTCATATATCAGAAAAGTTTCGCTTTAATTAATTCACATAACTCGCGCAGGTTGACATGTTAATTAATCGAAACCACGTTCCTGAGCAATATTACGATAGAAAGCAATGTTAGTTACAGAAAATCGCAACTCACTTTTTGGCGCAAATAATAATGATGAATCACCATGTACATAGAAAATATTCGCATCGACTTACCTGAAACAGAAAAAGTTATACAAAATTAATTAACGGAAATATTACAGAAATATTTCCAAATAATTTTTCATTATTACATAGAAAAAATAGTAATTTTGTTGCACTAAAAAGAAAAATTGGTTGCTGCAGCAAATTAGATGGTAAAATATGGTATAGCATTTTTGATTGGCTTATCTGCAATGTCAACATAAGATTTTGATAGACTAACGCAATCCAAAATTGACTGCTGCAATTAACCAATTAAAAATGCTGTGCCATATTTTATCATCTAATTTGTTGTAGCAGCCAATCTTTTTTTTCAGTATGAAATATCTAAAAATTTAATTAGACATACAGAGCTAAAAATAATTTTGTTGGAACATTAAAATAATTATATAGGAAATTTAAGTATGATAAGCAATGCAGCAAAAAATTTTGACATTTAGCAACAAATTTAAACGTTCTATATAATTATTTTGATGACCTGACAAAATTATCTTCAGATCTGTATTTAGCTAAATTTATAGATACCTCAGCAAAATCACTTTTTTCTGTATACATGTCTTTCTTGCCTCTTGACATAACTTTTTTTATTTTAAGATTAATTAACAACGACTATTGCGGGAAGCATATATTTACTAGTAGCGAAAACGTCGTCGCATAAACTTCCGCGATTAATGCTTCAGCCGCAATTAATGGTTGGCGAGATATCGATCTATGATATTCGGCCTCGCACGGCAAAAGATAAATTCCAAAGTTACCACAAAGCTATCACGGATTATCGCGACTCTTCATTCCTCCTCCTATTTCAATATGCGCGCTATAATATATCGCGTGAGCACGCAAGCGACCGCTAAGCAGAATTCGCGGCGCGGTCTCGCGCGCGGAACTTCGTTTCATGCCAGGCTTCGTGGTAGATTCGCGAGTAGATAGAAGAAACATTGAAGCTCCCCGGCGAATCGTCTCGCTATATACCCTACATTTTGCATCCGTCATGAATACTCAGCATTTAACGGTTATGTTACACTCATTACGCTGAAAAATCACGCTAAATGCAGCACGCTTTAGACTCGTGCTTCTCGCTCAGTGGGCTTCCGCGAACATCTTCCTCTCGAGACATTAATAAATCAAAGCAACTGGAATGCCTTTCCATAGATATGAATGTGTATTAAGACTTGAAATGGAATAAAGATTCAAAAAGAAGCTCGACGATTACAAAGTAAAATTATTGGTTTCCTGTTTTCTTCGAATAAATTTAAAAAAGATTTTATTTGGATTTTTATGGATATTTAGACACGTTAATTGCATTGTAAATATCGCGGTACAAGTCACGAAAGTAGAAAGTAATTCTGGTACTTAGATTCTCTATTAAAGAGAAGATTTAATGCTTCGACTCAACCTTTTGCCCTATGACTGAGAACACGAAATACCACAGTGATATCCATTACAGTTTTTCCAAAGTGTTCCCAAAGTGTTTTCAAATTTTGATATCGGCAGACAATATTTCATTTCCCATTTTATAAAAAGCCGAAAATTCTGAAGAATATTTTGTATGCATTTCGCGATACATGCGTACAGAAACAAAAATAATTTATATATATTTTAATGTATTATTACATCATAATCTTACGTAGTTAAATATAAAATTTTAATAAAAACGATATCAATACCAATCATACTTTTTAAATCTCGTAGAGTGAAATCTCACTCGAAGAAACTGAAAATTTAACCTGTCTTGAAAAAAGAGTGAAAATACTTTTTTTCAAGAGTGGCAGATTTTCACTCTTTTTAAAGTAAGATTTACTCTTTTGGAATGAAATTCACTCCAAAAGAGTAAAATCTCAATCTTTTTTTTGGAGTGAGGTTTCATCTACCCTGATATTACACTCCAAAAAAGGGATTGATGTTTCACTCATTTAGAGTGAATCTCATTTCAAAAGAGTAAATCTCACTCTAAAGGGTAAAAATCTGCCACTCTTGAAAAAGAGAGATTTTACTCCATGAGATTTAGAGAGTACACTGTTAAATCTATAGTGTCAAATTTAACTTAATGTGAGTCGTCACTACTCCTTCTCAATCATATCGTTATTTTATACTAAAATGATTATATTTATCACTATACAATGTCAGATTGACACGATATAACATCGAATTATCGTTATTAATTATTTTAATAAAAAATAACGATATATTTAGTAGCAATAGTGGCGACTCACATTAGATTAAATTTGACACTATAGATTTAATAGTGTAAATGTCAATTAACGTAAACGTTTTTCAATTTACGTAAACGTAATCGTTTTGTGACTTATCTCTGCGTTCGATTGCATTTTATAGCACGTTATATATATTATATTTTATCTTTATCGTAATTAACAACGACAGCAACAGCGAATTACTTTTTAATTACAAACGAATGCTGAAAGGAAAATCCAGCTGTGCTTTTCCCAATAGCTTGTGAAAAGCAACCAAGAACAATAGTACCGAACCGTGTACGGGTGTGCACAATACAAATACATCACAGATCTCTTTCTCCTTTCGTACACGTGGCCAGAAAGAGAAAGGAGTGAAACATATCCTTTACATTTTACCTATGTCAAATGCATATTGACCTAGGCCATGGATTATGCATTCATGTTAACATGAAATAATTTCGCTTGTGATTCATATAGTAATAAAAAATTGATCTAAAAAAACATTTTTTTTCAAAACTTAATTACAAAATTCAATAATAGAAATTCGTATACATTATAGCTATTTTAACCCTTAATATACACCTTAGAGTTATTCGTATCGTATACGTATTTCTTTTTTTTTTTTTGAAATATTAACAGTACTTACTTGATTAAATACCGGTCTGTTTTCTATTCCTAAAAAAGTTTAGTATTTAAAGAACAAGTTTTGTGCATTGCCGATCTCAATTCGTGTGTATCCTTTAACTAGAATAACTCCGAAGTTCACCTCTGGGTTACAAATAACGTGTGTACAGTGTATATTTTTTGTAACTAAAAAAAAATTTTTATTTGTTTTTTTTATTTTCAACTAATTCTCATTTGTATTAGCTGACACTTGAACTATTTTTTTTTGTAGTTTGGAATGTCAATTTTAAGAGATTGAAATGTAAAAGTAATGTAAAAGTGATGAAAATTAATTCCGGAACACGAATGATCCAAGTGTGTAATAAGAGTAGCCAAAACAAAGTGTGTACTAAGGGTAAGATAAAAAATACAATATTATTACCTACGTATGTTTTATACTTCATATATATATATATATATCCCTTAATATATAACACTTATTATATAATATATTTAATATATTCTTTCTTAATATATTTAATGAATTCTAATATATACATATAAATATATGTATAAAGTATAAGAGCATAAAATAAGATATAATAACTGATATTCTGGATATTATTAAAAAAAAACGCTTGTTAGTCTATTTTCCGTAATTTTCTTACTTCTATTTATTTAAATTTCTCACGTAGATACGTGAGACTTCGCACCAAGAATTAAAAAAACACAATCTCGTGAGGAAAATACTGATAAGCAACTTGAACAATGTACCATTGTGAAAAGCATTAGGTAATAATATGAGGAATCATTTTCCAATTTATTCTGCGCCCGACGTAATTAAGAAAGCCTATAGCTAATTACCACCAAGAATAGCGCACGCTTAATTAAAAGACATTGGCCGAGATGATATTTCGCGTCGCGACTTTCTCGCTATAAATACATCATAATCGCGGTCAATGTCATGTTGTTAATTAATCAAGGAAAAATCATTGTAAAAAATTCAACCGCAATCTGGATATTATTACGGTAAATCGAAGTTTACGCGTTGTATAAGGAGCAATACATACATCTCCTACATGTTTTTCCTAATATCTTCAAAATACAAAAATATATACTGCTTCATTTATCAAATAAATAAATTACCCTCTGGAAACAAAATATAATTTTGATATCCGGTTGCAATTAACCTGTGCCTCTTACACGATCATTTTCGAGCCAAGATTTCCCATTAGCTAACTTCTTCACCACGCTAATCTTTTTGTATTGCGGATACTTTGACTGCATTCAGCATAAAAAGTAGCTTTGCAACCGTTGTAAGATTTTTTAATATAATTGGTTTACACATTTAGATCCAATGACTAAGAGCAAGACCAATCGTATTAAAAAATTTTACACTAGTTGCAAAGCTGCTTTTTCTGTTAAACGTAATCTTTGTATCGCGGAAGAATCGGCCAGATTTTAAACGAACTGATTCGTGCTGCAGGCGAAACATCACAATGTTAAGAGGGTTAATGACGCGATTCGACGTGTGATGACGCCGGACAAGCTGATTGCGGAATTCGCCGCGACGAATTTCAATCCACCGTGCCTTCGGTCCGGCGTGAGGCGGGTCTTGCAGGGGCATCAGGCCGGCGGAATGCCATTAAGCCGGTTCCATCTCGAGTACCGCGGAATCTCTCCCGCAGTTTTTCAACCGTCAAGCGATTACGTATCGCGCAACACGATCGAGTTCTCCAGAACGATCGATGGTGGAGGACTTTCAACCGCGCGTGAACGCACTAGTCGGCCTCCGAAGACTTTAACGTACTTTTCGCCGAACGCACGATGCCGTACGTGTATGTATACCTTGCAATTACGGCACTCGACTGCAAATAAAGCAACCTGCCCCGCGCTAGACGGAGTAAACATGCTCCGAATGGCAAAATTAGCGCGGAAATTACAATCCCGCTCTCCGAATCGTGGAACTGCTATGCAGACGATTAGATGATAAGTGAATGAAGGAGGAGATTATGTTGTATCTTACGAAACTCGAACCATTATTTTGTACTTGAATCATTATTTTGAAATTTTCTGTACGTGTGCAATCAATTTAATAATAATTTTTTCGTTATCTAAACCTATTTCTCATTGATAATTATAGTACAATAATTATAGTAAAACTTATAGTTCCGTGATTAAAGGTATGGCTGGAGAAAGATTATGATCAAAGATTAAAATGTTTCATAAAGAATAATTGTTTTACTACAGAGATTATGTGTACATCGAGATTAACGAGTATGCGTTTTGATCCTGTTTTTTATCTACATTCACATAAATTTTATTATTTATATATATATATATATATATATATATATTCGATTAAATTTTATTTTGATCATTAATTGAGGTTTATTATATGAGGCTTATTAAAGTTAAATTTTTATATTTTTTATAGATGTAATCAGTATCAACATTTTGCGGAAGTAATAATCGATCAGAGTATTAAGGCGACCTATTTCACCCAGCGTTTTCATCTTGCCTCGTTACAACATAATACACTCGTTTATAATTATAGGTCGTTCGCTCGAGTTTGTTTAGCAGTGTGCAATTCATTAGAACAAATCTCTCGCTTCCTTCGCGTGGCCGAGATAAATTGCATCTCTAAACGTGCTATATCATACACTACATTCATTATTATCAGCATGTGTACAAGAAATACCATTGCGCAATAATTATGCAAGTTAACACCAATATGCTATTTGCGTAGCTATCGATTTTCCTTTGGTGATAAATCTAAATGCAATGTATTTTGTATAAATGAATGTAAATAAAAAATTTTGTAAATAAAAACTTAAACGACACCTAGATACTCAACATTATTATATTATCTTGTACAATATTAATCCCCTTTAAATAATTTAAAAAAATAATCTAAAGACTCAATGTAGCCTCCAGATAATCAATAATGTGCAATAATTGATCGTTTAAGGATCGTTTTAAGGAAAGATTTTTTGACAACACTACATATAATATGTAATAAAAATCTTTATAAAATAGAAATGGAAAAGCAATGGAAGTTTAAGGTTTAAGCACGTGTGAGCAATTTTAGTGTTTTCCTATTATAATCAATCAATCAATTAATCAGACATACCTAATTCGGACTGTCCATATTCAGCGACCATTGCGACTACCATTCTGAGTTACTACTCGATTTGTAGTCGTTTACACTAATCACCGGAAACAACGGGGTGTGTTCACGGTTTTCACGGAAGATGAGATCGAGGAATCCCGAAATTATTCGATCGTGAACAACCGAGAAAGGTAAGCGGAACGATACGATTTCGAGTGTTACGAACCCTCGATGAACGCTTAGTGAATCACCAATTTAGGACACTGTGTAGGCACGTACTGCCTTCGTTATAGAGAGATCGGGAGCAATTTATGTCGTGTTAAAATGATTTCACGCTGGCCTCACACTGAGACTATAAACGAGAGTTTACTTCATGCTTTACTTTATATTTAACAATATATAAAATAATGTATCAAAATATGTTGACAAAATCGATGGGATATCGAAACTTCGTTGTATATGATAATATTGATATTAATAATATAATTATATAATTATATAATAATATATTGGTTATTGAGGTAAAAAATATATGAAGAAAAAAATGAAAATACGATGCATGATCGGAGCAAATGGCGAAGAATTTAAAATGAACTTCATCCACGTGCCATAAAGTTTTGAGTGAATTTATATAAATAAAATTATATGAATAGAATACGCGATACATAGAATCACGTTTCACTTTACAGTAGTTTGCAAATTTGTAAATTTGACGCACGGATAATCACTTTATGCGATGATGTAACATCGTTTAACAATCAGACAATATATTCAAATGCAATGCAGACGTGCTTCATTGTGTGTAATTATTGAAATATTCTCTCCGTTTTCTATTTAGCATCAATTTAGTTTCTATTCGAAACTTCCTTCGCCACCGGCTTCGTTTAATCCTTATTTTCGCGACGTTATATTTTCTTTATCAAACTTTCTAGCATGCACTACTCCACTGTACAAGTGTAACACTATCGAATTTTTTATTCCCTCAAAGGTGAGGAGCAAAGATATATTGGTAAATATTCGTGAAATTGCCTAGAGGCCTAGAAGCCTTCCTTCTCGCTGGGAAGGAATCGAGGGACTGAAATGAATGGAGAAGTCGACTTTTAACTTAGGAAAGTCACGAGGATTGATAATCGCGGGATCCTCTTTCTCGTCCTACGAAATCACTGACCTCGGCAAATCACACGATCGACTGTTACCGTACACGCGCGCTCGCGAAGGTCGGGGAGAACTACGGAACCTCGTTTGCGCGTCCTTGACTTTCGCGCGGAAGACGCGTAACCAACTGGGCTGTCTGGCTGGCTCGTGCGCGCTCGAATCCAGGATCGGGACAGACGAGATTCGCTCTACGGCTGCGTGAAGCCGAGTGTGCGGCCTCTACGATGAATCAAGCCCCCCATTTCATCCCGAGTCGACCGAGTCGACCGAGTCGACCGAGTCGACGTACCGGCTGCCCCACCGTCTCCTGTCTCTTCCGATGCATTTCTTTTTCTGTTCTCGTGAAAAATAATAATAACAAACGGCGGCTGTCGCGGACGGACTTTTAGAAAGAAGACATTAGAATCTAGAGTCGAGAATTTTATTTTAATCGTGAAATTTGATTACGAACAGTACAACAAATGGGTCGCGTGTAAAATAAAATTGATCGTTTTGAAATGTGTGATCAACCTTTTTTAGACACACTTCTGCTTGATAGCAATGATGCGTGATGCCGAGATTATCAATCTGCAATGCCAATGGACTTTAACGTTAAGTACAATTTATAGTAAACGATCTTGGAAAACTAGTACTGAAGGAGAAGAACCCAGAGTATTGGAGAGAATTCGTAATATTAGAGTGAATCAATTTATGGTAATTCTTGAGGAAAGGCAACACGTGCAATTCGCACGCGCCTGGTGTTCAGAAAGCAGTAAATAATGTTGTCGAAATGATGGAGAAAGACGAGGCAACAAGAGATATTGAAGGCTGCATTCCGTCTATTTTGTTGGACATTTTCTTTTTAACCACAAGTTTGAAACGATGTGTGACGACATTAAATAGGCAGCATGCCAACGACTAAGTTAAGCAACGCGTCAAAAGTCCATGCGAGATTCACGTCTCTTGATGAATCTTCCTCCTATTTTTGCGATAAAACATCTGGCAGAATTATTTAAAATATTGCTCTACATAAGAAGTTGAATGATTTAATAATTCAGCTTAAACAGATGGACTGGAAGAACATAAATAAATTACAATTTATTCGAGGCATAAGCATGCCTGAGATAAATCGTCATTTATTCATGTGTTCCACTTGTGTTTAATCTCTCTCTCTCTCTCGAAAATAATTTTTCACAAATTAATATTAACAACGCCAAACAATAATGAGATTCATTCTGTTATCGTTTTAATTCCATACAGATATTAATTTACATAATCTTAATTTAATTATTATACAATATTAATTTAAAATTATTTATTCAAAATATTTCATGTTTAAAATTAAATCCATATACAAATAACCTTTTATTACAAAAAGTTAACTTTATATCAATTTAAAAAATTCATAGAATGACAATATTATCTTCGCTGCTAGCGAATACTTCATCGAACAATTAGTCACTCTTTTATCTAACTATCTACATGCAAACTAACAGAAGGTGTGCTTTTTCCGCGGTTGCGATAAAGAAAGAAATGACCCGCCATATCCTCATAGCGGGAAGAATAAAAAAAAATTTGCCGTGGCTCTGCACGGATAATTAGCATGCTAAGCGAGCATAAGTCACGATCTCATACTGCACGAGCGTGCCACATGCCGCGCGAACGAACGATGCACGGAGCACAACTTTCACGGAGCGGCCACAAGCAAAATTGCTTGGCGGTGCGGACAACAAATGACCGATGGTGCCCCGACGCGTGTATAGAAATCGGATGAACGGGGTTGGTCGATCGAACCGACGTTCGTCATGCGATCGCACGTTGCGTTTAATACATGGACGTATAGAAACGTGACCGTGGGAGGAGGTTTCCTCGCGTTAGCGCTACATAGCGGGAGAGACTTTCCTCTGAGGCGATTTCTAACGTCGGACATATAAATGCATAGACGGCGGGGATGTGAAAGATTGTTTCCACTTTGCATAATGTGCGCGGCGCGACACTTTCCGGTGATTTAAATCGAACAATGAAAATATGATTCAAAGCAACTGTTGCTGCAACAGATTTCAGCAGGGATTATCTGGCGAAAATTTGAAAGAACGATTTTATTGAGATATTTATTAAGTTAGCTAGATACATCTGAAAACAATTTTGTTGGACTATTAAAATAATTATATAAGAGACTTAAGACAGTTGTTAGAATGTCAAAACTTTTTGAACCACTTATTATGAATTTCTTATTAAAATTCCTAAAATTATTTTCTATAAGTATTTCGATGATCCAACAAAATTAGTTTTGGACCTGCATCCAGTTAAATTTTTAAATACTTCAACAAAACTTTCCATTTAGGTGTCAATCCGTTTAAACGCAATGTGTATTAAAATAAACTTGCATTTATATCATCATATTATCTTCGATATTGTGATTTACTTATTTTCGTGAAATTTTGTTTATTTCATGATACTGAAGCGTAAAATTACCTGATGTCAGAGGCAGGCAATATAAAGATAGGAAGATATAAAAAAGAAACGTATGCTAACGATACGTATAAAATATATCTTAGTGCTATCACATACGGAGTAGTTTCATTTCGCCAGTTCGATTACACTAATGATAACAGTAAAGGCGAAACAGAAAGTCCTGCGAAAAAGATATGATTATCGCATAGCGGAACGTATCTCGGAACGAGCACAAAGACAATGACCAAAGAAATCAATATCTTGTTCGAAAAAAGGAAAGAAAAAAAAACGATATACTATTAAATAAGTTCTCGTAATAAATAAAATATTTAAATTATAGTATAGAATGGCTCAAATAATATAAATAAGAATTGTGTCGAGAAGGGCTACGAGCCATAAGAAAACGATGTAATGTAAATAATATAGTATAATTAAACAAAGATATAACTGCAGATGGTGTTTCGACCCTGATCGGGTCGTTCTCAATGTTAAACAAAATAAAACATAATAATTAAATTTAAATTACAAACGGATTAATAAAATTAAAATTAAAACTATATACGACTTAAAAAATACTGAATAAAAATACAGACTAATGATAGACGTAATGTCGCTAAATCCTGTGGCCATCGAGCTAAGATAAAGATAAGTTAGAAGTGTTTCTTTGCGCATCTTAAGAGTTATAACAGGCTGAAATTTCAACCAGTAAGAAATATTTAATAAAAGCATGTGAAGACTATTATTATAAAACACGACATCAATAACACTCAAAATATATAAATAAAAGTACAAATGAATACACTGTGTAAAAGAAAATTTACGATACCCATTACTTATTAACATCTGCTTAACTGCCCCCTTCCTCTCTCTTAATCAAATCTTAATGAATAAATTATATAATAATGCACTATTTACGCAAAAAAAAAAATTTTGCGTTTATTTCGTTTAGCTAAAAAAAAATTTTGTGGAGAGGCTAACTGACTAGTTAGCCTACTCAGCCCCCTACAAAAAAATTTTTTTTAACCAAACGAAATGAGTGCAAAAATTTCTTTGCAAATTTTGAGAGCATAAATAGCGCATTATTGTATAATTTATTTATTAGAGTTTGGTTAAGTGAGGGACCAGCTAGACAAACGTTACTTATTATACACGTTATCAAACGAATGCTTATAAAAAACAGGCTTTAAAGCAAGGACGGAGTAGGAAAAGATTTCAGGTTTCATCAATCAAATGGATTGATTACTCAAGATAATTCTATGAAAGAGACATGGATGTAAAATCCGAAGACTTTTAAAAAGGACAAAAAGAGAAAGAGTCAGAAAACTGTATAAAGATATGCCTAGTAGATAGTATGCAAATGTAGGAGTATGTAAAATCGCAGATTGTTAACTTGATGCAGATAACGCTTGATCCAAAAACAAACAAGCGTGAACATATACGAATGAACAGCTTGATTCAATGAATGCGAACGGCGACGTGAGTATACCTTGTAAGCAAACTGTTTATTCATATTTGCTTAAGGTTGTTTACTTGGTCTGGATCCGGTTTAAGGTTTACGACACTTTCGAGTCCATCTAGAATAAATTACAATAAGAGAATCGAAGGACATACATCCATCGATCGATCGATCGATCGAGTTTTATCAGGCAAATTATGTTTAATTACATCGACGAGCGAAGTTAAAGTAAAATCCTCGTTCGGTTGTTTACTTGTTCTTTTTTATTCGGATGGTCAATGTGCTCGAAGAACAAAAAGCATTTCTCTTGCGGTGAGAAGCGACGACCGAAAAGTACCATCCGGCTGATGCGATTACGTAACGGTGTTAAAATAATTAGTGCGTATTACGTAGCGTTGCGCTGCACGCGGTCGTAATTGGTGAGCGCTGCGTGTTGGCGGGCGAGAAACACGGCCACGTTGCGAACCCACGATACGTCGCGATGAAACGGTGGACTTTGAACACACGAGATGCAAATTTTCTCGTTACGTCGTCTTCTCGCTAGCTTGCTACTTTGATCCAGCCGCGGTATACTTTCGTTTAATTAAATTCAATTTATTCTAGTGACACGATGAAAATCATCTATATAAAGACAAGCGAAACCGATAAAGATATATCTCGAATCTTACGAGAAAGCTATTTCATTAAATAAATTATTATATATTATTCGATCCATATTATCTATCGTTGCTGAGGCAGCTATAAATTGTCCGATATAATATCTAAAGATAAGAAGATAAAACGAGAAAAAAGGAAGATAAAAGGACAAATCTCCGTGGTCAGAGATTTTTTTGACACGATTAATGTCGAGCAAAGTCGCACTGTAAAAAAATCCATATACATTTGAAAAAGAGTCTTGCATTGATTAGAACTTTGACTGAAAATGGATCAAATCAACATTTTTTTATTAAACCTATTATAATTCTAGTTGAGGTAATCATATAATCAGTATTTTCTGATTCGTCCATTTTCCATCCAGAATTTTTTTTTCACTAGTGTACATTATATCTGCATATCCAAGGCAACGAGATTCGAGAAGTAGTGAGTCATGTATAATATTGATCCGTCTACATTGAGTAATCCGCGTACAAACACATATTCTAGAGCTTGAGCCGCGGACTTACACCTATCGATATGAGGGCGATGAAATGACGAGACACGAGATCAACGTTTCATTAAAACGACACCACGAGCAACTTCCCGCTGCCGATTCGACTGGTAGTCGACTGGTAAATGTCGACCAATTTAAAACGTTCCACATCGTTTCCTGTTTATTACGCCCCCGATGTCGGCACGATCAATGGTTACGTGACCCTGACGAGAGCGGAATATCACGCAAAATCGCGCTCGTTACTTATAAATTAACCTAATGTACCCTCTGTTCCAAAAATTAGTGGATAGTCTGTCATCAGTACTTCCCCGACAATAAGAGTCACCAGAGTCGTTGCGTGCGCACGCATAAGCATATAATACCATGTATGTATAACACCTTCGAGTCTTGAATGAAGCAATGTACAATGTTGAAATGAAGTTCCAAGCATGCCAAGGAAAATAAAGTTATTCTGGCAAAGTTGAGTATAGTGATCTCTCAATTTAAATGAAAATAAATACGCAAAGATATATAGTATGCCCAAGATTATAAGAAAAGGACAATTTTGCTAATATATTTAAAAATTTAATCAAATAAGATCTAAAAATAATTTTGGATTATACAATATTAAAATAATTATGTAGGAAATTCAAGCAATGAACAATATTGCAAAAAATGTTGGTATTTAATCAGCTGAGCATCCTACATAATTATTTTGATAGTATAATAGCAAAATTCTTTTCAGATCTATATCGAACTAAAATAAATTTTTAGATAGTTCAGCAAAACTGTTCTTGCCATGTATAAAGAATGAGATTAAAGTCGATACTCTGGTC
The DNA here is from genome assembly GCF_024713525.1 of Acromyrmex echinatior. Classification (NCBI taxonomy): domain Eukaryota; kingdom Metazoa; phylum Arthropoda; class Insecta; order Hymenoptera; family Formicidae; genus Acromyrmex; species Acromyrmex echinatior. The sequence goes on from NC_141855.1 coordinate 13,761,209, forward strand.
ACTCCAGTGCGTACGTGGCCATGATAAATTGCTTTTTTTTAAGTACACGACACGTGAATTCGACATTGAAGGATTAACGATAGAAACAGGCCGCGAACGATGAAATTATCAAAGCCAATAACAAATGGATGTATTTAGAAACGTAGCTTCGGAGACGGAAACGGACAACAACGCCGTTCCATTACCGAGAGAAGGCAGTATACGGGTGTTACGAGAATAAATAACTGCAACCTACTTACGCGCCTTCGTTACACGCTACTACTCGTATGCCAAAGAACTATCAATCTGAAACAGAGGCGCGGTGCTTCGAGTGATCGAATTGACAAACTTATATTCGTCTCGATGAAAGAGATGAAATCAGCTCAATGTAATTGCGGCTGCAAAGCTTGAAGAAATCAAAGTTATCATAATCGCTCTGCCAAATTATTTTTCTATTATTTTTGATTGTCTTAATCTCATTAATTATATCTTATATAGGAAATTACAATACATTATAACTTTTATAATTACGTTACAACTCTTCCATCTCATCTTTTTAAATATACAAAGATTAATCGACGTAATCGAAAATATGAGCTAAGATAGCGTTAATTTAATATACAAGATAAAATCATACAACATTAATGTTATGAAAACAAATATATGCAACGAGTTAAAGTAGCAGTAAAAAAAAAGAGTATTCAAATATTATGTTTATCTTTCTTACTTTCACATTTTAAGGTTTAACATAAAATGTGTATTTAGCATTTCGATGAAAATTTGTTAGGACTTTGCATCTCAATAGAGGTGATATGCAAATGTAAAATTTGCAAGATATTACGAGCTCATTCTTAAAATTACAATTAATAATACAATACAATATAAACCTATTTCTAATACAACACAATGGAAAAATAGTTAAAAATAAAGTTTTCAAAGAAATATAAAAATAGATAATAAAAATCGGATGCAAGGAACGAGACAATATCGTTTTACATGAAAATACATGAATATAAATTCGTATTCAATTATTCAAAGAAGAATACTGAAACCTGACCGTGAAACTCGAATGATTGAAGTGCAATGCGAAGTTACGTCATGACATTACGAATGTTAAAAAAATGTAAAATGCAGTATCATGAATCACGACATCATAAGAGATAGATATAAATAAAAATATCTCGAAAGAATTATTAAATTTATTTCGGAGCTTAGTGTTCGCACAAAAACGCGCGATCAGCCGACTTCCTTCCGTTAAAAATCGGTGAACCATACCGGCAAACATGGAACCATCTGGCGGATACGTATGCAGCCGACGTTACAACGCGGAAACCGTTCCTAAGTGAATTCTATGTCTTTTCAATCGTGTTATATATGTGACTATACGATGAATGAAAATATTTCTGAATAGCAACAATTACGTCATCAGTTAAGAATATTGTTAGGAGTGATGGAGTTATCTATCTATATTTATGTATCATTGAATGCGCTGTGTCGCAAGGAACTTCAGTTAGCTGTTAAGGCCGGTTATTCCATCTTCAGATAAACTATGTGGTAATTTATTTAATGAACAAAAGAAAGCCCAAACTTAAAGGTGGAACAACTCAGCCCAAATAATTTGTGTTACCTGAATTTAAAGCGAGCTAAGAGTTTATGCAGAATTTATCGAATATTCTTCCTTCTCATTGAATTCATTTTTTCCCTATATATAATATTAACAATATTAAATATAGCTTGTATTTTATCTATGTAATTTTATTTCTCATATAGAAAATTCGTTCATCTTTCAGAAGCCAAATTCTATAAATTGTTTGAGTTGAACATTCTATAAAATAAAAAATAAAAAAGATTGATGAAGATGTAAATTATGTTCCGAATTATAATTTGAAAAATTAAGAAATTTACAAAAAATGCAGGTAAGGTAGTCTTTACAGGATGAAAAAGTTATTATAGTAACGTTGAAATGTCATATTTTGAAGCAAGAAATACAATGTAATGATTAATTGTAACAATCAAGAAAAACAAGATTTAAAAAATAGATATTCTTTAAAGATTAGTTTGTTTTCTAAAAGTCTCGTGTAATTAATATCGTACTTCGTAAAAAATATACTTTCTGTGTTAATTATAGCATAACAAAGTATTTTCCACGGAATCCGTTGAATCATTTATTACTACTGTGCGATTGATTGAGATCACGCAATAATGCAACGAAACTGAAATGTATAATCGATAGATCGCGCGGATATTAAAGAGCGCGATAAGGGAATCTGGGTTGCAATCACGCAAAGCGACTCCTTGCATGAACCTTACGACTTATGTATGACCGGTCAAGTCGAGTCAATATCCTTCATCCAGCCGAGGAAATCCACCGAAGTTAATCGCGATATTTATTGGAAAGTCCTTTCGCTCGCTTTTAAAATATTATTTTCGACGTGCGTATATTTTCTCGCAAGATAAAATCAAAATTGTTAATCTGACACGTCTTTGGCACGTCTGGGAAATGCGATGCAATAAACATGTAAATTGATTAACATTACTTAGAACTCACGGTTACATAATTTAGACGTCAGGACTGTACGGTGAGTATAAAATGTAGATATTCGTTCAGGAAGCTACGAGATTCGTGTACAAATGTGCACCGAACCGATAAGCAAGGCATGCATCGTTACGGGATACGGTGCATCGTTGGATGCGTATTACAGTTAATCTTACTGCGCGTGCATAACGGACTATATCAAAAATATCAAGTGATAGCGCAATGATCATTCGAATTCTTGACTTGTTATAGGATTGCTTCGTGTAATATCTCATAGCTAATTCGATCATTTGTATTACACTAGATTAGTGCATACTAAAAAAACTGCTATACATAAAATTAGCGAAGTTAATATAAAAACATATAAACATTTTAAAAGATTAAATACTAAATAATAATATTATCATGTTATTTAATAGAATATGTATGTATTATTTCAAAATTATTATATAATATTATACCATTTTATTTAGATACTTTATATGAAACAGCTTTTTTAAAGATATTAATCCAGTGTAGTGCGAATGGTCAAAGTAATTATTAGTATTTCATATCTTAGGCAATTATATTAGGTGTTGGAATTAATTCGTAGCGTTTTACAAGTGATGGGAAGTACTTTCATTAATGTATTTTTTAATGCTCATGTGAAATAAATAACATTCTTTCATTAAAAACGCTACGAATTAATTCCAACACCTAATATATTTTCTAGCTTATTCTTAATTCGGTTGTTTTAATTTCCAAAAGATTACATAAAAATATTTAAAAAATTAATAATATTACTTAAAGCATGTCCTAAATACTGGAATAACAGCCAATATAGTTTAGCTAAAATTTATTAGTTTAAAACTTTAATAAAAATATTAATATATATAGTAATAAGAGACAATTGGAAGGTAAAAAATACAAATATAAATGATTGCTTAAGATATAAAGTATCTAATAGTTAATTCGGTCATTTACACTAAATAATATTTAGATTAGTACATATAATATTAAAGACTTTTATATAAATCTCATATTTATATATATCTCATATATATCTCAAATTTTAATATCTATTTCTGAGAAAGAAAATACTCCAGTATGCCAAGTAATAATAATTTAATATTTTTATATAATCTTTTGGAAATTGAAATAATAAAACATTAACATAATATTCCCAAATATATACAATTACATTTTTAGAAAATATTTTGATAAAATGTGTTGATCAATTAAAAAGTTCATTTTCGATATCTTCTATATAGTAATTGTCAAATGAAAAAAAACTTAAAAGAATATAAACAGAGTAAAAAAAAGTTTATAATATTCCAATGTGTAATTATCAAAATATAAAAGAATTGAGACATAGCACTTAAACTAGATTCGACAGCTCAACGTGATTAATATTAAAAAATAATATTAAAAAATAAAGAAATACAATATCGATCTATACAAAACTTAAGAGCTTTTATATCAATACTTTTTAAGAAATTCGATACCACCGAGAATTCCCACTACTTTGTTATATTTATATAGAGTAGCTCAGAATTACAAACTCCTCCAATGACATTAAAGTTCATTTAATGATATTTAACAAGCTCTCCTTTAATAAAAATTTATTTAGAGATACATTATTCCTCACTATTTGATATATTAAATCCTTATAATTAATTTAATCAAGTTAAAATTCTAAACTTGATGTTAAATTCGTCATTGTTCAGATATATTTCTTAATGATTCTCGGCTATTTAACACGTCGAATACTATGATTGCGATTGACATTACTTGACAATTCTTGATAACAAAAACAGTATTTAGGGTTTTCACAATATGTGTTACTAAAGATTAAAGGTGACCAAGAAATTCATTCATGAATTTCATTAATGAAATCTCTTGATAACCTATTTTAATTTTTAGGTAATCATATATTTTGAAAACGGTCCTCGTGTCCGTTTATTGTTAATCTATCTTTTTCTAGTTCAAAGAATTAAAAAAAAAATAAAAAGTACGTTGAAGAGATTAAAGTTAATCTACATTGATAAAAAAACGAGAATTAAAGAATTACACGAGTCACTAGTTCAAGTATCAAGCGAGGTAATAGGTGTACTCATTGAAAAGGCATCCATTATCTGACGCGTGTGTATGTTTATTTAAATTTTTGCAGAGATGATCGAATTCGTGTAGTATTCGACGTGTTAATACGGCACACAGAACACAATTATAGCGCACGCTGACGAATCCAGCGATGACGAAGAAGCGAACGGCCGGTAAGAGCACGTTGCGGCGCCGTGGCTGTCGTGCCGAACTGGTGCACGCAAGACAGGACGAGAACACATCCGTGTAGGTGTAAGGCGAATCAGCCGGCATTAAATTCATGAGGACGAATCATTGCGGTACAGAAAGATAGTGGTAAGGGGAAAAGAAGAAGAGAAATCGCGAAGGAAGGAGGAAAGATAGACGGAGACAGATAACGGTAATCTCAAACGACTGGCGGGGATGTCGTCGCGGCGACGCGAGTTGCAAGGCCGTCGGCGCGTGACCTTAATGAGTAATCACCTCGGCGACTCGGGAATTATTATCGTTTGTATTACGCGAGGTTGAACGCGCTGTCAAACGCGCGCGGACCTGGTGACGTCCGATAGACGAGCGGCGAGGAAGACAAACGTGACGGCGACGATGACAGCCGTCACCATGGAGTCGCGGATCTCGCGGATGACGTCTCGGATGACGGCGGAACACCCAGTTGAAATCGGACTCGATCGGCGCGCGCGCGCGATCGTCCAGCGGATGGTCCTCGGCACGCGGCGCGGCCCACGGCTGACCGACGACGTGCGGCCGCGGTCGCGCGTGCATAGACGACAGGACGTGTCGCGGCGACGGCTCGCCGTCTTGAGATGCGCGACGCACCGCCCGGCATCAAGACGTCCACGGTAAGACGCGATTGTGATGAGTAAGGGGCGCGACGCGCCGACAAATACCTCGTTTCTCGACGAGCTCCGAAATCTCCTCCCTGTTGTCAGCCATCTTAGCACCAGTCACCGTTCCACAATGCACACTGGGTAAAAACAAACGCGCCGTCGCCGTTGCTGTCGCCGCGGCGCTCCGGTACATGCCGCGCCAGCGACACCTGCTGTATGCAGGCAGAAGCATCTGTCCATCTGTCATTCGGCTCGTGCAGGATCGTGTCTATTGGTAATTAGGCACGTGCTGTCTTAAATCGGTTCTACATTAGTTGCAAGCTGATCGCAAGTTTGTTGCGACAGCCAATCTGAAGCTTGCATTTTGAAATCAACGCTTCATATTGGCTGTCGCAATAATCTTGCGATCAGCAACTAATGTCCAGCAAACGAGAATGGACTAAAATGGATTGAAATTTTTTTCTATCCGTAAATGCGTACTTTAAACAAAAAATATAACGAATACTTTTTTTTATTCAATTGGATTCAATTAAATTCAATTGGATGCAATTGGATTGAAAAACTGCATTTCCTATTCAAAATTTTGAATTGAGTATTCATAATTGTGTGTTTTTGAACAGAAAAAGTTAATATTATTTTTAGATTGAAAGGCATGGAGATATGCTCCATACAATTCCTATAAATGAATAAAAATGCAATTAGAAGAAAGAATTTTGCAAACTGACTAATTAAAAAACGCTTCAAAGTAACATCGCGTTGACGTACTTTAAAAAACATGTTTAATCGATATTTTAAATATGTTTAAGCTTTTTTAAAATACTTTAAAATATGTTCAGAACATGTTCAAAACATTAAAGATATATATTTAAAAAGGAAACACAAAGTTGTTTAAAAAAAAACATTTTACCAACCATGATCGAGTGTCGAACGAAATATTGTCGCTATATCTAATTTTTTTTGCTTGTCTCATTGATATTCCAAGCTTTAAGTTTAGTTTTTTTATTACCTTTTCGTATTTTGCATTGCACGCACGAGTATTGTATTTCATTACCAACAACTATTTTTGTTAACCTCTCTTTCTTATTCTTTGACCCACCTTCTTATATTATTTTTTGTGTTTAGCTAGCTTAGTGTAATATTTAACCGCTGTCAGTTCAGTTTAATGGATACGTTTAATAACACAGAATTTTATTTCTTTTTTAGAAAATTTCAATTTCGTGATTAATAAATAAATAATTGTTTATAATAATTGTGTCTGTTTATTTGAGTTTTATAGAAGGATTATTTTGCCGGGAAACTTGAATAATGTAACGATCAAATTTTTTAAAAATATATCAAAATGTATACTCTTACAAAGAAAGAAAAATGGAAGGGAAGATTTGACTGAAGTATCTAATAATTTAGTTATCTAGATACAGATCTGAAAATAATTCTATTGGGCCATAAAAATATAATTACGTAGGAATTATAGTGAAAACAATGCTGCTCCTATAGGCATATAATATTATTTAATATTAAATAATAATTTAAACATATTTCCAAACTATTAAACGTAACATTTGAGGAATATTTTAGTGAAATTAATATGATATTAAATAATATTCTTTAAATATTAGTGGATGGTTATATGTCCACAATTCCTGATAATATTACATGATTATTAAAAATAACATTATGTAATATTACTGTAATATTGTATGAACATTAACCAATCATAACATTTATTTTAATTTGTAAAACTATTACACCAGTTTAAATAATAATAGTTAAAACATATGTTTGAAAACTAAAAATAATTTTGGTGTGCAATTATAAGACTAGATATGTACGTAAAATCACATTGAAACGTTATTTAAGCACAAAACGCAGCATAGATAATAACTAATAAAAATGATAAGACTTTCATTACTGGATTGTGAATTCGAACTACACTAATATAAAAATAATTAATATTAATAAATATTTTAATAATATTTTATATTAGGGATGTTAAAGGAAATATACCAAGAATATTTATACAAGTGGACTTATAACATCCATAAAATACTTTCATAACATTAAAAAATATTGTACAATATTCTCAAAAATTATAATAACTTATTTTAATTTTTTAATGATATTATATAATATTCTAGGAATATTTTGCGCTTATAGGGGCAAAGCATTATTTGCAGCATTGTTCATTATACTTGAAATTTATAAAAAGAAGTAATATAAGAAGGTGGATCAAAGACTATTTTAATTATACGAAAATTACTTTACGTATAATTATATATAAAAATATACATTGTGTATGAGCAATTTTTCTTAGATGGAATCATCCCAGCAAACAAGAATGGATTGAAATGAATTGAAATGGATTCAGATTTTCAGAAATATTGATTCACGAATGTTAAAATAAATGCTTTTCAATCCTGAATGCATTTTTATTCATTTATAGGAATTGCATGGAGCATAACTCTACGCCTTTCAATCTAAAGATAATATGTATTAGCTTTTTCTGTGCACACATAACACATTGTGAATACTGTTCAATTCAAAATTTTGAATACGAAATGCAGTTTTTTCAATCCAATTGCATCCAATTGAATCTAATTGAATCCAATTGAATTTAATTGAATCCAATTGAATCCAATTAAATCCAAAAAAAGTATTCGCTATTTATATATATAAAATACGTATTTGGATAGAAAAAAATTTCAATCCATTTTAATTCATTCTCATTTACTGGGATATGATGCTCAATTTCTTGAATAATAATATGGGGAGCTTTCCAGCAAGAAATACAAATTGACACAAGAGTCATTTTGTCCTTGTTCAATAATCAGTGAGAAACAAAGACGGAATGACTCTTGTGTCGATTTGGGCCTGCTGGAAAGCTTCCATGTGCATACAGTCATGCCTGCTCTAATGTATGCTAGAACTCGTTCATGCATTGAGTGCTGTGTGCTGCATGTAAATAATGTAAATGATGTAAATCAAAAGAAACAATTGCTAATTTAAATGATGTAAATGATGTAAAGCAAAAGAAACAATTGCTAATTTTAATAGTTATTTGTCAAACGTCACTGTATGCATCAAACATAGAAGCATACACGTATGCATACATGCTTGCATACATGCTTTCGGTCAAAAAAATCGAGTACCATGTGATTCCATTTTTATATTTCTTTAAACTTGATTTTTTTTAAAACAAATAATATGTGAAAATTACTCTTTTAATTATTTTTATAATATTTTCACATTAGTATTACTATTTCTATTGCACTAAAAAATAATTTTACAAAAGAAAGAGGGATGCCCAGCAAACGAGAATGGATTAAAATGGATTGAAATTTTTTTCTATTTGAATGTGTATTTTAAATAACGAATATTTTTTTTGGATTTAATTGGATTCAAGTGGATTCAATTGGATGCAATTGGATTGAAAAACTGCATTTTCTATTCAAAATTTTGAATTAAACAGTATTCACAATGCACAGAAAAAGCTAATATTATTTTTAAATTGAAAGGCATAGAGATATGCTCCATGCAATAAATGAATAAAAATGGATTCAGGATTGAAAAATATTCATTTTAATGTTCGTAAATCATTCGTGAATATTTCTGAAAATCTGAATCCATTTCAATTCATTTCAATCCATTCTCGTTTGCTGAATGTATTATTTCATATAATCATATATGTTTATGAATATTTATGTATGTTTATACACATTTATACATATTCATGTCTAAAAAATTGTTTACTGGATGATTATGTGAATTCGCTTTAATACGTATCAGCATATTACATGAAATAAAATTTTAAAGACTTGTGTTATTACATTATTATCATTACATTATTTAGTTGGAGTTACTATTTCTTCCTATTCCCAATTTATTTGTTATTTTTATCAACATTGTGTATTTATCAACGTTGTTTTTTATCAACATTAAAGTCATTATTTTTTAAATCTTATCGTATATTTTACATACGTCATTTTTTTTAATCATTTTCGTCACGCATTACGTAATAATTTTTTTTTTTGTAAAATTCCTAAACATATCGAAAGACTCGAAAACAGCTCTACCAAGATCTCCCCTTCTTTATTCTCTGCTTTTCTTCCGCGCATGTACATGTTCGGCGTGACACAATTTCACGATATAGCCGCTCCTGGTACACGGCGTCAAGCTAATATAATTCCGTTATTCAGTCAAGACGTGGCAGTTTTTGTGTATCTCTCAGTAGATTCAGTTGTGCTTGTTCACGGACATAAAATGAGCGATCGCACTGTAGTGATTGTGTCTGCTGTAAGGACACCCATAGGTAATAACACTAATAACGAAATACGCAGCTAGTAAAATTCTGTGTAATAATTTGCAATGTTAAATTATTGAAGTTTAAACAAATGCGAAATTTGAATTTGAATAGTGCCATTGAAATAAATTTCTACGATATTTTGCGCAAAATTCTATCATAAGCGATAAAAATTTATCAAACCCACTTGGAGATTCATTCAGGTTATCTCTTTTGTTATTAGTGTATCAAAATACAATCAGGGTTGGGCATGCATTTGAAATATTTTTATTTTAAACTCAATACTTGTAATATAATTGTATTTTGTATTTCAAATCAAAAGATTGAAAATATATTTTGTAATTTATAATTCAAATAATAAGATTGATTAAGATATAATCAATCTTAGTATTTAAAACACAAAATATTAAATACAATTGTATTTGTGTAACAAATACTGTTTTTCAAATAAAAATATTTTAAATACATGCCCAGGGCTGAATATGATTATAGATACATTAAAAATACTATAATTGTGGAATAAAAAATAGTTTGTAAAAATATACAAATATTAAAACATAATATACAAATATTAAAATATACTAATATTAAAAATTGTGCTGTGCATCAAAGAAGCGAATTTACATCTTATTTGATTACCATAGGATATTATTCCTACAGAAAATGCTATAAATATAAAACTTGTTTTTGTAATAATTAAATTTACTGTTCTGTAAATGTAGGATCATATTGTGGGTCCTTATCTTCGTTAAAAGCATCAGTATTGGGAAGTATCGCCATCAAAGAATGCTTAATAAGAGTTGGACTGGAAGGATCAGATGTTTCTGAAGTTATTATGGGTCAGGTACTCATAATTCTAGAAGAAATAAAGCATTAAATTATATATATTTTTAAATACAATTAAATTCATATACATATAAGGCATTTCTATAATACGTTGCATTTTTTTCAGATATTTTCTGCAACTGAAGGTCAAAATCCTGCAAGACAAGCAGCAATACGTGCTGGCATACCTATCGATGTACCTGCTTATCAAATAAACATGTTATGTGGTTCCGGTCTAAAGTATGTCTACCTGTTCTACATGTGATATTAAGTTTGTTTTTTATTGCTGCACTGGATTAAAACTTTCCTTCTCACTCTTGCCAAATATTAAATATAAATGTATTTCACTTTAAGAGTACAAAGAGTACACTAGTTCAGCTATAAAAAACAGACTTATTTCCATATTATACATATAGTTAAGAAAAAAAATCACCTGAACTATTTGATGTAACATATTACATGTCTTACAGATCTGTAATGAATGGTTACTTTTCTATAAAGTTAGGGGAAAGCGATATAGTTGTGGCTGGTGGTCAAGAAATTATGAGTAGAGCACCGCATGCCATTTATCTCAGGTCTGGTGTGAAAATTGGAAGTTGTAATTTAGTTGATACACTATTGGAAGATGGTCTAACAGATTCCTTTCATAATATTCACATGGGAGTCACAGGCAAGACTACAAAATATTATAACTAAATATTATATTTTTGTACTAGGAAAATTTAAATTTTATGTATTATCATTTATATTATCAATTATTGGTAGCTGAGAATCTTGCTGAACAATATAAAATAAGCAGAGAGGAGCAAGATTATTACGCGTGCAAATCTCAACAGAAGGCAGAGATTGCTATCAATGCCGGATATTTCGATAAGGAAATTGTTCCAGTAACCGTTACAACCAAAAAGGAAACTTTTGTTATGTCTAAAGATGAATTCCCGAAATTTGGAACGACCACAGAGAAACTTGCAAAATTAAAACCAGCATTTATACCGGTATGGACATATAATATTCTATATATCTATAAATATATAATTGTCTAGAAAAAAGATAATATACGTTTGAAATCATTATATTGTATTTAGAGTAATGGTACGGTTACTGCCGGCAACGGATCCGGTATAAATGATGGTGGGGCTGCCGTAGTGCTCATGTCTGAAGAAACTGCTGCAAATAGAGGAATCTCACCATTAGCCAGTATTGTTGCATTTGCACAGGTTGGAGTTGAACCTAAAATTATGGGCATCGGACCTGTTGAAGCTGTTAAATTAGTAGTTAGTATTTATGTGTTACTTTTATTTCAACACGATATTATGAATTAAAATGTGCACTTATTTCAGTTAAAAAAAGCGAATTGGACAAAAGAGGAAGTGGATTTTTACGAACTAAATGAAGCCTTTGCTGCACAAGCAATCGCATGTATTCAAGAACTCGGATTAGACACTGAAAAAGTTAATGTAAATGGCGGTGCTATCGCCTTAGGTCATCCTATTGGTATGTCAGGTATGTATTAATGCTTGAACTTTCTTTAAAAGAATTCAAAAGAAATTTTATGATAAAATTTTATATTTCAGGCACAAGAATACTAATCACTCTGTTACATACTTTAGAAAGAACAGGAAAGAAAAAAGGTGTTGCATCTTTATGCATAGGAGGGGGAATGGGCATTGCCATTGCTATTGAAAGAAAATAACGAATGTCTTCTCTATTAATATATACATCTTATATAAAATTTCTTATATTCTTATTAAAGCATTTCTTGTTAAAAATGGCCTTCTTCTTGTGTTATACATTAAATAAAGGGATCTATTACAATATTCGTATATTGAATTATGTGATTGAATATTTATTTTGTGATTCTTTTTTAAAAATATATGTACATTTAATAAAATTTTGTATAAAAAAACAGAAATGTAAATTTACATAAAATATTACAAAACTGAGCTGTCAAGTTTAAAGTACAAACAGTCAACCAAAATAAAAATGATCATATACTTAGGCAATACACAATAAAATCAGAATCTACGAGTATCATTTATCTTCATTTTTTGTGGTTTCGTCTTTTGTTGTATTCCTACTCTCTAAAATTTTTTCTACAGCTGCAAGGCCTTCCTGTTGTCGCTGCTGAGCATATTTTGTTTTGAAAGTGCGTTTCTTATCTTTCCAAGCAGGTCGGCTTAATCGATTTAATTGTTGCTTGATAGCTGGGATAATCCGTATCTTAAATAATAATATACTTAAATTAGATAAAACTAAATATAAAAATAAGTTGCTCTATTTTATTAGAGATTATGGTTTTTCAACAACAGAATAAAATGTACGAATATACATAATATTTAAAAGTCTTATAAGCTAAGCACTTAAAACTTTTCTAATACTTGTAAAATTTTTTAAGCTAAAATTGTTTCTTTATAACGAACGATATAATATACTTAATCCTATATTTCTATTCTTATATTACATAGCTGATATACTAAGTGGTATAGCAGGATAATATCCGCGATATAACTTTCCATCCTTATCAAAACAAGGAATAGGTTCTTCCAATGATTTCTGTGTTACTAAACTGATATCTGGTATACATAGCTTCGCGTGTTTCTTTATTAAATGGCCCCATAAAGAGTCTACATTAATCGTCGAATCTTTTAAGCAAAAATAAGACCCCCAAAACCTCGAATTTAAAATCTTTTCGTCTGGATGAGTCAAAGCTTGTTGAAGCATTCCTTCCGACATTTGTTCTTCGATCACAACTAGCGTATCACAATGTGCGAATGCATTTGGTACATAAATGTCTTGTATGAGATTATCGCCAACGTACAAACATTGCTGATTAGTTTTCCCTGTTATATGAGCGAGAAATTCCAATAGTTTATTCCAGTTTCCTTGACTGTACATTTCACCTCGTTTTAAATCTTGACTCGGGGTATTGGTTTCGTTATTATTTATAACATCGAAAAATGGTCGATTATTAATAAAAAATCCTGGCTTCTTCGCGAAACATATTACAATATCGAAAAGTGATTGCCAGTCCTCTCCGAGAGCGTAACTCGCAGTAAAATTTACATAATCCGCGTTTGATCCGGTAAGAAGAAAGGTCGCGGACATTTTCTTTATTTCTTTCAACCACGAGATGGTGTTCGAGCTACATTTAAGTAGATATTTCTCCGGGTTTCTCTTAATGTGTCCAAAGATTCCCTTGCTCGATTGAAAGTGCTCTCTAGAAAACATGTAGAACAGCCCAGCCAATATGTCAGGCCAGACATTGTATCTGTCCAAGGATGATCCGTGTTCTTCGTCGAGTGCATCTACAATTCGTGCAAACGCGAGACTCGCCACTATATCGAAATAATCCAGCAAACTCCTGACTTTCTCTGACAGAGGACCACCCCAAGTTGCCATTACGTCGTGGCAGAAGATATCAGTGATCTCTGATTTCTGTTCAGGATATATCTCTCTTATTTGATCCATGTTTAGCAAACACGTACCATGGCATGCTCTGCGAATAACACCATCTGGACTCATCCTGAGCAAGTTTCCCCTTTCCAAGTCCAGCAATAACCCTTTCTGCATGAAGTCCAAGTCATCATCTGTCAGTGGTTTTAGCAGATTCCTGTTATATCCCCGTATTTCGACCAGGAATCTGGCTAGCATCTCATACTCTATACACACCAGATTCGTGACATTATAACGCAGCAACGTGTTATCCAGGTCGAAACCGATACAATCATAGTCTGTGAATTTGAACACATCCATGTCACTTTTGGCGGGATTACTACACGCGAAACCGTATCGGTCGTTAGAAATCGAACACACAGTTGTACCAGGAAATATTTCTATTTTATCAGTCACTTGTTTCACTCGTTTGCATATAGAAGAGTGTCTGTGTTTATATAACTTGACAGTACGAAAACCCACGTTTCTAATCATATCCATGAAGCGCAATTACCGACATCATGTTAGGCGATAGCAATGGATGTACGTTAGCATGATGCAGTTGAATAATTCAGCAGGTATGAGTAAATGGAGTGGCATATGACCCGGCAATTATAGGGACGTTTCAGAGTCAGACTGAGCAACTCTGAAGTACAAAATACCCTAAACTCTAGATACCCTAAATACTTTGATGACCCGAGTATGCTTAGATAAGTAATCCGAGGAGCGAATGAAAGATCGATTTTTTAGTCACGAAACGCAACATAACCTCAACGTGCGATCGATTATTCGAACGCTTCACTCTCGCCAAGCCGGGACAAGATTCTCGACACGGAGATAGTCGTTAAAGGAGAAAAGGATTTCGATGCACTCACGTTCATTGGCACGTGGACGCTGCGAATGTTACGTGCCTGTACGAAGAACATATCATATTTGAACGAGTCTCCGCGGGGATCCGTAAACACGCAGTCTTTCATCACAATGTTCATGTATCTACAAAATGAAAACGAAAGCAATATGTTCAGAGTATATGACGATAATAATTTATTTCGGAGTTATTTCAATTGCTGACATTTTCGAGGAAAGAATTTAGGGACATCGTTGGTTTTTCCAATTTTTATATGCATTTTTTCATAAAAAAAAACAGAAAATTTCTTAATACAACAACAAGCTCTATAAGGCCCGGTTTCATTTCAACGTAAGATTAACTTTAATCTTAATTCATTCTAAGAATTTTTAATTAGAAAAAGATAAACGCAAATTGTAAGTTAAAACAAGACAAAATTAATCTTACATCGATAGAATTAGGAGGTGCATTCCGTTTCACACATGATGCATCATTTATCTATAGGTCTGTTTTTTATTGCTGTACTCTGAACCGGTGCAATAAGTTAAAGTGGAACAAACATATATTTATGTACTGGTTCAGAAAGTGCAGCAATAAAAAACAGACGTCTTGTTGTTCACCAATTAAACAAGGATAAATGAAGCATTATGCACATGATGCTTGAATACACTCTAGGCCTAACCTACATGTACGACAACTTCACATCGCAGCAGAAACAAAACCCTTTACTTACGCGTCCGCATTTTCGATAATGCCGACGATTGTCGCCTCATTCCGCAGGTCTACGGTCGTTCGAGTTTTCTCTACAGCCTTTAGCAGGATCGACAAAGTGTTGTAGAGAAAGTATTGTTCACGTCTCGAATCATAAGGCATCGCGAATGGGAGCGTAAACGTGCGTATTGAACATGCAACACGTGGGAAATTTTCGTCTGCTCTGTTTTCGTTGCTGAGCAAACCACGTGACGATACCACGTGACGATACGTAATAGTCGTGCGCAGAAACGCGGGTAAATTGAGAACGCGTGTTGCATTCAGTTGCATTCGTAGAACATATCGAAGGTTATGGTATTATAAAATATGTATACAGCAAAATATATATATTGATTTAGTTTAATCTATCTTTCGTTAACTTTGTCATTCTTTTGATCACAGTTTTGCCATTATACAACATAATAATGGATTGTTTAAACAATAAATGATAGGATGATTCGATCATCACGAAAAACGTTTGTGTACGTGGATTATAGAAAATAGAATTATATTAATTTTGTCTGAATTATATTTAATAGAATTATATTTACTTTATCTGAAAATTATTAAAATCGCTTTCATGTAGATTCGCATAGAAACATATTTCTTCAATTCACAGCAGCATCGCATTTACATCTAACTAATCTAACATTTGGAATCAAACAACCGATCGAAAGAATTTAATTCTACATAATTATTAAATATTTGGCTTTGTAAATCAAAATGTAATAATAATTGTAAACATGATTTTGAAGTAATTTCAGTTAATTTGTTCCAAAATACAAATAGCGAAAAAGAAGATAAATTGCATGAGATAGATAGGAAAAGAAATCGAATTTATGCAAATGGAATGCACGAGCGACGACAATTGTAACTCAATTTTCTCAAATACATTAATTAATTCTATCTCGAATGGCTCGCTCTTTCGCTCAGAAGTTACGGGATGTTAAACGCGTTATCGTGGGGAGATTCGATTTGTCCTCGTATTATACTACCACCGTAAACCCGATGTTAGTCTATATATAGTCACTCATATAGCCGTCATTGCTAGAGGAATTAGGTTACTTCCCAACGGATATACAAAGGGGTCTTGTAAATGGTCGTATCCTACATGCATCTAAAACAATTACGCGCAAATATTTCCGCGTAACTGTTATCTTTTATCACTGTCAGGTTCACGAAAGTTTGGAAATCGATGATTTCAACCGAAATATGCTTGCAAAAGCTGGGTAGAATATAATTAATTGTAACATATTATGATCCTTTATAAATAAAATCTCAGAAAATATTTTGACATCTTAAATTCATCTAAGAGATGTCTTAAAATTACTGTAGACGTCTTATGAAACTAACAGAAAGAGATCATATGATGTTTTTAAGATGTCTAATTTAAATTAGATATCCCAGATAGCAAAACGTGTCTCAGCAAAATCGCACAGATCTGATTGTTTATGATGCTAGCAACTTGCCGTAGATTTATCTTCAACGATTTCGAATATACCGACATTGTAGCACATGCAGACAATAATGTGTATTGCCAACAATTTAACTGCAAGATAACTGCGTCAGTAACAGACATGTTGCTACTTGGATAGGTGTCAGAAGAACAGTACAGTAGAAAAATTAGTTAGAAAAAAAGAACATATAAGCTAAAAAATAACTTAATATAAATTAACAGTTGATATCAACTATATAATTTGATGATTTAATTAAATTAAATAAATTACAATAATATAACAATGGATTATTGGAGCCAATACGCAAGTTGTTTTAGTGCGATATAATATATTATATAGATGTTAATATCATTACAATTACGTCTTCAAACGTTTCGACCTTTACTCTAATCATTTTCAGTGAAAAATTATATTATTGTTCTAATGTCTTCCCCTGTCTATTATTACTGTCTAATATTAAATTGTGTTAACTATATATTTGTTCTTCATTATCATTGCATTTGTTTTTCTATTGTTATCGCATTATAAAAGTTCGTCTAACAATAAGATTATTTCGTTTATACCGTGAGGAACATAGCAGATCCTAGATTTGTCTTGGTTACAAAACTTCGTACATTCTTACAACATTTTCCAATATGTTTGATTGGACTATGTAAATAATTATTATAATGTAAATAATTATTAATTATTAATCATTAATAATGAAACTGACAAGTCAAAACGTTTGAGAACATAATTGTAATGTATTAATTTATTTAGTATTGTATATTATATCGCACTAAAACAACTTGTGCATTAGCACTAATAACCTATTATTATATTATTATAATTTATTTAATATAAATTAATATGTCAATAATTTAATATAGTTTTGATAACAATTTAAAGCAAATTTTATATATTTATTGTTATCATAAGATCTATATGTATATTAATGTGTCTACTAATGTCACTTATTATAATAATGTATATATTGTAATTTTTTAAAATACAATAAAACTTGCAATTAATGATATAAAGTACTTGTCTTGTAAATAAGCATATCCATATATGTATATAATATCCTCCATAATGAGCATTGAAAGTCTTATTATATTATTTTACTTATATTATATATATTGGATTAATATAATTATATATTTATTCTATCTATCAATGTTCATATTTCAGCTTCACATACACCTTTCTAATTGAATATTGCGCATTAGAAGATATCTAGTATTCAACACTCTTCATGCTCCGATATCATCATCATCAAAGACTTCCCTCTCATACAGCGCTATTTTAATTCTCTCTACCTTCATTTCAGAATGCCTTACGTCAAGCAGCGATTTTTACGAAATGCACCGGGCAGCGGCATTTTTACTCCCTTCGGCATTTATTATTCGGTGCCGTGCGACCCGCCGCGATGAGTGCCTTCTTCCTGTGATCTACCGGTCTCTCTTTCTCCTCGTGACACATCTCCGTTCATCTCGCCGTGTGTCCCCCTTTCCCCTTTCGGTGCGTGCCTTTCGTCTCCCCGGGGCCTCCCCCGACGCGCGCACTAATCAACTTCCTGGATGGGGCACATTATCGGCCTGATTGCAGGCAGATCCCAACGCCGCGGCGCGATACCTAACTCACCGGCGCGGCGCGGCGTGGCGACAGATCTATCCGATCTCTCGACAGTCGATTGCGCGATCACGAAAAGCACGTCGGAAGCTCTGCGGATGTCATTCGCGCCCGCAACTGAAGCGGTGCAATGATCCTGAACGTAATAGATCGGTTGTGACCTCCTTCGGGGCCTTACCACCTCGTCTTTCCCCCTCCCCCCTCCCCCTCCCTCCCGTCATCATCGGGGCCAGCGTTCCATCGTGCGCTTGTGCAATTTGCCCTGATGGTTCCCGGTGGTTCACGTGAAAGGATCGTCGTGTGTCGCGATGCGCTACCGAAC
Source organism: Acromyrmex echinatior (assembly GCF_024713525.1). NCBI lineage: Eukaryota > Metazoa > Arthropoda > Insecta > Hymenoptera > Formicidae > Acromyrmex > Acromyrmex echinatior. Next base: position 13,780,168 of record NC_141855.1, read on the forward strand.
GGTTCGCACGTGCCTCGATAATCGTTCGCGAGAAGAATTGTTCGTTTGCCGAATTTGATTTTCAATAGAAAACACAAAGAGCAGGAAGCGAAGCGGAGGATCGTGATAATTCAGGAAGATAATCACGGATTTTCATAAGCATTTTTTGCTGCAACAGTGGAAGCATTTGAATTTTTAATTTGACGTTTCCTTTAAGGTCACTAAAAAAAGTACTAAAAATAGAAATTTTCTTAACGATATAAAGTTCTAAATAATTTAATCTCTTAAGAAAAAGTGTTTGAATATACTGACTAATTATTCAGTACATTGAAACACTTTTTCTTAAGGAATTGCATTAAAAAGAAGTTTTTTAAACGAGTAATAAAAATAAAATATTTTAACGCTGTAAATCTTTAAGTAATTTAATTGCATTGAAGAAAAGTAATTTTATTCTTTAATAATTCTTGACATAGACAAACTTATGAAAGAACTATCGTAAAGGAATAATACACATTTCTTCTACATTTGATAATCCAGACAAATTGTGGAAGCCAGTGAATAAAATCAGGATGATTCGCATTGTGAAAAGGTATAACGCAGTTATAAAGGCCGCGGGATGAAGACTCGCGAGGCCTATTTCGACATTCCTCGTGCTACGTTTCACCTAAAATCTTGAAGCGACGTGTCTTCAAAAGCCAGAAGGATGTCTTTGGGGCAACGTATTTCTGGCGCGGTTGCAGTTCTCCGGGGAGCCTCGACGGAGGCCAAGGAGAGCGGCAGTCATATGTAAAAAGATTTCTTATGCTTTTACCAAAAATTCGGGCTGCTTTTCATCTGGAATATCTTCCAGGTCGTGTGTAGAGGAGATCGAGAAGATGACATCTGAGGAAGAAATCGAGGCCGAAGCGCAGCACAAAGTGACGGCGCTTGATAGGCTACAGATGGTCAGTAAACTTTTTCAAGAATCAAATTTTTATAGTAGAATCAATAAAATTTTCAGTGCGTAATCCTTCCTTATTACTTTCAATTTATTTTCTCAATATTCTCTTATCTTTGCAATGAAAGTGATCAAAAAGTATATGATGCTCAAAAATTAACTTTCTTGGAATCTTATTTGCTCCGGGAAGAAAAATATCACGCAGTGTGGCTTCATAAAATTTATTACGCATTGTGGGGAATGTAGGTGATAGAATGGATGGGAAATAACTTGCTTCTGGCACTAACCATCGCTGGAGTTTTGATGGGTCTAGTTCTCGGGTTTCTGGGTCGATTGGCAGATTTTACACCGCAATCTATAACCCTCGTCAGCTTCCCGGGAGAGCTTCTTATGCGGATGTTGAAGATGTTTATTTTGCCACTCATCATCTCATCGTTAATATCCGGTAATTATAATTCACCGACAATCCATTTTTAAGCAGATAATGAATAGAAAAAGGGAAAGAAAAAGATAAAATTTAATTGCTTAAAGATTAAAAACAAAAATTTAATTTCGAATGTCAGAGTTTTGTGTTGAAATAGCAAAGATATTATGTCTGTTCTAAACTTCTTGTAGCGTTTATCTTTTTTCTTTTTTTTTTCCAAATAAAGAGAAAAGAGAAAAGATGAATTGTGTAAAGAGTTCAGATGAAAAAAACAAATCTATTATACGTTTAAAATTTTTCAACTTGTCTCTACATATCTCCCTCATCCCCAAGGTACAAATAATTACTTATTTTAGGAATGGCACAGCTGGATGTTCAAAGGTCAGGAAGGATAGGATTCAGAGCATTAACGTACTACTCAATAACGACCATTCTCGCCGCTATAGTGGGTATTGCGATGGTGCTGATGATTCATCCAGGTAATCCGCAGATCAAAACTTCGGCCGCGGCGGTGGTGAAAGCTGAGGAGACAAAAGTTTCTACTGTAGACGCAATTCTCGATATAATTCGGTATGGAAAATCAGCCTCTATAACTCCACAGTAACAATTTAAATTCGAAAAATCTTTTGTAATCTTTCGTTCTTAGAAACATGGTGCCGGAAAACCTGGTGCAAGCGTGCTTTCAGCAGGTTCAGACCTCTTATGTGAAGAAAAAGGTGGTCATAATTGGTAGCGCGAATCAAAGCGAATATATAGTGGAGCCGATCTTGGTTTACAAGGACGGTACGAATGTGATGGGTATGATTGTATTTTGCATCATCTTCGGTGTACTCGCGGGACAGATAGGACCACGCGGCAAATTGATGGTGGATTTTTTCGTCGTGTTGAATGAGATTATCATGAAACTCGTCACGATCGTCGTTGTTTGGTATGAAACAATAAATAATTTCACACGAGCACAAATTTAAATAATTAAGTATATAACATTATTCAATTTTATTTTTCAGTTTTTGGAATATAGTCAATAAAAATATAACTATTAATTTGACATATAATATATATACATATATATATATATATATATATATATGTAACTCACAACTACCGCATTTCCTCTTATTATTCTTGAGGTAATTTTGAAACGAAAATCTTAATACGAAAATATCAAGCTACAATAATTTTTTAAATTATAAACTAACTTTAAATGTTTATAAGTCAAAAACCATTTTACTTTTATAGTCTCTATTATTATTTCTGGATTCTTTTAAACATTTTAAGACGAAAATCCTAATACAAAAATGTCGAGGCTATAATAATATAGTTTTCGAATTACATACTATCTTTAACCAATTATATAATTCGAAAACTATTGTAGCCTCGACATTTTTATAATAGGATTTTAGTCTTAAAATTACTTTAAGAATACGTTCTTAAGAAGAAAGGTGGTAGTTGTTAGACCCTGTATACACACACACACACACACACACACACACACACACACACACACACACACACACACACACACATAATTAGAGTTTGAGATAAAAAATAGAAATACATAAGAAATAAATAATAAAGTCAATAAAATAATTTCACATAAACTTAAGCAATAATTGATCAAACATAATTCAAATTTAGCTCAAGCATATGAGTTGATAAGAATACGAATATTAACTTAATGTATAGAAATTTAAGATAAATAAAACATTTCTCTTTTTTTTTATTTTCTCTTTTACGACAATACAATTGGCAATCGCTGTAGGTATTCTCCGTTCGGAATTATGTGTCTGATAGCTGGAAAAATTATGTCAATCACAAATCTGGCGGCAACCGCTCAAATGTTGGGTCTGTATATGGTAACCGTTGTATTAGGCTTGATGATTCACGCAATCATCACGCTACCATCGATCTACTGGTTTATGACCCGAAAGAATCCAGCAGTATTCTTCAGAGGTATGATGCAAGCCTGGGTGACAGCGCTAGGAACCGCTTCGAGGTAATAATTAAAAACATTTCTGAAATTAATCTTAAGTTTTCGTGATCGTTATTTTGAAGTTAATTCAAAAATTAATCAGAGATTATCTCAAAATTAATTAGAAAATCGTGATGCTACCATTTTTTATTTATATTTATGGAGTCAATTGTGTATAAAATTGAATTTTCTAGCATGACTAACTTTTTAAAGGAATAGCAATGATATAATCGATACATGGGTTTATAGCGCTGCAACCTTGCCATTGACTTTCCGTTGTCTCGAAGAAAATAACAAGATCGATCCACGAGTGACGCGTTTTGTTGTGGCAGTCGGTGCCACGGTAAATATGGATGGGACAGCTCTTTATGAAGCCGTAGCCGCAATCTTCATAGCACAATTGAATGGAATCTCATTGGGATTCGTTGAAGTCATTACTGTCAGGTACATGTATTTCGTGAATATGATTTCTTTCGTTTCACCAACTACTTAGTTATAATTGAAAGAAAGAATTTCAGTGTATCTAATAAATGAATTAAAAAAATTCATGTACTTTGCTTTAAAATTTACTCTTTTTACAGTCTTACGGCTACTTTGGCGAGCGTTGGAGCCGCAAGTATTCCCAGCGCAGCTCTAGTCACCATGCTGTTGGTGCTGACTGCTTTAGGTCTCCCTACGAACGATATTTCCCTGTTATTCGCTATCGACTGGATGTTGTAAGTTACATGTCTATTATTGTGTCTATACATTGTATGCTCATAATCGTTTTTTATCGATTATTGAAAAATACTAATCTGATCAAACTTTGAATATGCTATTAAAAATTATATATATATTAGTAGTCGATGATAATTGATAGACGGTTGAGAACAACAGGTTCGATTAGAACGGTAAAATTAGAGCAATCGTTTTGCTTCAAGGGATCGGATCAGGACTTCGATCAACGTTTTGGGCGATGGTTATGGGGCTGGAATAGTCTACCACTTAAGCAAAGCGGAACTAGACAAGATGGACGAGGAAAGAAGACTAGAGGGTTTGGAAACTGGAAAGCCTCTCGAAATTGCCGCTGAGAGCTGTCGAGAAGAGCCAGGAATGCATGAACAAACTTCCGAGACGAAAATCTGAGATTTTTCTACAGATTTTAGCAAAGACATGACGCTAATCTTCGTCTCTGCCATGTAAATTAACTTTTTAATTGCGGTTTAACGCTACTTACCTTTTTCTAATTCTCAGAACTAGAAAAAAATAAAAAAGTGAGTTAAACTGAGATTAAAAACTGAAATTAAAGTTAATCTATACATTGGTGGAAATGGACATAAGAATGTTATCCGTCAGTTCGCAAGAACTATTACTCGTCCCTGTGTTAAGTATATTCGTATAATGCGATTGATTTTCACTGCCGAAATCAAGGTTTTTCCGTGGATTTTTAACATATATCAAAGTAAGCTATATATATATATAATTATTAAGAATACTATAGATATGATTCTTTAATGACATACAAATATAAGTTTCCGTTTTTGTAGTGAGTGTTAGCTAGTAGCGAATGAATAAAGTTAAACATTGAAGTAGAAAATGTGAGCATGTTAAGTACAAACTAACGGAAGTTGTATCTCGATTTCTTATTCTCTTCTTTAGTGCGTGAGATTCTTCTATTTTAGAATAACTTTAGAATTGATAAATGTATGCAGAAATAAATATGTACAGTAAAATAAAGATATATAATGCAATAAATTATTGGAAATTGCATCTGACACGAAAATCGTCAAAGCGCTTATATTCATTTTTATTGAAGATATTTTAAAAAGATATATCTCATAAATAAATTTAATTTATTTTTATTTCAATGGTGTTGATTAAAAATAATATTATAAATACAATATTATTTTAAATAATAGTTCTTGATAACGATGAAAATAATGATAAACTTTTTAAATGTATTCACAGTCGTTGTTTAGGTACATGCATATGATACCTTCAGTCACTTTCATTGAATAATTGTAATTTAGTAATTAATAATTTATTATGCAAATATATATATCTACATATAGATCATACATTTAATAAAGAATATGTAACATCTCTATTGCATTGGCTTTCATATTGTCTTTTACGTTTAAATATTGGATAATAAATGCCAGTGATCATTTTAAAGAAACATGTCTTGTATATACATACATATTGACATACGTGTACAATAACGCGTGAATGCTTCGTCATTTATTTGGTCAATATTCGAAAGGCTTAAATAAAATAAATACAATGATTGGTTTATTATAATAATTATGCAACTTTGTTTATTTAGATAATTACGTGATGTGTCACAATTGTTGTAAGCCATCCACCCTTTCTCTTTTCAATAGACATGAACCATTCCATATAAAAATCTGAATCAGAATCATTAAGAAATTTATAATGTATTCGTACTTAAGAAACAATCAAGCAAAACAACAAGTCATGGGTCATGTTCTTTTTAGATGAACTACTTGCACGATTCAGTTTTTTTCTTTTTTTTTCCAACTTGGAGAGAATAGAAAGAAAGATGAAGTGTACAAGAACTTTAGCTAAAAAGAATAGCCCTATGATAACATCAAAATGATATTAAAATAAATCGTAATTGTAAATAAATCGTATTAAAATAAATCGTGATTTTTGGTAATCATTTTGAAATCATTTTGGAGTCATTTTGATGTCAATTACTCATGTTCTGTTTGAGTATTGCATATTTATAGAAATATATTGTTTGTATCATTTATATTGCGAAAAAGGATACGTCCAGAATAATACGTATGTCTGTAAAAGATTTTGCAATCACATATTAAGGAAAAAATATATAGGCCAGCCTCCGAAAATAAACTTTCTAAAACATTTATAGAGTGAATTTTATTCTGAAGAGTCACTGAAATGTCACTTAAAAATTGAAATTTGAGTCAACCTCTTTTAAAATTGGCTCAATTTTCATTTTTTAGAGTGAGATTGAAAGAATTTAGAGAGAAACTTTAGAAAGCAGTGTAAAGGATACACAAAGTCCCCCAAAGAATCCACTTGTTAAGAGATGCCGCCTGCTAATAAAATATTTTCTCCACTGGCCACCAGCCTTCATCAACAGCATCGCCTACGACGATGATTTGTGACATTACATACAATTATTGCTAATTCTAATATAGTGCTCTTACCCACAGTCCGAAAACTGCAAAGACGTAAAACACGAATCCGTACAATACAGTCAATCCTAGCAGTCCTGCTGTGCCACCTGATAAAGCTGCCATTGAGATCTTACAATATTCTACAACTGCGGCGTTGTTTGCAACAGCCGTCTCGCTATATGCAACAATCTCTGCAATACATAATCATATTTAATATCTACTTTAGTTGACCATTGATTTAGTAATTCTATTGCATATCTCTGATAAAATTTTGGAAATTTTTATACAAATTGGAATGCCTTTCAGAAATATTGAGAAAGTCTATATTTTTTAAATCAGAATTTTTCATATATGTGAATTATGAAATATTCTAAGATTTCTCATACTATAATTTCCGAATAATCTTACTTAATAATTCAGATTTGATAAGATTTCATTAGAAATTATAGAATAAAAAATTATAGAAATCTTAGAATATATATTTCAGAATTCTTCATATATAACGAACTTCTAAGAAAAATGTCGACTTTCTCAGTGCTTATGAAAAATATTACAATTTAATATAAGATCTGAAATGAGTACAGAAAATCTAAAAAATGTTCTAAAAAGTCAATTCATAAATTCTGAAGTTTACGTAAACATTTTTTTAAATTATATAAAAAATTCTGAGAAAAATATTCACAAGATATAAAAACTTCTTTAGAAACACGAAAATCACTCAACAATTCAGACTCATCGATCGTGACTAATTAGTTATGTTACTTCGTGGATTAATTAGATACAATGTGAATGATTTTATTAATTTATAATTTATATGTTGCTGCGTTTAAATAGCAAATAAATAAATAACAAACATAACCTCTCAAGAAAGTATTTATATTATTCAATTTTCTTGCGTTTACAATTACAATTTACTTATTTTCAAGATAATTCTCGCACTTACCGCCACTTTTCTCCTGCTTCGTTTTTATTTTCCCCAACATTATTTTATTAATTAACGAGATATTAACCTAACAATGAAAAATAATGATACGTCTGCACGAACGCACGAACAGTGTTCGTGTTCAATCAGCTGTTTCTATCGAAACACGTCAGCTTTTGCGCTGTGTAGATTCGAGAACTGACGGCGGTAAGTTTAAAGATAGTCACGTAGCTCATGAGACATTGTTAAAAACTTACAGACGTTCAATAGACAATTGCCTAGCAATCAGTGATATGATGTAAGTTTTTAATAAGTTACTTATCTATCAATTACTAATTTTTAATAGTATATAAATATGCAAACTCTAATAGATTAATGCTCTTTAATGTTACCAAAGAATGATTATAGAGCACATAGTATATACACTGTTTTGTGTATTTCTTGAAGAATCTATTCTATTGCATGTCCCCGTGACAATGACATATTATGTTGAAAATCTTGGCAAGGATCAATGGCAACAAAAGTAAGATTATAATAGTCGTTTACTGAAATTTGAGAATGTTATAAATCAAATATCGCTAAATGATTTATTAGACGTGATAGTTTTTAGTGTTAATCGAATTAAATTCTGCTGTTTTAATTCAACATTAGTTCGTTTAAAACATATGAGTTTGATATAAAATTATTAACAATTTCTCGATAAATTATTTAATCAAAATGTATAAAATATACATATATATGTAATACATAATTTCTTATATGATATATAATTGTACAGATCATATAAATTGAAAACAATTCTATGATAAGTGTAATATCCTACAATGAAAAAAATTTAATACAATAATATATATTTATTATGTAACAAATATTACATTATTATACAATAAATATTTATTATGTAATTTTTTATTTATTTTAATATTGTTTTAAACTTGTGCGATATGTTCTAATGGACATAATATAATACAGACACTCCTTAAATACATAATTATTCACAGAATTGCAATTTGTATAAAATGTAATCACACTTTATGTCATCACAAGAAATCAGACATAAAGTGTGATTTTTATACAAATTGCAATTCTATGAATAATTATATATCTAATCTTCTTGACATCTACTAAGATGAATTACTCCACTTTTTAATGTTTTATTTTTTTATGTTTTACTTCCATAATAATCAGTTTTCTTGTACCGCCACATTTTATACTTCATCTCTGGCAATTTGTGAATAACACAATCTTTTCAGGTATGTGAACATTTCGTTATATATCTATATTGCTAAAGAGAATTCCAAAAAAAGTTGAAACGTTCAAAATAAAAATTCTATCATCATTTATCGATAGAATATTCGTAATTTTCATTATTTTAAGATCTTACGCCTGATCATCTGCGTTTGATTCTCATTAATCTTGATTTATGTTAGTTATGTTTATAATTATTTCAAAATTATAAAAATTCAATTATTGTAATTATTTTCTATCATTCTATTTATTATTGCGACCACCAAGAGTTTTATGTTAGTATTTCTTTAACGATGTATTATACATGAATTTTAAGAACGATGCAAAAAATAATTTGTTAAAAAAATGAATAACATTGAACAAAGAAAAATTTTAAATAAATTGTTAAAAAAAACTATGCCATATAAAAATTATTCATATTTTTTAATTATTTTTATTATCATATTTATTACGTATTAATTAAAAAGTCACTGACAATCATTATAATAATTTCAATAATTATTCCGATAATTCTAACGTCGCAATTGCGAGTCTCCGAGGTTTATTCAGCTATGATGGGAAACACGCGGAGCGGAGCGGTGCAGTTTGCTCGGCTCGAGGCTGAAAATAGTCGTCGCTCCGCTCAGCTCAGCATAGCTCCACTCAGCATAGTTCCTCGAGCTCCGACAAATATTCCGTCGCGGGGGTCCGATTTAAAGCGGTCAGGAAAACAGGAGACTCGGCACCCCGAAGAACCCCTCGGCTCGCGGGTGTAAGATATACGATTTTTCGCGCCCTTGTGCAATAATGATGCGTTTGTTGTGCGTGTGTTCGTAAATTTCTACGTGAGATTGCGTAGAAAATTTTTTCGTTGATTTGTGACAAAATAAAACGTTATCCTGAGATGAGTCTTTTCGGGATGAATCGCGATTAATTCTATCTCTTCTCATTCGCGGACACGTGGTTTCAAGACCAAAACCACCGGTTGCACCCTGTTAGGGCGCACATGTTGTGTGTGTGTGTGTGTGTGTGTGTGTGTGTGTATAACTATGTGCGTAATGCTTTGAATGATGTGTATGTGGAAAAACGTAGTGTTTTTTTTTGTAGTAATCCGGCTTTTTTAAGTAATTAATTAATTCTATGGAATAGTTTGTTATTAGGAGTGTTATAAATGTAACTTCTATATGATGAATTTGAAACACCATAAAAAAAATATCATGCAAACATGACAATGATTTTGTAGCTTTAATACGCTACATAATCAAACTACACAATTAAATTAATTTTAAAATAACAATAGTAATAAATTCAAAGCTAATAAAAGTCAGCGCAATACTGGTATGGAAAGATAACTTAACTCCGTTGTTCTCACATTTAAAACTTGGAATAAAGAATTAAATTCTGCCGGTTTAATTTAATACAATATGTTTACTGATGGGCTTCTTATAATTATGACAATTAAAGTTTAATAATTTATAATAAAGAAGACTTCGTAGAACAATGGAGTTAAGTTATCATTCTATACTAATACTGCGCATCCTTTCTCGCGCTGACTCTTATTAGTCTTGAATTTATTATTATTATTTTAAAAAGTGAGTCCTGTGTGTTAAAATATTCTATTATCAATTTTAAAAATAAGTTTGGTTAAATAATAATATGGATAAATGCTTTATTACTCGCTAGAAGAAGCTTAATATGTTTCGAATGTTAAATATTATTTTCGCAATTTTAAATTCAGCAGACAGTCTTAAAATTAGAAAGTCGGTTTTATATTCTTATGTAATGCTGCTTTCTGAAATACCTCTGCCAGAAATGACGAAAAGACGTAAAAATGTTCCGAAAGACGAAATATTTTTCAGTTATCAATGAAATCTATTAATATTAAATTACTCAAAAGGTTTTTTAACTTAAGTAGGTTTTTTTAACAATTGCTACATTTTTGTTATTCAATTAAAATTCTGAAGTACTTTCTCTCTCTCTCTCTCTCTTTCTCAACTGCAGATAGAGGAAATGTATTTCACTATTATTTCACTTTGATGTTACTTTGTAATACCATCGTGAAATAATATTGAGAATAATAGTAAATCGTTTCCGATAAAATATATATTCAATACCGCCAACAATGAAGATAAACGAAATATTTATAGCACGCATGTTAGAACATATAGATTTTATCGATTTTCAATGAAGTTTTTATTAATTCATTCTAAAACGATTTTATCAGAAGTGCAATAAATACCCATTAATGTGGATCCAATTACTATAAATAAATATTTAAGAATTTTTAAAAATAGATATTCACATGTGCTTTACAAAAAATATATCTTTAACCTTCAATTATCATATTAAACGTGATAACGAGGAAACGAGTCTCATATGGGGATATTTCGGTAAGCCATCACGGATGCATCTATTTCTGCTTGCTGGAAATAAACTCTCAGAGAAGGTAAAATCAACCAGGCGATCGACAATTCTGTGTCGATGCATTGCAGCGTCGCTGCCAAACTAGGTTTTTTTACTATTCAAGTGTGTGAGAGAGAAAGAGAGAGAGAGAGAGAGAGAGAGAGAGAGAGAGAGAGAGAGAGAGAGAGAGAGAATACAAAGATTCTATGTTCAATAAAAATATAAACAAGACATAAAATATTATGAAACGTATTCAATATTTTTATGTAATTATCGCTTGATGATTTTAATTTCGTAAAAATAAATGAAATATTAACAAAACATCTTAAGATTCTAATTTTTTATATTTTAAAAACGTTACTGTATTGTATATTATAACAAAAAAATTTTTATGGAATATCATATATTTATTGCAGATTTATTTTTATCATTCGTGTGCTATGTTGTGCGCGATCCATTCACTGTAATGAAAATCAAAGAAAATAACAAATGTGTATACATTATGACAAATTATTAAACATTAATTATAATAATAATTGTGAAAAGCCGATCAGTGAACATATTATATTAAATTAAACCGATAGAATTTAATTCAGCATAAAAACTATAACATTAAATAAATTTTTTAATAATATTCGATATTTATAACACACATTCCCAAATCACAGAACAAACTATTATATTGTTAAAATCTTATTTCATTGCAACGCCATAATTAAATAACTGTTATTCGTACTACTTGTGTGAAAACTAAAAGCTATTTAAATGTGCTTAAATTAATGTTAATAACTTGTATTCCATTTATCGCTCATATTTAGTGTAATAATATTGCTTGCAAATATTATTGATCGATATTTTTGACCTTTATATTCAAATCGAAAGAGGAGTTAATAACCAGAAAATTTGTGCTTTTTATACTTTACTCGCAATATAAGCGAATTAGATCAAATCAATCTTAAATTAGGCGTTTTATTTATAACATTTTCCGCCTGTGCTCTTGTAATCCAAGATACTTTCTAATTCTGTAACGTAATCCGTTGAAGCATTCATTTATGACTTACTCATAAACACTCGCTTTTGCGTTCATCAGTGAAATAAAAGATGTGTTTGCTTGAAACTATTTTTATACAACTACAAAATCATCGGAATATACGTGTCTCGTCGAGTTTTAGAATTTTAATAACATGTATGAACATTAATAATCGAAACTATTTGGAAAATAGTTAACGCTACTCTATTTTCAAAGATTAATTTAATGAATCCAATTAATATGAAGAGCCAAGTTTTTCTCTAATTAAAAATACAATATATAGAACAGAAAAATTCAAATTGTCAAATTAAAAAACCATTCACATAGAAGACCATTCCATTCTACTTTCAGTTATTGCAATATAAGTGACAACATAATAACACGTTTATGATGTACGTTTTCATCTTCGAAAACCACCCTTTATCCCTATCGCGTTATTTAGATTTATTGGAAAGGTAAAAAAAGAAAAACTGTTCAACAATATTTCACGGTGAGACGGACGGCACCGTAACGCGAAAACCATGTAATATAGTCACATAACGTGGGATTTTTCGCGTTAACGGAATCTCGAGCATGCGGAATTTGATTGAAGGTGTTGGGCGCTTGCGCGAGAGACGTCGGCGAACGGTCTGGGTGCCATCCGATCAGCAGTGGGTGATCGTCGGTGCCCTACGACGGTTCAGCGTGCCGACGTTGACATCATCGTCGACGTCCTTGACAAGACAAAGAGGCCGGGGAACTGTGTGTAGTGACGGGAGCATGCCGTCCACGCGGAACTGTGAATGACCACCGCGTCCACTTCGAGCATCGATAAGGGTGCCTCGGACACGAAGTGACACGCGAGATACACACGCACACCCGCATACGCACGCACGAGAGCGCAGGGGTGACGCAGACGGAGGAGGGTCGTCGCGTGAAAGCGCGTCGAAGGGATGGCCGACAGCGAGGGTGGCTCCGAGCAGGACGACGTATCATTCCTCCGCACGGTAAGTCTTACTTTGTTGTGTAAAATTTGGGATGGCGCGATAGAATGGGACCATTGGTTTCAAAGTTTAAGAAGGATGCTGGAGAAACTGTAGACCAGAAAGCTCACAGTATCAGTAATAATGTAAAGTTGCTATCTTTTGGAATGCGAAGGAGAGGAGCTGGTATCTAAAGATGCTGACAGGAATCTCATGATTAATGATCTAGGAATGTTGAGGAAATTGTTTATCAATGCTGGAAAGATGAATTTACATGAAAAGAATTCTGATCTCTTTTCATGCAAATCAGAAACGCATTTTTTATTAACGTGTATTTTTTCATTAACAATTTAATTATAATTAAGTTTCTTTACTGGACCCTACATTATTCAACAACGTAACGTTATTTAAATAACTAATGAATATTAAAAAGAGTTCATGGTTTCTCGCTTCAACGAATCTATTCGTGATAAACTGGACAAAGATCAAGTAGCTTCATTAATAACTCTGCAAAGTTCACATAAAAGATGGACGTGATATGAAAGGTGTAAAGGTGATGTTTATCGATAGATTTGAAACGAGCCGAGTGTTAATATAACAGCCAGTATATACTAAAAGCGCGTGAGAACGCGGAGGTGATTCGCATTCAATGATTCACTGATGTGTATGTGTGAAAATGAATGAATGCCGATGCAGTCGGTGGAAGTTTGTTTGCACTACAAGAGATGGACAGACTATATGCATTGCGCGAGCCGGTGTATTGCACTGATGCAGTACAATGATAATATTATCATATTATAGCGTACTTATAATTTCTGTAATGTATCTCGGTGAAAATGTAGAAACGTTATACAATAATCTGAAAAATAACATAAAAACAAAGGCTCAAATAATTTATAAAATAATTTAATATAATAAAAATAGGGCTACGAGTCAAACAAGGTCTTAATGCTGAGTTATCATAAGACAAAAGAGTTTATTTCTACATACGTTTCGACCCTAATTGGGTCATTTTCAATGTTAAAATTGATATAATATAAAAATCAAATAATCATTCAAATAACAATCTTAAAACAATGTAATCTAATTTAAAAAGTAACATAAAAGATTAAACGTGGTGTATGTACATCAATAATTGTAGAAGGTTAAGATTGTTGTTCAAATGATTATTTGATTTTTATATTAATTTTATGAGTAACATTGAAAATGACCCAATTAGGATCGAAACGTATGTAGAAATAAACTGTTTTGTTTTATGATAACTCAGCACCTTGCTTGGCTCGTAACCCTATTTTTATTATATTAATCTGAAAAATGTTTAATTTTAGAAATTTAATAATTAAAGTTATGTAATACATTATGTTTTCATTTAAATTGAATTACAATGTACTTTTTAAAAAAATTAAAATTATGAAGTATTTATTTAATACCCAGTAAATTCGGACTAACAATAACATAACAATTTCGCATTCAACAAAATAACTGTAATATAATACAAATTCTATATAATAATTATATAGGAAATTATACAATGATGTCACGGCACTGTTAGTTGATGTTTGTAGAAATAATTTAGTAATTTGTATTGATGACGGGTTCAACTTTAAGTAAATTTCAGAATAGTTTACCTGAGTATTTTCAATTTATGTGTTCAATTTAAATGTTCGCATGTAATTTTTTACGTGGAAAGTCATAACAAGAAAAACTGTATGTGATTTTAGCGAACTGTGGAAGCACTTAAAGTACCTTGCAGCACAACCTTGACCTCGTTCGACCTACAGAGATCATGCGCGTGAATACAGCCTTGTAGTTGTGTCATTGCGTCATAATATTTAATTTATGTTTATGTTATCTATTTATTTGATACTTATAATTAATTATCATACGAAGTAAAATTTATATGCAGACATTTTAAATATTTCACAAATGCAAATATTCTTCCATAATTATAAACTACTAATTATGTTTTATTTTTAATATTTCATTAGCATTTAAATTAAAAAATTTTAAATAAATATATATTTAATAAAAATAATATATATTTCATAAAAACAAAGTTTAAAAATTAATTACAAATTGTACAATTTCAAAAATATTCAACTCATCATACAAAATTGGTCACAAATTGTACAAAATTGCATATTTCCTTGTGTTCGTTACAATTGTCTTACTATTCTCTTTCATTTTTATCTAAAACTCGATGCTTTAAAATCCTAAAATATATATATATATATATACATCAAAGGTGTATGTATACACATAGTAATGTATTATCGATAATATTTCGTGCAACTTTGAAATAAAATGGAAATTTAAAGGTTACAAACGTGTTCCAATGAGCAGAAATTTTCAATATGTTGTTTTATCAGTCACAGCTTATTTTCTCATATTTTTCATATTATATCTGTTTTGCTTCTTTT
Source organism: Acromyrmex echinatior (assembly GCF_024713525.1). NCBI lineage: Eukaryota > Metazoa > Arthropoda > Insecta > Hymenoptera > Formicidae > Acromyrmex > Acromyrmex echinatior. Next base: position 13,795,590 of record NC_141855.1, read on the forward strand.
GTATAACTGACGGATTTTAGAATATTTAATTATTTCGACAACGTCTGCGTTTTCTTCTTATCCTCCTCCGTACCCTCCCACACCTTCCACGTCGTTTATTCTTTTCTCTTTCTGCCAGACGTTTGTACTTCAGCTTCTCTTCCTCAGGCAAAGTGCACCATTCCTTGCCGGCCTGACGGGCGACTTCTGCCACACGTTTGCCAGGCATTTTACAATACATCTCAAGATAAAAGATGATAAAGGGATTCTGTGAGACAATTCTTCGTCTTATTCTTCTAGATCTAATTCTATTTCTCTTTCTATTTCTCTGGTCACAACGGCATAGAGCTTTCCTTGCGGCCCTTCGTCTGCATCGATTAAAACATTTTGTTTTCTCAGCATCTGCCTCCTTCTTCTGCTCGCACGTCTTTTTATTCGTTTGTTCAAAAACACCTCTGCAAAGTATTTTAACCGGTTTATCTCATTATTGTATTCCATTATAATTCATTGTAAATTATAATGCATACAAATATATACAAATTAATTAACATCTATAATATTCAATTCAAACGAATTGTTAATATTCTCTCTAAATTAATTGTTAATGCGCGCATTTTTATTATGCATTTAGCGCAATATGTATTACCGATGATTAAAACGATCGAAATACTTGATTTTCACAAAATTTTCGGTTTTTCTTCAAAGTCGACTACTATTTGACTCACTTTACAACGAGTGGGTGTAAATTTTATCACCACGAAGTACACATAGGATGTTCTGGAAATCATAATCGGGAAGGAGGTAATTCCTCAGGTAAAAAAATAAATTGAAAATATAGTATAAAATTTTTTCGCACATTTTTAATATTTTTTCAATTAATAAAATAAATACATTATTGAAATTTATTGCATTATTTTAAATTATATCAAATTCAGACTGGTCTAAAAATAGCACCGAATCATGATTGAATAAGAGCAGATTGTAGCTATTTAAGTACTTGCGTATTTAACGAATGTTCAAACTTGATTTTTTTGAAAACAGAACTCTATACGAAAAAATTTAATTTATATTTTTTACTTACTTTTACACGAGTACTAATCACCTCCTTCTCGGTTGTATTATAATTTCTGAAACATTTTGTATACATAAAGCATACGTAACGTTAAGCAAAAAAATCGATTTCTTTTCCGGAAGGATGGCTTTGATTATCAACACGAGTGCTATCTTCGCGGGGTTAAATAGCCTTTCACATTCTTAAAGAACTGTTGCGGCGAAATCGCGTGTAAAGATACATTTCCATTAGATTCACATAACGACGATAACGTGCCATGTAAAATCGATGGAAACTATTCGTGTTCTTATATGAAATGTCACATCCGCATTTTTCGACAGGCTATCTTCCCTGCGAATGGATTATGTACCCGGACACGACAACGAAGTACAGAATATCGCTCACCTGTCATCAAATGTGCTTTCATTAATATTAGGATCCATCATTTGCTGTCATAATTTTCACTTGATAATTTGATTTGGTATTGAAAAGAAAGTGAAATGTCGTCCGCACGAAAACATCTGAAGCTTTACGAATTTAATTCTCTCACTTCGCACGCTCGAGAATAGTTGATGAGTATCGATTATCAACATTGCGATAACAAGAATTTTCCAATAGGATCAAATATCAAAAGTGTGCGCGCCATATCGGATACGGTTAGTTCCGCGTGTGAAGTTAAATTTGTATGTAACTTTGTAATTGCGATCATTTCAACTTCGTCATAAAAATTGCTTCTTAGCAAGATAATTATTTAAGAAAAATTAAATTTTAATTTACTATGATTTGTTAATTCATGTAAAGTTTGAATTAAAAAATTTATAATGCAACTTTAAGATTAAGAAAAATAAATTATTCAAATTAAAAAAAAATAAATTACTCAAATTTTTGCAGATAAGGTAAAAAAATATGTGTAACAATGTAATAATATCTCGAAATTCTTTCATTAAAGTGGATATAACTTTTAATTAATTACATTTCATCTTAATGTCACCTTCGAGGAGATACTTATAGTAAGTCGAGTGATTCATTGTGCAGTTTGCTGACAGTACTTTGCAACACGTGCTATGCACGTCGCGCGCATAGAAATCTAGCGAAGTTTCCGGCACATCGCATATGTTTTATCGTGGTTCTTCTTTAAAGTCGCTTCTTCAAAGCTAGTCGCTTTTAGTTAATTTTAGAATTTAATGTGACGCTGTTCTGTCTGATCGATAGCTGTCAGCTCGCGTAGCTTTCATTAGTGATGTCGCATCGAAAAGTGATGAATTTATAATTAATATACCGCGATGCAACGTGCGTCGGATGCATCGACTATCGAACAACAAACGATATACTACACGCACGATGGGGACACCTTTCTAAAGCCTCTTCCAGTTCAGTGGTGCCGTCACGAGGCTCACTTTTTACCGATATGTTTATCAAACGATCACTTTATATGTTGATATTTCTGATGAATAATGGAAGCAACGAATTGTTAAGTTAACTTGAGTAAATTTTAGTTGGAAAGGATTAAATCAAGCTTCGAATTTTTAGAAACGATTACTTCAAATAAATTTATATCTTCAGGATTTTGATTTTAACAATATTTAAATTTCTTTAAATATTGTTCAATTGTATATGTGATAACTTTCTCATATCACGCACTAACTTTTTTTCTGTACATCTGAATAAAAAAAACCTTGAAATGTGCAATATAAATGTGAAAAGATTAAATATGATTTATGATTATTCGTTGGTTTGATGGAATTGTAGGAGTTATCTGCTTGTGAAATGCAGGTTTATCCTTGACCTATACCGCAATATGTGTTTCGATCGTCAACCGACTCCGGAAGTAAACGATGTATTTGGTTCATTATCAATGCATACGTCGCTCGTTTATCTACTAAATTACCAACAATTCTATTCTAATGTTAAGAGAAAAAATTAAATATAAAATCGTATGCACTTATTTATATGTGTTTCCATAATCTCTGATGTTATACTTATTAACAGTAAAATCAATATCTTAAACACCGCAGGAAGAAATTACATGTTTGATGCAATTATAATAAAAAAAATTTAAATAATAGAGAATTCTTAATTTTTATTTTATCGCGTACATTATATATGGAAACACAATCACGAATTGGAAAATATTTTGAATACAAATATTTCTTCATATAATATCTAATTAATGTTAGCAATTTATAAAACCACAGTCCGCGTCATCAGTGAATTGACCGATTGCATTTTATTAATATCTCGATAAACAAGATTAGGATTTCTTGCCAAATTTCCAGCGAAAATTTTCGGTACTTCGCGTGTTTCAAAAGTAAATATACGATCTCACATATGGCGAATCGCGTGCCATTTCGTTTAACCCAGCAAGAAGTTATGTTAATGTGTCCTTTAACATTATTTATGCATTTCTCTCCGTTGCGTTCAATTTTTTTTAAACTTAAACAAGTCAGGAATGTGCGTGCACATTTTTAGTTACACCCACCGTTGCATTGCATCCGATAACCGAGAATATTCGGATTATATTCTTACTAAAATATAGAGAAAAAAAAAGAGTGAATATAATTGTGACGACACAGGTAGGATACAATTAATACGGTGGTGTAAAGCAATTTCATTTGCACGAACGGTCCTGTGAGCCGGGTTCTGCAATCGATTTCAATTTAACTCTATAATCGGTTGATTGCCTTAGATACGTTGTTATCACATTCTTGATTGCCAATAAATCATACTGATTAGCGATTGAAGAATAATTGAACGCAAATTGAAGAATAATTCAAGTACGAATTGCTTGCAGGTATTAACAATTTTTTAATCAAAAACTGATAAACGCGCGTGCATGTTTAATCTATTTTAATTTCATACAATGTACTTCAATTTTCTAATAATATAATAAAGATAACATTTTCTTTAATAATAAAATAAAGAGAACATTTTCTGAAAATGTTTTATGTATATATTTGTGATAAATTATATAATTTAATATGAGATTTTTAATTGGATTATATATTGCTTTATTTAGAACGAAGGTAAAAAAGAAAGCACTTAGATGATTGCTAGACTGTCATATTAATTTTCTTCTCGCACCATTAAACTGGGCTTGGAAATTGTTAAATACAGGACGATCTTATCTTAGCAACTCATTATATGTAATTTATTATATATAGGTGTGTACCGATTGAGTAATGAAGTCATCTGATCTAATCATATTACAGAAATACGAGATAAACGACAATTCTTTCTGAGACTTTTAAGTTTTATCAGCTTCTACATTCGCTCTCATATATTTTTCATTCATTTTGTCGTTCAATTAACTATTCTCTTTTCCCTCATTTCCTTTTTCTCTATCGTGTCTTAAGTTAAACTTAAAGGGCATGAATACATAATTCTTTGTTTACAATAGCTGGCCGAGTGTAAAGGAAAATAAAACCGTCGATGTAAGAAATAAATATTTTGAGATTGCAACTACAGAAAAGGGCAAAGAGGATGGAGCTTGAAAAAGTCCAGAGTACAGAGTAAAATCGAATACAAAGATGAACAAAATCTACGCATTCAAGGGTTAAAATCGAACGACGCAAATTGAGTGACTCACTCGACGAGCTTTTCGAGGCGCGATATTATTGCAAACCTGTATTAAATAACGCCGTTTTCCACTTCTCGCGGTGACGCATTCAAAAATTACGAAGTGCATTCGAAGCCGGTATACTTGTGTATGTCCGGTCCTCATGCATTCCTGAGGTCGTCCAAATTAATTTTGGCACGGCGGCCGTGTTCTGTCGTTCGGCTGGCAACATAATTCATGCGATTTCGCAAAAGCTAATTATTACTATCGCAGTGGAAATGCTTTTTAAAATGACATCATTCAGATCAATGATATCAGTTCGTCATCTGACGACATCCTCATTGAGCCTCGATTCCATATTCGCAAAATTCTACGGATCGTACTTTGTAGAACCATCTCTATTATGGATTGCAAAATTCTTAGATGGTATTGCGTATTATTGCAGCACATCAACGCGATGGAATCTCGAGAGAAATTCGAGATCTTTTTTAATTGCGATTAACATAAATTTCGAATTAAGCAATAGAAATATATGTATATATGTACACACACACACGCATGTGCGTGTATATATATATAGTTAAAGTAATTATTTGAAGATCTACATGAACAATGAATTATCTTTTGAGAAATTTTATAAAATTATTCAAAAATTGACGTTTTAATGCTCGTCAATGTCATTCTGGGTATGGCAACTTTTTTCCAATGCTTTTTCCACATTCCTATAATATTTTTATTAATAAAGATATATATATATAACATTTGCTATGATATCATTATATTGTATTTCTTAATACCATCTGACGTTTGGATTGAAAAGAATTTCATAATATGTTTATTTTTATAAAAATTATAAACAATAAATATATTCTATACTCAAGTATGTCGTAATGTGACATAGAGGTGAAATTCGCTTTCCTTAAAAAGTAAAGTAGATAGATTGTTATGCAGAACACATCTAAAGATATCATTTAAAATTTACAGGAGGATATGGTATGCCTGTCCTGTACCGCAACAGGAGAGAGGGTCTGCCTGGCAGCCGAGGGTTTTGGCAATCGACATTGTTTTCTCGAAAATATCGCAGATAAGGTAAAAGCGAGCGCGAATTTCGCAAACAATGTCTCTCATCTCGTCTTTGTGCATGCTTAATCTCTCTTCTCTTCCAGAACATACCGCCGGACTTGTCGCAATGCGTGTTCGTGATAGAGCAGGCCCTCTCGGTGAGGGCCCTGCAGGAATTGGTTACCGCTGCCGGCTCCGAGACGGTAACGTATAAATTATCTGCTTAATATCGTACACTCGTATGACTTCAGCTTTGCTAACGAAAACTCGTAGATTCAGGAAATAGTGATAGTTTCTACTTGCCATCAATGAAACAGCGACTCCTTCATTTCAAGGGAGGTGAATAATTCGAACATGTGATTACGAATGACGAGGCTCATACAGCCGAGCTTGATTCATACGATCCGCTAATTGTAGTTTACGCGATCACCCGCGTCTCGCGATTAGAAGCTCTTTACATTCCAAATTAATGGTCAAATATTAGGCTGTTACACGCGCTCGCGACCTGCATAGGAGTGGGCCATAAAACCCGCCCCCTTTTGCCAGTCTCTGTGTAAAAAGTCCCGGAACAACACACAGGTCTAAAAGATGTTTAAGAAAGAAGAAACGCTGAATGGTATCCGAAAAGATTGGGATGTCTTCTAGTGTAACATCTTTACAACGTCTGTTAGATCTTTAGGTTTGCTCAATTTTTCCGCCGAATAATTTCCGAAAGATTCCTTATACGGAATAGCTTCTCTTCAACGCATCTGCAACCCCCCCCCCCCGCCGCACCCCTTATCCGAATGATTGTGGCATGTGTCCATAGTCGTGTAAAAAGATTTCACATCAATTTCATCAATTTCATGTTTTATCATTCTCTGTTGATGGTTCCTATCTGTGATTTTGTCACTCAAAACATATCAGCATTGTAGAAAGAATAGAACATCATCTAAAAATTTAATCGAGATCCATTATCATAAATAATCGCGAAATGTATTATTTCCCTTTTTCTTTTTCTGTGCTTTTTTCTTTACAACAAATTTAAATTCGACACTTGACGAACGAGATTCATTACCTTTTATGTTTTTCTTTGCAGCGACAAGACAGTTTAGTAAGTATAATTTTCGTACCGTCTGCGGGGCGCCGTAACGTGCTCTTGGGTAAAACGATCATTTGTTTGTGTGTTAGAACATCGTAATGTCCGATCGAGTTTGGGTGAAGATACAAGTGTAGATAAGTACGTTCATTTCATGGCAAAGGCTTCAGCCAAATTTCGAAATACGATAGTCTGTATTCATGTCTCTATTTAGCGCCACTTAAACGTGATTCCACATTGCATTACGTTGCATTTATACAACCTAAAGATATAGACTTACAAATTAAATAGTAATAATTTTTTAAATCTAATTTACATTTTTTAAGATAAATAGCTGTATTGTTTTGATTTTTGACATTTATATAATAGAATTTCATAGAGTTATTTAATATAGAATTTTAATAATAATTTACTTTTTACAAAAAATTATGTAATAATATTTAATTTCTCCTAAATTTTTTTTCATCAAATACCGAGATGTTATTTCACCCATCGATCAATTAAGCTATCATATCTGAAAACTACAGTTAACATTAATATAATATATTGGGATTAATAACAGCAACCGCTTTCTTTCGTTTGACTGCATAATGTCGTATTAACATCTACATTCGAAAACGCGTTTAGTGCTGTGTCTTCAATTTATGCCTCGTAAGCTTCGCATCGTAGCCTGACCAGCACTTATGGCCTTCTCTTATCAGTACGCTTGTAGAAGTTGTCTAAGAAACTGTTATTTTGCGAACTATTAAAATCTCGTACGATATATGGAGAGGAACATTAGCATGAGGGGTTGCAAGGGCTTTGACCAATCCTTTGATGCTTCCAGGGAAAGGGCACCGGGTCAGGGCACAGGACCTTGTTATACGGTAACGCCATATTATTGCGACATCTAAACAGCGACATGGTAAATTACTCTTCTTTATAATAACGCTGTTATGCCACATTAATTTTTCATGGTTACGTAAATCTATGATCGTATACTGCAGTACCTGGCGTGTCTATCCACGAGTTCGTCGAACGATAAGCTAGCCTTTGACGTCGGTCTACAGGAACATTCTCATGGTCAGTGCAGCGTAATTACGCTTCAACTCTCAATAAATTCTTTTATCGAAGTTAAAGTTATTTCTTTCTATTCCGGCATTGGCATAATATATCTCTTTATTAAACATTCATGAATAATTACTTCTTAAATAAAATTCTTCTTAAATTATAACTTTTGACAGAATTGAAGCAAAATTGAAGTTTAAAGTTGCATGTAAAGCTAGTAAACTTTTGACGAGTCGAGAAGTATGAATGGAATCTCGTGATAGTTCGAAATTTCTTAAAGTTTTACTCTCGAAGGTGAGGCATGTTGGTGGACTGTGCACCCCGCTTCCAAGCAGAGATCCGAGGGTGAGAAGGTACGTGTGGGTGACGATCTTATTCTGGTATCTGTTGCGACCGAACGATATTTGGTAAGTGTTTGACAAAAGATTATAATATTTCAAAGGATTTCTTGTGAAATAGAAAAAGAATTCATATCTCTCTCGTTTCAGCACACGACGAAAGAAAATGACCTGTCAGTGGTGAACGCATCTTTTCACGTGACGCATTGGTCGGTACAGCCATATGGAACCGGTATCAGTAGAATGAAGTACGTCGGTTATGTCTTCGGTGGTGATGTGTTGAGATTCTTCCACGGAGGCGACGAGTGCTTGACGATACCATCGACATGGAGTCCAGCACCCAGTCAAAAGTAAGCTCTTTTAGAGGGATAAAATAATCTCTTTTATAATTACAAGAGTAGCGTAAAATTATAAAAGAAATTATCGTTATTTAAATAAAATAGGAGAGAGGATAGAAATAATCGTTTTACAGATATTTTCTTCGTGGTTTTACAGCCTCGTAATCTACGAGGGCGGTAGCGTGATGAGCCAAGCGAGGTCGTTATGGAGACTAGAACTCGCCAGGACAAAATGGGCGGGCGGCTTCATCAACTGGCTACATCCCATGCGGATCAGGCACTTGACAACTGGACGTTATCTTGGTGTGAAGGAGAACAACGAGCTCTATCTGGTCGATAGGTTAATATTTATTTTTAGAAAAGTTCAAGGGTCACGGCGATTCTTAGAGGATCATGATAATGTTTCCGAAATTCCGGATTTTTTTTTCCAAGGAACGAGGCGACAATTGAAACCTCGACGTTTTGGCTGCGGCAAGAGAAGGATGATCAAAAGATTGTTCTTGAGGACAAAGATCTGGAGGTCATCGGAATGCCGATTATAAAGTATGGTGATTCTACCGTGATTATGCAACATGCCACCACGTGCCTCTGGGTGTCTTATAAAGTAAATAAAAATTAATTTTTCTAAATTTCTTCTAAAACTAAATGTCAAAAGTAATTAAATAATCACTTGTAATGAAAGTACAATAGTAATTCTCACGAGACTTATCGCGATATTGTTTTAGTCATACGAAACAAAAAAGAAGGGCGTTGGAAAAGTTGAAGAGAAACAGGCAGTACTTCATGAAGAGGGTAAGATGGACGATGGTTTGGATTTTTCCAGATCACAGGAAGAAGAATCTCGCACTGCTCGCGTCATCAGAAAGTGCAGTAGCTTGTTTACTCAATTCATCACGTAAGTTTTTGTAGTTAAAATATTTTTAAAATGTAAAAAGAGATAAAAGAAAATTATGTACTATATATAGAAGTATGAAAGACAGATAAAAAATATCGGATATCAAGTAGAGAGAAAACGGGATAAGAGTTTACTAAAAATACCGAATACGTTTTAGAGGCCTAGAAACGCTGCAAGTGGATAGAAGAGCGTCCATGTTTTTTCAAAATGTAAATCTTAATGAAATGGTAATGTGTCTTGAAGACTTGATCAATTACTTTGCTCAACCCGAGGATGACATGGGTAAGAAAATACTTTTACATAATATTTTTAAATCTTTCTTTTTTTCTTAGTACTCTCTCTCTTCAGATTACTTTGCTAACAATAGATTCTTTCAGAACACGAAGAGAAACAGAATAAGTTCCGAGCTCTCAGAAATCGTCAGGATTTGTTCCAAGAGGAGGGTATATTAAATCTGATCCTCGAAGCTATTGACAAGATTAACGTGATTACTTCGCAAGGATTTCTCGTCGCTCTTTCCGGCGACGAGAGCGGTCAGGCTTGGGATCAGATATCCGGGTATCTCTATCAACTACTGGCAGCCATTATCAAAGGAAATCACACCAACTGCGCTCAGTTCGCCAATAGTAATCGTCTGAATTGGCTGTTTAGCCGATTGGGCTCGCAGGCTTCCAGTGAGGGAACTGGAATGTTGGATGTACTTCATTGTGTTCTGATTGATTCGCCGGAGGCTTTAAATATGATGAGGGTAAATTGCTTTTGCAATGTAGATTAGCTATTTGACAAACAATAATATTCTCACGAATAAAGCTTTTATAGAATAAATTAAATTTAATAAAAATTTATTAGGTGTTGAAATTAATTCGTAGCGTTTTACAAGTGATGGGAAGTACTTTCATTAATGTATTTTTTAATGCTCATGTGAAATAAATAACATTTTTTCATTAAAAACGCTACGAATTAATTCCAACACCTAATATATAAAATGGATTTAATTTTTTCAGGATGAGCACATAAAAGTAATTATTTCTCTGCTGGAGAAACACGGTAGAGATCCGAAAGTTTTGGACGTCTTATGTTCGCTATGCGTCGGTAATGGTGTCGCGGTACGCTCTTCACAAAATAACATTTGCGATTTTCTGCTGCCTGGAAAAAATTTGCTCCTCCAAACGCAACTGGTGGATCACGTGGCGAGCGTTAGACCGAATATATTTGTCGGTAGAGTTGAGGGCTCGGCTCTTTATCAAAAGTGGTATTTCGAGGTGACAGTGGATCACATTGAACAGACGACTCACATGATGCCGCACTTACGAATCGGATGGGCGAACACCGCTGGGTAAATTAAGTTAGATTACGTTTTTTAAGTCTTCATTTACAAAAATGTAAAGTAAAAATGTAAAGTACATGAAATGAAAGAACGATTTTGCTAAAGTATCTAAAAGTTTAACTATAGATCTGAAAATAATTTTATTAAAATGATTATGTAAGATATATTCAAGTTGGTAATTAAAATATTAACATTTTTTACAGTCTTTCTTACTTATCATGCTTGAGTTTTCTACGTAATTATTTTAATAGTCCAACAAAAGTATTTTCATATCTGTATCTATCTAGATTTTTAGATACTTCAGCGAAATTGTATTTTGGCTATAATTTCTTAAAGTGATAGTTATATATCTTTGGTATTTAATTAAGTTTTAAGTTTCGCATTATGAAGTTTAATAAAGCAAAATTTTTTCCTCGCAGTTATATGCCGTATCCCGGTGGTGGTGAAAAGTGGGGTGGAAACGGCGTAGGTGATGATTTGTATTCGTTCGGATTCGATGGCGCTTATCTATGGACCGGCGGTAGGAAGACGCAAGTAGTTCAAAGTGCCACCGAGCCTTACATACGAAAAAGTGACGTGATTGGTTGCGCTTTGGATCTAACGGTGCCGGTGATAACGTTTACTTTCAATGGCACTCACATTATGGGCTCTTTTCGGAACTTTAATCTAGATGGCATGTTCTTCCCTGCTATCAGTTGCTCGTCTAAACTCTCCTGCAGATTTTTGCTGGGTGGTGATCACGGTCGACTAAAGTTCCAACCACCGGAAGAGTTTTCGCCGCTGGTGGAGAGCCTGCTGCCGCAACAAATTCTGTCACTGGACCCATGTTTCTATTTTGGTAACATGAATAAGGTGGTTCTGGCGGGTCCATGGTTGGTCGAGGACGATACTGCCTTCGTTCCAGCTCCGGTCGATACTTCCATGGTCAACCTGCCTGCTTATGTCGAGCAGATTAGAGATAAACTGGCGGAAAACATCCACGAGATGTGGGCGATGAATAAAATCGAAGCCGGTTGGATCTACGGCGAGGTCAGGGATGATCTCAGGAAGATACACCCCTGTATAGTACAGTTCGAGCGACTACCAGCCGCGGAAAAACGCTATGATACTCAATTGGCTGTGCAGACCCTGAAGACCATTTTGGCACTGGGATATTACATCACCATGGATAAGCCCCCATCTAGAATAAAAACTTTGAGGTTGCCAAATGAACCATTTTTGCAAAGTAGTGGATATAAACCAGCTCCTCTTGATCTATCTGCGATCACGTTGACTCCCAAAATGGAGGAGCTCGTAGATCAATTAGCAGAGAACACGCATAATCTTTGGGCAAAGGAAAGAATCAGTCAAGGATGGACATACGGATTGAACGAGGATTCGGAAATGAGAAGAAGTCCCCACTTGGTACCGTATCCGAAAGTCGATGAAGCTATCAAAAAAGCCAATCGAGATACAGCCAGCGAAACCGTCAGGACTCTGTTGGTTTACGGATACATGCTCGATCCACCCACTGGAGAACAGCATGAGGGTGAGAATTTTAATCCTGGCTAAATATACTCGGTTATTTAAAAAAACAAATCAAGTTTATTTCATCAAAGATAACACTGTATCTTTTTTTTCAAATATTTACGAAACATGTATATGTATTATATATACATATATAAAACATTACTGCTATTAATTTAATATTAATTACAATTTGTAATAATTAATACAAATAATTTTTGTTCTCCTAAAGTCCTAAATTTTAATTTGTGTTTGATTGTTTGTAAAACTTTAATTAAAAATGTGTGCATTAAATTCAAATAGCGATTATCTTTTAGAGTTTTTAGATATTTTACATATTTTTTAAGATTTTTATATATATTTTTAAGATTTTGATAGATATATTATACGTATTAATATAATGTATTTACTTTCTGAAATTTCTAGCATTGCTTTTGGAGGCAAGCAGATTACGACAATTATACTTCAGGACTTACAGGGTTGAGAAACATTATGCAGTCAACAACGGAAAATGGTATTTTGAGTTCGAAGTTCTCACAGCTGGGCCTATGCGAGTCGGTTGGGCGAAAGCCGATTGTATGCCAGGAAGTATGCTAGGCAGTGATGAAAGTACTTGGGCATTTGATGGTTATAACGTAAGTGTCGATATAATTTCTCTTTTCATTTAATTTAAAAATTAGACAGACAATACTTATTGAAATTTGATGAAATAATTTTTCCAATCGTTAGAATGATAATTCGGCATTTTTCTAAAATATTAGATTTTTATTTTGAATTAAGTAATGAATAAATAAAATAAACAAATTAAATAAAAATATCTTTGCAAATTAAATTCAAATTTGTTTTACCTTTTATTAAAAAGCTACGCAATATTTTCCGTAATTTTAAATATATTGTAGCCACGAAAGGTGAGAATTTTATATAGACTTTAAAGTTCATTTTTTTTACTAATTTAAAGTTCGCGTTTAATTTATTTTTATAAAAATATTAATCAAGGAAGTTGCGTGCAATCATAGAAATTCTCATGTTGTAAGAATGCAAATATTAATTATAAGCGCTATATGGCTCTTATTGCGATCTCTGAAACATGAATAATCCATAAGAACATGAATGTCAGGTGACTAAAGTGCACGCTGGCACCCACGAGTCATTTGGTCACAAATATCAAGTGGGCGACATAGTTGGATGTTTCATTGACGTGGCAGACCGAACGATCAGTAAGAGTCCCATTTTCCAAATTAGCCGATCTTAGAGGCCCCACTATACGTATACACATCTTTTCTTTTCTTGAGTTTTCTCGTCACTACTACTATTGTCTTTGTCTCGCTCTATATGTTTCTTTTCATGTTGACTTTGGTTTTATATCTTACATCCTTGTCCCAAGACAAATAAAATCGCTGGTAATATTTCATTCGGCGAAGTGTGGCTTGATCTTTATCGATATCGAGGGAGGAAAAACCGCGAAATTTCCTCGAGATATTTTACTTAATATATATATTATGTCGAACCTTTAATATCGCATGAGTATAAATGACATCGAGAGCGATATTAACAGCAATAGAGAAGATAAATGTGTACAAGGTGTTTAAGACCGCGGACAAAAATAGAGCGGTTGGATTACCGGTCTGTCCTGATCTTCACGAGCGAAAGTAACCTTGAACTGGTGAACCATTCTGTTTTAAAGGAGGAAAAAGTATACTCGGGCACGACCGAAACATTCGGCAAACAATGGCAGATCGGAGACGTTGTCGGTGTTTTCCTGGATCTAATTGACCGAACGATTAGTAAGACGGAATTTTTAAGCGAACGCTTTAGCTGCCATATCTCAAGCTATACACATACGATTTGATCTCTGGTGATAGATTACTGGATACAGACATTGCGATTTTTAACACGAACCGTTTTGCTCTGCATAGTTATTCGCGTTAGTTAGTTAGATAGTTCTTTAACATAATATTAGATCTATAATATTATATTAACCGAGTAGATATTATGCAAATTGTATTGAAAACAAAAATATAACAGTGTAAAAAATTGAATAAAATTATACAAAATTAAAATAATATTTAATTTGCAGAACATATATATAATTTTATAATCATTTGATGTTCAAATAGATATTTATTAGGCAAAATTTTCGTGCCATGCACTTCGAGGAAGGGTCATTCCATTAATGCTTTCTTGATAAAAAAAAAAAACTCCGTTGTGACGGTTGCTTAAACAGCTGAGGAAATCATGCATTTTTCTCACACAAAATTATTTCATCTTGTTATTTTAACACACTTCTTTATGGGGTTAACCATAAAACCAGAAGCAGTCCTGGTTTCTACCATCATTAATAATACCGCATTCTCTCAAGTGACGAAAATCATAATCTGCCCAATGTCTTCTCCGGTATCCAGTACTCTACTCAGTGTTTATACTGTCAGCGACAACAGTGCTTCTATAATTCATACCTACTAATCACTAACACTAGGGTGACCCCAGATATTATATATATCGATCATATCACGTGCATTCTGAAACAGTAATCTCCGAATATACAATTGTTTTACGAACACAAAAACACACGATAAAACTTTTTCAAAAATGTCACAGCCTCTTTTTAAACTATTTATCTTTCTCTAAATATGATATTTTCTAAACTATTAATTACAAACTATTGCCAAATACTGCACGTGAACGTGTATGGATTAAACTATCGAATAAAAAATATTGAAGAAGATCTCTCATTGTCCAGTTTATGAACTGTTAAAGTCTTAATTTTTTTATCTCTATATATATTTACATTTTGTTATTTTTTATTGTAAGAGTTATTACTTAATGCATCTCTCTTGTCTGTGTATGATAATATTGCACATATTTAATTTTTAGTACATCACTTTCAAATAACACCGCTTGCATGCGTATTTCGTTTGATTTTGTGTTAATGGGTCGTATGAGTAAAGATAAAATGAATGCTTTATCTTCGAATTTTGAAATATTTTAATATTTTTGTCCAAATATCTAAAACAATGAAGCAGATGCTTTTCATACGGCCTTTAACACCTGCTTTGTTGTAATTTGTATTTACAAAGTGTTTCAAGCCGTTAAGAGAATCTTATTAAAATTCCTAGATTATTTTTTTATACAAATCGTAAGAGCTTGCGTTTTATATGTGTCATAACATTTGATATTTACGAATTGTAATCATTATTTATCGCCTAAATAGATTTCTGTTTTTTTCTAATAAGTCGAAATGAATGTTTGACAGTTAAAATTATTGAGTAAAAGATATATTACTTGATAATCATTATTGTTACTTTATTTTGTACAATTTTCTGAATTATATTGTTCGTTTCGATTTTTCATAATGCTCAATGTAAGTATATCGCAATACAAATTTGCGAATTACGTTATAGGTTTCTCCTTAAATGGAGAATTGCTAATGGATGCACTCGGCGGTGAAACTTCTTTCGCCGATGTGCAAGGCGATTCTTTCGTACCTGCGTTTACCCTTGGCGTTGGGCAAAAGGCAAGACTAACATTCGGCCAAGATGTAAACACCCTGAAATTTTTTACTACTTGTGGTTTGCAGGAGGGCTATGAACCATTCTGTGTGTAAGTAACTTTGTTTATTAAAATGATTTATTTATTAAAATGAAATGCAGCAAGTGACAGGAAAAAATTAATGTCATTTATTCATTTTCTCAGGAACATGAATCGTCTAGTCACATATTGGTACACGAAAGATCAGCCCATTTTTGAGAACACCGACGACATGGCCGACACGCGAATCGATGTGGCTAGGATACCAGCTGGTTCCGACACACCGCCGTGTATGAAAATCTCTCACAACACGTTCGAAACCATGGAAAAAGCTAATTGGGAATTTCTACGATTGTCATTACCTGTAATTTGCCAATCTAGTTTCATAACGGAGGGTGAGAAGTTGCGCAGGTGGCAGGAGATTAAAACGCGACAGAACAGACTTTTAGCCGAGCAAATTGAGCAAGGGCAGCAGACAGCACCGTCGGGTCATTTAGAACAGATTATGAAATCCGGCTTCAGTATGAGCGATATCAAAGGTAATTACATAGAAATCATTAATTTAAAAATATGATTTATATTCGAAATGTATATTTATAATACATAAAAAATATTTAATTATAATAAAAATAGTTTGTGGCTTCCAAAATAAATCAAATATAAATAACTATATATATTTTACTTATATTTGAGAAATCTTTTTAAATTTATTCACTAGTTGTAATTTAAAAAAAATTTTTAGATAAATTAATTGATGAAAAGATTGATTGGTTTTTAAATAAAACTATTCAATCTAGCAATAATATTACAATATCTAGTAATGTTACAGTAATGATATACCGATTATAATATTATGCAACAAATTTAATACAAATATTATTGAATAGGATTGCAAAGAAATTATTCGGAAGATGCGGCTGAGGCGGACGAAATGATGAAAGAATCACCACTTCCTATGCAAAGAGGTAAGCCTGCCAGACCGCCCAGGAAAGGTTCACTTTATGGATCACGTTTAGATAACGCGATCAGTGATGCTGAAATGAATGGATATGGCGAGATGAATGGTGACATAAAGGACGAGAAAAAGAAACGCGGTCGCTCACCTTTTCGGTAAGCATGAATTATATTAATAACCATTATCTGTAGTAACTGTTGTAAAAAACAAATTGACTTCGATATTTTGACTTTGTTAGCAAGCTTAGCAAAGAAATGGAGGATGCACCGTAAGTTTTTTTAAGTTTTTTTTCCAACGTTATTATTAAAATATAATCATTAATATTTTTAATTCAATGTTCGATATCTCAGTAATTGAACAGCATTGATTTTATTTTATCTTGTTATTAAAATTTTATTTTTTTATTTTTAATAAATTATTTAATTGATTCTTATCGTGTGCGCAGGTTCTTTTCGCGTAAAACGAAATCACCGGAGACAAAGTCGAAAACGCCTGAGCCGCAAATACGCGCAGATATCTCAGATAAAAGTACAAAAACGCTCGGAAGCAAAAGTGCCAAAACTCCCCAAATTCGTGTCTCAACTGTAAGTGTATATAAAATGTGTAAATAAAATTATATTAGAATAAAAATAGTATTTGAAGATATTTTCTACAACTTCATCTGAAGAAATTTTTTTTATCAATTCCGCAGACGATTTGCAACTTTTGAGAATATTAAGAATTTCGTAATATCTATAATTTCTCTTTATAGACGGACTTAAAAGTCGTCCCGCCACAAATCCCAGAACGTAACGTTCCCAAGGCGATGTCTGTTTTAACTGGAAGTGGCGTCGAAGCGATCGGCAATGAAATCTTCGACGCTGAGTGCATGAAACTAATGAATGAGTATTTCTATGGCGTTAGGATATTCCCCGGTCAAGATCCGACTCACGTTTACATTGGCTGGGTTACTTCGCAATATCATCTGCACACGAAGGATTTCAATTTATCTCGCGTGAGGAAAGCTTCCGTTGCGATTATAGATAATTACGATCGTCTCGTAGAGCAGTACGTTTTAATATATTTCTTATTATAGAATTTTTGCTAGAAATATAATTATAATGGTGCTCATCTAAAAAACAATGTTATAACATTGCAGAGTCGATAGACAAAGTTGTTATATGGTTCGAGCGGATGAACTGTACAACGAAGTCACTCAAGATGCATCAGGCAAAGGCGCATCTCAGGGTATGTTTGTTGGATGCTTTGTTGATACTGCCACAGGCTGGGTATCCTTCACTTGTGAAGGGAAAGAAACGAGTCACAAATTCAAGATGGAGCCAGACACGAAACTGTTCCCAGCGATCTTCGTTGAAGCCACCAGCAAAGAGATCCTACAGATCGAACTCGGCAGGACTTCGACAACGCTTCCACTATCGGCAGCTGTACTGCAGAATTCTGAACGACACGTGATACCGCAATTTCCGCCAAGATTAAAAGTGCAATGCCTCAAGCCGCACCAATGGGCCAGAGTGCCAAATCAGTCTCTTCAAGTACACGCCTTGAAGCTGTCTGACATCAGAGGCTGGTCAATGCTATGCGAGGACGCTATTTCAATGCTGGCTCTTCATATACCCGAGGAAGATAGATGTATCGATATTTTGGAGCTTATCGAGATGGATAAGCTGCTTAGGTAAGACATTAGCGAGAAATTTGCGGCGGAAATTTTGAAAAACATTTTTCCCTTTACCTGAACTTTTCTCTCTTATATTAAAACTACAGATTTATATGAACTTATAGAAGTCACAGACTTACAGAAGTCTGTGATTAAAACAATGTACTTCTTTTGCACAGTTTCCATGCGCACACATTGACACTGTATGCAGCTCTGTGCTATCAATCGAATTATCGTGCGGCGCACGCTCTGTGCCAACACGTTGACCAGAAACAATTGTTATACGCGATACGAGCCGAATACATGTCCGGGCCCCTGCGACAAGGATTTTACGACTTACTTATCGCCCTACATCTCGAGTCACATGCGACGACGATGGAAGTGTGCAAAAACGAATACATAATACCGCTTGGTAAGAACTTGATTTTTAAAAATAGAAAATTGTGCGTATATCAAACATTAAAATTTAAAATTAAAATTTTTCGAAACAATTTTGAATATATTCTTTGATTATATCTTGTATATTTAATTGCTATATTTTTAAGAATTTATTTAAAAAATATATAATATATAGAGAGAAATATAATTATAAATTAATATAAATATAAAAATATTTTTCTTAATCTCTCGTTAATTAAAAATTTAATAAAAAAAACTTCTTATTTTGCCCATATTAAGATATTTTTTATGAGTCTCTGTGTAGTAATTATTTGTCTGTTACGTAGGTCAAGAATTAAAGGATTTGTACGAGAACTACGAAATGAAACACAGTCTCAGGTACTTAGAGACTGAGTCTATTCGACCACAAATGAAAATGACAGAGATCAGGTAAGTAAAATTTTTTCCCAAGTAGATGCGAGATCCTTTACTAATCAATTGCCATCAAGGAATGTTCCTTCCAGTGACCAAGCGATCGAGAACATAAAAAACCTATATAGTCCACACTTTCCACTCGATGTCGTGCGGGATTACGTGATGATGGCGCTCAACGAAGCTGTCGAAGTGAATCAGGTGCACAACCGAGATCCAATCGGAGGCAGCAACGAGAATCTCTTCCTGTATGTAAGATAATAAGTGCTGCTGCTGCTGCTGCTGCTGCCGCTGCAACTAATTCTTCGTCAATACTATCGGGGCAACGATAATCGTCGTATTCATTTTCAAATATTTAAGCGAAAAACAAAATATGCGAGCTTGTTTCTATTTTTTTTTTAATAGGAATTTTCAATTTCTTGCTTCTCGCTTACAACATTTCACCTGATAGTCATATACGATATATGATATTCTGATGCAATTTTTGAAAATTATAGACCTCTTCTGAAGCTGGTAGATAGATTGCTCTTAGTCGGCATGCTAAGAAACGAAGATATATTCAAGCTACTCATCATGGTAAATCCTGAAACCTGGGACCCATCTTTCGATAAAGGTAAGTTGATGAAAGAAAAATAGCATTAAATATTGATAAATAGGAAATATAGTAATTCAGAGAAAGATAATTCAATACGATGTCATTAAAACATTATAGAAGGAAAAGACGAGCACAAGAAGGGCTTGTTGCATATGAAAATGGCCGAAGGAGCGAAATTACAAATGTGCTATCTACTTCATCATTTAAATGACATCCAATTGCGCCATCGCGTCGAGTCCATTATCGCCTTCGCTTACGATTTCGTTGGAGAATTGCAGGCAGATCAATTGCGACGTTATATTGAGATCAAACAATCAGATTTGCCATCGGCTGTCGCTGCCAAAAAGACCAGAGAATTCAGATGTCCTCCACGGGAACAAATGAATGCTATTCTAAGCTTCAAGAATTTAGATTTGGAGGAAGATCCAGACAGTTGTCCCTGCGGCGAGGATCTCATCGTCAAGATGAACGAGTTCCACAGCGAATTAATGTCCTATGTATCCTTGACCGCTCTTCAAGAAGCAGCTAATGCCGCAAACGAACCAGCCGAAGAAATTCAGAAACCTGGGGCTATGAAACGTCTCTTTAATTTTATCAACGCTGTTAAAGAACTCGAGGAGGAATCTAAACCTGAAGCCGAGCCTGAGAAAAAAACTCCGGAAGGTAAGATTTTTGTTTATTTTATACAATTATTAGTAGAAATTAAAAAAACAAAATTTTTTTATTTTAATAAATTTATTTTAAATAAAGCTGGTTCTTATTAGATTTTTTGCTCAAAATTTCTAATTTTTCGATAATTTTTCTGCATGCAGTTATAATAAATGTATATTATGTAATATATTTATAAACAATAATATTTGTCTGACTTTTTTATAGAGGTATTTCGCAAGGTGCTAATATCAACCATTGTGAGTTGGGCTGAAGAATCACAAATCGAGACACCGAAACTCGTACGAGAGATGTTCAGCTTATTAGTCAGGCAATACGATACCGTCGGCGAATTGATCAGAGCCTTAGAGAAAACTTACATTGTTAACAATAAGACGAAGGACGATGTCGCATTAATGTGGGTCGGTTTAAGTCAAATTCGTGCCTTGCTACCAGTACAAATGTCTCAGGAGGAAGAAGCGCTAGTTCGAGAGCGACTGTGGAAGCTGGTGAACAATCACACTTTTTTTCAACATCCCGATCTCATTAGAGTGCTGAGAATTCATGAAAACGTTATGGCCATTATGATGAATACCCTAGGAAGACGCGCTCAGGCACAGTCTGACGCTCAAACTCAGGCTCAAGCGGCGGAAGGTGAGCCAGCATCAAAGGAGAAGGATACCTCTCACGAGATGGTCGTAGCTTGCTGCAGATTCTTGTGCTATTTCTGTCGAACATCCAGACAGAATCAGAAAGCTATGTTCGATCACTTTGACTTTCTGCTGGAGAACAGCAATATTCTCCTGGCAAGACCGTCATTACGAGGATCAACGCCATTAGACGTAGCATATTCGTCACTGATGGAAAACACCGAATTAGCTTTGGCCCTAAGAGAACATTATTTAGAGAAAATCGCTATCTATTTATCGCGATGTGGCCTGCAGTCCAATTCGGAATTAGTGGAGAAGGGCTATCCTGATTTAGGTTGGGATCCTGTCGAGGGTGAACGCTATCTCGATTTCTTGAGATTTTGCGTATGGGTCAATGGTAAATTTTATCATTTTTAATTTAATTTATTCAACTTTCTACTGTAAAAGCGATTAATATTAAACACTGCGATCTTAATCACAGGTGAAAGCGTGGAGGAAAATGCAAACTTGGTAATCCGTTTGTTAATTAGAAGACCAGAATGCTTGGGCCCGGCTCTTCGAGGCGAAGGTGAAGGTTTATTGACAGCCATTATAGAAGCTAACAAAATGTCTGAACGTATTGCCGATAGACGAAAAGTAAGCTATCTCACTATTTTATTTATAGTTAACTATAAGCGAACTATTTTGTAAGTAAGAAACTATTTTTTCTTTTAATTGTTATTTTTAAGAAAGAACCTATGTGTGTATTATCAATTCTGTGTGAATTAGCCCCTAGAAATACCAAAGATATATCTATATTCTGTATATAGATAATATTCCCCTAATTTCTTTATTTCAATCATTTTTACTTAGCCCTTCTTTCTTTCTAATTCTTAGAATTGTGATTTTATTTATATTTATTGCATTTTGATACGCTATCGAAATTTCCTTGGAATTAATATGAACTTAATTTCTCATTTAATCCACATGATTTTCTTTATTTCCAAAACAAGTTCGCTAAATATAAGGCATAAAATATGACTGTGCGACAATGTTAAAATGAATCTCCGTAAGCATGTACCCGACCTTCCATTAATTTGATGTCAACTTAGTACCTCGCACAGGTGCATGACGAGGCCGAGGGCACGGCTATGATGATGCAATTCGAACATCCACTGCCGGAATCAGATGACGATGAAGATTACATCGACACTGGTGCGGCGATATTAAATTTCTATTGCACCCTCGTCGATTTGTTAGGCCGCTGTGCTCCGGATTCTTCCGTCATAGAACAAGGTAGGAAAATGAATTAAAAAAATTAAGCCAAAGAGTTAACGCGTTCATTGTCTTTTACAAAATTCACAAAAATAGTTACATTTTAAATTAATCGATTTTATGTATAATTTTTATGCCTACTACTTAAAATAACTGAAATAATTCAATATAAAAAAGTGTAAGCAATTAATATTAAATGATTTTTAATAATATATAATTTCCTTCAAATTTAAATCATTGGTAGAAATAGTATTTCAAACAACATTACAAGATTTTTTATATATGGAGAGAATTTTTTCTTAGAGTTTACCCTGAAAATATGATAGTCATGGGATAACATTATATTTTCAAGAATTTTAATGTAAATCTTATTTATTAATAAAATTAATAAAATTACAATAAAATATAAAATATGATATTTAATTAATTTTACTGAGGTGCATGATACAAATTATTAATTCTCCAATTATTTCATACTTCATACCATCATATTACATTGTTCGCATATAAAATCGCTCGAAAACTTCACTACATACGAACAACAACGAATTATCTAATAAAAATCGTTTATTTCTTTCTTAATGACCAACAGAGGCCTTCACAAAATCCGTTGGTAATATATGAAATGAAATTTTGCTTTAATAGATTATTAGTACCATAAACAATGCTCGTTTGTTTAAAGCCCTGCAATTATTTCAGGGAAGAACGAATCTCTGCGAGCCCGAGCGATCTTAAGATCGTTAGTACCCTTGGACGATCTTCAGGGCGTGCTATCTTTGCGGTTTACACTGCTCAATCCCGCTGCCGGCGAGGAACGACCGAAAAGCGATACACCATCTGGTTTAATACCAGGACACAAGCAAAGTATTGTGCTGTTTCTCGAACGTGTTTATGGTATCGAAACGCAAGAGTTGTTCTACAAATTATTGGAGGAAGCTTTCTTGCCGGATCTTCGCGCCGCCACCATGCTCGACAGAGTACGAATCATATTGATGTTTATGTACCTCATGTAAAAATCATTCAAATTTTATTATTCGCAAATTTTTTTTTATAATTTAACAAAATTAATAAATTTTAAAAAATTGCAAATTGAAACATTTTCATATTGTCTGATTTAATTTTCCGTTTTGTAGAACGACGGCTACGAATCCGAAATGTCGCTCGCTATGAATCGTTACATAGGAAACAGCATTTTGCCGTTGTTAATTAAGCATTCCAAATTTTACAACGAGGCAGACAATTACGCGAGTTTACTCGACGCCACATTGCACACGGTGTATCGACTCAGTAAGAACCGAATGCTGACGAAGGGTCAACGCGAAGCTGTATCGGATTTCCTTGTGGCGTTGACTAGGTAAGCAAAAACTTTTTAAACTATTGAATTCTTTTACTATTCTTTTGTTCTAAGAGAAACAAATTTTCATTTGTTTAGTAAATTTCAACTCTATTATTTAAAAATAACTGAGATTTAAAATAAGCGCTTTCTATTTTAATTGGTATAGTCTTCACAAATTCATGAATTATGTTCTAAGGATTAACTCGAATTTTTCTTTGCAGCCAAATGCAGCCGAGCATGTTGTTGAAGTTGTTACGGAAGCTGACTGTCGATGTATCTAAATTATCAGAGTATACTACAGTAGCTCTCAGAGTACGTCGATTGTTATTACTTTTACAATTTATTTTTTTTTGTTTAATGTAAATAATTATTAAAAATTAACAACCGTAAAATTTTGTTTATAAAAATAAATTTTGTTAAAAACCTCTATTGTTAATTTTATTACTGCATAATTTAATTTTTATGTTATCAGTTGTTAACGCTGCATTACGATCGCTGCGCGAAATATTATGGTTCCACCGGCTCCACCGGTCAAGGAGCTTACGGTGCGTCGAGCGACGAAGAGAAACGTCTCACGATGGTCCTCTTTAGCAATATATTCGACTCCCTGTCTAAGATGGACTACGATCCGGAATTATTCGGAAAAGCGCTGCCTTGCCTGACAGCCATCGGTTGCGCTCTGCCGCCAGATTATTCTCTATCGAAAAATTACGACGACGAATGGTACGGCAGCAAATCAGCCTCGACTCAGTCACCTGACGGTCCTTACAATCCGCAGCCAATCAACACTTCCAGGTTAATTATTAATTCTTATTATTAAGAAATTATTATAGCAATCATAAACAAAATTTTATAATAATTTGAAAATTTTTAATAATTTGATAATTGTAAAATATGGAAGATGATTTTGAACATTTTAATATTTCAATATCTTCTTTACAATCTTCTTTTAGCGTGGTGCTCAATAACGATCTTAATCAAATAGTACAAAAATTCTCTGAACATTATCACGATGCTTGGGCTAGTCGTAAGTTAGAGAATGGTTGGACTTATGGTGAGCAATGGTCGGACGTGAATAAAACTCATCCGAGATTAAAACCGTATAATATGTTGAGTGATTACGAACGAGAGCGATATAAGGAACCCGTCAGAGAGAGTTTGAAAGCTCTCCTAGCAATTGGCTGGAGCGTGGAACACGCAGAGGTCGATGTACCATCGACCAATCGTAGTTCGATGAGAAGATCTTCTAAGAGTCAAGTAAGAAATTATTTGCAAAATTTATTGTAGCTATAAAAGAAAGATATACATACATATTTTCAAATATGTTAGGGGGACTCGGCTAATCCGTTTAATTACAATCCTCATCCGGTGGACATGACTAATTTGACGCTAAGCAGAGAAATGCAGAACATGGCTGAACGTTTAGCAGATAATGCTCATGATATTTGGGCAAAGAAGAAGAAAGAAGAACTTACTACCTGCGGTTAGTATAAATTATGATCTAATAATCTCAATTTTTATCTCTTGTTTCTCTCTCTCTCTCTCTCTCTCTCCGTATTCTCAACAAATACCAACTATTAACATATTAGTTAAAATTTTCCATTCAACAATATAACTATAATATAAATATATAATACATCTACTAAATTACAGTTATATTGTTGAGGAAAATTATAATTAACGTTAATATTAATTAATGTTTGTTGAGTTAACATTTAATTTATATATTAAATAATTTTTTCGTAATATCTTATGGCTACAGGAGGTGGCATTCATCCTCAGTTGGTACCTTACGATCTGTTAACTGACAAGGAGAAACGAAAAGATCGTGAGCGATCGCAAGAATTTCTCAAATATTTACAGTATCAAGGGTACAAGCTTCACAAACCTAATCGCGGTGGCACGGAGACCGAAGTGGCTGGCGCAGTTGCTGCGGTAGAATTAAGATTTGCTTATTCATTATTAGAGAAGTTGATAGCTTATTTGGACAAAGCGACGATCAATATGAAGCTCTTGAAACCCTCTGACACGTTCAGCCGAAGAAACAGTTTCAAGACCTCGACAAGAGACATCAAGTTCTTCAGTAAAGTGGTCCTACCACTAATGGAAAAGTACTTTAGCACGCATAGAAACTACTTTATCGCTGTAGCTACCGCCACGAACAATGTCGGTGCAGCGTCGTTGAAAGAGAAGGAAATGGTAGCTGCTCTTTTTTGCAAATTAGCAAGTTTGCTAAGATCGAGACTCGCCGCTTTTGGCGCAGATGTGAGAATAACTGTTCGTTGTCTGCAAGTGTTAGTAAAAGGTATAGATGCTAAGAGTCTCGTAAAGAACTGTCCTGAGTTTATCCGAACGTCCATGTTGACTTTCTTCAACAATACCGCTGATGATCTGGGTCACACGATTCTGAACCTTCAAGAAGGGAAATATAGTCATCTCAGAGGCACCCATTTGAAAACTTCCACGTCATTATCGTATGTCAATAGTGTGGTTCTACCGGTGCTCACTGCGATGTTTGACCATCTTGCCGCATGCGAGTACGGCAGTGACTTGTTACGTAAGTATTTACAAAATTAATAAAATTAATGTTAAAATAAGTCCAGTTGGGAATGTTATTTCATGAAAATAATACTTTGTCATATATTATTATCATTTTTTTGTAAAAATTTGTTATTATTACTCGTTACTAGTTTTAAAAAGTAACACGTTACTGTTATTTAGAAAATAACATTTCATTACTTTTTCTCACTCTAAAAATATTAAGTGTTGGAATTAATTCGTAGCGTTTTACAAGTGATGGGAAGTACTTTCATTAATGTATTTTTTAATGCTCATGTGAAATAAATAACATTCTTTCATTAAAAAACGCTACGAATTAATTCCAACACCTAATAATTAATTGATTATTTTAATTTAATTACTATTAATAATTTAATTACTACTAATGTTATTAATTTAATTAATTAAATCAATATAATTTGAGCATTAATTTACTCATATTCTTCGTTTTACATAGTTGACGAAATTCAAGTAGCATCATACAAAATGTTGGCGTCTCTGTACACTCTTGGAATAGACGCTAGTTTAACGCACGACAGAAAATACCTCAAGACTGAGATCGAGCGACATAAACCTAATCTAGGCTCCTGTTTGGGTGCTTTTTCAAGTTGCTTCCCAGTGGCCTTCTTAGAGCCTCATTTAAACAAGCACAATCAATATTCCCTTCTAAATCGAATCGCAGATCATTCTCTGGAAGCTCAAGATATTATGACAAAGATGGAATCGAGTATGCCAACGTTGGAGACCATCCTTAATGAAGTCGATCAGTTCGTTGAATCCGAGAAGACCTACAATGATGCTCCTCACGTCGTTGACGTAATTCTACCTTTGCTCTGCTCTTATTTACCATTCTGGTGGGCACAAGGGCCTGACAATGTAAGTCCGACTGAAAGTACCTACGTCAGTATGGTAACGAGCGATCACATGAACCAGTTGCTGAAAAACGTGTTGAAGTTGATCAAGAAGAACATCGGTAATGAAAACGCACCGTGGATGACGCGCATTGCGGCCTATACGCAGCAAATCATTATCAATTCGTCCGAGGAGTTATTAAAGGATCCATTTTTGCCTCTCGCCGAACGCGTCAGAAAACGAACGGACACTATGTTCCACAAGGAGGAATCTCTTCGGGGTTTTATTAAATCTTCGACTGACGATACCTCGCAAATTGAAGCGCAGATTCAAGAAGATTGGCAATTACTTGTGCGCGATATCTACTCATTCTATCCCCTATTAATAAAGTATGTCGATCTTCAAAGGAATCATTGGCTGAGGAACAATATTTCCGAAGCTGAAGATCTATACAATCACGTAGCAGCTATATTTAATATCTGGTCCAAATCACAGTACTTTTTACGCGAAGAACAGAATTTTATATCCGCGAATGAAATTGATAACATGGTGCTCATCATGCCCACTGCAACAAGAAGACCTGCTACAGTGTCTGATGGCACCGCACCTTCCGGAGGAGGCAAAGTTCGTACAAACGATTAATTTTATTTACTCTCCAGCAAAAACAAGCTAACGTTATTTATTTATTTATTTACCGTTTTCTACATTAAAATGACATTAAAGACGATAAATAACGGCAACTTGTTTCCTTGGCTATTTGATTTTGCTCTAATCTACATTTAATTCAAGAATCAAAAGATCAAATGATTAAGTATCTCTTTCGTATTTAGAAAAAGAAAAAGCATCGCGACAAGAAGAGAGATAAGGACAAAGAAGTACAAGCATCCTTGATGGTCGCTTGCTTGAAACGATTGCTACCTGTCGGCTTAAATCTCTTCGCTGGTCGCGAACAGGAATTAGTGCAGCATTGCAAAGACAGATTCCTGAAAAAGATGCCGGAATCTGATATCTCGGAATTTGCCAAGACTCAACTGACACTGCCGGATAAGATCGATCCTGCCGATGAAATGTCTTGGCAACATTATCTATATTCTCAATTAGGTCAGAAGAAAGACGCAATAGAGCCTGTAAAGGCTCAGCAACTGGAAGATGTCGTTGCTAGAATCACCGATATGGCCAAAGTCTTGTATGGTTTACATATGGTTAGTTATGAAGCTGTTTAACATTATTGTATAGTTGTAATTTTTAAACTTTTGTGGATTCACAGTACTTAAGGAAAAATCTTCGAAGCTTTGTAACTTTTTTTTAATTTGCTATTGATATCAATGTTTTCGTGAACACTGGAAATGCAAACGCTATTTTTGGAAATCAGTTCATCATATCATCATTTTTCTGTTTCTTTAAGTCGCGCCGAAGTATTCATCGTATTCATTCCGTACTTTTGTTCTCGAGTAGATAGATCATCCACAACAGCAGAGCAAGAGTCAATATCGTTCAGTGGTGTCGATCCAGCGTAAACGAGCGGTAATCGCTTGCTTCCGCCAAACTTCCCTACATTCCTTGCCAAGGTATCCTTCTTGTTATTTAGTTTTTCTCTTCATTTGTGATTTCACAACATTATTAATTTTTTTAGTATCACCACATTTTTATTTTAAGTTAAACTGAATGTCGGCGGTGTGTTTTGTGTTATTGATTTATGTAGAATTTATTAGCTATTTTGCTGTTTATTAATCGGAGAGAGAAATAATTAGGCGATAAGAATCGAGTTTTGAGTGTTATATATATTATGTAACATTAACTGCAATAATTAATGAAAGTGATTGTTAAGTGATTTAATGAGTGCGCTTGCTGTTTACCTGCACGCTAACAGGCGACAAAGCCGCCGCCATCGCGAGATGGATGGAAACGTGTGTTGTGCGCTGCTAGAAAAAGAGCGGCGATTGCATGTTTGCGTAGTGAACCTCTATATAAATTGAGAAGGTATGATTAACGCAAATTAATTTCTACTGTATGTTTCTTTGAATAATATTTTAATTATATAAATTTATTCTTTTAGGCATCGAGCGATAAATATTTTTGCACGAACGTATTACGAGTTGTGGTTACAAGATGAAAATGTGGGTCAAGAAGTTATGATCGAGGATCTTACGGTAACAGCGATCTATATTATTGAATCCTTAGTACACATGATTCAGTCATTCGTATGATGACGATTTCGTCATCCTTCTCTTCTTTGAAATACTTGGAGCACCTTAAATAAAGATATCCTCTCCTTTTTTTAAAATTTTACAAATATTTTCTAAAGATGTTAAAGTATATGTAAGATCATACTTAATATTTTTTACATACTTTTAAAAATGACAGAAATTAACTCGGAATACGAAGGACCCAGAAAATTATCGTATGTATTAAGGGTTAAGACACAGACTTCTATAAGTTTGTGGGTTAAGCTGATTGAAATGTAGATAATTTAACATAAAATTAACAATAATATTAATATTATATTTTTTCTTTCAGCAATCGTTCGAGGATGCTGAGTTGAAGAAAATGGATAAGGCTGAGGACGAAGGCAAGCCCGATCCGTTGACACAATTGGTGACAACATTCTGTCGTGGTGCTATGACTGAACGATCAGGCGCTCTTCAAGAAGATCCGCTTTACATGAGTTATGCTCAAATTATCTCAAAATCATGCGGGGAAGAAGAGGAAGAGGGTGAAGAAGAAGGTGGAGGTGAAGAAGAAGGAGGAGCTTCGATCCATGTAAGTATCTTTGATTGATAAGTTCTCGTCTGATATAATAGATATAATTCTCATACACACACACACACACACACACACACACACTCACACACACACACACACACACACACACACACACACACACAAGTAAGAAAATAGAATTCTTTAAATTCCCACTAAATCAGTCTACCGCATTAATAAATTCCCTATTTTTTTCTAACTTACTAAAAGCGGAGACATAAGCTATTTACGGTAAGAATAAGTAGTTAGTGCGAGAATTCATCCGCTTAATATATGCTCGCAGTCCAAAGTATTAATCATATGAGTTTTCCATATTGTAACACCTGAATTTGTTGAATTATATATTGTTTTATTCATTGAAATCAAAGCAATATGTATAATATCATTCATGAATAAGCAAAACATCATAGGCTATCAAGATTTGTCTTCCTTTCATCAATCTATTACTAACAATATAATTAAATTGTGCATTTTTTTCTTTTATCGTAATTCTCAAGAGGCCAATGCATAAATTAATGGTAAGATATTCCATTATATTTAATGAACATTTTTTAACATAAAATAATGTTAAATCTCACCAACAAATGTAAAGTGATTATATAAAATTTTTAATTAGAGAAGTTTAATATTAATTATATTTTTTTATTATAAATTATTATATGCTTGGTTAAAAGTAATGTATAATATGTATGTATATTTATTAAATTTATGTACATGAAAGTGATTTTAATTTTATATAACATTTTCATCATGTTCTGTAATTATAGGAGCAAGAAATGGAGAAGCAAAAACTCTTGTTCCACCAAGCTCGTCTAGCAAATCGCGGCGTCGCCGAAATGGTCCTTCTGCACATATCGGCGTGTAAGGGCATTCCCAGCGAGATGGTGATGAAGACTTTAGAGCTTGGAATTTCGATCCTGCGTGGCGGTAATATCGAAATTCAGCGAGGAATGCTGAATCATCTGAAGGAGAAAAAGGACGTCGGTTTCTTCACGTCCATTGCAGGTCTAATGAACTCTTGCAGCGTGCTGGATCTGGACGCTTTCGAGAGGAATACGAAAGCTGAGGGTCTCGGTGTTGGTTCCGAGGGTGCAGCTGGTGAGAAGAATATGCACGACGCCGAATTCACTTGCGCCTTATTCCGCTTTATCCAACTCACCTGCGAGGGTCACAATCTTGGCAAGTATTATTCCGCTGAACACAAATTAACAATAACATTATATCAATAATATAATTTCTCATTCAACAACATAAATTTAATTACACACATATATAAGATGAGGCTCCAAAGAATCTATCAGTGAAAAATGTAAAAAAATTTTTACATTTTGCATTACTTATGTAACTTCGATTTATATTTTATATTGATAAAGACCTGAATTAATGGGTGAAACGTGTATATTTTATTTGTTACATTTACATGAAAATAAAGAATTTTCTGTGCATTCGAACAGCTGATGACGGCTTTTGATGGGCTTTTTTACATTTTTTATAAATGTAATTAACACATATTGTATATATAATAATTACATTGTTTAATAGGAAATTATAATATTGATATAATTGTATTGAACTAATTGTGTTCAACGAAACATTATCACTATTGAAAGTAATTCGATCAAATGACGTTTATTCTATATTCAATAGATTGGCAGAACTATCTTAGGACACAGGCTGGTAATACGACGACGGTGAACGTGGTCATTTGCACCGTCGATTACCTACTGCGATTGCAGGAGTCAATCATGGATTTTTACTGGCATTACTCGAGCAAGGAACTCATCGACCCTGCCGGCAAAGCAAATTTTTTCAAAGCTATTGGAGTTGCTAGTCAAGTTTTTAACACTCTCACTGAGGTTATTCAAGGCCCATGCGCACAGAATCAACAAGCTTTAGCGCATTCAAGATTGTGGGACGCAGTCGGAGGTTTTCTTTTCTTATTCTCGCATATGCAAGACAAACTATCGAAGCACTCCAGTCAGGTGGATCTTCTGAAAGAATTGCTTAACTTGCAGAAAGACATGATTACCATGATGCTTTCCATGCTTGAAGGTATATATTTCTTTTCAATTTTATTAAAAAAATGAATAAAGTAATCAATATTCATGTGATTTAAAGGTAATGTCGTGAACGGGACGATTGGAAAACAGATGGTAGACACTTTGGTCGAGTCGGCTAGTAATGTAGAACTGATTTTGAAGTACTTCGACATGTTCTTGAAATTAAAGGATCTTGTATCATCGCCGAGTTTCTTGGAAGTCGATCTTAACAATGACGGTTGGGTGTATCCTAAGGATTTCAAGGAGAAGATGGAGCAACAGAAGAGTTATACCAGGTATTACGCTTGCAAAATTACCTATCATCTAATATTTTTCGAATTAAATTACTTTACATCTAAAATTTAAGATTAAAAAAAAATCTAAATTTTTATTTTTCAAATGTTTTCAGCGAGGAAATTGAATTTCTCTTGGCCTGTTGCGAGACGAATCACGACGGCAAGATCGATTATGTTGCTTTCATGGATCGTTTCCATGAGCCGTCGAAGGAAATCGGTTTCAATCTGGCTGTATTACTCACCAATCTGTCCGAACATATGCCTAACGAACCGAGACTAGCCAGATTCCTTGAGACAGCCGGTTCTGTTCTAAATTACTTCGAGCCGTTCTTAGGCAGAATCGAGATCCTCGGTGGCAACAAGAAAATTGAGCGCGTGTACTTTGAGATCAAGGAATCGAACATCGAACAGTGGGAGAAGCCGCAAATTAAGGAATCGAAGAAGACCTACTTCTATAATACGGTAGTTGAGGCTGGCGAGAAAGAGAAACTCGAAACCTTCATCAACTTTTGCGAAGATGCTATTTTTGAAATGCAACACGCGAGTGCGTTGATGACCGTAGAGGAAAGCGGCGGAATCGGCAAAGCGAGGGAATCGTCGTACACGTATATGACCGAGGATGATGAAGAAAGAAATAAAGACCCAATCAGGCGGGGGATACAAGCCATCAAAGATGGTGTTTATTTCTTCTTTTACATGTTCTCGCCTACCAATATTAAGAACAAGATTGCTGAAATGCAACAGATGACGATACCCGAGCTCTTCATTGGTTTCTTCAAGATGATTTTCTACGCCTTCTATTATTCCGGTTTCGGTGTTGGCTGTGTGATCAAGTATTTCATGAGACTTCTATTGACATTAATGAGAGGACCGCATGTGGAGGAACCTGTTGTAGTCAAGGAGGAGGAAGAGAAACCGTCGAGGCATTTACCCGCTTTACCACCGACGCCGGATGAATCGAATTTACAAGTAAAATTTTCTCAATAAATTATGTTAATACAACACTAAGAAATATTATTTAACAAATTCGCATACATAGGTGCAAGCCTTCGGAATGGATATAACGAAAGAAGAAGGAGGGCAAATAAAACTAGCGCCGCACGAATCGACTACTTCTACGCCGCAATCCAGTATCGAAGAAACAGGTGAGAGTACACCCGAAGAGGGTACTGGCGAGGATGGAGCGAGAGCTGAAGGAGGAGAAAGCGAGTCGCCTGTTACTTTAGCTGATCTACTTGGGTTAGTATAAATATAGTATAAATATTAGTCCATTAATGAAAAATAATTAAATAATCCATAAAATTATAATTATTTTATAATTTTATTTTTAACGTTATTAAATTTAAGTTTATGTGCCATGGTGCAAAATGTGCTGCAAAATAGAAAACTTTAATACAAATTAAAAAAGAATGCCTAAATAGTACGCACTTATATTCTAAAATCAGAATATAAGATGTCTCAAAATATTTTTAAGACGTTTTTAAAACGCCTTATGTTGTTCAAATTTTGACATTCGTCATGTTTCGACATTGTCAAAATTGGGCCTAAGTTTTACGGTATCTGCAGATCGTGAAACGAAGAAAATACGCGTTTGCCGCATGTCGCTACGACAATTTTTCATTGAGTTATAGCGCTCCGAAAATCCGGCGGGCGCGTACGAATTATGAATAAGTACGGCGTGCGCTTGTGTGTCACGTGCATGTGACGCTTATGTTACTACGTTACTATACTACTACTACGGTCAGCTGATCAGCTGACCAATAGTAATCGCTTGACACGTGTTTCGCAATGCGAACGGGTGAGTGAGGCGGCCTCGCCTATGGATTAAAATCACAGGTCGATATAATCGACAATATCTTCGCATAGAAAAATAGCAGCGAGATGATCCTAGTCGCGTTGGAAAGCTGAAACTTTAGCGCTTCTAATGAACGCAGAATCATGTACCTAAGATAATTAGATCGTAAGATATCATCAGTTAATTACAAAAATATAATTAATTTCACTTCGAAACGATTAGCATCCTTGCAGCAGATATTAATATATCTTTAAATTACGATATTTCAACCTGAAAAAATCATGCTTAAAACAAATTGCACTGAAAAATGCGTACTTTCTTGTTTATAACAATATCGTTTATATTAGTATTATTTTATCTTCTTTTTTAAAAAAATAGAATATTTTCATTTTACTGCATGTTAACTAAATTTAGATAATAATTAATTAATAAATTATTGTAAATTTTTTTTTGTTAATTAAATGCTTTGTTACAATATTTGTTTAGCGGAGAACAAGCCAGAGCGCAAGCTGCCGCAGCGGCAGAAGCAGCGGCGGCACAACAAGCAGCCATGGCAGCAGTTGAAGCCGAAGCAAAGCAAGAAATTTCAGTCGAACCTTCCACAGGATCGAGCATCGATCTGTCCGAATATAGTCATCGTATAGTATCCTTCTTAGCCAGGAATTTCTACAATCTGAAATACGTCGCGCTAGTTCTCGCCTTTTGTATCAACTTTATGCTGCTATTCTATAAGGTTTATCAACATTTTCTATTATGATTTTTTTTTCTGTGCAAACGCAATAAATTAAATATAAAAATCTAAGATTATCTCTATAAATTCAAATTTTGCGTGTATATCGGTTTTTTATGTATGCTAATTTTAAATCTAGGTTTCGTCTTTGGCTGATGACTCGGACGAAGAAAGTAGTGGACAAATAGCGGATTTGTTAACGGAAATATCAGGCGAGGGGACATCGGGTTTGATAGGTAGTGGTATGGAAATAGGCAGCGGTAGTGGTGAAAACGGTTCGGAAGAGGAAGACGAAGAGGTTCAGGAATTTGTAGAAGTGTCTGAGGATTATTATTATATGGCTCACGTCATGAGGTTACTGGCTGCTCTTCATTCAATCGTTTCACTCGCTATGCTCGTCGCATATTATCATTTAAAGGTGACTTGAAACGCGAATAATAACAATAACTACACAATAAATCTTGAATATTTTTTTTCTATAACGTTTTCTATTGACAAAATATTTTAATTCAATGGTAGACATATGTACTCATATAATTATTGTAATTTAAAAAGTGAAATTACAAAATATTTATATTTATTCAGGTACCATTGGCCATATTCAAACGAGAGAAGGAAATTGCACGACGAGTAGAATTCGATGGATTATACATAGCCGAAACACCAGAAGAAGATGACATTAAAGCGCACTGGGATAAAATGGTAATATCAGCAAAGACTTTCCCCGTTAATTATTGGGACAAATTTGTAAAGAAGAAAGTCCGACAAAAATACAGCGAGACGTACGATTTCGATTACATCAGCAATTTGCTCGGAATGGAAAAGACTTCTTTCAGCCAGCAGGAAGATGAAGGATCTGGCTTAATACATTTGTAAGTAGATATTGTGATAATATCTCAAATCTTTCCGTGAGAGTCTTTAATGTAAAAAGTAATTTTTTATAGTATTGTAAATATCGACTGGAGATATCAAATATGGAAGGCCGGAGTCACGATCACCGATAACGTAAGTTCTTTCAAGTAAATTTTCAGCGAGATTAATTCATGTATTTTATATGTAAATTATTTAAATTAAATACTTATATATGTACGTATTTGATTTCTAGGCTTTTTTGTACAGTTTGTGGTACTTTACATTTTCAATCCTCGGCAACTACAACAATTTCTTCTTCGCCGCTCACCTGTTAGACGTCGCGGTCGGTTTCAAAACTTTACGAACAATCTTACAATCGGTAACACATAACGGCAAGCAGTTGGTCTTAACAGTGATGCTACTGACGATCGTAGTATACATCTACACTGTGATAGCCTTCAATTTCTTCAGAAAGTTCTATATACAGGAGGAAGACGAAACAGACAAGAAATGTCATCATATGCTAACAGTATGTTATACAGAAATACGTAAAAAAATCTTTTTTTAATTATAATGTATTTCATCTATAAACTTTGTGTTATTTTAATTTGAAGCTGTTGATGCATTTCTTTATTTACTTTCAGTGTTTCGTTTTCCATTTGTACAAAGGCGTAAGAGCCGGGGGTGGTATAGGCGATGAAATTGGTGAACCTGACGGTGACGATTACGAGGTTTATCGTATAATGTTCGACATTACGTTCTTCTTCTTCGTGATTGTCATTCTGTTGGCTATCATTCAGGGTGAGTATAATCGATTGATCCCCGATTGCAGCAGAAAAAAAAAACAATATTACATCGCGATTGATCCTTAGGTTTGATCATCGATGCGTTCGGCGAACTTCGAGATCAGCTCGATAATGTGAAGACAAATATGGAGAGTAACTGCTTCATTTGTGGTTTAGGAAAGGAATATTTCGACGCGGTACCGCATGGGTTCGATACTCATGTGCAACAAGAACATAATTTAGCAAATTACATGTAAATGTTTATAAATATTTTATGCTTTTAATTTTACAATCATTATATCAGAAAAAAACTTTATATCATCAATTTCTATATGATTTTAAATCACAGGTTCTTCCTTATGCACTTGATTAACAAACCAGACACCGAATACACTGGTCAGGAGACTTACGTGTGGAATATGTATCAACAAAGGTGTTGGGATTTCTTCCCGGTGGGCGACTGCTTTCGCAAGCAGAACGAGACAGTAGAAGAAGAAGCGAAGAAAAAATAAAATTAATCCTGACTCTAATTAAGGTGACCAATAGAAACGATCGATCTTACTTGACGAAGAGACTCTCTCATCGAACAGTCTTCGAAGTGTCTTCGATAATTTCGCATAAATTTTTGCTCATCGAGAGTGCGTGGATAGCACTCATTTAAAAATCAAATTTCGAAAGTTCTACATCTTACCTCATAACGACAAAGAAAGAATTTTTATCTTGTAAACTTATGCCTCCGTTTTCCACTTGGTAATTTATTCCGGCTAACTAATAGACTTTCTGACGTGTGAATGTAATGCATTAATTGCGTACTGCGTGTAATGAGGATTATAGAGAAATTCGTGTCTGATACCGCATCGGGGGAATAAAATTGAACATATTTTTCCAACTTTGTAAAAAAGGGCATAAACTGTATCATCAAAACCAGTAATTTTCTTTTTTAGATTATATTTCGAACACTAGATACCAAAATCATTGACAAAAGCTCGATTTCCTTCGATCGGCGGTATGTTATTGTTAAATCGTTGGAAACGGCGGAACCGACTGCACAAATTTACATATTCATAGCGTTATAATATTGCCTTCTTTTCATACGTCGGATGATCTATACTGTATAATTTTATGCTACATCGCATAAAATACGAAAAGCGATAACAAGTTTGAGATATATAATGATAGAATAAATAAAATTAAAGATGTTTAAAGTTTATGTAATGTGCAAATCTTTTTCTGACTTATATGAAAGTGAGAACTTTTTGGACATTATATGACTGGGCATCATTCTCATATATCTGAGAATGTCAATATATTGTAAATAAAATTCTACAGCAGGACTATCTGGTAATAAATAAAGACATAATTCTTTATTTCGTTATACTAGAATCTCTCTTTAACCTTGTGCACATCACTTATATATTTTTTTCAAATTTAATTAAAAAACTTAAGTATTAGCTTTATCTTCACAGAGTAACTTCAAAATTATGTTAAAATTTACAAATATATAAAAAATGTGTTAGAATCTACAAATTATTAATATCATTACATTCTTATTTAATTTACTTAGACTGATTATGTACGGAAAAAATTTTAAAAATATACCTATTTCAAATTTCAAAAATTATTAAAAATTCCTTTTTTATTTTCATTGAAATAATATCGGAAAGAGAATTTTATCAAAAAAGATTTCGTTCCTCTTAATCAGTTTTGAGATCGATGAAGCGCTAGCGGAATTCCGCATGACGTTATGACGCCGTGTCGTATCGATGTCTATCCCTGCATAGTAAAATCTCGCATTTCCCGTCGCGACACGCACCCCCGGGGAAATGAAAGAGGAACAACAAGAGTAACGGCGTGTCCCTCCGCACTAACGGCGGAAGGAGGTCGCGCAAGCGCATCGCATCAGTACTCGCTCGCCGGCGAGGAGCCTTCAGCCGCTTTCAGGGTGAAAATGCACCATGGCATGGGAGGATCGGCGGGCGATCGTCACGGCGCTCAAAATTCAGCGATGCAGGCCAGGAATGGCGTTTGTGACAAAATCGAAAATTACATATCCGAGTTAGGCCGATGGTACGTGAGTAAACGTCGGGGTGGTCACCTTAGACGCTCGCAGGAGCCTTTGCGTGTATTTTCCGCCCTGTGCCGCCCAGCAAAGTCGGTGGGGACGGGCGCAAGGGGGCGAATGACCCAGGGATAAAAGTGGCGGGTGTTTAGCTACGTTTCGTCGTAGCTTTTCACAATTGGCATAACAACAATCGTAGTGCAATCACGATGATTTAATATATATCAATCGAAGTTTCAAAAATTAGAGTAATAAAAATAAAACAAATCAATATACGTGATAATACAATTTCCAAAATTCGGAATGCGCTAGTGTTGGTGTATCTTTTGCATGGTTTCTGGATGTGTGAAATTCGTAGATCTCTATGTTAAGATATGTGTATTTTAGTAATCTTACATATTTTTAATAATTTCAATCATTTTTGTATGATTGATATAAAAATTTGCCACTATAAAGTATTATCTGTCATCTAAATTAAGCGTTTATTTTTACGCGGTATTTCTTATATTTTTGCATAGTCGCCTCGAAAGCGGGATATAGCCAATCTTAGTCTGACCAACGTCAAGCGTTACTACTTAAACACCGGGACACAAATATTTAATATAGTTAAATTTAAGTTCAATATGTAAATTTCTATTTAAAGAAAATCAGTTTCTTATTTTTTATAATAGGCTCAACCGTAGTAATTGTGACAATATCTAATTGTTTATGTATTAAAATTTAAAAAGACTTTATATTTCATGTTATTCTATGTTTGAAGATAATTTGACTTTAAATTGATACAAGTCTGAAATACAAAAATTTTATGTTATAACAATTATCAAATGTGTAAAGTATTATAAAAAGATTAGGTTACTAAAGTTTACAGATATCAATTCAATGTCAATTTTTTTCCAGATTATGTCGTTTTAAATATTCATTGTTTCAAGATTACTATGAATCTAAATTAATGTTTTGTCAAGGACATAGCATAATTAATAGTGTGTATAACACTTTTTAATTAAACATCATAATTACCCTACTGTCAATTCAATGTACGGGGTAATTGTGACGATAAACATCAGAGTAATTGTGATACTTCGTGCGCGATTACGCTGAGGTTTCTTCTGATGATTTGCACAATTTTTAACAGCTGCAAAAGATACCGTTACAAAAATCATCTAAATGAGATCCACAACATATAGACATTGATTTAAATAGAATCAAACCAGCAGAAGAAACGAAAACGTAGGATAAAATCGGAATTAGTGCAATACGTTAACACGAAGAATTTAATGCTCTTTATGTATTAATTTGTTGCTTTAATTTTAATTGCTCTAATTGCTAACAACATAAATCGGTTTTATGCTAACTTTTAAAGTTAGAATGCCCATTAAAAATAATAATGATAAGGCTTATACCATAATTTAGCACTATATGCTTTTAATACATATTACTAGAATATAAAAAAATTAAATTTCAACTGGAATTTAAATTTTGGTAATTTAACCGTAGTTTCGGTGCGCTACACTTCACTGAAACAACACCAAAACACATATCATGCAACAGCAAACTATCAAATTAATACTTGATGAATTCTAAATTATAATATAAATGTTTTTATTATATGTTTATTACTTTAGGTATTTTTTCTTGAAACGATATATGTTTCGGGGTTGTTTATGACGTGAAGGATAATGCACCGAAATTTAAACTAAGGTATATTAAAAACACATAGTTAGCACTAAATTACGATGTAAACATTATTATTATTATTATTAACATTTTTAATAGGCATTCTAATTTTTTTAATTTACAAATTAGCATAAAACCGATTTTTTACTAAAAATAATTATTAAAATATTGATTAAAAATAATAAAATTAAAATTAGGGCAATAAATTAGTACATAAAGAGCACTAAATTCTCCGTACATTGGAACCTGATTCTGTTCAAATTGGCGTGCTATCTTAATGGACGTCTATGTCTATTAAGATAACATGCCAATATGAGCACAATCAAATTTTGATATATGAGAATTTAATGCTTTTTATGTGCTAATTCGTTGCTCTAATCCTGATTTGATTGCTTTAACTATTTGTCAAAAAAATGTTTTAATCTATAGTTAGAAAAATTAGCTACATAAATCTTTCAACAGAATATATAAATATACGGAATACAAGAGATCCGGGTCGACTCCCGGTCGAGGTAATATTTTTCGCAATAAATTTATTTACAGTTTTTCAATACATTAATATCTTTCTAATAGAATGCCAGATTGAACATCAAATTATTAAATTACTTATCAATTTAATTTGTGATAATACTATAGTAGTTTGATTGCGTTTATATTTTCGAAAAATCATTTCGACGCGTAGTTCAAATAATTATATTTAGTAATTGAAATAAAAATTAAAAAAGGCTCCAAAGATTAAATCAATAAAGAAATGTAAAGCCAATGAGAGCCGACACAGTACGTGTGTAATCATAAAAATAATATATATATCAATCATCAATTACAGACGTTTCGATCATAGGATTAGGTCATCTTCAGTGTAACAATAAATCGGAATCAAAATTGATGCGTTGTAAAACAATAAGGTAAATGCTGTTAGTGAATCGTTAGGCTGTTGTCCAAAATTAACAACTTCATTATCGCCTGTGATACTTAGCTAGATACTCAAACAAGAATTCAATCATTTAACTAAAATCGAGTTAATATATGAAATTTATGAAATTTTAATTGTAGTCAAAATATTAAAATAGATTGTATCAGTTGGATAAAACTTACATTGTACTTAGCATAACGATGATCCGTTATAACGCGATGTACTTATAACTACGTCTTGAGAACGTGTGAGAGTTTATGGTCGAAATATCTGTAATTGGTGATGGATATACATATATATTATTCTTGATTACACACGTACAATTGTATCAGCTTTCATTGGCTTTACATTCCTTTATTGATATATATTTAATATATTAATTCACATAGAAATTATTTAAAAAGTATTAAAGATCCTTCGACCGGTATAGGCTTCTAATTTATCGATTGTGTTCTCACATGTACAGTCTAAAATAAGATATATTCTTATTGAGAATAAATAAATTTTAAATACTAATCTTTATGGCATTAAAAAGTGACACTAATTGACATTAATTGATTTAATATAAAATTATTAATACTTAAAGATATTAGACTTTTAAGATATTAAAATCTGTTTACAAACGCAATATCATGTAGTATTATATTTAGATATATTTTAAGGTACACATTTGTACATTCTTGGAATACGTACCAATGTTTATTAATGAATTATCAAATAGGGCAGTATGGAGGGCGATAATAATGGGCCAGTTCCTCTCGCTGGTGCTGTGCTTCATGACATTCATAAATCATTACATAAACACCGGTTCCTACAAGCTCTCGCTCCCAACAGGTAACTTATTTATTAAAAAAAAAACTGTTTTGTGCCTTCAGCGTCGGAAATTAAAGTGATTAAATTATAGCAATTTCAAGTTCATGAAACTTTGCGCGGCTAATTAATTATTATCGTTTTTGCGAGACAGGGCAAAATGTTCCACACTACGTGATGATGTGTTTAGTCTACACGACGTGGATGTCCTGTAGAGGTGTAGGGAATGGCTTAATTTCCGTCATACGAGCTCGTGGCTGGAGATATTTGTTCTTAGCACTGATTGACGTTGAGGCGTGCACTCTTATTACATCGTCGCATCAATATACCAGTCTCGCTAGTATACAGGTATGTGCATACATAAAGAACTTCAAAATACTGTTTATTGTAAGAGCAGTACAAAAATATAGGTAACAATTAATAAATCTTGTTTTGGAAAATCCATATATTATTGAGTAATTCTTACTTTCTAAAACTCTTAGAGCAAATCTTACTCTGAAGAATAAAATCTCACATAAAGATTAAAAAATCTTAAAGATTAAAAATTGAGTCATTCTTTTTCAAGACTGGGTCAATTTTCTTTAGAGTGAGATTCCACTTCAAAGAATTTGAAGAGTGTCATACATATTTTTCGATACTTATTTTTTTCATCAATTTTTTATGTTTATTGTATTACAATTTTTAAGCTTCATTGAATAATTCGCAAAAAAAAATATTTGTTTTGTGATTACCTCCGCTCACGTTTAAATTCAATTCAAATGCGATTTCTGTCGATGTTGTTTAATATACGATTTCCTACTCGAGTACGCAACTTTCCTCTCGCAGTTTGAGTTTGCATTATCTGGCATAGTAATATTCATATCAACTATGAATGGCGTACGGAATAGGCATTGTAATAGCCATAGCGGAAGAGAGAACGTTGGGTTTTCGACCCAACAATGCTCGTTCCCTCATGCTCGAGTCACTCATTCTTAATCAAACGCATTGCGCGCTTTATGAATTATCCATTGTTGCGTGTCTCTAACTCGCTTTTCCCCCTTACTATATATATATATATATATACACACACACACACACACATATATATACACACACACACACACAAATATGGCTAATATATAAACTTTTATAAAAAGGCTATAAAATATTTTAGCTTCTTGACTGTGTGGCGATACCGGTCGCGTTGGTACTTTCATTTCTGGTATTGGGCGTCAGATACAGAATGGTGCACATCGTCGGCGTATCCGTCTGCTTGATGGGCGTGGGATGCCTGGTTTGGGCTGGTATAGACGACAATAACGATCCCACTGCTACTGGTAATTATCGATGAATAGAATGCAAATAGGCCGATATTCATAGTTAATTCTTATATTTAAACATAAACGGTTTTTTAAATTTAAAACAGTCTTAAGTCCATCTTGAGTAATATCTTAAAATCTAATACGGTTCTGTGATTGGTTTATGTTTATAAGATCTTCAAACCGTCTTAAGAATTGACTATAAATATACTGGTTTATAAATCCTGGGCCACAAATAGGCTATTTCGCGATAGAAGAGAGTAAGAAAAAAATTAATGTTTAATGTTTCAACATGTTAGGGAAAAATCAACTTGTCGGCGATATGCTTTGTCTTGGCGGCG
The DNA here is from genome assembly GCF_024713525.1 of Acromyrmex echinatior. Lineage (NCBI taxonomy): Eukaryota > Metazoa > Arthropoda > Insecta > Hymenoptera > Formicidae > Acromyrmex > Acromyrmex echinatior. The sequence goes on from NC_141855.1 coordinate 13,838,960, forward strand.
CGGTGTTGTTCTCGATAACGACGGTTCTTCAGGAATTGGGCGTTAAAACGGTCGATATTATCGAATACCTCGGCATGATTGGTTTTTTCGGTACGATACTGAGCTGCATGCAAACGTAAGTAGTAAATCATAATGGATATTAAAAGTTTTCAGAGGAATGCTTTGAATGAGTGACATTTTTGTATTGATCACGTCATTACAGCGCCGTACTCCAAAGGTTTCAAATAGAAGCATTTCACTGGGACAACGTACCAGTAATAACGATCCTGGTTCTCTATTGCATCACGCAATTCATGTTCTTCTCTTTGGTGCCAGTAATATTGTTCGAATCTGGTGCTACCGCCTTGCAACTAGCGCTGCTCACCTCAGATTCCTTCAATATATTAGCTGGAATGCTTAATCATCATTACAAGGTAAGCTATTGATTCGCACAAATGTCATCATTTCCTTTGCGCGATCGATAGTGTTCTCATTTAAATACATTAAATATAAGGTATTATTCAATACTTCTAGAATATTTACGCTGCAATATCTTTTCATCAAAGTAAAGTTAGCTTATACGGAAAAAACAGTGAAATATTTTAAAATTTAAATATAGATTTGAAAATAATTTGTGATACTAACAAAATAATATCAAAATAATGCTGTAAGGTACTCGAGTTGGTTACTTAATATCAAAACTTTTGCAGTATGATTCATCATGCTTCACTATTCTACATAATCATTTCAATGGTTCAAAACAATTACTTTCCGATCTGTATCTAGCTTTTTACAACTAGCATTTTAGCAAAATCATTCTTTCCGTAAATAAAAATAATATAAATCAGTATTGAAGTCTTTCTTCGTCTTCTCCAGTTTCACGCTTTGTACTTCGTTTCGTACGCACTCACGATGACCGGCATATACATTTACGCCATAAAAAGAACACCAATGTCGTCGAACTCACGGAGACAGCACATTGAACCGCCGATTCCGGATTATAGGTAAAAATAATCTTATTAAACATCATGCGAATCAATTCCGAAACGAATTATCGAATGCATTAACGTAACATTATTTTATTCTCAAGACACATGTCCCATCCCGATGTTGGTGAAGTGGAGATGGCTACGAGTTCCGGAATGTCCGGCGTGAGTGGTACTCTCGATATAAGGGCATCCACTCTCGGCAGCGAGAGAGAGACGATGGACGCAACAAGCCTACCACTTAGCGTCAGTTCCGACACGGCCTTCACCTCTTTCTACGGCAGTCAAGCAAATCTAAAGGTAGCATCAAGATCGATGCCGCGTGTCTCGTCCAATTCATTTTTCGATACGAGTACCGGTGTGCCCTGATATTTATCGGGAATGAACTTGACGCGAGCGCAAGGTTCGCGTGATATTCCGAGGCAGATAGAATCCACACGATTGAACATTTTCTCGAAATCTACCCATTTTCAATAATGCTTCGTGTTGCAACATGAGACTCAGTTTTACGCTACCGTAATTCTTTAAAATTTAGTAAACTCATTTTATAAAAATTATAGCTTTTTTGAACAGAAATAAATCGCATAACGTAACTGATTCATACAAAAGCAATAAAATCACACGACAAATAAAATTAATAATTGCATAAGTTTTAGATTATATCATTATGTGTTTGATAGCAGGCGTGATGCTATGGATTAAAGTAATGTCTAAATGATTGCCCGCGTACACAAAAAGAAAACTTTTCGTGGTAATCTGCCTGCGATAGCGAGTGATCTCTTCGTTCTTCTTTATCTATTTTTGGAGGTGTAAATGAAATCTGTGACGGTTTCAGGCTGCGAATGGGAACAGTGGTTCTGCCTGTAATTAATAAGCGGAAGAAAACGACTGCCTAGAATAGAATACCATGCGATTCATTCATTCGCGAACTTCTCGACTTCTTGAAACGGAGCCCTTAGAAAGCACGAAAGGATGTTTGTATGTCGACATCATAATTACGAACGCTAGCACACAGTCTAAAGACTTCTTTTAGATATCTGTGTGAAATTATTATTACACAGTGTTAATTGTACTTAATAGAGAAATGATAACTGGACCGTCTTTCAATTGTAATCCGATAATGTGATTAGACGTTATTTAGTAAATAAGTACAATTTATTTTTTATATTATAAATATATAATATGAAAAAATACTATTCGTTACAATATAACTTAATTATTGTAACAATTATAATTAACTTTATAATTTTCGCGCGCGTGGCAAAATAAATCTGGACAGCATAACAACTATAGTTTGATAATAAAAAATAATTTTATTTACTGTACATGTATGTGTAATTATCTAATTGAACTCTTTCAATATGCATATTATACATTGACAACTAATATTTAAGATTAAAACATTTCGTAATAATCACATATTTTTGTGTGTATATTCATCTATAATCGAATTCAATTCAAAGACGGTTATAAAATCAAAATATATACCAATCGTAGATATCAATATATTCTTTCGAATCAAAAACATTCCTAGTATTATTTATAAAAATGTGAACTAATTCTGTAAGAACGAAACGTGCCAAATGTTAAAGTCTATAAACACTTAGATCGTAGAATTAGGAAAATGCGAATGTAAAACATATACTCGTTTTACGTACATTGTATACTCATTTTCACTTAAATTTTTTATATTAACACGAATTACCTTCGTGGAAGTTTGTTATGATTATACGATCGATATACTGTAGTATATACAGAGATATTTATAACTTATAAGTTACGCTGATAAAATGAGGGCTGAGCGAGGAGAAAACTTTACATAATTCAATCCGACGAACTCGACCTAATTAATACAATAAATGTAAGTCAACTATGTAATTATGCTACGCTATTCTATTCTTCTACAATAGTACGATTTGTGACTGCAATGAACAAACATCATTACCAGTGCGGATAATATTTACAATAATTATAACAAAATACTTATTTGTATTCCGCTATTGCGCGCACAATATCGAAATGTAATAACAACTAAATCTAATATTCTCGTGAATAATCCACCTTTTTTGTTGAGATAACTAATCACAATGAAATTTCACAATATATTTACAAAATGAGCAGAAAATCCAAACTTGACACAACTTTGACCTTATTGTTACACCATACTAATTCATATTATTATACGATCAATCAATAAATTAATCTTACGTAATTAATGTTGAAAATATTATAGAAGACAAAGTGATAATTCAGCAAAAATTCCCTCTTCCTATCTTAAAATTCTAGTATTTACTGAAATTCTTTTAGTTTAGATTTTAGTGTTCTTTAGATTTAAAATGCATTATTCTTTATTTAAATTAATTTTTTAATAACATTGCTAACTTGTGAGAATTTAATTTTTCTCACTTAATGTTCCCATACTTAAAATTGTAGAAAGAAATTTTAGAAAACTCATTGCTACTTCTTGATTGATTACAAGTTCCATTAATTTTGCTGATTTGCGAGTTTAAGAAGATCTTAAACAATAGGAATTACTGACAATTGCAGATTGCCAATTTCTCCGAATTTATAGCTCATGAAATCCTTTTACATAATAAAGATATGCACAAAAAACACCGCACTAAATTTGACGAAAAAATCGAGGAAAAAATTAAAAGTTTACTTTATTTCAGCTCTCACAACTGTCACCTCAAGTTATAATTCCCCTATAGTACAAAAATAGGTCGTACGTATCAAATGATATCTTCCCCGGAAGCGTACGACATGCACAAATAACTCTGATCTTGCGAAATTGTGATCAAAGGTCTAACAAAAAAGATTTTCCAAAATTAAAATCGTCTTTTTTGTATAATTACTTTTTTCCTCTTTCATAGAAATCCTCTTTTGGAAATTCTTTTCCAAGCTTAAAGTATACACATTAATACGTGTCTGTGAAGTGGAATTTATTCCGAGAACAACAAAAAATTTCGAAATTGAAATCTTAAGAAAAATTTTTTATCATTCTCGGCATAAACTCTACCTCACAGACACATATTGTACTTCAATCCTGGAAAAAGATTTTCGAATCTGTAAAAAGTAAAAAAGTAATTGTCCAGAGAACATTGAGAATATAATATATCATAAAATATCATAAAAACATCTTAAAATTCATGAGACATTTTTTGGAAGTATTAGAATAATATCACTATCAATAAGAAAAGTGGACGTTGCTATATAGTTTACATCCACTTTGTCGGAGGGCAGTAGTGCGCGGCAGCATTTGTGACAGATTTCGGGTCGTCATGTCCTTTCTCAGGTTTCTCTCTGGTACATACAATATAGACACTGAACTTTTTATGTGGTCTCCAATTTTTAGTGCGCATGCGTCGATTTCCAACCAGTAATATAGCTGCCTTCAGTAAGTTGAAATTGCAGGTTAAGTTAGATTAGCTGAATCTCCTCATAAAATGTAATTAATAAAATTAAGTTTTACTAAAAAATTAAATCAAATTTTTTCGGAGACGCTATATTGTGTAGACTGTTATATTTGTATACAATAAAGTATTTATTCTCGTAATAAAGTATGCATTTGTGTGTACGTATATTATTAAATTATAACTTTACATTTAATTACAATTTTCATATAGTATTTAATTAATATTTTTAATTTACTTATTATTGTTTAATATTATTATTATTATTATTAATGTGAATATTATCTTTATATAATGAGTTCGTTAACATTATATTATTATATAAATCTGATTTAAAAATATACTTGCTATAAACAATTTTCATGACACGACCGAACTATGTCTTTTTTTTTTTAGAAAAATCATTCTGTAGCTTTATAAAAACCCAAATTTATAAGCGCCTTTCCAATCCACAATATGGCGGCGAGTCATGTGACCTGGGATCCACTATATCAAAGGTACCGATGGTCAGTGTCTATACTGTATGTACTTATAACTATGCTATGTGCTCTAAGATTTAATCGCCCTAACGTGAAAATATGTTACAATGGCGGGGTCTATAGAGATACCACTCCGCGATACAGACGAGGTAAATATGCTTTTTCTATTGATTATATCATTAATTTATAATATCTATATGTGATCCTGAGTGCAATAGAATTGGAAGACTAAAATTTTTGCAATAATCAGCGACGTCCATACAGACCTAACCTCAAAATAAGAACACGCTTCTCCTGGTTGAATAAATATTATATTTCACGTGCATACATTCGGATAGCAATATGTTGCTTTAACATCTCGGCGTTAATAAATTATTCTTACTTTGTTTACTTTAAACTCTCTTATTTGCCCCGTATATGTTTATATGTATCGTTGAATTTTTCTTTGTAATAATTGCATGTTATGTATCGGTAAGGTTATAAGTCTATAATATTTAAAATACAAATTCAATTTCGTCTGTTTATATTTCCAAGTGTTTTTAATTCTTTTTACCTGTGACAATGGTACAAATGTGAATCTTAATATTCCAGCTAAAATATAATTTAATATCACTTGCATAATTCTCTATCAGTATATTTGTACGAGTATAAATCATAAGCCTATGACTTTCCATCTAGAATAATCCAATATCACTTGCACATTTTCAAGTACTGTTAACAATCTTTTCTGTCTGTGACAATTGTATTGTCAGTATATAGCTTTCAATTCAAAATATCATCTAATCGTACTTATGTGTTTTTAAATAATTCTTGTAATAATTGTCTTATATATGAATAATTGTGATATTATGCAAATTATAATTTAAATATCACACTTCCTTTATTCTTATGTTATGATCCAAATATTATTTGTTCCATGAATTTTGCATTCATGGATACTTTGATATTAGATATCATGCAGTTATATATAATAATAGATAATAATAAATGTAATATTAGTCTTGTAGATCAATATAAACACTATCATATATCAGAAAATGATAGAAATATAAAATATTCATATGTAATTTTTCTATCATTATTTCTATGTTAATACGTTATGTTTTAAATATTACTTATTTTATGGATATTTTGATATTACAATGCAATTATATGATATTAATATGTTAGTAAAATGTAATAATCTTCATGTATCTATCAATATCAATATTAACATAAGAAAATGACAGAAGTGCACAATAATATTTATACATTTATACAACTTTCCTGTCTCCTCATTTCTGCAATATGTAACTTTTATATTTCTTATTAATTTTATAATATTATAATTCAAATGCTTATCTGATTTTTATATTACTTGTAAAGCAATTATAAGATAATAAATAGGTAACATGTAATATTAATTTCCATATATATATATATATATATATATATATATATATATATATATACATATACATATATATACAAACATTAAATCAGAAAATAATAGAATTAAGAAATATAGTCGTATGTATCTTTGCTAAGATTGTAATTGTTCTTTTCAATCATAGGTCATAGAACTTTATTTAGATCAGTTACCAGATGGAGATGAAGTTCTGGGAATTCTGCGACAGGAACATGCTCAACTTAATATCTGGGTCAATTTGGCCGTATGTATAACAGATAATTCTAATAGAAAAGGAATGTATGTTAGTATCTATCTAAGTTTATTTCTTATTTCAGCTTGAATATTACAAGCAACAAAAAATTGATGATTTCATTAAGATACTTGAATCTTCTCGTATTGATGCAAATATTGATTACCGTGACTATGAAAAAGATCAGATGCGGGCCCTTGACATGTTGGCTGCCTATTATGTCCAGGAAGCCAACAAAGAAAAGAATAAAGATAAAAAAAGAGATCTCTTTACAAAAGCTACATTATTGTATACAACAGCTGACAAGATTATCATGTATGATCAAGTACGTATTATCATATGCGTTTGAATAGTAATATCCATAGTAGTATCTTAATTTTTATATTTATCGTTTTTTCATTGTAGAATCATTTACTCGGTCGAGCTTATTTCTGCTTGCTCGAAGGTGACAAAATGGAGCAGGCTGATGCACAGTTTAATTTTGTATTAAATCAATCGCCAAATAACATACCTTCTCTGCTCGGCAAAGCTTGCATTGCTTTTAACAAAAAAGATTACAGAGGTGCCCTTGCATTTTATAAGAAAGCCCTTAGAACTAATCCAAACTGTCCAGCCGCTGTTAGATTGGGAATGGGGCATTGTTTTATGAAGTTGAATAATCAAGAGAAAGCGCGACTTGCATTTGAAAGAGCTTTACAGTTGGATGGACAATGCGTCGGTGCGCTAGTTGGCCTTTCGGTCTTGAAATTAAATCAGCAACAGCCCGATAGCATAAGAACCGGCGTGCAAATGTTATCGAAGGCTTACACGATCGATTCGACAAATCCGATGGTGCTGAACCATTTAGCGAACCATTTCTTTTTCAAAAAAGATTATAATAAAGTTCAACATTTAGCGTTGCATGCATTTCATAATACCGAAAACGAAGCTATGCGAGCAGAAAGTTGCTATCAACTAGCCAGAGCATTTCACGTCCAAGTAAGTATAAAGTAGTAACTAATATTATTTATGTCAATATTGCTTTTTTTGCTAATTAAATAAAAATATTTCAGGGTGATTACGATCAAGCGTTTCAATATTATTATCAGGCAACGCAGTTTGCTCCGCCTGTATTTGTACTGCCACATTTTGGATTAGGACAAATGTATGTTTATCGTGGTGATGCAGAAAATGTAAGAATATGCAATATACATTACTTAAAATAATTATTTGGTGTATATAAAATAATAATTTATTCCTCTAACAAAAGGCAGCCCAATGCTTCGAGAAGGTCTTGAAAGCACAACCAGGAAATTACGAAACAATGAAGATTCTCGGTTCGCTCTACGCTAACTCGAGTTCCCAATCGAAACGCGATATTGCAAAAAATCACTTGCGAAAAGTAACGGAACAGTTTCCTGACGATGTCGAAGCTTGGATTGAATTAGCACAGATATTGGAGCAAAGTGATCTGAATGCAGCCTTGAATGCCTATGGAACCGCGACCAGAATTTTGAAGGAGAAAGTTCAAGCGGACATACCGCCGGAGATTTTGAACAATGTGGGAGCGTTACATTACAGGTACGTGTATATTTTTATATTGTATTTATTTTGTATATTATAGTAATTTTGTGATGATTTACTTCTCAGACTCGGTAACTTGGAGGAAGCCAGGAAAAATCTAGAGGAATCTTTGGCGCGTTCAAAAGCAGACGCCTTACATGATTCTGTATATTACAATTCGATAGCAGTGACTACGACGTATAACTTAGCTCGACTTAACGAAGCGTTATGTGTATTCGATCGAGCAGAGAAACTGTACAAAGACATTTTAAAGGAGCATCCGAATTATGTGGACTGTTATTTGAGACTCGGCTGCATGGCGAGAGATAAGGGACAGATATACGAAGCGTCTGATTGGTTCAAGGACGCTTTGAGAATCAATAATGAACATCCGGACGCATGGTCATTGCTGGGTAATTTGCATCTGGCCAAGATGGAATGGGGTCCTGGCCAGAAGAAATTCGAGAGAATTTTGAAAAATCCGACAACGAGCACCGATGCTTACTCTTTAATAGCGTTGGGAAATATTTGGCTGCAAACATTACATCAAAGTGGAAAAGACAAAGAAAGGGAGAAGCGACATCAAGATCGAGCATTAGCCATGTACAAGCAGGTAACTATTATCTAATTCAATTTATTTAGATTCAATATTAACTAGATTAAAATACTTCTGATTATAACTAATATGATTTGCTAGGTTCTGAGAAATGATCCGAAAAACATCTGGGCTGCGAATGGTATCGGTGCAGTACTCGCGCATAAGGGTTGTGTAAATGAAGCTAGAGATATATTTGCTCAAGTGCGCGAAGCAACGGCAGAATTCTGTGATGTTTGGTTAAATATTGCGCATATCTATGTGGAGCAGAAACAATTCGTCAGCGCTATTCAAATGGTAGATAATATATATACAGAAGTAATTAATTTCAACTTAACTAATTTAATATTTTATATTGCAGTACGAAAACTGTTTGCGGAAATTCTATAAATATCATCACGTTGAAGTTTTGCAATATCTTGGACGAGCTTATTTTAAAGCTGGCAAGTTAAAAGAAGCGAAACTGACATTATTAAAAGTAATTAGCTATATATGTGATTTTTTAAGATTATTTTATTTTAATGTTTCATGTTAATATTTAATTTGTCGATATATTTTTAGGCACGCCGAGTAGCTCCACAAGATACCGTCTTATTATACAATATTGCTCTTGTACTTCAACGATTGGCCACGCAAATTCTTAAAGACGAAAAGTCAACTTTGACCACCGTATTGCAGGCAGTTCATGAATTAGGTCTCTCACACAAATATTTTCAGTATTTGTCAGCGCACGGCGACAGGATGGAACAGCTGGCGGAAGCTGAAGCTAGGAGGTGTCAAGATTTATTATCACAAGCGCAGTATCATGTCGCTAGAGCTAGAAGGTTGGATGAGGAAGAGAAGATGTTAAGACGGAAGCAAGAAGAAGAAAGGTATGTCACTCTCATCCTATGATATATGAGAGATGAAGATATAAAGATAGAGAAGAATATAAAGATATTCTTCTTTATACGCTTATCACTAAATTATCTAAATTTATAGGCAAGCCTTCAAAATGCGTCAGACGGAAGAGCAACGCAAGCTGGAAGAGATGCGTCGCCAGAAAGAAGAGGAGATGTTGCAAAAGCGACAAGAATATGTGGAAAAAACTAAGAACGCGCTGGTATTCGGTGAAATGCCATCAGAGAAACCCGGTAAAAAGGGCAAGAGACTCCGAACTGATCAATATGTTAGTGATAGTGGAGGCTCTGATAGAGATGAAGGCAGAGAAGAAATACCGAAAGAAAGAAAGCGTAAAAGGAAACCTAGCAGTGAAACTAAAGACAGGAAGAGCAAAGGTAAAGGCAGACGCAGGAAGGATGAAAGTGGCAATAGCGGTAAAACAATTATATTTTATTTTATTTTATAAATAATTAATCAACTACAAATTAATAGCTATATAGAGTCAAACGCTGTTTTTGTGTCAATTATGAACAAATATATCTTTGATACAAAAAATTCGAACGTTCGGTCCCATTATTTGGACCATCATCAGCGATAATATAATATACAAATGTTAATTAATGTTAGAGAGAATGGTATTGAAACGCTATAATATTAATATATATTGTTCTCTTATTTATCAACAGAGATTAGTTGTTAACAGAGGTTAATTATATATTGTCCTCTTATTTGTCAACAAACCTCTGACAACTAATCTCTGATAAGAGGACATATATATATTAATATTATAGCGTTTCCACACTATTCTCTCTAACATCAATTAATATTTGTATATTATATTATCGCTGATGATGGTCCAAATAATGGGACTGAAACGTTCGAATTTTTTGTATCAAAGATATGTTTGTTCGATAATTGACGTACCGAAAACAGCATTTGACTCTATATAGTCGTTAATTTGTACTTGATTAATTATTGTAATTTGTATTTAGTATAAGGATTGAATTAATTTCTTCAGTTTTAATTTAATTAATTTTGATTTTTGTTATTTATTTTATTTTTCCATAGCACTATAAAATTTTTTCATAGCACTATAAAATTACTCGTTTTGATTATGAAGTTTAATACTTTCACAAAATTAAAGAAACCATTTCTTACAAAATATGTATTTTGTAGGATCTGATAGTGACCAGCCGAAACGGAAACGTGGCAAGAAGAACGCGAGGACTAAAAAAGAGAAAACTCGTAAAGTGGTTGAAACCCTTAAGGGTAAGCTGGTTAAATCGAAGGAAACTATTTCGACGAGCGAGTCAGACAGCGATACAGGTGGCCTTAAAATCGCTAGTGGGTAAGTACGATACGTTATCTTAATATTATATGATTATCTCTAATTTTAGAATTCATTAAATCAGAGTTGATTTGATTTTTTTACGGATTCATATCATGTTTAATCATTTTTAAATTATATTATAAATAGTACTAAATATTGAAACATCTTAATAAATATATTAATTTCTTAATTTATCACACTCAACAAAATGTAATGTGTCATGTTAAACTTTGTGTTACTTTTATAGCGGCGAAAGCGGCAATGAGAATCAACCGCACAGCAGCAAACGAATCGCATCCGATTCCGAAGGCTCTCGCGTCTCACGCTCGAGATCTCGTTCAAGGTCGAAATCCGGTAGCCGTTCAAGAAGCAGTTCGCGTTCACGTTCGCGTTCGCGTTCGCGTTCAGCTTCTCGTTCGCGATCTCCATCACGATCGCGCTCTCGATCTCGATCTGCTTCAGGATCCAGGTCGAGGAGCGTTTCAAAATCAAGAAGTCGGTCGGTATCCGGGTCAAGATCAGGGTCAGCCAAAAGCAGATCAAGATCGAGGTCAGGTTCGCGCAAGAGCGGCTCGCGGTCAAGGTCTAACAGTGGCTCGCGAAGAAGTGGATCAAAGCCAAGATCAAGATCGAGTTCGAGAAAGAGTGGTTCTAGGTCGAGGTCACCAAGTGGTTCAAGAAAAGGCGTATCGCCGTCAAGATCCAAAAGTGGCTCGCGTTCAGGCTCGGAGGAACGCCAGTCAAGAAGCAAGAGTCGATCGCGGTCTAAATCGAAATCTGTTTCAAGGTCTAAATCAAGATCGAGAAGCGGTAGCAGGTCGCGATCGCACTCTAGATCGAAGAGTGGTTCTCGAAGCCGGAGTCCGAGCGGATCGGCACGGTAAGTTAATTTTTTTACATACTACAATTATAAATATATAAAAGTTTTTTTTGCGTATATTACACGTACTACTTTTTTTCACAGTTCTGCATCCCCGGTGTCTAGAAAATCAGTATCGGGAAGCGGCGGTAGTGATAGTGAATAAATCAGCCGTTCTTACAATTGTATATCACAGTGAAAAAAAAGATTATACTTAAATAACATACATAATTTGTGTGAAGATCGCTTTACAAAGTTCTTTTAATACAAATGGAAAATAAATGTTTATCATCTCTGCTGGATTTATTTCTTTTGTAATTTTATTGTGCAATTATCTTTTAAATTTTCATCTTTTTTTATTTAATAATATATTATTTAATATATTATTTTGAGCAACTATCTATCACATTTCGCCACACATGCGCACGCGCGCGCGCCACACATACACACACACACACACACACACACACACACACACACACACACACAACTAATAGAATATATTAACAAAATTATAAAAATAAATATTGAGAGACCAAATATTTTAAAGTTAACTGTGGCTTCCGCGCAATCTCTTATATGCATGAATTATCGATTTTTTTTCTCTGATTTTCTTTATCTTAAAAATTCTTATGTTATTTTATTTTTCCTATTAATAATAATGGTAAGTAAAGCAAAATAACTTTATGTATTATCGTATATAGTATATTATAGCACTGCGATAACAATATGAAAAAATACAAGACAAAATTGTACCTATAATTCACAATAAAATAAATTTTATAATACAATACTAAATAAAAAACAACGAAATTATACATTGGATTATTTCTTTAACCTAGATCAGGCGAAGAAATATAAACTCATAAGAGAGCGCGGCAGTGTCTTACGCCATGGCTTAGCGCTGAGACACTACCGTGTCTCCAGATAAGCAGAGCGACACAGAGATTATCGGATATATATTTACCTATACTAAATATTTCTGCTCCTAGATAGTATCAATATTACTCTCTCTCCTAAGTATCTTCGCCGCTTCGTATATATAAGTTCAGCAATTCATAATGAGAATTCGCAGAGAATTTAAGTCCTTAGTATTGAAAATAATTAATCCTCAATTCATTATTCTGGTTTTATTGAAATATCCTTCGACACAGGTTTAACAAACACTCTAAAATTAATAGTTGAATAGCTAAATTTCATATAATAATTAAATTGATTAATCATACTAGAGAAATTTATTTTCGAAATTTTGTACCAAGCAATGAATTACTTTATCATCAAGTATAACAAAGATACACATTGGATTTTAAGAATTTAATAAAAAAATTTCTCCAAGTTTATTTTGAATCATTAAATAAATTTAATCATTAACCTTTGAAAAATTATTTATATTCTGACATGGTATTTTATTGACTTTTAAAGTTCATATTCTGATCGAAATCGAAGCGTTTATGACTGATTTGACTCATTTTTATTTAATTATATCTTAACAGAATCAATAAATTTAAATATATAAAATATTGCGCTACTAACATCTTGCGTTGTAGTATATAGCCTTTATGTTTATTAAGAAATTTTTTTTTCGAGCCGAATTTTCGAGATTAACGACTAATACTTGTGAACGAATTGTGAAACGTAAATGTAAAACAGTCAATACTCGCTTAGCTAGCACGGTCGACGCTCCTAAGTTTGTACATACTCGTACGTTGTTATGCAAATATAATTAGATGTCTGTCGTGAGGGGAGCAGTATGCATATCGATTTCATGAGCGGTATAAAATAAATTATTAACGCTCATTCTCGAGGTGAGTGACACATTCGTATAGCTGGCGACTACTTATTTTACTTAAGACTCGCTTACATAGAAGTCGTAGACAATTGTGGGATCTTAAGTCATTAAATAGGAAATTGACCCATCACAGTCAAATGTAAGTAGAATACTTGATTGGTCAATTTCTTACGATTTGAGATCCTACCGTCTACGACTTCTATATAGACGAGTCTTTTTATTGTCGATGACAAACCGCGATTTTTTCTTTTTCATTTTAATTTTCTGACCTTTCCAAACAGTGGCTCTGAGTCGCTCGTGTATCGATATTCTGGTCTTTTTTCCGAAAGTTTAGAACTTATCAGTAGTATAATATATAATAAGTACAAAATAATTCCTCTTATTTTTCTGCTGAAAATATGGTAATTTTTAAAATATAACTATATTTAGCTACATTGCACATTTAAATGAAATCGTTAAATATTTTAATATTCTATTTGAAGTTATGATGATAATGGATTAACGAATAAATAATAACACATAATGTTTTTGCAGTAAATTCATTTCAGTTATATTTAATGAGTTTCTACCAATATACTAATGACGTTTATGTGCAAACTTCTACGTGGGGAAGCATACCAACTACGTGGTAATTTCATTATGAATGTTACACGAATATGGTCTTTGTAGAAAACGGATTAACCGGTTTTGGCGCGCGTGAGCACTCGCACGTATAATTATATGTTTAATTGTAATCACATTTTCAGTTCAGCACTCGTCCATTCCCATTGTCCGTGGGTTTAATCACTTTATTTTGCCTTAATTAATGAGTACCACTGAGGAAAATCATGCTACAAAATCATTTCGATGACATCTCTCTTCATCATTCCTCGACTTTCTCATGACCTTTCGTGACTTTTCTTATCTACTATGTCACTCGTGTTATTGTCGGTTTCTAGCTCTAAACACCCAGTTGAACTTTATCGTAACAGGCAGCCTTATAGTTCCATCGAGTCTATAAAATCTGATAGCTTCTTGTCAGGTGCTACATTATATATGATTTCTGATATATTTACGCTGACATACCTATCATTCCTAAGATATAACATATATAAAACTTGGTGCTATTATGTTTTCTTTCTCTCTTTCTCTTATCATTATTTTAACAATGAATTTAAATATATGATTTACAATGAAATGTAAAATTTTTAAACTTCAGTGCATATAGAATAAAATGTTTAATCTTTTTATAAGTAAACCTCATATATATGTATATAAACCATTAGTTGTGAATCATTAAAAAAAAATCATATTTTTATCTAGAATAATATCAAACAATTAATAAAATATTTAATAGTCATGATTGATCATAAAGATTACATTATGGATAATTTTATCAGGGTTGTTAAAGTTATCATTTTTTAATAATGTGTTACAGTTATTTGTGTAAAAAGTAATTCATTACTCGTTACTCGTTACCGATTCTAAAAAGTAACGCGTTATTGTTACTTAAAGTAACGGAAAAATCGTTACTTTTTTCGTTATTTTTCAAAAATGATTGCATTTATGTAAATTATAACTATAACATAAGAACAAATCGTTTTTTAATTTATATTTTTGTTTTATTTTATATTTTATTAGTTCTTTATTAGTTCTTCATTATGGTACATATTTTAATTTGCATCAGCACATATATTTTAACTTTAAATTATAATTAATTTGTATTGCTGAATCTTGAATTTTTGTTTAATAATAGGTAATAGGTTTAATATATTCGTCTGTTAGACAATATCGACAATTTCGGCTTTTTGCACTACTTACTATCAGCGCGAGTTCTGATTTGGAGTTCTGTTTTTCCGCTTTCTGTTTTTCCATCAAAGTGTGGACGCGTCCTTTTTAAAATAATTGTATATCAATGAAATAACGAAAAAAATAACATAAAATTTATTACGTTATTAGTTCCTAAAAATTAATTTAGTTATCGTTATTGTTACTAGGAAAAGTAATTTTTATTCATTCATTACTAAAAAAAGTAACGAAATCAGTAACTTCGTTACTTTTTATGTTAACAACCTTTATTCCATTTAATTATCGTTTTATATGTTTTAATTTAAATTAAATAAAGTAATGACAATTATTCACAATTAGTATCCCGCGTACTAATTGCGGATCAATTCACGAAATGTTTTCTCCTTTTTGATGGCGTTACTGCATCCTATAAGAATAATAAAAATGATTTGCGCATGCATATCATAATATATATAATAAAATTATAATTGATGATCCACATCTAGTTCTAAGGTCTAATTGTGGATCATGATGCAATTTTATAACATATTCAAGTTTATTTAAAATTAGTGACAGTCAAAAGCAACGATAATTAAAAAAATTAATGAAAATTAAACGTTTAGCAATAAAAAAATAGTTAAATATTATGAAAAGTAACACTTTTTGTATATAGACCCAGATAGCCAAATCTGTAGAAAGATTTTTTTAAATGTCTGCTACATATTATGCTAACAAAATGACAACAGAATTATATGTATATAATACTGTTGACAGACTGCTAGAAAAAACATAACAGAATCTGCAAGCGCCAGATAATGTCGGCAAGATCTGCTCAGTTTTTGCCAACAATTTGCCTTCACATTATATTGACAGGCGTGTTATAAAATTGCATCATGTATTAACAGAATACAAGCCTAACGACCCTGCCTAACAACACAAGCCTAACCCTGAACACAAGCCGAACGCAGTTAATGGCAGACTGCCATCATTTTCTGCTCGAACTTGCTGACAGTCTGCTAGAAGACTGCAGACATTTGGCTATCTGGGTAGGTATACTATATTTTATATTCTATTTTGATACTTAAAACAAATCTTTTTGGAATGGCATCATTTATAAGATATTTGACAAGTTTTAAAATATTTTTATAATAAATTTACGCAATAAAAATATCATTATAACATAATGATTAAACACCCGCGGACACATTTAATCTCAACTGAGCATAATGTTGATTTTTTCCATATAATCTAATGCTTTTTTATTAAAAATAATAATAGTGCAACTTGTGCGTTATCTTTAAGAAAATTATTCAATTATACAAATAAGAAAATAGATTCATTGTTACTTATCTTATCAAACTCAAGTATTTTCTGTTAACTTTTGATCTTAATTACTAACTTAGATCTTAATTACTAACTACTATAAAAGCTATAAGACAATTTTTATGATATTGCACTTCGAATGAATTTTTAAAGATACATACATTAGTTAACTTCGCTGCACATTTAATTAGTTAATGATATCAATAAAATGTGTAGCGCTGTTCCTAATAAATTTAATTCAATTGATATTTGAAAGAGATAAAACAAATGCTAAAAAATTTTGAGGTATGTACATACATATCATTTAATGAAAAATACTATAATTATTTAAATATAAAAAGTAATCCGGAATTAGTGCCACGTCTAATATTTTTATCCTATATTCCTTTTTAATAAAAACATTATGTATGTATTGTATATTGTATATTGCTTGTGATGATTTTTTTTCTTGATTATAGTGATGATGATAACTTTTCTATTTATTCCTTTGATTATGAGATTTCTTTTATACAATCCCAGTTTTACCTCCACATTTTCTGAATTATACCCGTACTATCGTTTTGTCTAGCTGTGTAAGAATCTTTCATTTTTAGACAAGTTTTACGACAGGTGCATCTGTTTTAATTCCAATAGCATATAAAGCTCGGTAAATCTAGTGCCACACGTGGCGCAAGCAAGATTTCATTCCATACATATATAATAACACTATCAACTGCAATGCGCGAAGAGCGAATGCTTTGAATTTCCCACGAGTAATTTTCGGTCTCATCGCTCATCGATAATAGTTAGCACACGTGAAATATCCTTAAATTTGGAAAAATAAATTGTCCACAATCCATAATCCGCATATTAATATCAAATTAATTATTTAATCATTATGCATTTATTTTTCTTAGAGTTTATCCTGAAAATATAGTATCATGGGATAACATTGTATGTCGAAGAATTTTTATGTAATTTTCTTTCATTCAACTAATAAAACTACAATAAAATATAAAATAAGTTTGATTAATTGTACTGAAGTGAATGGTAAAAATCTTTAAAATATTGTATCACAACTATCATATTTTCAAGATAAATTCTAAGAAAAAATTTTCTCCGTGCATACCTATAAATATTTCACATAATGTTTAAATTCTAGAACGCCGTTGACTCAGTAAAAAAGTTAAGAGCTATTTAGAATAATTTAAAATAATGGAAAAATAATGGTAGTGCACCTTGCATTTGTGTGTTACCTTATGTAACTAAGAAAACATTATTCAATTATACAAATAAGAAAATAGAAAATTCATTGTTACTTATATCTTATATCAAACTCAAATATTTTTCGTGAATTTTTGTTAGATCTTAATTACACAAGATCCTCCATGAAAATCTTACGATAATAATTAAAGATCCCGATTTAGAAAACGAGCAGGCGATTAAAGATGCCGTGCGCCGAAATTCATTCGTTATCGTTACGACCGCTTAACTCGCAAGCGCAATCTTCGTTGAAGTGTACGTACTCCGTACATCTAGAGGGAAATCTTCAGTCTGATATACAAGAGGAATAAGGTCGGCGAATGAAGATATTAAGGAAAGAGGGTGCGAGTCTCACCCTGTACTACGCCGGGCATACTGAGAGCTCCAAATATTTGCTGTTTCGATCCACCGGCGGGTGGTGTGGATTTATTTTCTCGCTCCCGTTTGCGTCCGCTCTTAACCATTTGCTGACTCTTGCCGACTCTGCTGATTTGGTCCAGCTCCTTCAACATTTGTTGTTTCAGTTTATTTTCCTTTTTTTTCACCTTTATGTTAATTATGTTAATTCGACGCTTATAATGTTACGAAACTCGTCTTTCTGGCAGAGGAATTATTTGTTGAAAATTATTTGTTGAAAATTGTTAGTTCTGATGTAATTAATTCTGATTAATTGTCCATCATAATTAATTATCGATCTATGTAAATCGCAAAAAATTCAAAGTCTAATAAGATAAGTAAATGTATCGTATTCTTCGTTTTACTTTCACGGTCGTACTTTCCTCTCTTTTCAACAATGTGGAAAATAAACAAGTTACTCTAAGGATATCAAGCTTTTTTTAACTATATTTTTAACTTTAATGATCTTGACTTCCTGCAGTGATTATACAGAATTTCACGAAACCAATCATTGAAATAGGAGAACTACCTAACTTTGCTTCTCGGTAGTCCGAAGTTTAATTAGTTCTATAACTTAGTACCACGGAATTATGCATAGCCGCAGGTACGTCAAAACCAATGCATTATTATTTGCGTCGCGTGTGTTTAGCCATGGATTGTTTCAGAAAATTTACTGTAACTTTCAACATTCTGTTTTGTTTTGCATTGCTTTTGATGATAATAAGTATAAATTTATATCTTTGTAACACACGTATTAGTTTAATACGTTGGTAAAATCAACTTAAATTTTACTATTTCTAAAGATTTTCAGAATTTAAAAAATTTTTAATCCTTTAGAATTATTCCTCTACGTTTTTTTATAATTGAGAAATCAAACTAAATGTATCTTTACTTTTTAATTTAATCATAAATCTTATTCTTTTTATATATGTCTAGTACATATTACAGAAGTAAAACTGAGTGTCAAATATTTGTGAAATGAAACCATCTTTACGAAAAATTACACTTTCGATATTCTAATATATTAGAATATTCTTTTATTCATCGCAACAATATGATTCTTGCTGAAGAACGGTCTTCACATCAAAGTCCGGATATAATTTTAGTTTTTTTTTCGAATGTAATTTTCGCAAACGCGAAATTGCGCGCAAAAATGGAACAATGATTAAATACAACCGCTTTAATAAGAGTTATTGCTAATGAATGACTTGGAATTACGAGTTGGCTTGCTTTTCGAGATGGCAAAAATTGCGACGAATTCATCGCGAGCCAAACGTTATTGCGAGTGCTGATACTCGAGACTCAAGCGTTTTCGTTTGAATTGCTTTAACAGGATTAATTACCATCGTTGCCCGTTGTTTATATATGTCTCTTGTCCCTCATGTCAAACGCTCATTACGTCGAGGGTTACGAATTGTTATTGTGATGTCGTTATATCATGGTTGCAACCTAGAAAAAATATTTTGGTAATAGCTACCAAATTTTTGTAATATCTAAAATAAGTTCAACCAAATGTTTTGGTTAATATAACCAAGACATAATTTTATTCTTACGGGTTTACTGTTTGGTGATACTAAATTTTTGTAATTTTGAATAAAATGATATTTGGTTGTATTAACCAAAATATTTGATTATACCTTTTTTGAGTGCATAGCTATTACCAAACTGTTTTTTCTGTGCAAGGTATTATTATTTAATCATCGATTTGAAGGATAATTTTACAGAACAATTTAAATTATTTACAACATTATATCAATTAAGAATAATTTATATATCTGTAATAATTAACTGTAAAAAATTCATAATTTACCAATTTATTGTGGAATGACAATGATATAAACAACAGGTATACATTCATTATCAATATTTTTGAAAGTTTTGACTTATTTTTTAACATGGTAAAAAATTACATATTACTGATGTATTTTTATATATTGATAGAATGTTTTCAGTGAGTTTTAATATGTCACGCTATCAAGGCGATCGATGAGAGATCGAGGGAAAAGCAATTTATAAAGCGATATATTACAAGGTGGTACCAACGACGTTTACACACGGAGTGTTAAAATTACGACTGTGTAAACGTCAGTAGAAGTTAACGGCACGTGTCTCTGTCTCCTAAACTTTATTGCCACATGCGTAAAGCGTTCTGGAATCTGAACGGAACGTTGAAACTTTAGCTTTACGACCCTTGAGCCTTACGACCGAAAGCAATCGCATTCTGGCTATCTCCATTTCGTTAAAAAATGAAAGATCCTTAGAGAGCGCCAAGATTTTTCAGAGCACATTTGGAACAATAAAACCATACCATTACATTGCCGCAATAAAATACAACTATAATGTGTCGTTTAAAATAATCAAAAAGCTTTAATTTGGAAATTATTATTATTACATAAATTATTATTATATCATATCATATCATATAAACGAAATTGAGAAGTAAGAATTATATAAGTATCTTAAGTAAGAATTATATAAGAATCTCAAGCTTCAATTATATAATTATATAAGAAAATAAAATTATATAAGAAATCTAAGGCTTTGGTAATATAATTATACAACAAACCAATGCAATCGTACTAACGATAAATTCAATTAATAATTCTATTTTCAATCTTATTAATAATTCTAACATTATATAATATTAATTCTATAGGATGTTCAATTCGTCATTTATTATTTACAGAATTAACGGAATTGATTTCCTGATATTGATTGTATAATTTTCACTTTTTATATCAACGAAATTCCAACTACTTTATTTGTATTATTACCGTAGTTTATTTACATTGTAGTTACTTATCTACGTAAAGGTGCAATATCTTCGTGCTTTCCGGACCATTGATCGACACCCTCGACTTAAGGAGGTGTTCTCGAAAATCTTCCATCAGGGTAGCATTTCGTCGATGCTGAGGAAATAAGGGAAAATTGATCCAAGAATTCCGAGGGTAGTTTGCTGTGTCTTCATCGGATAAGGTTTAAGATCATCAAACACTCGACCGCAAGACTCAAGGGAGTGGATGTTTCTCGATAATCTTTTTTTCCCCTATACGTCTCATGTTGCTTTCGTCGAAATTGCCGGACTTTCATTATGACCCAATTCGACGATGCCATTTTATCATTAGACAAAGAACTGGCCAAAACATAATTTCGCATTATTCCTTGATAACGAAAACGAACACTCGACATAGGAAATGCCCTAAGGAGCTTCTCATCGATTTGTCGCAACAGAATTCCGACTGAATTGAAATGGATTCCCATTGCATATCATTACGATAATGCTTAAGTGCGCTTTGTAATAGCCAATATTGTTCAGCGGTTACTCCAGAGCAACATAAATATAGGCAAAATTATACTTCCTATAAAACATATTTTACACACACACACACACACACACACACACACACACACACACACACACACACACACACACACACACACACACACACACACACACACACACACACACACACACACACACACACACACACACACACACACACACACACACACACACACACACACACACACACCCCACACACCATCTGTTTATAGATCGCATTATTAAAAGTAAAGTACGTCGATGATAATATACGAAATTAATGGCACATATAAACTCTTCTTTAGATAATTTTGTAGAATCCTTAATATGTTCTCATTTCTATTCAATACCGGCAATGGCCAGATTCAAAGGAATGTTTGTGAACAGAGATGTGACATCCAAGGAAAAGAGCTCATCGGATTCACCTTATGTAAGATGTAAATCGTGTTATAAATTGATAAAAGCTCTATAGAGTCAAAATGTTTTTATTATATAGTCCTTATTTTAAATGTATTTTAATCTAAGATCTGAATGTGCTCGTACTGATTGTTTATTATATATTATTTTGCTGTACAAACTTTCGAGCGTTATATTTTATTTATTATTGTTAATATATTTTAATTATTACACCTCTTTTTAGATAAAATAATTTTGAGAAATGTGCATTTCATTTTATTCTTTGTTAGTAAATTACTAAATTAATGTTTATTTTTAAAAAGTAAGGTTTTTTTTTAAAAGAGTGTGAGATATCTCCCATGTGTATATAATACTTTTTGCACTCACTGTATACGTATTGACAAATGTACACGCACAAATGAAAATAATATTACTCCGCGCGGTACTATTGTGCTCATTGCAGCAGTTTTCAAATAAAAATTTGACCTCGCAGCATTTTAGAGAATGCCAATTTCATTGTTCCAGTCAGAAAGGCAATTTCTGCTAACTGCAGTTTTCTACTGCATACCTTTCTCTCCCTCCACCCGAAATCTCTCGTTCTGGATGAGATGCGTCCTTGGTCTCGAGATGCAGAAGGATCGTTATCAATTTCTTAAACGACATGCATATTCATGCGTGCGTATCATATGCAAAACAAGACGGAAGCTTTGGCAAATATTTGCGCGTCGCCGCCGACATTTTCCGCGAGAATAGTGACGTGGACAAATCTGCAATTCTAAGATCTTCATCACCGTGAATCCGTTGGTTAAAGTGATTTACAGATATTGGATTACAGGTCACGTCTGTTCCTTTGGCTTTAAATACTAATAGAAAATCGCAACAATATTGACCATTAGTTTCATATGAAATTCGGAATAAAATTGATCTCAAATATTACCATTAGAATTAAAATTGACTCCAAATATTATAACCATTAAAATTAAAATTGGAATAGCATTTGCTATAACAACGACACAACTAAAAAAACAAAGTTTTCCAGAAAATCAGTTTCAGAATGTTGTAAATCATTATAAAATTTCATAATTACTTTTAAATGCAATTTTGGCATAGTAATTGAGTGTAGAGAAATAAAAGTATGTTTTTTTTTCTTCGTATTATTATTCTTTTTCTACAAACAATTAAAAAATGACAACTTTTTAATTATGTCATAGCAAATTATCGATATATACTACACACACACCACACACACACACACACACACGCACGCACGCACGCACACACACACACACACACGCACGCACACACACACACACACACACACACACACACACACACACACACACATATATATTATATATGTTTAGTTTAATTAAAATTTAATTTTTTAAAATTCTTAAAAAATCATAATGTAAAATTAATCTGATTTTTCATGCCACATTAAATTTAGTAAAAGATCTTTCGTAGAAAGTACCAGGTAAACTCGAGAATATTTCAAACAAGATTACTAATGTACATAAAAGTTTAACAGGTGAGTTGTTATCATCCTTATTTATCTAGAATCTCTTTGCATTTATCTTAAGATTTGAGACAACGCCGTTTTCCTTCTTTATAGTTGCCCTTTCATCTTTTCTTAAGTTTTCTCATTTCAATTTTTATATCCGCAAATGCACGCAAAAAATTCTTTCTATCTGTTAAAAAAATATTTAATTATAATAGTATTTTTCAGAGGAATAATAAATTGTTAATTAGTTGATTATCAACTAATAATTTATCTGCGATATTTCAAACATATTGCGCTCTCTTGAAGAAAATCTATAAATGAAATTTTTTTGTTTAGAAAATTTCGGAAGATAAGAAAACTTTTCAGCATTGTCGATTAAAACTTCGGACATTACGCCACTTTGCACAACTCTACTTTGTATAGCAGCAAATCCAGGATAATTCTTATTTTAACATTTTTTTTACAACTTTCTCACTATTCTACGAGACTGAGAAATTAGCTATCAACGAATCGAAAAAGATTTGCATAAGTGAGCTTTTATTTTTGATAAGGGACATTCTTCTATTTTTACTTCCTAAGCCTCAAATTTAAAACATACAACGCCGTGTGAAAACGCAAACATGAGACAGATGTTAAGGATTTAGGAATTCTGCAAATGGCCAACACGAAAGTCGACAAAAAATCTTATCGCGACGCTTTTACGATTGTAACAGTTAACTCAACGTTACGATTACGATAATATAATAGCATTGCTGCAAAAGTGAAAATGGTTTATTTAATATGCGAAGCGAAGTGGCCATTGTGATGTTTCTATCTTACTGTGTGTGTGTGTGTGTGTGTGTGTGTGTGTGTGTATGAATGCATATTTTTTAATAAAATATCTCATTTTGTGGTATTATATCTGCGCATGTTTTCCCTGGTGGCGTAACATGGCTTTTTAAGGCTGTTTAAGAAATATTTTTCTTCATTTTACTCGCAGTATGTGAATAGCGAATCACTTCTCTTCCTATGTAGAGTGAAATAAATTGAGTTCGGAGGATTTCAGTTTAAATACGCTTGCCTATGTTGATGGTCGTGTAATCAGTTTCAAGCAAATACTCAGGTCGCATAGGAGCGCACGTGTGCATACAGAATGTAGAGGCAAATAATAAGATGATCTAAAATAATAAAACATTGCGAGGAGTAAGAATAATGAAATATATAGAATTTTATTTTTTCAGCACAAAGCCAAAAATTGGGAATTAGCTAAAAAATTTTTACTATTGCACTGCATCCATTCATCCTTCATCCGTTACTAAACTAATCTATATCTAAACTTTTTTTGTATTTAAAATAATAAAGTACATAAGATAATAATATACAAAATAGTATAATAAAATGAATCCTTTTTTAGAAATTAATTACATTAATAATATGAAACGAACGGATGATACTCTCTCTCAGTTTTCCTCAATACTAAAGTTAGATTCTATTTTTGAATATCTCGGAAGAATAAATGTAATTAAATTTACCTCAATTGACCAGTTAGATCTAAAATGACCATTGAATTGACTATTCAATACTAACTAAAATAAGTTAGATTTTCTTCACGCACGAAAATGTTAGACGACCTTAATCCGTTCGGTATTGTAGATTACACCATAAAAAAAGGAATTTCGAAAATAAACCCGTACAGTCAAAATAAAATCCATTTCTCTCTCAGCGATTTTTCATTGGCGGTTAGACATCGTTGCAAGAATAAAAGAGACATGCCTCGCAAACGCGGTGGACATTTTTCGAGACCCAGTGTTGTCGGCTATTTTATTTTTATCGATCAAGCTTGAGTTCAATTCTGCATTACATGAATATATGCAGAATATTGCACATAAAACGGCTATTAATTTTACGAAATATTTAATCAAAATCCAATGTTACATTAATATAATTTACATAAAATTCATTTATATTGACATATTTTACGTAACAATATTCGATTTAATATCATTTCATATACATTTAAATATTTATAAATGATTTAATATGATTTTTATTTCGATACCGCTAATATCTGTTGTCCAAAATTGCTGCGGTTAATAATCCATAGAACGTCAATATCTACCTAGTAGGAAGTATTCTGTCAGAAATATATCACATTTCTAGCACATAAGCAAATTTCCGATGAAATCCAATTTTTCAAGTTCGATTCTGCCACATCAATCGTTACAATCTACGTTGATCGTTCCAATTGCAATAGAATTTCAACTACTTTCGCGAATATTCCTTGCGATAAAAAGCGATAGACTCCTCGCGAAATTTATGTTTGCAAATAAATCCTTCTTCCTAATCTGGTCCTCGCGTGTCATGAAAATGTATGGAATGTTTCATTTCATACATTTATATTTTTCTCTTTCTCTCGTCGCTAAAATGTTATTAAATTCGTAATGTTATTAAATTATACTTAATTTGAATTATTTTAAATCGTTCCTATAGGTCGCTGCTGTTCAATATGTTGTTAATTTAAGTAAAACAATGAAGCTAAACAAACTAATTAAAGAAAATGTACTAAATTTGACTCCAACAATTTAATTAATTATTTACTACGTGCATATATTAACGTGGACATTGTTTACTCCGAAACTAATCACAGAAGTTAAATTTATTTTGACGTACGTGGAAGTTAAAAATAACAAAATGTGACTCAAGGAACTAGGTTGCCCTTGCTACCTTGATATCTTAACAGGATATATCTCAATTCGCATAGCAATACCGTCACGTTCTTTTAGAATATTATTCCATCCTTTGTCATCACGTATTGCATAATTATTTTTGAGATTCTTTGTTAAACTTCAAGAACTTTGAAATTTAAATGTTACAATCGTTACAAATCAGCAAACAAAATAAATGTTATGGTTCACTCATTTGCGAAAATAAAAGTGTGCATATTTCACATAAGAATTAAGCAAACACTTGCAAAAAAATGAAATGAGAAGACAGGAAGAGAGAGAGAAAGAAAGAGTATTGTCAAAGAAATATGTAAACTCGCGTGTAACGAATTCCAATGCTAGAGCGCGAAGAACCTTGATATTTGAGCTGAGGATTTTTATTTTTTGCTTTTTGATATTCAATGCAACGCAATGCCGATCGAGACGCCGTCGAGCGTTGCGCGTGATATGAAAGCCCCAGATGCTAGATTTCGAATTCAATTGGCAGATCGTTGAGTATCGAGAAAACCCAGTGGAATTATTCTCGACAAAGGTTCGAGGGGGAGTCCTTAGTGTCGTGCGTTTAAACGTAAAATTCTTTCAGTCGATCTCGCGATCAGCCGATCCCTCGGAGTTCGAAGAAAAATTGAAAAATATGCTCGGAACACACGCGAGGTCGAGAAAATCTCATGCTAAGCGAGGTGATAGACGGGCAAATACCTTTAACCTTTACAAAGTAAACTGCCGTGCTGGAGAAAAGCTTTAACGCGGAATTGAGAACAACTGCATAATTGGATCGTGTTTTTGGACAAAAAGAATCGATGAATCGTAATTACATATTTGCCGATAAAAGCATTATTTCGTCTTAAAGGAAACGTACGTTAATAAATAATAAATTTGATAAATTTGATTCTAGTCAATTTGTTTAATTTTATTTTATTTTAAAAAACGCGAAAGTTAAACTACGTTGTGTGCTGATGGTCTCTCGATTATTTGACGGCGCACAAAGAGTTAATACAACGTTTCGGTAAATTTTCAAAGTTCACCACAGCATCCCTGTGTAACGTGCCACGAGTTGCAGACTAATCGTTCAACAGAAAAGAATCCTTTATACGCAGAGCACCGGCCGTTGCCAAAGTTACGAACAAATCGTTTAAGCAGAATTAACGATGAAAGGCGAAACAAGTACCGCACAGTCGATTCGATTTAGTTATGAAAAAAAAGTATTAAAATGTGTCGAATAAAATCTGTCGAATACGAGAGAATATATTTTCTTAGAAATATGGGGAATATCGAACAAATCGCGAATGTGGATGTAAGCTGTTCGTTATAACAAAAACGGGACATATTTACTCGATACGAGCACGTTTATAATGTTCGACATGACGCAAGTACGTAAAGTTAAGACATTTTTGTTACGTTATGTCATGTAGGATTTAGCCTTAACTCATCGTCTTGATAATCTACCGTGACGTAACGTCAATTCCAGTATCTAGATATTTGTTCTTAACTGACAAGGATAAATTGAAGAATATTTCTGTACCACGATTTATTCAATCACGGTACATATTTCTGAAGAACCTCCGCGCTATCTGCGCGCTAGTTTTCGGATGATCGAGTGGAGGTCTCGTTTTTCGCGACAATAGAGAACATTAATCGCGAGATTATTTGAACCGTGATATAATCGGTACGTTATGTAACAAGGATCATCCATGCGACACAACGTTATCGAGAAAATTCTGAGTGCAACATTGACAATGCGCAACACGCGATCCTACAAGTGGTCCCAGCGATGCATCGGAATAATGGCGGAGAATCCGATTGTTATGCAAAATCGATATGGAATATAACAATCGCAAGCAACTCGAAGACGATTGTCTGTTCGCCTGCAGGGATTGTAGCGTAGCTGTTCGAGAAAGGTTTCCGTCCCTGAAGATTCTCCAAGGACTTAACATTGGACAAAGCACTACTACAACGAGCTGCACATCTAAGCACCAAGTATATTGGCTTAATTTCATCCTCGTACCGGAGAGGTTGTCTTCGTCGAGATGCTCGCAGCGATGCTTTGCATAACTCAACTTTTTAATATGTGTATTACTCAGTTTTTATTTATTTTTTTTTTTAGATTTGTACGACACGACGTGACACTTTTAAAATTATGCGAATTACATTTATCGTTTAAAATCGGTTCATTCTAAGATGAATCTCTGACATTTAATAATTAAAAATTGAACAATTGAACAAGGAGAAGCGAGAAACGTATGATTAATAAGTTTCTTCATATTCGTGTTGCGATAAGATTGTCCAACATTTCGCAACTTTCGTTGCGAAAATGATATGTCGACTATTTCTTTCGCCGTCAGACATATATTAATGATGTTATTAATACGTCTGCTTCGAACGGTAAATGTAATGCGATTAATTTAATTTCAAAAGTCACATTGTGCTATCTTTTTGAAAATTTCAGAAGGATTTTTCTAGGACAGAAAACGCGCTCAGGAGAGAAATAGGTCCGATTTCGGTACTCGAGTGGTTTTATTGCTGCACGATTTCTACGTCAGAGTCGATGAAGAATCGAAGAGCCCTATCGTTTCTCATGGGTTCTCTCGGTACTCGATATCCTTTAATCGTGTTATCGCATGCAGTACTATACCACGTGCGGTTTTCACAAAGGACACGTGAGATCTTCTTTTTATATGCCATCAATTTTCCCCACGGCACGCGAGGAGTTCGCGTGTACTCCTGGCAATGGCCTCCGTCATCGCGCGTAGATTGATCCAGAGTTGTTTTCAGAAACAGACGTTGAATGATCATCCCTTCTTTAAGAAAAGCAATCTCGGTGATACGTGGAATTTAGAGAATGCCGTGTAATGCCGCTGCTGTTTCACAGTGCTTTCTCTTCCGCTTTTTCGCTTTTCTCTCTGTCTCCCTCGTCGCATGCTTTACATGAAATTTAATTTTGCGCTCGCCGCGCCATTAAATTTAAACTTTTAACAGTGAGACAGTTGCATCGGTGTCTCATCAGTTGAGCGGTGGAGAAAAAGAAATTAATAAACTTTTTTGCGAGTTAAGTTTCGGTAATTATACTAAAAAACTGTTTCTTTCTATTCTTTTTTATTTATTTATGAAACATTTTTAGAAATTTTATCTTTATTACTTTCAGAGTTTATATGAAAAATTATTCCTGTTCGGGAACTTTCTCACGTGAAGTAGTAAATCGCCGTTTTAATCAAACGGAAAAAAAAACGGCAGGAAAAAAAACGGTTTAATCGGAATCCGTGTCTATGCCTGATTAAAATTATTCTCATTTTCTTGAATTTACCGTGATAGATTTCCTTTTTCTCGGTCCAGATAGGCTGTATTTTAGCAATATCTATGGTAATTTAGACTTAAAAGGCGCTCGCGGCGTAGTCTACCGATTGAGGGATATCACCCCGAATTAAAGTGGCAGTATTGGAAAGTATAAAAAGAGATCTCAGCTTGATCGATTCGAGACGGGAGAAGTCGTTCACATCACGGTGTCGGGGCCTATGAATAAAGAAGAAAGCAACTTTTCAAGGTTTTCGACGCCAGGTAATTGCTGAAATAATGAAGAACACGAAAACGTACTTTGTTGACTGGTACAAACTTTCAAGTCTCAGAATAAAAGATCAAGCTTCTAAGTTAGGCACTACCTATATTTAGAAGGTCTTGGAGGGAATAAGTCTTGATGCAAGATCATCTCTCGACGAGAATTACCATCTACGCTTTGTTGCTGACTTATTCTTGCCAAAGTATCTAATTATCATACTCATATAAGCTTAGAAAATTATTTCAACAAAACATGCTAAAGGAAGGAAGATGGACTTAAAGAGGCATCAGGTTCGTAGCAACTTGATTACTGAACGTTGATCACGCTTGAATAAATTTTAATATTAGGTGTTGGAATTAATTCGTAGCGTTTTACAAGTGATGGGAAGTACTTTCATTAATGTATTTTTTAATGCTCATGTGAAATAAATAACATTCTTTCATTAAAAACGCTACGAATTAATTCCAACACCTAATAATATATTTGTGTGTTCTAAAGTTATGTCAGTATTTCCAATATCCAATCATTCGATTATTATTTTATTCAAATTTTGTAAACGCAAATCTAAGATTAAAGATGAGAATCTTTAACAATAACAAATTAATTTACATTGCTATATCAATAAATCAAATAAATAAGAAAAAAGAAGTAATATATCTTGAAGTTAGATTTTCATTGCCTAATAATATTTTTAAATGTAAATTTATACATCTTTCTCAGTTATATAAACTGTACTTAATGAAGGGACTTGAAACATAATCATAAACTAAAACAGAAATAATGTCATACTTATAAAGAAGACCTTTAAATGGAGGAGCCTTTAACTCAATCAATTTAAATTGGCATGTTTCAAATGCCATGCTGTCTTTTACTCGCGATATTAATGGCATGCCTTTAAAGCTTCGTGTAATATAACAGATAGTTAAAATATGGCTGCAGTAAATTGCGGACATGCTATAATATTATTCATAAAGCTTCAAATATTTAAAGCAATTACTTTACTTTGCGGTAGATTTTCTAATTAACTATATAATAATATTAATTAATATAATAATCTATAAATGTATCAAATAAATTCTTGAAGTCATTACTTTTCTCAGCACATTTTTCGAATAACAATTCTCAGAGCGTCATTTCCTGGTCAAATGTCAGACACGGAGATAGGTATTTTGCAAACGGAGCGAGCAATCGGAACTCATCGGAAAATTTTGCAAATTCGATCAAGAAGTTGCGAATGACTGCTGGGCGATGTTCCACGATCAAATAAAAGTTCGAGCGCGCAGTGGAGATCGGAAATTTTTATCATTTTTATTTTAACGTCACTTGACAAACTATGGGCTACAAACGTTTAACCTGGGAATAATCACCTGGGGCATTTTCACATCCCAGGATGAAAAATGTGAATCGTAAAATAATGTTTTGTATGGATATATATATATTATCGAACATACCTTCTTTCGTTTTTAATAACTATTCTTTATAAATCTTTATGTGCATATCGAAAATTCACAGCAAAAAAAGCATTTATTTATTTTTTAGAAATACTATCACAATAAGTTATTTAACGTGCTTATTTCATTTAATATTTGTTTAATCTTTACTAACTTTTTTTTTAAATTATGATTAAATCCATATCCATAATATTTTCAAATATTAATAAATCGGAAAATACTCAATAATATGTTGTTAATAATAATAATAATAATTTTAATTGAAATATAAAAACAATCCAGGTGATTGCTTACTTAAAAAAAAAGAAATAGGTAATTGTTTCCCGGATTAAAATAATAAAGGAAACGATTCTGTTCATATTTTTCTATTTGGTTCATTTTAAAGGTTTTATGGAGCAAAACAACAAGCATACCATTTGCGGATAATGAATTGAGAAATTTCTTTTTGCATATAATTATATCCTTGATATATTCCTACATAATTATATTTCCGAAATGTCACGGTGCTTTTCAAGCTTAATGGAAGGATCCGATTAGAGATAACCGAAGCTCTCGCGGTAATCGATTTGGCTGGGAATTTATTTGCGAGTATAAACGGCGATCACGCGTCGATTTCATCGAATAATCGAAGATAAACTCGTTATCCTACGCTCCGGTTAAAGTTCACGAAGCTATACTGTAGGCGTCTTCAATTAATGCAAAGTTAGATAATCATTAAGCAGCGTTTAGCTCACGAGATCAAGTCTCTCGTGTGCAGATAGTAAGTTAACTGTTTGCATAGTCCGAATAAACGCTACTCGTTGAATCCGTCAACATGCACGAACTTATCGTATGTTGCGTATACGATACAAAATACGGAACAAAGTAAAATATTCATACGGCACGTGAGAGGGTGATGAATAATCGAATTTTAAAATCAACATTCTGATACACAGCAATATACATGTACATGATAGGCGCTCGATTCAATAAAAAAAAAATGTGAACAAAGCTAATAATATAACGTATCTATTACTAGGATAAAAACGTGACCAGAAAGAATTCCAATTCCAGTGTAATGTACATTCGCAAATGTATTTTGGTCCAGAAAAAACTGATTTGCGTGTCTCTTTATTGCGACAGAGTTTCTTGGAGTAACCATCAACGTTATTAATTAACTTTGATCGACATTTATGAAATCGTTGTTGATTAGTAGTTACGTAGCAAAATTGCGAACCTCATCACGCTCGCATCTTCCGCATCCTTGTTAAATATAGATCCCTCTGTGAGCGACCCTAATTCTGAACGAACTCCCGATTGCGTCGCCTGGTCGGCCATCGCGTAATTGAACTATACATATTGAAGTGATCAAATTGCTGAGTTGGGTGAATTTCGAATCGAAAGGTTCTGAAGCTATTCATATTTTTAAGAAACATCAAATGTTATATGAGCTGGACGAAAAGGATGAAATCATATTAACTTCATTTGAAAGAAAAGAGTATTTAATGTAAGAGGCATCATCATTACAATTCTCTTTCGATATTTGAAAAACTGAAGGTTTTTATTCCATTGCAAAAATGAAAAAAAATATTATAATTTATAAGATCTCTGTTTTAAACCGGTAACCCAGGATATTTTTACATCTTAGCGCTAAAAAAATATGAATTGTAAAATGTCATTTTGTGTGTGCGTGTGTGCGTGTCGTGTGTGTGTAAATATTTGTTTAACATATTTTTCTCCCTTTTAACAACTACTCTTTACGATTTTTAAATGTGCAATTCCATCGAAATATCACAATAAAAAAGTGTTATATTAAGTATAATCTTTACTTTTTAGAAATATCATCAAAAACTTAATAAAGGAGACTGGGGACAAAAATAACATTGTGATGACTTTGAAGTGTTATAACAGTTAAAATATAATATTTACATTAAAAAAAATATGTATTCTTTAGATGTAGAATTTATTTAACTATACAAAATTTTTTGGTTTAATTTTTTTATGTAGAAAAAAAATTATGTTTGTTTAAAGACTATGAGGAATTTTGTTTCTAACCCCGTAGACGGGGTGGGTTGTAACAGTAAAGGGGGATAATTATACAACGTTTGCCAGAGGTACATAACACAATTACGTCATACTCTTTCTTGCAGCTGCACGAATGGATAACAAGTTTTGCGTTTATAAGTTCGGAAAATCAATTCGTGCGCGCAGTTCGAAAGACTATAAATATGATATATATGCATGCACATAGTATATATATATATATATAATTCACATTGAATTATTTAAACATTAAAGATCTAGCTTCGGTGATAGGCATTTCTAGTTCGTATTGATTGTGTCTCACATGTACAGTCTAAAATATGATTCTTATTGTAAATATTAACGATGTTACTATTGCTCCCTGTTATTTTTGTCCCTGATCTCCCCTATAAAGTGTTTATATATATTCCATTTAACATTTCTTTAATTTCGACTTACTTCTTTCAGAAAATTATGATTAAGACAGATTAAGTCCATATCCATAATTTTCTCAAATATTAATAAATTGAAAAATACTCAATAATATACAATACATTATTAATAATAGTAATATAAAACGTTCTATAGGTGATTGTTCCTGTAAAAAAAATCTTGTAACTATTGCCGGTTAAGTAAAGTTTCTGAGGATTTTAAATTCTAAAGAGTAACGCAGATTTCAAGATACAAAGCGTTGTATCAAGAGTATCAAGATTAATAAAATTCTAAAAGATATTACAGAGTCTTCGTATCAATGAGGCATAAACGAAGAAGCGGAATCGACTATCAAGGTGTCGTTTAAAGTTTTTACGTCACCTGGGTGACATACTTTAACCTATGTACTTTAACCTAGTGATGCACTTTAACCTATATTATCATGGATAAGATGAGGCAGTTTTTAGAAGGAGGAATCATTTCTCCTTGAAGCGTCGCCACGTTAGTGCAATCGCACGTCCTGTCTGAAGGTTAATCTTGGCAATAAACATAATGAAATGTTGAGAAGGAAGTCTTCGGTGACGCTCGGGGCACATGCTTTTCGTTCGATATGAAATCACATTATGAAAACGGATAAGCTACTACCTGATAAAAGCGATGATAGGAGAAATGAAATTACTCCTATAAGTTTCATTAAAATTAGTATCCTCGCGCTAATTAAAAAAGAGGTAGATAAATTTAAAGTGAGCTAACTAATTATAAAACCCTGAAGAAAATAAAAAAACCGAAGTTATTCAGTTTAGTCTTCATTATCGACTTCCGTTACTCTCTAAATCGTTAATATCGCTATATTGTCCTCGGAGCATCGAAGATTCATCGCATATGTCTCCGTTTCTTTATTTCTTTGGAAACTTCTTGATTTTTTCATCTTCTGGTGTTATGGGAGCACGTTCGCTGACGTGCAAGTTAATGTTATAGGTCACCCCGTGAGAACAGAACATTCTTTCTCTGACTGTTTCGGAGCTAAGAGCACCCTCTTCTCTCCGTCGCGTCACTATTAATCTTGCCCTGAGTACCAGACAAATCGACTACTCCAACCCAGTTTTGTCTTCCGAAGGAGCGTATTATGGAAGGATCCTATAGGATTCCGTGATATTAAACGCGCTTCACGTATATCATAAATTTGCACTCTCAATTTAGCCGCGTGACAAGATACACAAAATACTGTCCTGTCGACACCGAATTAATATTATTGTACTGAGGGAGTCAACAAAAACGTACTGCATGTGCAAACTGCGTATCTCTCGTATTTTTAAAGAATCAGCATTCACCAGAGTCAATCTATCTGTATTGTTTCCGCGCTCTTTGCGCTCGTCTATAAATTGTGTCGGTAGTATCTATACGATAAAATTGGATCGAAATTTCCAAACATGTTATCAATGCATATAAAACACATTGTATATTATACGCGAAGCAATACTTACTTCAGTGTCAATAAAGAATTGAATAGAATTTTTGACAATAATAACAGTAGCGTTCTATAAACATTATTGACAAAGATTGAGATCTCTGAATGCGATCAATTTATTTTAAAAATACGCAAATCTACGTATTTATATATATATATATATATAGATTGTATGTGAAAAAATTGTTGAAAACTCCATTGCACATTCTGGAGATTCGTAATTCAAAGTTACCTAAGTAAAAAAATATCTGGGAAAAACTGGTTACTGACTAAAAACTATCAGTTTTTATTGTTTTGAATTTACTCGATAGAGTAATTATTCAGTAATTGATGAAGAAATTTTATTTAGTAAAACTGGTCAACAGTCAATTAAAAACTAGTCAGGTCAAATAAAAAAGGAAATAAAATAGTAGCTTGAAATTTAATAATAATAAATATTTAAAAAATAAAAAAAGATTAAAATAAATAAAAATAAAATTATTTAAAAAAATCAACAAGCATAATTCGATACATGTTTTCTTCATTTAAAATATTTTCGAATATGACATATAACGAGCATGTCAATAATAATCTAATTGTTATAAAATGTTGTTACTAACCACAATATAATAATTCAATTTACTATTGTAAAAGCAATTATGAAAATAAATAGTTATGTTAGCTTTCGTGTTACAATAAATTTTGTTTCTGGTCATTAGAAACTGCTGAATAACTGGATAAATTTTTTGGTCAATTACTACTCAAACAAGCGTTGCTCAAACTGATCAAATACTGGTAACTAAAATTTCTGGTCAGTTACTAGTTAATTTCTGATTGGTTTCTATCTTGGATGCACGATTTAGGAAATATGCGAGTAAACAACAATTTTCTTTTAAGGCTATAGCACACAAAAAATTTAAACAGTAAGGAAATCAACATGTTGGATTTGCTACTGTTCACGTTATGGTCTTATATGTTCAACTGTGATTGCCCATCTAGCACAGATGTCCAAAGGACATTTTGAGAATGTTCCAACGTTCTCAGGAGAACGTTCACAGGACATCTAGAATAAATGTGTACGTTTACAACTTACGTTTTACTGCTTAATATTTTTTTGTATACTACGTGACCCTTACAGTCGCAGTCGAAAGAAAGATCTAAGAATGTATAAAGCGTGTGGATATAGAGACTTGTCAAGATGCAGCCATGCTGTGCTGCTGCATGATATATATGTATAGAAACGCGTAATACCACTATTTCATCGTGCTCTTCGGCAAGGTACTACAATAATGAGATTAAACCCGAGTATGAGCGCGAAAGTTCGGATGACATGCTTTCGAGTAACTGGCGTAACCATTATGCCATGGATGGTATTCGGTTGTTTTATTGTATAGAAGTCCTCGACGAGAGGAGTCGAGCTAGGTGATGTAAGAGGATTTACATGCGATGTTATTTTCGCGCTAAGCAGCCTGAGGCTCTTACATTTTCTTCGAAGCGCGAGAATGTTTTAATAACTCACGTTGCTATTCAGGGAAGGAGATGCGTTATATAAATTATACATAGAATTTTATATATATAATAAAAATCTAGCACAAAAATAGGTTCGAGGATTCAATACGCAGATCTGATTC
Organism: Acromyrmex echinatior; assembly: GCF_024713525.1. NCBI lineage: Eukaryota > Metazoa > Arthropoda > Insecta > Hymenoptera > Formicidae > Acromyrmex > Acromyrmex echinatior. The sequence continues at coordinate 13,875,615 of NC_141855.1, forward strand.
AGAATCATCTGTTTAAATTATACCGATTTTGCAAGCTTGCACAAAATTTTCACGAACAAGTAAAAGTTGAACATTTCTTACGGTTTGTTCACTTTCAACTTCGATCGAACTTTTGGGAAGTAAATACGCGCGAAGCGCGAGATTTTTCGTGCTATGGGAATAAAATTTGCAGTTTCGCGAGCTTTGAACTGAAAGTGAATAATTCTTTTTAGCAAATTCAGAAAACTGCTCGGTGTATTGGTGCATTTTTTTCGAAAAGCATTTAATTTGTCTCTTTGAGCTGCTGCCAAATGTAACGCCGTGCCAGCAAAATGCATTGCATTGCTCTGTAGAATGAAATATTATAATAGATTTCTGGAAATGTCATGCAACGTGTTTAGCGTCAAGGTGACTGTTAATGTAACGGTATCCCGTTAATCGTTCGCAGCTACAGTTCCTATACACCAAGACATTTATCTACGTACAATAATTATAAAAGCAATAGCTCATGTTGCTCTTGGTTTATTCATGCAGAGAGATTTGCATATCAATGATAACGCTATGTACTTAGTAACTGATATTCTCATGATATTGACTTTAATATTATACACGATTTCTGATTATAATAATTAAAGTAACTTTTCCAACTTTAACGCAAGAGAGTGTATAATTTTCTAAGTCGAAAATAATTTTTATTAAAAAAATATAGACGCAAAGATCACATTATTATTCAAAGTTTCTGGTAGAAATAAGTCCAATTTCTTAAACATCCAATTACTAATCTAGTATTACTATATTCTTATTAGTTATAACAATATTTTGCATAGGAAATGAGTAAGAATTTACTAGAATTTTATTCAGTATCTGAAACAATTCTCTTGGGAAAAATATGTGTAATTTGCGTAAACATCTGTCTAATTATTGTATTATATAGATTATTACTAATAAAGTGCTGCGTAGTCCATTTATTGTTCTATTTTTTTTCAATAAATGGATTCAGATTTTGCACATCTTTTGTGCATAGAAATTACGGAGCGTTACATCTATAGATTGAGATTCTAAGTAGAGAGTTTCACTTCTTAAGACTATAGTACAAAACTATAGTTACTAGACTGTAGTATAAGTACATAAATATTCAAAAAGTTAATATAATGTAGAAAAGTTAATCCAACTGTTCAGTAACTACTAAAAAAAAAATGCATGAAGTTTTTATAAAAAAGATTCTTCGAAGAATGACTGTCTTTAATATTTTCCTGATCACTTCCGAATAAAAAAGTATAAGCACATCTAACATTTTCCAGCTCAACGTTAAAATAAAGAAATCCAGACGTGATCCCCGTTCGAAACTGCTTGTAGAAGGTTTCAACTTTGTCGTAAATCTTTGAAAGAAACTCGAACCTTGCTTCTATATAACTCGTTTCACAACGGATCCAAATAGGTAAGATCTAGATAGATGATGTCTTCTATATCCAACCGAAGCCATTGGGATAAGAGAGCACCCCGTATCCGCGACAGGTCGCGGTCTCGCGTGTTGCCGTCGATCTGCGCCCCACGTCGGATTCTCCACCCGCACCCTCTCGCTTAGGGTACGTTCAGTCAGCTTCGAGCCGCGAGTGGGGTAAGTTGCGTCGCGCGCCGGCTCGCTGGCCCTTCGCAGAGCGAAGCACTCAACGCCGCCCCGCGCACATCTCTCATTCTCGTCCGCCGATAACGAGAAGTACAACCCCCGACGATCGGCGCATCGTCGCGCGCCGATTCAACCGGCGTGGCGCGGCGCGTTCGCGTAAAAAGGCTTGCGAAGATCGAGAACGCGGGTGAATGCATCGTGAAACGCATTTCGCAAGCTTTTCTCTGACTTGGTTTGCACGTTTTAATTCTTCTCTTTCACGGAGGGACTCGCCCCGAACTTAATGACGGCGCCAGAAGGAAGCGGCATCGGTGGTAGAGTCGCGCATCGCATGTGAATGCGAGCGGATAGTTTCATCATGCTTGAGGTGAGTTCTCGTGTTCCTTCAGTCGATCTAGCTCGCGGCGTGACTATGACTGCGCAATTTCTTATATAACATAACCGCGAAAGACCCCTTGGGACGGAAAAAGATCTTGTTTTGCAATCATGATTGAAAGTCGCTTCTCGTCAGGTTGATATGTTCATTGTATTTTCACGTATTCATTGTCTTCTTTCAGTTGTGGATGTTCTTTGATCAATTTTGAATCAATTTTTTTCATGATAAAAGTATTAATACAAATCAACAATTTTCAGGGTTTTAAGTCTAACAATAAGACTTTCGATTAAGTCCAAATAAATGATAAAACCTGCGTTTAATTCTCAAGACCTTTCAACAGTATTTTATTTCTTATAATTTAACTTATTTTTTAATTTATGATCTTTAAAGTCTTATATCCGATTACAGTGCATTATGCCAATATAAGTGATAAAAATCATAGAAAGAAAAATATTTAATGCTCTTTCGAAATAAGTGTTAGTATTTCGAAGATGGCAGTTGCCAAGTTCTAGGCGGAAAATGTAGAAGAATTTTAACAAGTTCATTCAAGAGAGCTCAGTATTTGCATTTTCTTGCATCTTTTTTCAACAAAGTTTATGTAAACTAGCGATTGGCCGTTGACCCTGTTTCGCGACGTAATTTTGTTTCGTTTGAACTAAAGGTCGATTTTTCACTTCGCGATAAATGAGGAAATTTGCGTGACCAATAAGCGATTGTCGAGTCTGAATGTTTGAATGGAGACGCATGATCGAACGGAGAAATCGAATGGACTGTCGAATGTGAATTGCAGTCGAAGTACGACAGCATGAGCAAATCTCTTAAGTGGGTCAACAAGTTGAACATTCTGTAGGCAGAATATGGCTCGATTTTGTATTCGGTGGCACGTTGTGATACGATGATAAGAGTCGAAACGTGAATAGCAATCGTTCGTTTCACCGTCGAAAGCCTTTAGAAATTTATGATTGGAACGAATAACTGAATTAATACGTTTTAAATTGCGGAGCGAAAATTAATGGATGGATATTGCAATGTAAAAAGATAAGATAACCTATCGTATGCAGACATTCAGACACTATTTTCTGAAGTGTTTAACATTCGTGTACTGAAAAAAATTTCTGATTGGAAATGAACAAATCAGAATTTTTAATTAAATTTATTAGAATTTTAGTTGAGACAATCAGAATTCTGATTAATGTAATATTTCTGGCAAAATCTAATAGAAAATTCTTATTTTTACTAGAATAATTATTGATCAGAATTATAGTAATCTTAACTACAATTCTAGTAGCTTTAACAAAAAATTGTGAATCGTCCATTTTCCATCATAATTACCATTTAATCCAATTAGATCTTTTTTTCAGGAGAATATATTTAGCTATAATGATTACATAGCAGCGATGACATTCTAAAACGTACAATTTTATTCATTTCATCATAAGAAAAGAAACTCGAAGCTTTTCTTAGTCATCATCCTCGTCGTCTTTTCCGACTTGTTGACGTGAAGAAAAACAGACATAAACCGAGATTCCGCGCATTAGTATTCAGCTCTTCTGACACGTTCATAATGCTGCAAATGCACGACCGTACGCCATGACGAATTACACTAAAAGCTGCCAACGATAATAAGCTTTTTACGTTCACTAATATTCTTACTGCTTTTTTAAAGGCAGTTGCTGTTCGTTCCCTCGAGAATCTCCTGTGATATTAACTTCCTTCTCCACCTTCTCATATATTTTGCGCATGGCACAGTCCGTATAGAAAAACGAACATTTGCGCTCACAAATATTCCTTCTGTCAAAGTTTCAGATCATAAATTCTCGGCGATAGTATGTACGCGTTTTAATATTTACGAATGGCACTCACTCGCGAGCACTCGCATACCGTATAACTGCGGCCTTTATGTATTATTCGACGGCCCAAGATTTACCATGAAGTCGAGCGGATGGTAGAGCAATCCGAGTTGTTTGCGCACACGCTGACTAGAGTTTGGACTAACAACAATAAGACGAAGTGAAACGAGAAAACGAGAGAAAAGAAAGAGAGCAAATAAAAGAGAAAGAGAAGGAAAGTGCAAAAAATACAATAAAAGTTCTTTTTTGGAGCTTTTGAGGTCTTCAAAAGCAAGTTAATACAATGAAACTTAATCATATATTCATAGCGTTATAAACAGATTTAATTACACGATATTACGGCATTAATATAATTGAGAGTTTCGTTAATATAAAAACGATGTTAAAAACGGACCGATCAATTTCGCGCTCTATTTTTGCCACGATCGATCGTGGGTGCCGTCGAACGTGCCATTAAAATGACGAGCATCAACGTTGCGTTCATCCATTGTCTCTTCTTTCTATTTTTTTTTTCACTTGTCGTTACTGTGTCGGACATTCCGAAAGATTTCGTTATATACGTGACAAAGATGCGTCGCTTTCGGATCCCTGAGATTTGCCTGCACAATATGTTTGCATAATGCACAAGTTTACATTTCTCGGTAACCCGTAAAGCGCCTTTACGGCCCCAGGAGATGGTTATTGCGCGAGAGAAGGATAATACTTTTCAACTGGACTTTATTATCCACGGGTGCATCCCGCATCGCACCCGTATGTCTCTCCTTGCGCTAAGTTCTATTTTCGTTGCGCCATATCGATCCCGCTTACGCTGTTTGAAGTCGTAAGACCGCGTCGTTGGCCATGCCGGATCTCTTTTGCCAATGGCGGAATTAAGCGAGGGCATTTGTCGCGTATCAGCGAGAAAAGAAAAGGAAAAGGGGAAAAGAGAAAAAAGAGAGAAGAGTGACGCTAATACCCGAGGGGATAAAAGCGGACATACGTGTAAATCAGCTCGAGCTCGTATTTTAAGCGAACTCTCGTTTTGCGGAGCACAAGACGCACGCAAATAAATCGCCATATATAAATGTCGTATGTCGAAAGAGCGAGATACGAGTATTTATGATTTATCGATGTGTGTTCAATCTTTTCAATATGAATACTCAGTGTGTCAATTCTAAATAAAGGATATATCTCTTTCATATTTGCGTATTTAAGGATGCGTTGGCTTTCATATTCCTTTATATTGCGTTGCAATAATCGAGTTTTTTTTATTGCGTTCGAAACATTGTTCATTCGTCATCCAAAATATTTTCGTCGCGGTTGTTGCAAGTTGTTAAATTCGGCGTTACATATTTTTCCTTTTTGCTGTATGATATTATCTACTGGAGTGAAAACTTTTCGTATAACGACATTGCAATTCTCTGCGAAATGAATTGTGAAAATAGTAAAAACTAATAAAAACAACCATAGAGTAATTCTTTCTTCTTCTCCTTTTTATGTTGCAGCATAGCTGTTCTGCTTTAAAATGTGAACGTGGCTCTAAATATGCCACAGTCGCCTGACGTATGAATCAAATTTAAAAATTCCCAATGTGCCGTCCCGTCCGTCGAGTCAACTCCGTCACAGTGGTCGAGCTTGATAATTAAACCGACATGGCTGCATTAATATCATAATAAATGACTCTAGGCACAATCTTCATTATATCTTTTTTTAATCATTTACGCATAATGCTCTAATTAACGAGTAGCTGATATATATCAGAATTTCTGAATAATTGATGAAGCTTTTTAATAAATAAGCTCACAAAAATTTTTTTAATTAACTGTTGAGGCAATATCAGTGAATTTTTACTCTTAAATTTTAAATCTTTAGAACCTTAAAACGTTTTATGTTAATCTCTATAATTATGTCAATCATCGATTTCCTCTTCAGAAAAAATTCAATTATAATTTCATTCAGAATTTCTCAAAATATGATGCATAATTGCACGAAAGAAAGGTTCGATAAATGATATAGAATTTTATATATATAACAGAATATATGGAATAACAACATTTTCCGGAGAACTCCACGAGTGTCGAGAATATCCAACAGTTGAGAATATTTGCACTCGAATTTCCCTTATAGCGATTTTATCGACATCTAGTGTTTTGCGCATTTCTATGGAGATTCTATCGTATGTACATTAAATCTGGATAAATGGGAAACGTGCGTGATAATATATGAAAGTATTGGCAAAATGTTGAGTTCGTCAATTAACAATTGTGCCGATTAATGGTCAGGTTAATTATTATAGTTAACAGAGTGTTCGCTATGACAAAATCTCCCTTTGCTGGAACGGAGTAATTAATTGCTAACTGGTAACAAAGCTTGCGGACACGCACCGAGGACGACGGCACTCGTCATTAATTGAATCCAATCGAAAGTTACATTGTACTTTGACTATGTGTGATACAAGTCGAGTCGGAGCGCAGAGATCCGTTTTCATGTATTCCATTAAAATTCCTCACACTCTACTGGATCATTTATTCACATATTCCTTCAAGTAGGATGGTATTTCAAACGCGACACGTAAAACTTTATCTTGTATTTCAATTAAATTTTATTCTTGATTTATTTTAGATGAATTTTATTTCGAGACACGTGCGAGCAAATATTATTTTTGTAATCGTATTTATAGGTATTTCTATCATTTTTATAGATATTATTTATATTATTCAAGATGATTAGATCTCTCTTCCGATTTTAATTTTAACCTTTAGGACGAAAATCTATTTTTTAAATCTTAATTTTTCCATGAGTAAGATTTGTTATAATTCGTTATTTAATTGTATTCTTTATCTAAAAATATAACACCGTTTCAGCACATCACTATAATGACTTTCCCGTCCTGTAAAGGTTAATAATTATAATCCACAAATGAAAATTATGAAATAGTATTTAAATTTGTCTACTTTGTAAACACAATAATAGTAAGAAGATAGCGTAACATTTTCATTATTATTATTCGCAGATGCAAAATCTCGTTTCTGTAAGGATTTTAGTACGATATCGTAAGTTTTGAAAGAAACTTTTCGTTTACACATTTTCGAGAAATTCCGTCGCATAGGTTTCAAGGGCCCACAAGGGAGATTTTGCGATGCGCTTAATTCGAAATGTTTCTTCAAATTGCTGCGGGAATAAACCAACTTTATGGGATATAATGGTGTACCTTGGAGATATTAACGGCAGCCGATTATGCTTGGACGCATCAATATGATAACAAGATCGCGATATTCAGGGGAGATAACATTTTGTTCCGTTTAATTTATCTGTCGCTGCTTCTCTTGTCGATACGTGAGTGGCCATCTTCAAATTTGCATATTGAAATTTACCGACAATTTTTATGTCGGAATATACGATGAAGCTAAACGTACTGTGTTTGGTGAGACGAATCACGATTTTTTATGACACCGTAAAGCTTCCCTCGCGATTTCATTTTCCATTATGATTCAGCACTCAACGATTGTATTACATATTAAATCGGTCTATTACCGTCTATTTATTGAAGCACTGTTAGACATTTTGTAATAAATTTAATAAGTAATGTGTAACGGAAGTTTGTGGTTATAAAGTAACTGAAAAAGTAATAAAACTGAAAACTAAGTTTTATTAAGTATAGTAGTTTAAAACGTGTGATAAACGTGTGCATTAAATTTCATGCAAATCCACATAAAATTTTATCAAAAGTACATTAAATTTCATGTACATGTACACAAATATATTTTTCAGTTACAATTACATTAAATTTCATGTAATGTCATGAAATTAAATTCAACTTGTGTAACTTAAAAATACATTAAATTTCAGGATATTTTTAACAATGTATCTTAAGTTTATTAATTCTCATAGAAGCATAGAAGCTTGCAGCAACATTGCTGTAACGTTACTGCAATATTGCTGGAATGTTGAAATAATTATAATCCACAAATAAAAATTACGCAATATCATTTAATTTTATAAGTAACAATGAGTAAGAAAATAGCGTGATATTTTTATGTTTATTATGCATGGAACCACAAATAAAATTATCAAGATAAGGATTTTATTGCAATATTACAAACATCATAAATTTGAAAGAAATTCCGTTCAAGAATTTATGTTGTTGTAATATTGCTCGTGCTGTGATTCGTGCTGTGTGGATCGCTATGTATTTAATATTGTCTCAATAAACTTACATACGGAAAGAAGAGTTTTGCTGAAATGTTTGAAAATGTAACTAGATACAGATTTTAAAATAATTTTATTGCAAAAAATTTTGATATTCTAACAACCAGCTTGAGTGTTCTATACAAATATTTTGATGATTCAAAATTATTTTCAAATCAGTATATTTAATTAAATTTTTAAATACTTCAGTAAAACCGTTCTTTCTTTTTGCGATTTTCGATTCATCATAAAAAATGCATCTAACATAACTTTCGACTATTCCACTATTGATTAATCTGTCGAATAAGACTTCGTACCTGTTCTGAAATGTTATTTATCATTCATGCACCGAGCGTTTGTCATTACTGAATGCTTCATAATTATCATCTAATTCAAAATGCAACTACGAATAATTTGCGAGTAACCCCCGAACGTAATCCCCGAATGGCAGGACCTCCGAGATCCGTGCACATTATACAAACTCGGCGAGATCGAAACAACTTGCTGGAACAGGTCGGCGTTAATATCATTACATTGCCCATTTAATATGAATACCATCAACATAATCGTGTTTGCCAACATCTTGCCTTTGGGCTTGCCAGTCCTCTGTATCTCGTCTATTCAATTATGTTTCCTTCATCAGGATAACATCACAGTCGTAAAGCTAAACGCGGTGATATTTATATACAATAGCCGGACAACACCGACTTAGAAACGCCGCAATCGGTAGCAACTGCAGTTCTGATGGATTGTCATTTTGTCATCCTCACTGAATCTTAGTTCATGGATCGATAAAAAGTAATTGATATAGTTCAATGGATGACCCCGGAGAACAAAACAAAGAGGCGAATGGCACTTGGACAGATAAAAGGAGCTCTTGGCTGACTACTTTGTACTTTCTGACCAAGTTCTTTTTGCTACAAGTACCATGAAACGCTTTTTCCTCGTAGGAAGGAATGCGGTGTTTCCTTGGCTATACATGTAAGTGGTTACTTTGTTGAAGTGTTTGATATTCTGTTCTCAGAGACCTTTTTTGTTAACTGATGGACTTACTTTAAGTTTATTTACTAACCTAATTGTCCACAGAACTTAATCTAGTTTATAGAAATGGATATTTTTTTAATCGTATTAACAAAGTTTTTTCTTGAATCGAAGAGTTCAAGAATGATCAATTCCTGCTAACTCTTTAATTGATAATTTCTTATAATAGTTCAACTTATTATAGATATTTTTTGCTATATTTACTTTTAAAAAGGATGTACATAAATCTTAATAAATGTTTACAAATTAAGAGATTAAGAAAGTTTATCTTTTTCTCATTAAATTTCTCTCCCTATTTTAATATCCAAGATCAATATCAGTTTACATTGCGAGAAAAGTATATTTAGATTAGATGCAGCTCGTTAGTGGAAAGCATGTGTCCACCACATTACTGAAAATCTTGCTTAACCCATTAGTATTATGCGCAAGTCATTAGCGTAATTATGTGTTAATAAACTTTTTCTTGTATGTGAAACGGTCAGAATATCTCGAAGCTACTAGATTTTTCGCGAAATGCATTTCTACGCATTTTGTTTCCTTTCCCGCGGCATTGGAAATTTCGTTTTTTTTTTGTTTCGGACATGCCGTTTTGCTAGACTGAACGAAAAAGTTCCGTTGACACGACATCGATTTTTACAGTTGAATTTCCGACAGACTGTTACATTAGCTTTGAGAATGCACAGTTATAAAGAATTTTATTTTTACGGTAGTTATTGATTTTTTTAGATAACGTGTTTCTAGATGTGGATATTCTGATTTCGTTAGCAACATAATACGTTTTCTCATTTGCGAGGTAATGGAAGAAATTCACATGATAAGAGCTACTTTGTCTGATTCAGCGTTGCTATCTTAAATACGAGCGATGTTCTAATGCAGTAGAAATTGCATTCTTTTTTGTTCTCTCATTATGCTGTCATTGTCAGTAAACAATAAATTCCTGTGACAAAAGCAATACAACGATTGTTATCCCGAAATGTAAATATTACGGAATTCTGTACTTCGCGCGAAAAATGTTGCGTATTTCGACCTTTTATTATTATGCGCTTTAATAGAACAGGATTACTTGATTTTATTGTTATAGAGCACTTACGGTAATACGTTAAAATTCCGAGAAATGAGAAATTTATCGAGAAGTCTCGACCTTTTCCTAGAATCCATCTATAACGACACACGGCTTCCGTCTGGCTATTCTACGAAGTAAATATTTCAGAAAAACGAGTATTTAACGAGGAGATTCGCTTTTAGCGAAGCAAAACCAGCAATTTCTTACGTCTTACCTATATCTAAAATCACGATTGCTAATATAGATATACATATGAATTTTCTAGAACGATTTCCTGATAAAAATGGCAAAAAATAAAAAAACATGATATTGGCTTAACATACAAGTTATATCATCAAGAAAAGGTTAAAATATAAAAATTGGCGTTCTTACGGATAATCCTTGATTGCAATTAGAGTAAAGTGCTTTTATTCTCGGATGGAAAAGCACTTTAAATGTCAATGACAAAAATTAGAAAAGACGCTCTTTACATTTGTGTTATGTTACACGAAGACTTTTTAAACAAAAATTATTATTAACGAGATTCGCGCATATTGCTTCGCTTAGATTGATTTTCTATTTAATTTTAATTTTTCCTTAAACTTTTTATTAAATTTTGTCGAAAATTCTAAACGTGAGCGCTTGCGTTAAAATTTTATCTAGAAATAGCTTTTGTATTTAGGCTGTCATATATGACATACGCAAATAAAATCCCTCGAGGACAAAGCGAAATCATCGAGTATTCATCCTCTCGTGCTTTTATTCTCTTGCGTCCTCTTTGAATTTTTATTTTACTCATTTCGTATCTTTTCTTTCCTCTAGAAAAACCGTGGTATCAAAAAATTGAATAGAATTATTGACTGTGTCGCCTTTTCTGATATATTCGAATGGATGTTTTATTAGATATATACTGTTGTTTCCCCAATTTTTTGTACGAAATAAAATGGTTTATACTATACTTATTTATTTATTCTATAATAGTAATACATATTTAATTTAGAATTATCTTCAAAATTAGAATGTATAGCCCAAATATTCTAACAAATAAATGAGTTCATGTAGAACTTTGTAACAAGTAATTCTTGGTTTTATCGAAATAATCAGCGTTGACGATTGGTTTGTTGAAGAACTACAAGTAAATGTTGGCTTTGAGGACCATCACCACTTACGAGTTACGATATAATTTTCCCTCTTCCACTCGCAGTTTCTAGTATTATTGTACGTATTTCTTGTTTATCCTCAAACTGTCAGAAACTCTCTTATTCGTGTTCCACCCTTTGGGATAGGTATATATATATGCCCATGGAATTATTTTGTAGATGATAAAAAATTGAAATAAATCGCGGTCGTATGCGTATACACGACACTGCACTTCGCGGGATTGGCATAAATTCCACACCGTTAAGCTCGTCTGTTTCATTTGCCGACTTGCCCCAACAGAAGACAAATGGTTTTCCTTGGATGCCCGCGGGAAAAATGATAAGAGAAAAGGAACGAATGCACGAGGGTGGAAAAAATACTGCGCATCAGAACGTTTGTTGATCCGTATATATATATATTTAACGGTGATTCCACTCTTCAACTTTCAGAGGACTTAACTCGCTTCACTATCATTAGACGGAATCATTTGTCTTAATGGTACGTCAATTAGCATTCAGTTAATTTTTCGTGGTGACTATCGGTGGCGCCAATCAAGCGTGATAAATGTTTTCGCGTTATACATATTTGGATATCGTGGAGATTTAATAGAGTGGTGCGCGTGATTAATTACCTGCCTTCATTTAAGTACTGATACCTGGAAGCCCCAAAAGTGATTGATAAATGGTTACTTGATTAAGTCAAAGGATTTATTATGAGAATGTAATGTTTTGTAATTAGTTACTCTTCCATGACAAAATATCGTAAGTATACTACATAACAGTCTACTAATATACTCTTTACTATCTTTTTATTATCTAAAAATATTCTGACTTTATCTTATTCCTCATCGATCTTATTTGCATGCCATTGTTTGATCAATAGACCCTAAACCTGCCTGACAAAAATTAATTATCGGTGATCGACAAAGACAACTTCGAAATAGGAATACTTAATCAGTTTCGGAGTCGAAATCATAATGGCAATCTACATAGATTGCAAACAACAATTCGAGATATTTTAATGAAGAAAATAATAAAAAAAAATGAAATTATAATATCTGTATGTAACAGATATCACAATTTGAACTTTTGATCCTTAACATTTCACTTCTAATGATGTGAACATCGTCAGACTTCCTACACAGCTTTTCTATATGCATCGAATGCATTTCACCTTGGAGTCTAATTGTCGCACTCGGCATTATGCATTCAACAGCTTAAGAACTCGAACCAGCATACGGAAGTTCAGCCTCGCTAGAGAAATACGTGGAGAGATCAGAGAACACTCGCTATTACGAACTCGCGTCGCGTTCCATCTTCGTTAACGCCGTTTCTTGTCCATCCAATAATTCATACGTCTTTTCAGACACGGCGGTACGATGTGGTAATTACATTCTGAGAGATTAGGCCGTAATGGACGCGCGTGCAGCATCTAGGTAGACCGTCTTTCGTGGTTCGTCTTGGACGTGCGAAATTAATCTTCGTCGCGTAATTCAGACGGCGAACACCATATAGTAGACGTAGTCGCTTACAACTATACGAACGTTCGTGCTAGATGGCCGTAAACGACTTGTCGGTCGAGTGATATACGGTATGGCCTACGGCGGGGAGTCGATCCATCGAAGTATTGCAACGAGTAATTGACTACGCTCTGCTTGCTTCGATTAATTAACTTTCAGTACTTTATCATTCTCGTTATTCCAATATAGCGGACATTTAATAGGTATCCTTCAAACGTCCAATGTCAGACATCATTATTTTTGCACATTCTAATTTCTGAATTTTCTTATTTTTTCTTATTTTTAATCAAAAAACGTCACATGCAGAATTTTTTTCTTAACGACGTTATTTAATCCTTGATGTACATGCATTAAGATTTAAATTTAATTTTGGTTTATTCAATTAATTTTTTTGCACACATTTATTTACTTTTTTCTATTTCTTTAAAAACTTAAACAGATGCAATGCAAGTATTCGCGTCTTATACGTTTTTCCCACATTTTCTGCATCGGAATGAAAAGCTAGTAATTTTTATATGTAGCATCGCAGATGCATTTCCTTTTACAATTCGGTTAATTGCTCGTAATGTTTAGTAAATAGGAATATTTATTGATGCTCGTTTTGACGGTTTATTGTAGTCAATTAACACATTACTGTATTTAAATAGTTAATTACTCTGAACATTGGATATAATTATAAAATTGCTGTATCATTGTTACGTTATTGTATCGTGGTTGTTATTTTAAATTTATTATGAATGGGTCTTTTTAAAGGATATTTATTTAATATAAAATATATGTTGTAAAAAGTGATACTGATTTAGCATTAATCTCTGTACAAATTTGAAATTAGCACTATATCAAAAAAACACCTTGTATTATTTGATATTGTAAAGCAGAAATAATTAAGCTTCTAATTCCGTTATTGGATAGTTAGTGGTCTTAGTAGTTGATCTGTTCATTTTGTGGTCCATTAAAGCAACGTTATATTTAAGCTGGAAATTAATTTGAGTATGACACATATAATCGTAGAATGTCGTCGTACTTGCAACAGCATATTGCGCACCATCGAATATTATTAATTAGAACTCGTGTTACTCAATCAATATCAATAACATAATTAGGTTAATTAGTTTATTAACCCCTGAAACTTGCGCCTAGCTCAACCGTCGTAAGATTGTTAAAGAAAATGCCGATGCAGATAAAAATGACGTAGATAATCTAGAGACAATATACAAGTATCGAAGTTGACTTAACGTAGAAAGACTTTCACGTGGGCGAAAAAATAAAGAGCGCACGTCATGACTGTTAAATGTCAGCGAAATATTTTCAATGCACCTCATCGAGCGGCGCCATAAGTTGAGCAAACGTGTCGAGCTTGCAAAAGATTGCAATGAAGTCAACAGTTGTGAGGCCACTAAAATATGAAAGCTTTAATTTAAAATTATATTGTGTGTCGCCTTATGATTACATTCGCAGCGGATGTTATTCGATACTGAAAGAGCGATTTGGTTTAAAATTTTTTATCGTGATAGATTTGTATGTTTGTGAAGCTTTATCTTTATTTATATGAGAAATATGATCTATTACAAATGTATATGGAAGTTTTGTACGTTTTGAAAACATAATACATATATGAAAATCAAGAACATGTTGCTTACAATCAGTAGATGAAAATGTGTTGGCAAGTAATGTCGTAACATCGTATGTGCGATCTTAAAGTTTTCACGGGAGATTTCATTGCAAAGTTTTCGGAACTTTCTTCCAGAAGTCTCCTTTTGTGCTTTTGTTTGGAATAACAATAAGGAATAAAAAGAAGTATCAACGAAATTATGTGCCATCTTGCGCCTACGTCGAAAAGTTTTTCATAATGGCTAGATTTCACACCATTCGTTGCTTTAATTAATGAGCCACAGATTTACAGATTTCAGTTGGAAATTTTTCACAAAATTTCACATTTGTTTTACACAATTAATTTTTTATCTATTCTAAATGATAGCATTTTTACTTTTCTTAAAAAAGAAATAATATTATAAAGTGCTTTGTAATACAAAAATGTAATGAAAAAATTATAACACAAAAATTTAATGTTGCTAGAGCTTAAAATATCTTAATACGATATGATTATATGTGTGTGTGGATCTTATGTACTTATATTTTTTTCTAGTAGTTGCCAAGTTTTTTACGTTTTAAACATTTTTTCACACATTACTGAAAAATTATCTTGTATACAGTCTGTTCAATAAGAACGTGATGCTCATTATGTTCAATAAGAACGTGATGCTCATTATTCTACAAAGAGCGACCGTAGCGATATCTTCCTGAACTCGTTTGAACCTTTATTTCGTGCTCTTTTGCGCAATATATCCTACCAGCACATTGTGTAGTTTACGTCAGCGAATTTATTATTTTTACAATGAGTGCCAAATTCTTGAAGCGGTACGAGGCAGTGTTTTTAGTGAATGGAATGGCCGGCAATGTCCCCAGATGCTAATCCCATTGAAAATGTGTGGTCGTACATGAAGATGAAACTCAAAGGAAAGCCAGTGTACACGGTGGAGCAGCTGTCATTTCAAATTAAGAAGATATGGCGATCTTTGCCAAAGAAATATGCAGATAACCTCGTCGAAAGTATGGAAAAAAGGTGTCATGCAATAATCAGTAATGGAGGTGATTGGACAAAGTACTGGGATAGGTAATTGCGCAATAGCTAATAATGTGTACTTCAAAAAAAAAATAAAAAACTGTCTAAATGTTTATAGTTTTTTGATTATGGCAGACACTTTCTTATTGAACAGACTGTATATAGCAAATATAGCAAATATAGCCTCTCTAATAATATTGATTATTTTTCAATTTTTTTCTTATGTACACTTTTGTAATTATTACAATAATTTCTAAAGTTGTGGTAATAATACTCGATAATTACATGCTGTAGATTTATTCCAAAAATACAAATTATGTCAATGTGAAAATTTCTATGAGGATTCATTTGCATGGAAAGATAATTCACGAAAGATGAATGAAAAAATAATGTAAATAAGAAAAAAAAATCGTACATCTTTGTTCAATTTACATGAGAAATATGTGGATAATATTCTTGTAGTTAAATCAATTATTTTAAATTGATTTAAATCATTTCAGCTTTCAGGTTCAAAAAGCGCATCATTTTCTGTTTTATTTCTGGCAAAAAAATTATTCTCCGTCAATAAAAATTGCCCAATAAAAACCTTTATCGACTCCATCAAACCAAATATCCACCATCGTATAAAATACGAACGAGTTTTATTCATCATGTCGATTGCGTCTAACAAAACAATTAACGATATTACAATGATTCATTCACATTGTCGATCATTATATTTTGTGAATGCATTGTATCCTGTTCATATTTGTGCTTTCATATTTTATGTTTAATTACGTAATATGAGATGTAAACAAATGTTTAATTTCCTAGTTATTATTCAATTATATATAGTTTTTCAATAAATAATCATATAAATCGGTATCACACATTTTAATCAAAATATATATAATTTCAATTATTGTCCATCTTTCGCTCAGAATGGATTGCGAAATATATTTTTCCACGTGTTACTGAGCTCGTGTGAAAGCTTTTCTATATTGCTTACTTTCGCGACGTACAATACCCGGTCGTAAATTAATTTGCTGTCAGAACCGTTTTAAACCTACGCGAATCGATAATATATGCACAGCCTATATAGAAGAGGTTACGTGCGATGAGAGACATGCTCCCATCGGCGCATCAAAATGCACGTCGCAGTTATGGGTCGGGGAATTAGGTGGACCAGTATATAACGCACCGAACCTCGAACTGTATTTATCTGGGTCATCTTCCTAGTAGAAACTGTTCATGTTGTGTAGATATATAATGAATATACTCGAAATCCGTTGGGCATTTAATTGTCTATCGCGGAATGCATATGTGCAATACGTGCATTGAAGAGACAGTGTTTATAATTACAACTGTAGTTCAAGTCACAAATCCATTTTGCTTGAAATAATATTTTTATGTATTAAATGTCAATATTTTTATGTATTCAAAAATACTATATTTAATAGTTTAACAATATAAACACATTAGTATAAAATAATATAACAAATAAGTATAAAATAAAAAAATATTTATAACTTAGAAAAAAAGCGTTTCCCCATGTTTATATGAAACCATGTTTACATGGCTCTTTTTATCCTTACAATGAATGGAATATATTCTTAAAGTTTGGCTAACTATTTCTGAAACACCCTAGATATATGTATTAAAATTATTATACACAATCACTTAAAAGTTTCAGTATTTATAGAAATTTCGTAATATAAAAAATAAAATATGATTATAATTTGCACTATGTTTTTAAATTTATTATTACATAATATTCATTACAAATAAAAAAAATTTTCAGATTTTTTTATTTCTTCAAGCTTAATCTCTTTGGGTTTCGATAATAGAAGCTAAACTCTTGGCATTCTGTCGATAAGTTGTTCTTCAAGTGTTATAATCAAAGATTTGTGTTTAATCTGATGTTTAATTTCTGTAAAAATATATATTGTTCTTCGGAAGGCAATAGATTGCGCGCGCGCGTGGTGTGTGTGTCTGTGTGTGAGAGAGAGAGAAATTATTTCCATTCTTGTATTGTTAGTTGTCACGATATTCAAATGTTTATCGGTATCTAGCGCAAAATTTGAAATTAATATTTCTCTCAACTGATATACATATTTGTCAATTTGAGAAATTCATAATTTCCGATTATTTTTCGGCAATTCGCGATTCAATTGAACATATTCATGATCAAAAATAAAAGAATATGGACCATGTCTACTGATCCATCTTTAAATAAACTGTGGCCGATATTCATAGACGGATCTTATATTTAAGACTGTCTTAAGTACAGTTTTGAGAAGTCACGAACCAATTAGAGAGCCGTATTATCGCCTTAAGACATTACTTAAGACAGTCTTGAAATAAGAACGGATTATGAATATCATCCTTAAGACTAATTTATCTATTTATTTTCATAATATTTTATAAATGAAATATAAAATTGTTAGCGAACACATAAAATATGCTGAAACTTTTGGGCGGTAATGAATAAATATATATACATTTTCTATATTATGAATACGATTAGTATAATATATATCTCTTTCATATAAGTAAATCAGCGATTTGCTATAACTTTTTGAACATTTTCGAGAGAAAAATGTAATTTTAAGCATTTAAAATTAGTAATTCTATTGCAATGTGCTTATCCTTTTAATGTACCATGCGAGAAAAAAACGCGGAGGAAATTTAAAGAGTTTTGTTCCTTCTTCAACTTCTAACAGACACAATATTAGCCTCTGAAAGATGGAGGTAACATTTTTGCGATTATATGTTAAAGATATATGATCTTCAAAGCAAAACATTATTTTATCATCGCTGCAAAAGATGTGCTTTTAATTTTTTAACGAGATATTTCTCTCACAAATTTACATTGAAAATTCACAAGTTACTACATATTTTTCAAGTTACCATAGTTTACTTCATTGTTACTTCAACATTAAGTTACATTTTCCGTATTTTAGAAACGCTGAAAAAAATACAAAATTTTGAAAAATAGCATAAAAATACACAATTTAATAAATAACATAAAAATACAAAATTTTTATAAATCTTTATTATTGAATATTTATTAATATTTCTAAGTAAATATTTACTAAATATATATTTGATATGAAAATTATTAATTTGATTTAACTATTTTTTTTACTAAATAGATATTTATTTACTGTAAATCTATGTTGACTTAATATTATTCAAAGAAATATGTACTAAAATTTAATAAACTTTTCAATGTGATTTGATATTAATATAAATTAAAAATTAATACTGATTCTATAGTAATACTGGTCATTAATGAGTTTGTTAAATTAATAATTTTCGCTAATTCTTTTATTGCATTTTTTTACATTAATTCTGAAAATAAGGTTAAAATTTGTCCTGTAAGCTCCAATTTTTTGTAACATATCTCTTTTTAAAAACTTATACATTTTGTTAACAACAGCTAGTTTTTCTTAATTAAAATAATTTAGTTTAATTAATTCTGTCTTAAGTCTTTATAATGAATAGAAAATCTGTTGAATTCATTAGAGTAATTCCCTGTACATCATTTACTTGTACCTAAGAGCAGATGAGATAATTTTTAAATATTAGGTGTTGGAATTAATTCGTAGCGTTTTTTAATGAAAGAATGTTATTTATTTCACATGAGCATTAAAAAATACATTAATGAAAGTACTTCCCATCACTTGTAAAACGCTACGAATTAATTCCAACACCTAATACATATTATTTAAAAAATCTCTATACTCTTCTCCTAAATTTAGCAAACAAATTTAAAATCAAAGTAAAAAATATTATGAAGAAAACATTGTTAGATCAATTTAACATAAAAACAGCAAAATTTTGTAGACTAATATAATTTTTGCAAATGCTTTTAACGAAATATTCAGCGAATGATGAGAAATGCTTTGTATCAAAAGGATGAGAGAACATCGCCGTGATGTTACATCGAAGCGCTTCGTCGCGACGCCGGCGAGCGTCGCCAAACGTGGTAAATTCAAATCAGCCGGCATCTTCGACGATGCGAGGTCGACGAGCGAGCGTAGCGACTGAGAAACCCCTCATCTTACCACCAAGTAGCCCCGGCGGAACGATGGAAAGGCAGCGGTCGCCGAGGGGTAGCATAGTGCCGAATATCGCTCTGAATACCGAGAGCGACTCTCCCGACGAAGTTAGTATTCAACCTCTTATATTTTTAGTATAATTTTTTTATGTATATTCAAATCGTTATTTAATTATTTTTAATATATAGTGACATAAAATATAAATTTCTTGCCTATACAACAATTATTTCAATTTGTTATGAGATCAAACTTATAAATATTAAAAACTCATTCATTTCGGGAAGATGTATAAAGATTTAATTTAATATTTTTAAAACCGAATAACGATTTAAGTAATTTGATTTGATGATCAATTTTACTGGCGATCGCATAGAGTTATAAAGCGTAAAAAATAATTCCAAATAATTGAAATTCTCAGTCAACCGAGCTTCAAGCTTGAAATATACAGCAGATTTTCGTCCTCTTTTTCTGTTTTTTTTATTCCCTTCAGGCTACGCAATGTTATACGAAATATTCAATTACTCGAGGGATACTCGAGTGTACAGGCGTTTGACATTTGTACTCGATCGATATGAGCACCGCGTATATTCATCGATGAAACCGAAAACGCATTTTTTGTCACGCATGTTACACATCAGTTTATCCACGAAATTTTGAAGCCATGAAATGTTCAGGGCAGATGGATTGCTATCACATGTTATTCATTAGTAGATGATTGGCGCAGCATAGGCATGCGTTTCGGAAGTTATCGGTTGGCTTTGGACAGCAATGCTAAAATGATTAAAATACGTTTACTTCGATCGAGTATTTTAACATGTTTCGCGAGCGTGTAGCGCTTACTTCCATATGTGTGCAAATGTAAATTTATTCCCGCGTTAATTCCTATGCTAATTAAACACAATTAGATATATTGCAGAGATACGGATGCGTATAATATTAACATACATATCTCCAACGTTCAAAAATTTCCAAGTAGAATCAGAAAAATCAATTAACTTAAATAATTAGAAATTAAACATTTGTAAAGAGAAAAATAATGACCTAATTCCTGAAATTACGAGCTTATTATCATTCTTGATGAACATCTTTTACGTGAAAGGAAAAAGAAAGTCTCTTTTACAAAAACCTCATACCACGATTAAAAATTAATTCTTGCTCTAACAATTATTCCTTCTGTTAAAAAATTAAATAGATAATGCTTTATGATGTTTTATTTCAGGGAGTCTGTCGTAGGATCCTGCCGGATCCCGAACAGTATGGTACCGGCCGCAACTCCCTGGCGCCCGAGGCGAGCCGCAGCCCGCGAAACTCTCTGATACCTGACGATTACTGCAGAAGCCCGCGAGGCTCTCTAATACCGGACTCGAGCAGGAGCCCACGTAATAGTTTAGTACCCGATATGGTGCGGTCACCGCGAAACAGCTTGACGCCAGAAGTCTCTCTTAGTCCGCGACACTCTCTGGTGCCGGACTCGGCACTTAGCCCGAGAAATTCTCTGGTACCGGATGTGGCCTATAATCGGAGTCCACGGAATAGTATGGTGGCGATTGGCGGCTCTAGAATATCCCTCTTACCGGAAAATGGTAACGCGATCGTGGCCGCCAGTCGTAGTCCTAGACATTCGTTAGTACCGGATACGACGAGAAGTCCGCGAGGCAGCATGGCAAATTTGGATTTCGACCGAAGTCCACGTGGCTCGATATGTCCGGAATTGCACAGAGCATCCAATAGGGGCAATATCACACCTATGGAGGTTCCAGATAGAAGTCCACGCGGTTCGATAGTTTCGGAGTGTCTGAATCAGAGTCCTCGCGGCTCCATCGCACCTGATCCCAACAGATCTCCTAGAGGATCGATAGTGCCGGACGCGAATCGGTCTCCACGTGGATCGATATGTCCGGAGAGCAGCAATAGAAGCCCAAGAGGATCGATCGTGCCACATGATCAGACAAATCGATCGCCACGCGGAAGCATAGGTATGAACGATGTTGAAAGACATTCAAAAGGTTCTCTCGGAGCTATTAACGACGATGAAAACAGAAGTCCCAGAGGAAGCATCGGGCCTGAGGGAATCAACAGAAGTCCTAGAGGCAGTCTCGGAGGACATCAAGATAGAAGGGCACCGAGAGGCAACTTGGGCTTGCAAGATCCTAGAAGAGCTTCCGCAGATCAGGGTAAGAATTTAAGATTTTTGAATTTTTTTACTGGATCATCGAAATAAAAAACTATCTTGGAAGGATCATATAGGATGAAATATATTATATTTTGGTATTTTTTTATTTTAACATCTAGCAACAATTACCGTTAAGATTGCTATTAAAAACTAGTTATTAAGCTTCGAGTTGTATTGTATATTACTTTTTCTACTAAAAATAATTGAGTACTACGATACTAGAATTGTTGGAAACTTGTTTCCGCGAATTGCGACTGATGCGTATACGGAACCATCGCGAAAATGTCCTTGGACGTATTTAAACCACAGTGTGCATCGAAATACGGATGTAATCTGCGAAATTATAGCGTCATGGTGAAACGCAATGCAATGTGCAAAGGAACGTTTGCATTTACCTCAAATGCGGTTAAATCATGCCAATAATATGCTTGCATGCATGACATGTCAATTATACATGACAGAATGAAACAATTGCTCGTTCAGTTATTGACTCGAGAAATTACAATTATACTAACAAGAAACCGTTGGAAAAGCGAGTTTTGATAAAAACGTGACATTTGATAAAAATAATAATAACCTTATACTCGGAGATCGAGTATTTTTATCATGTGTCGCATACCAAAATAAACATTAAAAATAATCGTTGCTTTTATATCAAAATAAAAATTAAAAATAGTCGATGCTTTTATTTAGTTTCTGCTTGAACAATTATAAGGAAAGCTGTTTTATAAAGACAGCCCATAAAATATTCACCAACAAGATTCTATGCAAACGTTTCCTTACGTCCCCGCATTTACAAGTTGAGACTATCTCGAAGCAGCAAGCATCTTCTCTCCTTAGGGAATGTAATGGCAATTTGACGCTCATTACTGTACAACTCGACGTCGGATCTCCAGAGAGGCCGATTAGTTTTCGTTCATTTCTCCCGTGTTCAAGGCATCGAGTGCGATAGACACGTATAATATATCTCGAATGACGGAAATTGGTCGCCGGGTGATACATTCTCGCGCGTTTCGATTGCACACGATATTACACACCCGATACTTCTCACTGAAATCCTGCGACGGATGCAATAGACTCTCGCGCCTCAGAATAACGTAAGCGTGACACACGGAAGGAACGGATCTGCCAAGAAATGTAAAATAATATCGACAAGCCGACAAGTCGATACGATGTCAATTCCAGCGCAAAGCTTTCATTAAGAAACAATTGATAGGTTCCTATTTTCCTTGTATTCTCGCACAGTTAATTTATTACGATTTAATCAGGTCAGACGAATGCAAAGTACTTTCGAACTTCACATCAATCTCTCAATAGTATTATTGCATCACAAGTATAATACGACATTCAAAATTAAAGTGCAGCAAAAGAAGAAAATATATAGAAAAAACGATTTTATTGAAGTAAATTTAGCTATGTAAAAATAATATTTTGGATCAAAATAATTACATTATACATTGTAAAAAATAAAATGTTAATTTTGAATTAAAAACGTATAGTGAACTTTCTGAGAACTTTCTGAGAACTTTTATAGTGAACGTTCTGTTAATTTTAACATTTTTGCATGTCTCAGAAAATCCATACGTCTTTGAGTTAAAATTATAACATTTTATTTTTTACAATGTAGAATCTCAAACATAACGAGTAATGTTGCAAAAAGTTTTGACATTCCATCAATCAGTTTGAGCATCTTACATAATTATTTTGATGACTCAAAATTATTTTTAGATCTGTATTTAGATACTTCAATAAAACTGTCCCTTTCATGTACTAAATAATATAAAAATAATTTCTGTTGGTACGATTTTGTACTAATATTTATATTTAATTTAACATATAAATTATCAATTTCTTCCTCATAAAAATTCAGCTTCTATCGTAACGATTATATCGATTGCAATAAATCACGGATCACATTTTTGGCGAATCTGTGCAAATTATTAAACTTGAACATATCGTGAACCAAATTACTATTAGCGGTTAGAAAATCCACATACAATGTTGATATAGTAGTATTACACCTCTTAAGTCGACCTATGCAAATTAGTTTACCACAATCTTAGATGTATGCGCATGCTGATATGTATGTATGTATGTATGTATCTAGCGGTGATAATTCGCCGCTAATATATTCCATCAATGAGATAAAATCCACGAGAAACTTAACAACTTAACTCCGCATGCTAAGACCGCTTTTTTATCGACGTGATTCTTGGGGCTGCAACCACAAGAAATCGAAACGTGAAGTAAATACGAGGAATTTATCCCTGCGATAATTAACGCGAGAAAAGGTTATGTTTCGGTCGCGCAAATTGGCCTGATTTTGTTACACGTGTACACGATATTTATTAACGTTAGCAGCTACATTAAACCGGTCACGAGATTGAAATATGCGTCTGATACATAATGCCTACTTACCCACTTCGCGCGATTGCGATGCAAGAGAGATTGCGTGCGCGCTCTCAGGCGAGATCAACCAGTCGAAGCACGAATTTCTCCTTGAATATTCTGAAACAGTAAAAATGCAAATATAACAATAAATAATTCATAATATAATTTTATAATTGTTCTATTTTCATAAATATTATAGTAATGTATTATGCAAATATACTACCGCTCATGAAAGTTCGGACATCCGCATAAATTTTATCGAATGATTATGTAAAAAATTAAGACATTATAAAACAGTAATTGTATTATTTTTTAATATATGTATATTAAATCACTTGTACACATATTAACAATTGCAAAAGTTCATAAATTATTTTTAATTTTATATGCCAAAACGTTTTACCTTTATTTCGTTATACATTGATAGTATAATCGGTAAATTTCAAAAATTCTTTTAATATATAAAATTACAAATAATTTATAAAGTCTGTTTTGCTAGTCTCCTCAACCTATGGAGATAGGCTGGCAACATACACCACAGCATGAGCCCACATATGTGTTCTCTGAGCAAATTTTTTAAATTTATTGATTATATTATCAATGTTCTACGAAGTAAAGACAATACTTTTTGACATACAAAATTAAAACTAATTTATAAAGCTTTTTCAATTGTTAGTATGTGTACAAGTGATCTAAAATATATTTAAAAAACAATACAATTGCTGTTTTATAAAATCTTAACTTTTTACATGATCATTCGATAAAATTTATGCGAATGTCCGACCTTCCTCATGAGCGGTAATGTACGTATTAAATCATTTTTTATGGGTTTTATCGTTTAAATTCGTTTGCCTTCCATATGATTGTCAAAATCGATATGACAAGACTTGTTTACTGAGCTACTGCCATTAGGCGAGCGAAGTCGATAAATTTTGTGACGGAATGTCGCAATAATCGAAATCTCTCCAGCAGATGGGATTCGTATTCTGTAAATTGAAAGTGTGGATTTATCACGTAAAGCAGCGTGCATTAAATGAAAGCTTGTTGACAAAGATATCTCATCGCCTAAATTTGGATGATATCTCTTTACAACAAGCGAAATTCGTGCAAAAGGAGAATATAAACTAAATTGTGCACTAACATTGTTAATTGGCGCGTCGTTTGTCATTGTTTGCAATTGTATAGCTAGTATTCATTAGTTGCACATGTGTTAAAACGAGGAGAGTCAAAAACTACAAATCAGAATAATATAATCACAAAAAGTTCAAACGTAAAAATAAATTGAATACAACACAAAAAATTTTGTCTATTCAGAAAATACGCCAAGTAAAATTTGCAATTGTATAGCTAGTATTCATTAGTTGCACATGTGTTAAAACGAGGAGAGTCAAAAACAAATCAGAATAATATAATCACAAAAAGTTCAAACGTAAAAATAAATTGAATACAACACAAAAAATTTTGACAATCTAATAATTGCACACAAATTATAATTCATGTAGCATTTAAGAATACATCCCACGATGGCAGAAAAGAAACTACAAATCGATGCAAATAGTAGAAATATCTTTTATAAAATATATCAGTAGTTCGAAGTATACTACCATATACTATTTTGCAATTCTTTCGCCAGCGCGAATCGTCTTCGTCGTGTCTTCATAAATATTCATGGAATATCATATAAGAATTTTGCGAGATGTTTCTCGCACAAGAATTTTGAAAGACAGTCGGATAAATTCAAATATTTGCACTTATGTCCAGGGAGCACGAGAAACCGAAGTTCCTCGCCTTATCGCCAAAGAGAAGTGAGCTCGGGAAGCGTCAGATCGGGCGGAAGTGGTGGCGCACAGGTCAATCTAGGATACGGAACGAACGCCTGGGCCGATTCCAGGCGAGCTAGTAGCTCCGTTTCACAGGTAACTGTGCCTTTTCTATCTCTCTTTCTCCCTTCTCTCTCTCTCTCTCTCTCTCTCTCTCTCTTTCTCTTTTTCTTCCTCTCTTATCGTGCCCGTTGCAATTCCGGTCTGCAACGTTGAAGAAATTTCTTTCTCGGCCACGCTATTACGGTGCACGCCCCAATTGTGTTATGAGTGTTCCGGAATTTCTCACTCGAACGACGGAAATGGACGACTGGGATGTTCTCCATCTTTATGATTCAACGGTTATATACGCAGGTAGCTCGAGTAACGCGAGCAACTCGGGCAACGCGAGTAATACATACTCGAAGTTGCAATTTGTCATTTATCATCCGTTGCGGTAATTACGACGAAGTGAAGCAGTTGCAGGTAGAGAGCATAAGGATATTCTTTTTATTCGTCGGAAGTACGCTAACAAGGCAACTTTCATAAACCACGAGTTGTGAAAAGAGGAACAAAAAGTGAAACTTTTTGCGAACGCAGATTAGTTTGACACAACATATTTTTACGCAAATTATTTTTCTCCTATTGCAATATTATTTCAGATATCGAGAGATATTTTATTTTAGTTTGACGTACTTATTGTTCATTGATCCTTTTCGCTTAGAGTCTTTTAGAATATCATAAAATTTTACAAATTTTATTATGCGATAAAATAAGATTTCAAAGTTTTATATTTTTCGTAAAATCTAAATATTTCTTAAGATTTTATATTATTAAAAAAATAATTAAATTCATAAATTAAATATATATCCACATATACCTATATAAGTATTCATATATTTTTTCTCAATATAAAGTAAATTGTTAATAAGCTTAATTTTATTAATGTTTTTTTCTTAAGTGCGATAAAGAAATTACTGGAAGACAGTAGTGGACTTTTTTTAAATTACAAGCATGACGAACAGATTCATATGTGTAAATATAAAATAAAAAATCGATTCAAATGTAAATTCAAATTTTCGTTCGAAAATTTCGTTTTAAAAATGTTGCTCCTTGTCGAATAAATTTTTGTTGAGTCAAAAATCGGTTGAGGCAGCTTTGTAAAAGCGTTATTTCTTGTTTTTTTTTCTTGTCGCTTATCCCTGTAAAATCTTCAAAGTAATTTTCCTCGTTATTGCTTCGGGGACGTCACGTCGGCTTCGCCGACTTTTTACACAATTTTATTTTTAATAGCAAAATTTGCTTAAGTTCGATTATAAAAGCGGGAAATGAGCCGGGAACCCATTCATGGAATGAGAGTGAAAAAAGGCAACCACTAACTCCGAAAATAGTCTATCTTACTTAACCGGAAAAAGTGTTGCATTAATCACATATATAATGTGATTACGACGATAATGCCTCATTTCTAGGATTAGTCATTTATCTTTTTGTTAAATTACACTAACTATAGAAAATATATATTTCCTCCGAATATTACATTATCCTATCAATGGAAGAGGAATATTTCTTCTAAAAAAGAAGCTTAAAACGATCTATAAAATTGCACCCTGATTCGTTTTCCGATGCAGACACAACTTGGCACGATATGTTGCTGCAACGCACGCAAGGCGAGGTCGAATGAATGACGATACAAACGATAACTTCACGAGGAGATCCTCCTCACCCTGATGACTTGCCCATTGCCTTTTGATGGAAAACTATAATAAATACAAAAGAGTTTTCTATGAAGATATATATATATATATATTTATATGTATATATATATATATATATTGGGTCATCTAAAAAATATCCGCGGTTTTTTGTCACTAGATGTGTGTTGATGGTCATATATCTAGTGACAAAGTACCGCGGATACTTTTTAGATGACCCAATATATATATATATATATATATATATATATATATACATGCTTAACTAATTAAAAATATGTTTAACAAACAAAGCAGAAAAGTTATTAATAAAGAAATATACATTGTTTTAAAGCTTTTGTGTTTTCCTTTATGATTTTCTTAGAAAAACTTTTTAAGGAAATTTCTTTTTTCGAGATTTTTTTGTGAAATACAAAATAACCGATAAGTATATATTTTAACTTTACGATTTGGTAGTAAGAGCAGAAAAAATTTATATCTACGATAAAATTGACATATTTTGCAAACTATTAAAGCAGTTATTATAAGCGCATACTATCACTTCCCGTGAGAATTATAATATTAAGATACACAGAAAATTCAGAAGAGTGTGCCGGCATATACTTCTGATTCGTGCTCGTGACAGCTCAAATTTTTTTCGCACATATCACATCCACAGCTTATTTCCGCGCTTTTATCCGCACGAAAAACGTATCTGAGACGTGTACGCGTTACCCGAGGATCTCTCGAAGGATCTTATTCCGCAGAACGTAGAACGAAAATCGATGGAGAAAGAAGAGATGTATTTGCTACCGTTCAACGAAGCTGGCTCGTGCTTTGCAGGATCGTTTATTGAATCTACGTTATGTGGAAAATGAACGGAATATAAATTGAACTCTGACGCCAAATCAGCGCGGCATTTCAAAGAGACACGGTTAGATAAAAAGTACTAAAACTATTAATTAAAGCGTACCGTAAAGTCGAGTTTCTCGTAGAATATAAAAAGTATCGGCTTTCATTTGCCAGCGATTAAATTGCTGTATAAAAACCTTTCGTACAGTACAGAATTTTTATTATTAAAAAAAAAATATGGTTTTTTTCAAAAGAATTTTTTAAATACAAAAATCTTTGAATACACGTTAATTCTTATTTCTGAATTACGAACTGCGTTAATACGGATTCTCACTGAAAGATGAAAAAAACTGCACTTGTTCACTAATTGCATTACTCTGTAATCAGCGAAATACAGACAAAGCATGGTACACGGCAACGCACACTAGCACAAGATAATGAAAATAAAATAAAACAGAATTAAATTAATATTATTAAAATAAAATTATAAGAGATAAAAAATGTAAAGAGAAAGAGAAAGAGAAAAGTTAAAAAAAAAAAAAAATTGGAATGTGTCTTTCACAGTTTTGAGAATTTTTTTCCATAATAAAGTCTAATCTCGTATATGTGCTATTAACGAATGAGATGAATGAATTCGCCAGTATCAAATTGTATTATATCATGACATGGGAGAAAATCTGATTTGAGCTATTGCGTGTGCTTTCAGCTTTCAGGCGATGAGTCGCGCCGGCTTTGCGCCAGTGGCGTGAAGGCACCCGAAAAGGGCGACACAGAGGCTGCGAATCTCGGTGTAGCAACCTATGGCTCAGTCGTGTTTCAGCTGAAAGACGCTCATCTCGAGGCAAACGGCATCTGCGACTTCGTCTTTCGCGCTTTGAGAGTCATTAGCAAGACGATGACGTTCACTATATGTCTGACCTGTTTGTCCACTGTGCCTATTTTGATGTTCATCTTCGGTGAGTGAAAAGACAGGGAAATACAGTTAGACGGATAACGGACGGTTTTAATTAATCTCGGTTGCGCGAATCGAGAAAGAGGTCTTTGACTGATAATCGGCCACGTATATAATGGATAATTTAACTTTTCACAAGAAAATGTGTTCAGATAGCACAATGAATATTATATAACTAGCAACTGGATAAGTGGGTCGAAAACGACCTCACCGAAGTTTCAGTTCGATCCGTTTTACACTTCGAAATAAAAAGACGATCGATACCTCTGGTAGTATATCTATACTTAAGAACTATAACGACAGAGTTTCGTGAGACTTATTGTTAGAGAAAAAACTATATAGCCTCTGACTATTCTTTGATCTATGGCGCTTTTAAAAATTCAAGTATTACTAGCGCCACTTTTTTCACTCTATCATCATTTAATATCTTTTTTGCCTTGCTTGTTCTCAATACGTTATACTTTCTCAATATTGCTTTTAACGATTATTATATGAATAATTTATGTGTAAAAGAATATGCTTAAAAGAATGATGCAAAATGAGTGATTAAACAAGATGTTCTCTTTAACTTTCTTTGTGTTGCAATAAACTTCACAAAACCTTGTAGCTTTTTCTGATGTAAATTTTTCTCTATTACATATCTCTCGGGAGAGTTGAAGCTCTTTTATTGCCTCTTTAACCTCTCTTAAGGGAATAGTTTTACGCATAGTCCGACAAGGATAATTTTGCAAATATCAAAGAAAATTTTTAATGTAGTACCCGTCTCTAACGCTCTGTATTTAATCGCTTTTCTCTCTTCTACTAATCTCAAAGTTCAACTTGTTAAAAATACAGAGTCCGATAATAAAAGATAATTTCCTAAAATATTTCATGAGAAAGACACCAATCAGTGTAAGAGATAAGATTTTTTTATCAGTGCCCTAGCAGAAGTACATTCCGCGCAGCTGTCAATAACAGAAATTTGTACTGATTGTTTGAGATAAATAAATTCTTGAAATTTCTCTTCAGTGAAAAGATTTATTAGCTGATACTTTCTAAAGTTCGTCATGTCAATTAATCATATTTCTCGTAACATTACGTAATATCACCTATATAATTTCGTGGATGTAATTTCGTCATTAAATATTATTCTTGGTATACTCAATCTTTGTAAATATTTAATGTATAATAATATTTAGAATAACATACTCATATTTTGAAAATTAAATGTAATTAAATTTGTAGTGTAATTAGATTTCGGGACAAACTAAAAATAATTTGTCGCTCAGATAAATAAGAATCTTGTTTCCACTTTCTGACGGTGTAAAATTTAAAATAAAATCTATTTTAAACAATTTGTAATAAAGTATATACTTTAAAATTTATAGAAAAAAATTTTATTTATAATTTTGCTATTTAATAAAAAAAAAACATTTTAAAATTAGATATAATGTATTTTAAAATACGCGACATATAAAATTATAAATAGAATTCTATCTTAAAATCTGATGCAAATTGATGGATCGTCTAAAATAAATTCAAGACGTAAATAGTATATTGTTTTCTCTCCCTTTTATCATGTAAAGTTTCGACCAACAAAATGCAAATATTTGATAAATGTTCACAGCTGCAATCCACAGTTCCAATGTGGAAAGATATTTGCGGTAGTTCAAAGTAAATAAAATCTTATTTCAATAAATCTTTTAACACTTTACGAAATAAGATTTTTCAATTCTCGATGGTATTTTATTCATGTATAATTCTTTTTGCAACATTTGGGTACATATAATTTTAATATAACTAAATTTTAACGCGATAAATCTCTTAAGTTTCTATTCACGCAAATTATAGCACATTTCCCCTTCCGGTCAATTCGGTTGAGATTCTACGAAATATACGACATCATTTCCGAGCTAATTAATGCTACCGGGATTACGACACGCGAATCGCTAGCGTGTTGAGCTTGCAGCATGCAAGCATATTTAATTTCTCGGGTATAGGTTACTCGCGCAGTAGGGAGCATAGACGCACAACCTGATTTAATATAAGTCCGGTGCATTCACCCTCTGACGAAGTCCACCTGGCAAGAACATGCAATCGATAATAATGGCGCAGGTACGTAAACCGCAAAAGTGATCGCAAATCAGTGAATCCAAATACGACTTAATCTTTCGTAAATCACGATCCAAAAATGGAATGGAAGTCATCGATTGCGACTTGCGCTGTGCAAATTTAATGAACCGCATAAATCTAAAGGTTAATTCGAGTAATGTCAAGCATATTGAGATCCCGATATATTGAAAATGCCGCTGTCCGAAAGATTTCTTCATATCGTATGTTAAGATGAAAGAAAATAATCGACATATCACAATTTCCAATTGATTGCATTTCGAGAAAATTTATGTACATGAGAAGAACATTTTGCTGGAGTGTAGAGATCAGAAAATAATTTTGTTGGACTATCAAAATAATTATGTAGGATGCTCAGACTTGATGATAATGTTGCAAAAATTTTTAAATTTTGATCACCAGTTTAAGCGTTTTACATAATTATTTTGATAATTTAATAAAATTATATTTTCAAATCTGTATATATATATATATATATATATATATATATATATATATATATGTATATATAGCTAAATTTTTAGATACTTCAGCAAAATCGATCTTCCCTTATACATGTTACATATTAAATATTTAATTGGAGCTCATGAGATCGGCTCATTACAAAATAATGATAATAAAGATACAAAGTTAAAATAACATAAAATATTTCCTTGGGGTTTTTAACTTTTCAAAAATAACATAATGTCTCTCTTTGTACCTATCAAAGTATGTAGGACGACGATATTGATTTTTCATCGCAACGAATGTCACGAAATAAATTCTTCGAAAAACTGTCGAGGATTATGCTGTAGCAGAAAATTAATACATACAAAAGATGTGCATAATAACGAGGTACACATTACTCAAGTTACGTTGCGCAGCGGAGAAGCTTCCGTGGTATGCATGTTATCCTAGTCGAACGTCGAACCAGGACGTGATACATGAAATAGACTCTAGGCAACAAGCAATTAATGCTAAATTATTCCTCGCTGGTGTTGGAAAAAGTGCAAAATAATGATGCACGTCAGATATACGTTAAATCTTAATTGATGAGCAAGAATATCGGTTAAGGAGTGCCTCTTCTCCTTTTCTATTTGAAGAAAAAGAACAATAAAAAAAACTTGTAATATACTAAATAAATTAGTATATCATGTATTATTTCTATTTATTACTCAAACTATGAAGTATTTGGGTCATGGATATAAAAAGAACAAAAGGAAGACGGTGTCATAAAATATCTACTAATAAAGTTCAAGCGAGAAAGCGAGAAGGTAGAAGTCATATAATATCAATTATCAAGTTTATTACTATATGTCGTAATTATTACACATCGCACAACGTAACATGGAAATTTCCATATATATCTTATATGTTTAACTAGAGACAATATTTTACATTTTATATTTAAAAAATCTAAAAAATATACATTGTGTATTAATTTTCGATACACACGATAGGTTTTTTTGAAACCATATCAAATTCAGATCAAACACGAATAAATAAAATAGTATATGAATAGTTTGCATTTGCTTTTTCAATCTAAATTTTTAGTGCAACAAACAACGAACGTGTCGAAAATCAATATTTTAATTTACCTTTACAGGTGTGCAGTTCATTAAGGATTGCCCTAAGGAGCCATACATTCCCGTGTATATGCTGATCGGCGGAGTTCTGGGCGCCGTGCGTATGTTTTGGGCGCTGTATTCACAGATACGCTCTCGGAGGCCGGAAGTCTCATCCCATTCCGCCAACAGACCACACGTCTCGCCTATGAAATTACTCTCCATAGTTTTATCGTGCTTCCTGGTCGCGTGGTTCGTGTTAGGTGAGCAAGAAATTTTGTCTGAAATTGTACGCGACGTGTTATATTTCGCGCTGGCAACCGCAAACTTTCGGAGCGTTTAAACACGGAGGATTTACCGAACGAATGCAAAGCATAAGTCAGATTAGGAAAACACATGTTTCATAACTCGGCTCTATGATTCTATAACTAGAAACGCGTGATTAAATATTAAAAGATCATCATTATGTATAAGATAGATCAAATTATAAATAAAAAATGATTAAATTTCGTACTATTCTAACATTTTTTTATAAGTAATGAAATAGTTTTTATATTTATTTTTAATTAGTTTTCTTATTTCTTTTCATATTATTTTTTCTATTTTTATTTCATTATTTTAATTATTCATATTTCGTTATATTTCAACAATAAGTTTAATTGTATTATATAATACTATTTTCTATATATTTTATAAATAATATTCTCTGAGATAATTCACGAATCCAACAGAAACCTTCTGCGTACTAGAGCTGAATGTAAGCACACTCGAGAACTTTGAATGAATGAAGTTGCGTACAAAGCTCCAGAAACAATTCCGTTACGATATTATTATATCATTCCACAAATTACAACATATTATGTTTAACTTTCTTACATGTTGATCTTAATTGCGCAGTGCTTTCTCATGCTATAAGCGAATTTTTACGTTGACGAAATTATCGGTCAAGTGGCAGAACTTTGCTTATATTTGTACATTGCAATATAAACTGTTTTAAAAACATATTTTATCTTTTACCATAAATGAATTGATATAAAAGTATCAAAAATGCGCTTTAGTAGTACGGCACCATTAACATATAAGAGTTCATTAATGATGTCGCTACTAAAGCACAAGGGTCATCATTTTTTATAAATTATCGATATAAATTATAAAATATTGTGCTACGTATATATCGATTTATGGATTAATTAGACTTTTTATATTTTTCTTTTATTCTAGTTTTTTTTTAAACGTGTCCAATACGAATTTACGTAAAATAGTAAAGAGTACGAAGTGTTGAAAATATGTGTATGTAAATCTATATGCGAGAAAAAATTTTGGGATTAAAAAATTTATTATTTATGACAATTTAATTGTTCGTGATGAGGCACTGTCATGCAATATTTACATTTCGTACGGCAACATGTCACAGTTCGTTGATCGGAGTGCAGGATGAAATTGTAGACTGCTTAATTACTTAACATATATATGTCACATAGATCGTTATTATTTCAAAAGTTTTTGAGTCTAATACAAAAACAAAATTCTGATCGAGTCGAAATGAATCGAGTAAATACGAGGAAAATTCTTCTACGTATGTTTTGAAAAAATCCCTCGACATAATGAATTAAATAATTTGATCACTTAATAATATTTTACTTGATTTTTCCCTCATTGTTTAGAGTATTGTCCCATGGCACAGATTTTTCGCCTAACGCGTATCATGTAACCAACTAGAGGTGTTTTCTGTTACACGGAATTTTATTTCCATATATCTCATGAAATACAAAAAGTTTGGCGTACACGATAATCAATTATATCTTTACATTCTTTTAAACTGTCCTAACAGAAATATCAAAGATCACCATTCATTGATTACGCGAATGTGTAACACTTCATGGGACACTTCATGAAAATGAGTTTAGCGTAACGCATATCTCTAATTAATTACGCGATACATGAAATAAGACGGCACTCTTAGACTTTAAGTTGGATAATTAATTTCTACGTTCATTGTTGTATATTGTGTTGTTCTCCTTTTTGTTTTAGGACATTACTGGATACTGCATGCAATGTGGCCGGAATACGAATTTTCGTTGTACACGCCCAATAGATGGTGTCATAAGACGCTTTATATTTTTTCTTTAGTTCATCTGTTCGTAGTGTACGTGGTTTTATTTCTAATATTAATAGTGGCAGTCGGCCTGGCTTTCTGCAGAATTTTGGAATGCCCTTTACCAGAAAGGTAAGTCGATTTTTGGAACATAAAGTAATTTGTCCAAATCAAATTTCAAACAAACAATAAAAAGATCGTGTTACTTGCAGATAATAAAAAAAATCGAATGTTTCTAACGAAATATATTTTTAAAGCATAAAAAACTTAAAAAGATATTTAATAATTATTTATACAAAAACTTAACATCTTTGATTATTAAGTATTTGTAAATAATTTTCAAATTTTTGTTTATATATTACAAATATAATAAGCGACAATATAGTCCAATAAGAACTAATTTTATCTTTCTAAAAGTTAAAATATGAGAAAACACCGATGCTGTACGAATTTTTTCTTGTAATATACGAATATTGTTCATAATGAAAATAATACGCGATGTTGACCTAATTTTCGTAGAACTGACGATGCAAACTATTTTACGACGCCAAACTTGACGATAAAAAATATTTTGTCCTGGCGGCACCGCGTTTCAATCTACGTATGTTACAACATTCGATACATTTGGAGAGCTGAGTAGCAAGGGTCGTGTAACGTGAGGATCATATAA
Organism: Acromyrmex echinatior; assembly: GCF_024713525.1. Lineage (NCBI taxonomy): Eukaryota > Metazoa > Arthropoda > Insecta > Hymenoptera > Formicidae > Acromyrmex > Acromyrmex echinatior. Next base: position 13,911,298 of record NC_141855.1, read on the forward strand.
ACGCACACCGATCATGTTTCTATCGAAATATGAATATCACTCACAGCTCGCGTTGCGTGTTCAATATATAATAACGACGTGATTAGAATATTCGCGGCGATTACAATGGATGTGTAAAAACGTTTGAGCTTGCAAAAATACCTGCATTGCAATTTATCGTTGTTTATTTCATCGTTTTTATTTTATACAAAAAAAGGCAAACGTTCAACTTGTTGAAATCGAGATATCTAATAATCGCTAATAGAAAATTATTTTCTGAATCGGTACATATTCGAGAGCATCTTTTCATACAATCTTTCATACGATCCGCATATTATAAGAAATAAAATGAGACAGGATAAACTTTACACATAAGACAACGAACTCACGATCGATAAGAGCATACTCATGCTCCAAAGCGCGCCCGTTTTGCTCGACTTTCAGATACAAATAACCACGGCGATCCGTTCGCCAGAATAAAATCCGTGAGAAGAAGAAAAAAAAGTTTGTAGTTGGCAGTGGAGTTAGCGGCTGGAGTTTAGACAGACACGTTCTGGAGGATCTGGAGGAGGAGGACGACGATGGCGACGGTACGCAGAGCGACGTTGATCTAAACGAGGACAATTGCGGCAATAAGATCGTGCAAGAGGTGAAGTTTTGCAGCAAAGTGCAGTTTCGCGCGCCAGATATCATCGAGCTGTGATGAATAAATGATGTCGCAATGGAAGGAATGAAAGAGACGTCTTGCTACCCCAGTGGCGGAAGGACTCCGGAGACAGGATGCCGGCAAGAGCAATTCGTGAGCTGAAAAACTTTCTCGTGCTAACGAGGATGCTAGCCGTGGGGTTGGAATTTGTGAGATAGAAGAGAATGGCGAGGGGAAACGGATAATGAGATCACTAAAGAAAAGCGCCGCCAAAGGTCGGCCTCCGAGTGTATCACTTTCGTAAATAATCGAGGTCTCAACTCCCGACACGTGCGAGATTCCGGAATGGAATCGTTACATTTTCCGCAGAGAAGAAATCCATGTGACGGAAACATATCGGCGAGAATCAGGATCGATCGCGAAAAAATTATCTCTCGACGGATGAAACGGATATAATGGAATTAAAGCGTGACTCGATTTATCCCAATTAATTTGTAGAATATGAGAGAGAAATAAATCCTGTGTAATATTTAAACAACATAAAACAAACGATAAAAGTAAGGATAATCCCAGCAATACAATTCTTTCAAGATGTAAATTAAAATATTGACATCGAGCTATTATTATTGTTTTTAACGGAAATGTTGCGCACGGTAGGAAGTTTGTTTAAATAATAATAATTTTATGATGGATTCAACCAAGCAATATTTGATGAAGGAAATTCATAGCGACGGAAATATCCATAGCAAAGGAAACGGAGTGAAACTTTCATCGTCGAAAGAAGATTACGTGAGGAACGCTTGTAACAATGATTGGAGCACGTTTTCACAAAACGAGAGAATATTTTCCGTAGGATTTCGCCCTTAAAGCGCCGTGGTATTGATTTAAGTCATGTCCTGACTGCGGTTAGACGAAGCAATCGATACGAGATTTCTTATCTTGGAGACCTCCACTCGTATCAAAACAAGGATCTCCAATTCGTCATTCTCACAAATAACACTCTTCTCTCTTTTTGCACGCCAATTAAACGCAGAAATTGAATTTCCAAGCCACATATAACTTAATTCAATTAGAACGACCAAGCAATATCTTCGTTTCTCCTGGAAACGTTTCAAGAAATTCAACATTGTTTTAATATAGATTCGGTGTGAATAATTGCCAGATATGCAATCATAGATCTTCCGATTATTTTTATTTACTCGACAACGTAACAGCCTATTTATTTTCCTGATTTTTATCATGTAACTCTCACAAGAACATAAATAAACCAAAAAAATATATTTCTTCTTATTCTGCTATAAATAATTATGAAAACTTTGATCAATAAATAACTTTATTCTACAAAACTACTTGAATTGGAGATCTCAAGCTTAAGTTAATTTCTATGTTAAGCTTTGTTAATTTCTATGTAGATACGTTCTTGCGGAAACATGACGCGTAACAAACTCTACCTACCATGTTTGAAGACTGTTGTTTGAAGACAAAGTTGGAGAAAATTCGCGGAAATCCTACGACTATAGTTTTACGACGGTGTAATGCTTGGTGTAAAGTTGTGGCCCGTTCAAATGTAAAGAAAATGTGAATTTGCGATTTCGCGGAAATTTACGTTATTATTTAGAATACTTGAAGAAGTAAAAAGTTGTGCAGAGTGAAAAACCGACATACGAAGAACGAAAGCAGGTATATATCGACTTATCCAGCGACGATGACGACGACGACGACGACGACGACGACGACGACGACGTGTTTCTGCCGGCTGACACGACGCGCAAATCCGCTTCATCGAATCAAGTCTGGCGAAAATAGTTATGGCAGTAACTGAGTCCCTTCGCTTAGTGACGGAAGTGATATCAAGATTATTTGTCCCGGTCATTCAATATTCTCTGTCGTGAAGATAATTTCTCTGTCGTGCAGAATTTCGCGTGCAAGAAGAATTAATGCTCGCCTGAGACAATACACAGCTACAATTCGTAAACGTGTTAAAGCTTTCGATCGTTTTTCTTCCGATAATATCGATCGAAAGTAAGTGGACTTGATTAAGAATGCTTTAACATAAAGCAGAGTATATGTATAAACTGGAGGAGGCATTATATAATATCATCTTTTTTACTTTGTTTTTTGTCTCTCTCTCTCTAAACCAAATTATAAAAATCGTAACTTTTTAACCAATTTCTTTCAGGGAAGTATAAATAACATTCAAATAACAGAGGCGTTCAACCTTTGCATTTGTACGAAAAATTTTTAACATAGTTTTTCGCTTTACTATTCGCTCCAAGTACTTCTTGTAGTTTCTGTTTAAAATATAAATATATCGAATAACGAAATGGGCTAAATGGATTCATCTGAAATGGATTCATCTAAAAAAGTCTGTTAAATGTTTGTGATCAGAATTAAGAACATCGCGTTAAAAAGTACCAAACGCATCTTGGAACGTGTAGCTGCCTAGTCGCGTATACTATCGATTAGTATACTAATTTTAACGCAATCAATTAATAATATACTCATTGTGAATGAACTTCGACCATAGACATTTTGTTACAAACAGATTTCTCTCTCTCTCTCTCTCTCTCTCTCTCTCTCTCTCTCTTTCTCTCTCTCTCTCTCTCCGCATTCAACCGCACGCTATAAAAAAATGATATTATGGTAATAACCGTAAAGGAGATAATTGTACAAGTTTCATATAGACAATTAATGTATACAATTGAATAAATTATTGTTATAAAAAATAGTTTATTCAACAATATACTTGCATTAATTCTACATATTAAACTTGTAAAAGTTGTCATCTTTATGATGGCCATCATTATGTTTTTCTGATTGTGAGTGCAGATATATTCACATACAATTTTTTTATAAACATTTTTTTATCGAACATAATGTTACCCACAGATCGTTACTATTCTCGTCTCATTCTTCAATTTTCATGGAATAACAACGTAAATTGTAAATAGTATTCTCGCGTTATCATTCAAAGGATGGTACAATTAACGGGATAGAAGTTAACGAACCAATTAACGATGCGACCAATGTTCTCGTTTTAATTTTACTTTGATTCCGTGCTTAAATACGTTTCTTTCCAGACAATTAACTATATATTTTTTTGAAGATTATTTTTGATCATAAATTTTTCCTCATAAAAGAAAAAAGAAAAGGTGATTAAAGCATAAGAATAAAGATTCAGCGAAAGAGATTGTATTGATCATTCTGATTTTATAAGAACGATAGACGAACAGAGAATAACAGAGCGAGTCGAGCCAAGGTTGAAAGCTTCTGCTTCAAATAAGATGTAAAAACTGATGGGGTACGATCAGAATACAGATTAAATTGAGCGAAAGTAGGTCAGAGAGCGGGTTTCTGTAGTAAAAATGCGATTCACCCTGCGATCCCTTTCGTTCGTGCAGGTATTATATGCGTGGAAAATTGTGACGTTATAAAACTTATTAATTATATATACTTAACGAAACGGTACGCGTGCAAAAATATTATCAAATGTAAATATTCGTAAATAATCATTATTAGTCATTAAAATATACCGTGTAATACTCACCGTTTTAATTTACGATGAAATGTACGTCTCTAAATTTGGAGGCTTTATAATTAGGCTAATGTTACATTTCGTTTCGCCGACATACGACCGTATAATGCGTGTTATGCACGCGTCTCGAACATCCTGTGTAAAGGACTTCGATCCAGGTATCGTCCTTTTGCGATTACGATGCGACCGATCGCGCCTCAATGCAAAAACATGTCGAAGAAAAAAATAGACCGAGAGAAAAGAAGGAGAGGAAAGGAACAATGCGTCAATTAAATTAGCACGTCAACAAGCTTCGCTCCAAGCTCGTTGTATGCAAGAACGTCTCGCGAGAGCTGATTTTGTATTATACATAGGTACCGAGAGCAGTGATTGTAGACATATAAAGATCAGACATTACATATTTAACTCCTAACGTCAACGAAAATTTTTCATTGCGAATGCGCGAATGTGCTCAAATCTAAACATTACAACAGAAGACATACATATTTTTGCACGTATATGAATATATTTGTACGTTTGTTTAGCCGAATGTTCTCAGTTCGAACGCGTTCCAATTATTTGGAAGGATAATTTGTATAATTTTTTACTTAGAAATAGAGTAACCCATAAACATTAATTATAATTCTATATGTACATATATTCGTTCTTTATGTACCTATAGTCACTGTACCGGGTTACACGAATAAATGTTTTTCAGATAGCGACGCATTTACTCGTGTGACGCACAATGTGTGTATAAATATAGATATACTCGTACGAGAATAAGAGTAGTTTCTCCGATAAAATAAATCTGACCAAACGCAGCGATAGGCGATCTATGAGAATGAAAAATGTTTCAAAAATCATTAATTTCTGCTTCAGATACATCGTTCTTATGTTTGCACTTGCGACTGGTTCGAAAACGGGTCCATATTTTATTTATTAAATAAATACGAATAAATAAATACTGATTGTGTCGTAATTAAGACTGTAGTTCAGCTCGTCAGTGTGCACGTGAACGTAAAATAAATCTCCGCTGGGAACGCGCCTTTCACGATATTTCCATACTCGCCGTTTATTCGTTGTTTATTCATTATTTCAACGAGTGAAAATCCCACTCGAGTTTGAATCGAATAGACGCTAGAAAATGCTTTTACTATTCTTTATTTATCACGTAAAGAATTACTTGTATAAAATAATTTAAAATAAAAACAGTAATGTGAAAATTGAAAATGTAAAATAAATACCTAACTGATTAAAATTATATCGATTATTCAAAGCATGGTTCACTTATTTTAAAATATTATATGAATGAACAAAATGCTGTTGGTTTTTTTATAATATAGAGACGTAACATTTCGTTTTAATAAAATTAAACAATAAGATAATGGATTACCTTATCGCATCAAACAGTGTAAAAATTTCAATGGAACGATGACAGGTAATAGTTAAATTGAGGTTTTGTTTGTATTGTAAAATATGATGCTATCACAGCTGATTTTATAAAAACAACGTGACTATACGTCACAGTCAAACGTGACAGCTATGGATATAAATCATATGATAGCCAGAGACACGTGCCCATACATATGAAATTCATGTGTGACTGAGGAAATTCTGGACAAGTTTTGAACGTGTGAATACTTGAATGTAAAAGTGACCCAATTCTGAATATGAATGTATGAATATGATTATACTGAGTTAAACTCACTAAGTTTTCCTATATCGATTGACAGTTACCACAAAGAATACATGATTTCGGTTATTAAAATAATATTAACACGATTATTACATTTTTCTCCTTCTTCTTCTTCACATTTATGAGATAGACATTTAGGAATTATATTCGTACATTTAATGATAAACATACCTGAACTATTTGCAATATTACTAACATAACATTACATGACGTAAACAAAAACTTTGAAAGGGGAAACCACCTTGAATGCAAAATGTGCGGCGGGGATGTGGAGATCCGTCTTAGTTCCTTGCAATTACTAGAGATACTAGTTTGTGCACAGTGACCAGCAGTAAATTGCGCATCGATTTTCATTGGCGAAAATTCGATAGTTGTTCCCAGCTTTGTGGTATATCTATGCCAAAGCAAACGGAATTGTAGAAGCGAAAGGGAGGGAGAAGGAAAGATATGAATCGCAATGCGGAGCGTTAAATCAAACTCCAAACCACTGTATTTTATGTTATCCTGATATCCCGAGAGAACCAATTTCAAAATGAAAAAGCTAAATTCATTAATAAAATGAAAATTTATATGAATATGAAATATACATATTGTACATCAAGTATTAATTTAAACAACAGATAATTATTAATTACACAGGCCCACAAAAAAATATCCTGTGCTGAGGTAGAGATCCAGCTATTCTTATGTATTTTGAGTCTTCAGCGATTCAAAATACATAAGAATAGTCTCCACTCCAGTACTTTTTTCTTTGTAGGCCTGTTTTATCTTTTCTGTGCAAAATATATTAAAAAATGTGAACCATGCTTTGACTAATGCAATTGGCAATAAGTTTTCTGTATTATTAAATAATAATGTATGATACATTGATAATGCAAAACTAAAATAAAATACACTTCCTAATAAATCACATTATCATTCGATCCATATTCACGTGTGTGTGTATAGTGAAATCATGTAAGCGTTCTTAGCTAACAAACGTACAAACGTCAACGAATGTGGAAGCTTGTAAATTAGAGAAACTACAACGAGAGAAAGAGAGAGAGAGAGAGAGAGAGAGAGAGAGAGAGAGAGAGAGAGAGAGAGTGTGTATGTGTGTGTGTGTGTGTATTGTGAGGTTACCATTTATCCCGTCCGTGATCTATTCTTGATTGCTTAATCGCGAATAATGACGATTTAGAGCTGTCTATAAGAATAATTGATTAGTATAATGCATCCTGTATACAGTGTGTGTCATATAAGCACGTATATGAGCCAGTGTTGTTGATTAACTATCTAGGTTATCATCAATGCTGTTCATGTTAGTATGATACATGTGCGTGCGTGCATGAATGTGAGTAATAATAACAATAATGACAACAGTGGGAGATGTCTTGATTTTTTAACATTACATTTTAAAGTTATCTCTTATTTATGTTGGAAATATCCAGGGATATTTTTTTCTTAAAAAACATAACAATTATTTCATGCATTAAGATTTTTCCAAAGATTTTTCCAAAATTGAAAAAATTCGGATACCATTCTAGAGTTAACAATTCACCGAGAATCGCAAACGTTCACCCAATTAGAATAATTAGCATATTAATCGATTAATCGCTTAGTGAGAAACAGTGACCTGATTTTTCATTCATTCCATTGGTACTACATTCATATAATGATATATGTTGTCTTTGCATAGAAACAAACCTATTACGATGCCTAAGCTGACAATTATAATAAAATGTACGAGATAGGATATATGTACTTATATATACGTATAATGATATATCGGACGATAGATGATATTTTATCGTGATAATCGCGCAAATGCGACATAACTTTATACTCGAGGACGAGTCGGCAGCGGGACTTTGTGATAAATATGTATACACACACACACACACACACACACACACACACACACACACACACACACACACACACACACACACACACATATGTATGTATGTATATATATATATATATATACATCGAGTGAATAATTTGGAACTATCGAGATAAAGCCCAAATCTCGATTTGAGAGCACACAGTCCTTTTTCCGGCTTCGATCCCTACATAGATATAAGTAATATCGTCGAGTTTAGCAATTATGTTATTAGACGTACTACTGAAATGTTGAATTTCCTAGAGAGTAGAGTTTATTTATTTTTATACTGGATGCCCTCCCCCACAGGTACAGCAGGGTCCATTGTACGGGCACGTGGGATACTCGTTATCAATATGCGCGACATTTTTCGGTTAATTCAAAATGTATGCGCGCGTGGTTCATCAGTTTCTCTCCCGTTGATTTTCCACAGAATTGCAGATTCGACGCTAATTATCGCTGAAATCGCGCGCGTGCGTGCCGTTCGACTGTTTGATACTCGAAGAGCGAAACGAATAAGCGATAAATGTGCGGAAACGGTGAACGATAAACGGTATTAGCGTTAATAACGCGAATCGATCGCGAAACATGATACGCGATTAATTGTACCTACTAGTACTACTTTAACCACTACAAAATGTATGATCCGCCAAGCGGCCGATTGCCATTGGTATAGGTGTTCCAAATCGAAGACATTTGTTCCCCGAATCTCTTGAGCGTCGGACTTGTCAGGGGGATGGATTTTTGCCGGACACTGCGTTATGTGTTTTAGCGATACGTACGTGTTTTTAGCTGTTAGGATTATTTGCACGCGCCAAGTCGCGAATTGTGGTCCAGGCTTTAACGTAGAATTTATATGCAGCGTCACGCAGACCGTTCTCGTCCGCCACGACAGCGAGACGAGACTTCTCGTGCAACATCGATCGTACTTTTCTACATCATTTTCGCTCTTACAAATAACTTATGGTTGGTCGCTTCGGTCCAATTTCGTAGTTACATCTAGAATCTTCTCTCAGCTTCTTTCGAGCCTCGCGTGCGCGACAGTGGCGTAAGACAAGAGCATAAATCGTGCAATGAGTTCACGGAATTTAACTTAGGAAAGTTTTTATGAAATTAATGCGTTACGCTGTGTCGAATTATATATTAAAAGGCCGGTATTAATAAAATATAGCGATAGTGATCATTTAAAATTTATGTTAAATAAAGATGTTTAAAAGGAACATATCCTAATAATTCTATATGAAAGCTATTAAATATGTATGTTGTCGGACGGTTATTAAATTTATTTGTTGAATTTATAAATGTTAAAACCATGTTACAAATTTTAATTCCTCGTGGAGATTAATTGCGGAAGAAATGTAAAAAATGATGCATCGATACGTGTGCATAATTGCTCGATAAACGTGTACGAATGTCAAGAAAAATTGCCGTTACAGCTCTGCTTCTCGCGTGAGTTTAACTACAGTTGACACGTACATTTATTCGTGTTAATCCCGTTACGCCACTGTACAAAATCGGTGCTTGTTTCAGCGGAAATCGATGCACTCGTTCATGCTCATCACGCGTACATGCCTCGAACACATTTTTCTTAAAAAGAAATCGCATCGATCGAACACTAAGAGAAATGAAAGCGACATCAGAATTCCCTCGTCGCATCGAAGACGATATATATTCATTATTTCGGATTATGTGGAAAGTCTAAAAGCATCAGCAAAGGATGAAATTCAAGCTTCTCGTTTCAACAAGTCGTCCTAGAATATAATATAAATCCGTTAAAAAAAATTATCACGCATATAAATGCACCACTGATTGAATGCATTGATTATAACAGATATTAAGCCATCAATAAACAGTCTTTCCACAATTTACATTGTGTTGCACAAATATTATTTCAATGACAATTATTGTTATAATTTCGATATCATAATCAAATTTACTTATATAACAGAATTATTAACGAGAGTTATCAATAAAATAAGCTTCAATGATTTATGACAAAATATCGCTCTATACTGTAACAATCATTATCTCGTAACTGTAACGGATATGTATCGATCGCCACAAACTGCCCGTTATTATTGATTTTGTTGTCGGTCGTTTCATTATTCTGTCGTGATGTAGTCGTTTGAAACGGGAAGAATAGAAAATCGGATAACGTTACAGGAAACATTCAGGGGTCTCGTTGACCCGACCACACATCGATGTGATTTCAATACAATTTTCTTAAACTCAAAAAGTGTTTTGCGATTTCCAAATCCTTTCCAGCCGCGGATTGCCGTTGCCATATGTAAAGTAAATCCGCTGATTCGCTACTCAATCACGATCATATGTTAACCGCTATATGAAGACTTCAAGGGTCCAATCACGGTTTTGAATCGCAATATCAACATAAGTCACGTTGTAATACATATACGATATCCTTCCTCCTCTCGAGTAAAAATCTTATATGCAGCTTTAAGAAACTTTAATGCCTAATCATATCCTTTGCTATTTCATTGGAATCTCTAACGTCTTATCGACTTTTGCTATTGTTAACTAGCTATAGCCAATAAGAGCCGTACTTTTTTCCAAAATCGTTTTGCCATTGACTGTCACTGGTTAACAATAACGGCAATTGTCGATAAGACAATTAGAGAATCCCGCTACACATTTGTATATACATATACATGAATGATAATAAAATTAGAGGCAGATTCAATTCAATCTTCTTTCATTCGCCAGTCAAAAGAATAACTCTTTCTCTTTGAAAAAAAAAAAAAAAAGGATTAAATTATTTAAGAGATAAATTTAATTTTGTTCATCTGTATTATCACTAAATCATATTTTTGTAAAAAAAAAACGTTTTGTATTATTATTTCGCTCTTAAAAAATTTATAATCGCATAAATATTAGAAAATTAATTATAAAATTAGTATAAATAATTAAATAAATTAGAATTTAAACAGTCGCTAAGTTTTATTTATACTCGTACATTAAAACATAGTATAACAGTGGTAATTTAACATTGCGATGATCCAAATTTAAAAGACGTAAATACAAACGTCTTCCAGTCATTGCAACGTTAGATCATGGTAATACGTAATTTAAACTTCACCCAATCACGACATATCGTTTTAAAGTAGTCACGCCGTCTGTAAATGCGGCATGCGTTTGCGAATCATTATAAATGCTCGCATTCTCACCGCACATTTAGCGCTAATTGCGGTTGTTCATTTGCGAGCTCGTCTATTAAAATAAAAAAAAATAAAAAAAAAAAGCAGAAACGCAACAAGACACATTTAACACTAAATGAGCGACGAAGATACGGACCAAAGTATCTTTACGGAATACAGGTAGCACTCGCGATTTGCGCGATTATGTAATGGGCTTCCGGAAATTTTTAATTAAGGACATATAAAATTCTGTCAGAAATGCTCCTTCTTTTTAGCACACTATTTCGGAACGGTCATTTATAGAAACGCGATGATCGCGCAGATCGTCAACTGCCTGTAATGAGCCCTAAGCTCGTCGTAGGTGCGAAAGAACGTTCCTCCGAAGCATGTTCCGGTTTTTTGTTGAACCTCCGAGTCTTTAAAGAGATGTTCATAACGTTTCGTCGAGAATCTTTCTCATTGTGATGAATCCCATATTTGCGACATATCAACGAATAGATGCGATCTAGTTCACGCGACATAAATTTTTCGCGAAACATATTGCAGGCGCACGTACGTGAAGATCCACTAAGCGCATTCTGCATACTAAACCAGTATTCTACTTTGAGCAAAACGACGATGGTACACGAAGATGTAAGCGCATCTACTATCTAGTTCCTCGTTGCTCTAATTATTTGGTATCTGTTATGTTATGCGATAACCGGATAGTCTCGTGATTCCGCTGAAACTCATTCTCCAAGATAATATACATTTCGTAATTTTATCGACATAATATCTTTCTGTATTTCGAGAATATTAGACATCTCGAATGATTAATAATTATGTTATTACAACCAATAATTCTTTACTTGTTATATAAAGGAAATTTGTATTGACATTTAAAAAAGACTGTTATGTACTTTTATTATATCTCCTAAATTAAATATGATAATTATATTAACTTTACGAACATAAAATAATATTTTGATATAACATCAAGAGTGGAGGTAAATACACGTGAGTAAAATTAACAGTGTTGTTTCTTTACACATAATTACAACGTCTGTACAAATAACCGGAACGTGTTTGAAGATATAACGTGCAACCGACGAAGGATGCAACTAAACAATCGAGCAGTGCCAGTGCATGTACCACATATTTGTATAATATACATACGATATAGAGAAGTGTAACATAATGTAACGTATGACACGCATACATTTCCTAATGTATTCCTTGTAGAAATATCAAGGTTGTAAAACAAACGATAACCGTACGAGTACATTTATATAGAATGTATACTGTAAACAAAGTGACTGTGTAAGCGGTATGGTGGACTCATAACTTGTGACCTATTTATAACGTGACCACCGAGTGCTGAAAATATAAAATGTCTACATGGTATACAGTGACACCTGCGCCTCAGTCTTTTTTCTCCTGCAAACAAACTCTCCTACCGTCTATCTTTACAGTATCACATTCACTACATCCTTCTCTTTCACAAAGTGCCTATACTTTTGCCCTTTTAGTACATAGATTTTCTTTTTTAATTAAAAAAAAAAGCGTACTTCGTGTGAGTTAGAATAAGTACAGTACATGTATCGTAAATAAAACGTTTTGTCTTTAGATATCGATTTTTGCGTACAATAATAATTTTGGTATTGTACTGTCGGTATCGCTCGTCTATAAAATAATTACGAAAGATCTAAATATCGTCGGGATTTGTAATGACTGATATCTAAACGAAGTCATCGCTTCAATTAACGTTGTGATTAATTTATTCGACGGGGATAATATTATAGAATTATTATATATTCGCATAGCAATTCGTTGGAATATTATTACGTGAGTTCGAGAATATTCGTTCAAAACCGGAATGAACATGAATTGTTGACGAATATATAATTTTGCCATCCTAATTAATTTATAATTTTGCACGAATGTGTTTATTGATCTTTTATCTATTTACGTTTATAAAAGATCTTACTCCGTGACTACGTATCTATTTGCAAATTGCAATATTGATCTGCTTTATTAGGTTTCAATTACATTATTGTCAATTCAAATGTTTTTTAAATCTTCGTGCAGTAAAAGATATGTTAATATATTACAAAAGCTTTTTTTATCAATATATAAAATCCGAAGTGTAAAAAAACACTTCTATTCTGTTTCGTGGATATTCCATCGATCGTTATCGCTATGAATGTGGATAGGAACATCGCGCATGTTAATTTAGATGCACCAACTAGTAAACGCATAATTCTATCATAGTTGCATGCATCCGAATTGCTATTAGCCTGCCATACAGTAGCTAACAATACCATCGTTACATAGTCAAGAGACAAAGTGATCGGGCAACGATACCTTGCCAATATATTAACAAACAATGCGGATTTCGGATAGTAAACGCTACACAGCGTTTACGTATTCTCAATCATTGACAAAAATGCATTGCATTTAAAATAATACCTATCATATGATAAAAGAATGTGATGTAATTAATTATTAATAAATGCGACATTCTTATAAAAATATCATTCAACCTTTTTGTAATTTAAAAACAGAAGAATTGCATATACTTCTCAGATATAGATTTTTAGGCTTGTTAATTAAGTAAGTACGTATAGCAAAATAAATCCTTTTTATTTTCATGTTAAACGAGAAATCCACTGAGATGTCCGTTCACACAGCCCTAGCAACGGCGATGGTGGTTATACGCAAAAATACGGAATTTCATCTAAATGTAAATGTGCATCGCCGCAAAGTATATTCGCGAAACGTGCATGAAGGGAAAACTCTCGAAAGAAAAATCCTTTTGCCGAATTCGAAAGGCGTGTCGAAAGTTTTCTCACTGAGATCCATCGATGTGGTTGCAATTGTCAATACATGTCCTGGAATACATGTCTCGCGTTGCGACACAGGATTTGTAAAAAAAAGCAATGCAAAAAAAGACATTTATTTCAATCTGCATGCGGTATCGACAAATGCACGGGTGCAGTTGCAGCTGGTTATCAAAAATGTGACAGACGTGGCTGACTGGACTGATGCACCGCGTGCGTAATACACGATGCCCTCCTAGTACTGCAATTTTGATTATTTGTCATTAACAAAAATAGAAAATTCAACTCTATAAGATAAATATTAAAAGAGAGAGATATATCATTTGCAGAATATATCGCAAATGTGTATCTATCGATTCTGTGTGAATTTAAGAGATATTATTTTCTCAGCATTTCAATATTCACCGTGGAAAAACATGTCAAATAGATATGAATTAAAAAAAGAAAACGAAATATCATGACACATCGATAAAGAAACAAACTATTTTTTTGTTCTGTAATTTCAGGTACACGCAATATACGTGATTTTTGGAACGAATTGTATAAAAACCGATCGATGACGAGTTGTGAACTCTATGTAGATGCAGTTTGTACACTTCGCGCGCTTTTCCGGAGCAGGTTCGACAGACCCGATATCGGCTTCTATTGATTTCAAAGTTCCTTTTTGCGCTCCAATGCGTTCCATCATATTTTATTTTCACATTCGATCTGTATTTTTATTTGCCGAGACGGTACGAAGCATTCCCAGTTTTTCCTACTCGAGGCCAACATTTCCCATCTCGGTAAAGCTGGCAATTTCAGAACTGTAGCACATTGCATCGAAATTGCCAATGGTGACCAAGCGGAAGCTTGTTGCAATTTTCCACAATCAGCACTATATGTATTTGAATTGCTACGATGGACTCCGTCTCGATTTATCGCAACGATAATGGTTTCAGTTATAATAGAATTTTTTAACGCGCAGAAACAAAACACAAGTGCTTCGTTTTTTTTTTATTCAATGGACCTTATTAGTGGAATTTTGATTGAAAAAATAAAAATTTATAAAGCTACAATTTCTTACAACGATCTCTGACGATACGTTTCTCGTGCTTTAATATAATAATATGATCGGCAGCTGTAATAAATTTGTTCGTTATTGGATTTCACGTTGCTATCGAAGATCCGACATAAAGTTCATTGCTGGGAACCGGTGATAAAATTATGCGAACCTTTCGCGGCTGCTTCTCCAGATTCGTATTTCTCTTTTGAGTAACTTGAGTGGCTGCGTTTATGGGTTGACATTTGACGACGAGGCGATTCTCTTTCGTCCCCAGGGCAATTCTACTCTCGTCACGTGACTGAAGCACGATCTAGAAAAAGGGCTCGACAAAGCCGATGGAGAAACCTCAAAAGAGATGGCATTAATTGTCCAAGAACAGAAATGCGTTCTTGTTGTGACAGAACGTTAATCGTTTGTGCAACCTTATTGTGACACGGCAATCGAAGCTGTGGGAACTACGAAGATTGCTTGGCTTCATTGAATTTATACGACGTAGAATAATGAAATTGATAAAGTAGGTTAACGCAAATGTAAATTCGTGATGTTTTCATACTATATTACAAAGACAATTATTAATAACTTGTATATATGATAAATTTAAGTTGAGTACTTAGAATTAATGGATATCTAGATATTAAACTGTAACTTCATGTTGCCTCGTTTTCACTTAATGAATTTCGACAAGATAAATGATAAGGATTTTAATTGAGCAAAGAACTGAGGTGAGTATTTTAATTATCGACAAAAGTTTAGGAGTATCATAATAAAAAAATGCAATTAAGAAAACTTTTCTGAATTTTCGATATCTTCCAAAGTATTTAAGTATCAATTATAGTTATTTAAATATTATTTAAAGATCGTTTAACTAACAAACGTTAATTAAATAGAACAAGGTAAGAGATCGTAAAATATTTTTACATAATATTTATTTTTTATGAATTTTGAGATTTTTTTAAATACTCTGAAATTATTTTAAATATTTTATTATTTATAATAAATATATTTATATGCAAACAATAATAATAGAAAATATTTTAAAACACTATTTGTAATATATGTAGAAATTAATTAAGCATCGTATATGTTAAATAAATCATTGCTATTATAATAATTGTTATGTGATTTTTATCTCGTTATCGACTCAGGCAAACGTGAATATATTAGATTTTATCGCCAGTAACTAATCCACTCTGTAGTTTAAGTTGCTAAAGATTACACACATTAGATTTCTTGATTAGAGAGCAATAACATGCGATATATCATATTACCACCATATTGGACACAGAAACCGGGGTGATATTAAATTGAAATGATTAAATCATCAAATCTTCTTTTACTTAAAAATATATTTACAAGTTAAATGGCGTATATATAACGTTTGCAAATTTTGTGTTTTATATACAAATTATTTACAACATTAAATAATGGCTGTCGCACACAGTCAATATTCATATTTATATTCTAGCCAGTTGCGTCAATCCGTTGCTTATCGCGAGATCTGGCATCTGTCCGAAGTGCACAACGCTCTAATTCAGCTACTAAATAACAGTGAGAAAGAAAAGACCGTTTGTCGTCTGGCGGGGGAATGGATCGGGTGGGTTAAACTGCGACGTCAAAACGAATTAAGTCATCGAGAGAAGAGATCCCATCCCTCACGTAGACCGACACTTCCATTTAGAGCGTTCGGGTCGGCTCGAAGATCACGCAGATGGATCCCTCGCGATCGTTCTCGCTCTCGCATACGCTCGTACATATCTTCGAAGAATCCGATCGATCGTTCGTGAAAGGATACACTAGGCGATGGGTAAACCTTGAAGTACCGACAATACCTTGATTCCCGATGCCGATTGTGTCGAGGAACTGTTCACGAACCGACTATTGTTCATGATTGCCAGACGACGACAACGTTCCTTCCTCAAATAACTCTTGCCTCCACAAGAAGAGAGGACGGGCCAGAAGAGAGTGGAAAAGAGAGAGAGAGAAAGAAGGGGGGGGAGGGGGGCAGGAAAGACGCAGAGTTGGATTAAACGTAAGATGATCGGGCTAGATTAAAAGTAAGCCAGTAAAGATATAGAGGACGTCGCGTCGCTTCAAGTCTCCCATTGAAAGAGAAAGCTCGCAGCAAATTTCCTTCAATAAGAGATAGGATTCTTAATCATTATTGAGATCACTATCGCACTAGCTGTATTCCTAAGTCGAACTATTTGGGACGCGTAAAATTAAAGATTCCGAAGGAATTCTAAACTGTTTGCTTTTTTGTATTTTTTACTACTCTTACTTCTGTGTACAGTTTCTGAGCAGTAACGCAAAATTGCATGGCAACCGAGTCGAGTTTCTATTTGAATGAGAAAGCTTGCATTAATTATACCGTTTCAGATAGGCGTTGCTTAAAATGACTTGGGAAAGTGAAATAAGTTAAAACAGTAATAGAGAACGAAAGACAGTGAGAGAAAGACAGACATCTGAATGTCGTAAGAAAGTTTTACATTCAGGTCTTCATTCTGATATTCTGAAGGTTTATATTATTTACAGTGAAAAATGTGCACGTTTAAAATATGAACTTTCAGTGCTAAACACGTATATGTATAAAATCGAAAGATGGCCTACTTTTTTCTTTTGCACATGTGAACATAATACGTTACAAAATAATAAAGTGTAAACATGATTAATAAAAAAAAATAATCACATCGATACAAATTTATTCAAATGAATTAAGAATTAATATTAAATATTTATTTATTTGTTACTAAGGTATACGTTTCGTTTAAGGCTCTTCTTTCATTTCAATTGCCTATGAAGGATAATAAATTAGTGCACCTAGGGACCATATTGAAAAAGGAACAAGTATTTCGAACCGAGATTATAACTCAAACGCTTTACACGCAACCCCTTGTTTTCGCGACGAGTCTCTCCTTCGTCTGGTTTCATCCATTCGAAATCATTCAAGCATACATCGAAAGACGATTTGCTCTCGACACCACGCCTACCGTAAAGAGCATCTCGTGCATACGGTAGCTGGGGCGACCCGGAAAACCGGATCCCTGTCGGACCTCCGCATAGGGTTTGGCTTAAGACCGCAACATTTCCCCTCCATTGTCGCGTTTTAAGCGTGACGGAATTGTGATCTCGCTCGCCATCGTCTGGCCATGACGTCACAGTGGTCAACTCGTTGTTGAATCGCATTAGTGCATTAAAGTCGCCATGTTGGCTCATTTCTAGCGTAGAAGAGTAAACACGAATACGTAAATAGAGCGAAAATTCGGCGACCTGAACTAATAGAGAGAGAAAATGTTCAGAGAAGAGCATACAAACGAGTGACAATGCACGAAAAGAACGATTTTGTGGAAATATATAAAAATTTGGCTACATAAACCTAAAAATAATTGTGTTAAAACTAAAATAATTACATATGTAAGAGGTTTAAGTTACTAACATTTTTTGCAGCATTACTTATTTTAAGTTTTTTACATAATTATTTTAATGGACTAACACGATTATTTTTAGATTTGTATCTACATTTTTAAATACTTCAGTAAAATTGTTCTCTACGAATATTATGTTCGCACACATTGTTGTACTTAATTTTATACAACTTACTATTTACACGATGCATATTTTATCGGTATACAAAATTCTATGAAAAAGTATACCTCAGATATAAACAGGAAAAACCAATTAAAGAATAATCGAGAGAGAGAGAGAGAGAGAGAGAGAGAGAGAGAGAGAGAGAGAGAGAGAGAGAGAGAGAGAGAGAGAGAGAGAGAGAGAAAGATTTCATTTCCGTGTTTAATTACTGTAGAGATAAAACCAGCCGACGATAATGAATTTAGAGTCTGTAAGTTACTAACAAATACAACGGAGACAGACGATAAAACGTATGCTGAGATCATCGAGCTATCTGAATTTACATGAACCAGACAGTAGCATCGATCCGTGATGCCGTTTTTAGCTTCTAGTCGTCAGTCCGCAGCATCCCTCTTGCGGTGACGACGACCTCGTGTTGCACGTTCCGTGTTCTATTCAATCTCATACGCGACTTGGATTTCAGATTACGGTTTTAGAAATGATCGACTCTAATTAATCCTTTCAGTAGTAAAGGCCAGTAAATGTCGGCAAATGCATCTATAGTCCTCTTAATTATATCTATTACAATTTTTTATTAGGAAATAGTTCATTAGACATGATTGTATGATATATAAGATATATTTGTCAACAATTATAAAGAAAAAAGTATTATCAATTTCAGTTCTCGATTTGATAAATACAGAGTGTGTAAAAAAATCATTCAACATTTATTTATATATAATATACATCATACTGAGTAAAAAAGTTTTAGTAAACATAGGTCGAAAGTTCAATTTCTCAGATATAAATAATTTTGTATATTAATATCATAATTGATTTATTGACTCTTCTACTAATTGCATATGAAAAAAGAAAAATTGAGATAAGTACGAGTAACACCGATAGTCTATTTGGAAGAACGGATCCAATGAGATGATCTCCCTAATGCCTATCCAATCGTAATGGTCATCCAATGGCAATGTGCTTCCTAGTGAAATTTTTCATTATATAGCGTATATGAAAATTGAACATTTAGAATTGTAAATCTTCACGTCGTATACGATACGTAGACGCCAATAAGTCAGTTATGATACTAACATACAAAATTATTTACATATCTTAAAAACGGTTAAATTTTCGTCCAATGTTCACTAAAGCTTTTTACTTAGTATGGTGTGTATTATCTATTATGTAAATGCTGAATGGTTTTTTAAATATCCTATATGTGTGTGTGTTTTTTAAATATCCTATATGTGTGTGTGTGTGTGTGTGAAATTGATATTGTTACAAAATTAAATATAAGGATTGTTGAATTTCTATTTTTGTTTAAATTTTCAATTATCTTCTCTCAAATATCATTAAATAAACAAGAAGTCAAAAAATGAGGTAGAGAACGAGAGGGTGAAACGACTGCTGCGAAATCTGCCTTTATTGATTCCGTTTTTCCTGAGATGGCTATCATTGAACATTAGATCTTTTTCTTTGGTTATGATGAAGAGAAAAAGGGAGGTAAATACAAAAGAGAAAAATGTGAGGAAGATATATATAATATTGCTAGGCCAAGAAGACTTCTGATATTTCATCTTAATGGAAATAATCATAATTAAATTTTAAATATTTCGAAGGTGGCTCAAAAATATAAAATATAAATAATAGAGAACATACACAACCATAGAAGTTAAAACGAGAATCATATATTTAAAATTATCATATAAAAACATAGATGTTTCAGTCAGATTTGACCATCATCAGTACATCAAGATGACAAATAGAAAAAATACATAAAATTAAAACAATGATCGCTAGTCAATAAGATGGTAAAAGAATTTTCCAATCGCTTATGGTACGAGTAAAATAAAGTCCAGAAAATGAAATTATATGTATTTTTTCTATTTTTTCTATTTGTCATCTTGATGATGGTCAAAATGATGACCGATCTTGACCGAAACGTCTACGGTTTTTTTTTTAGGTGATAATTTTAGATGTATGACTTTCGTTTTAACATCTATTGTGGCTATGCTCCCTATTATTTATATAAATCCCTATTATATACATAAATCATAATTTCTCACACGTGGCAATAATTTTCAACTCATTGTCGTTGTAGATCCTTCGATGGAACCTGACACATTGGTGAATACGTTAAGTGTTTTTTTTATTAGATGAAGCAATAACGGTATTCTTTCTAATCATGAATTCAGATAAAAGTCTTTTTCTACATGTATTCGGAATGTAAAATCAGATTGCGACACAATTTTTACGACACAGATATTTTATATGAAAAGAAGATTTATTTATTATCTTAGAGTTTTTTTTTCATTTTTTTGAGCTTATACTTTCATTGTAGCAATCAATTTGATCATTCTATATAATTATTTTGATAATCTAACAAAATTATTTTCAGATCTGTATCTAACTAAAAGTTTGTACACATTTTAATGAAAACTTCTTTCCATGTACGTATACATTATATATATTATATGTATATATATATATATATATATACGCGTGCGTGCGTGTGTGTGTGTGTGTGTGTGTGTGTGTGTGTGTGTGTGTGTGTGTGTGTGTGTGTGTGTGTGTGTGTGTGGCAGATGTGACATTTCGTTCAACATTTAAGGAATATAAGATCAATTTTCTCTCAGCAAGAATTTTATGATAAGCCAGATTATAAAATTATTTAATGCTAAATTTTTAAACGTAAATTAAAAAACCGGGAATAAAAGCTCAGGTTCTACGCGAAACTCAGTATATATATATATATATATATATATATATTCTATAGAATGCATGACTGAAATATGAAAAAAATTAAATAATCTGTAGGTTAAATAGAAAGATGCAATGTACTTTTCGATTTTTGTTGAAAGTTAACAAATTTTCATATGCATATCATATGCATAATTTAAAAAAGTAAATTTAAAAAAGTAAAAAATAAAATTTATTATAACATATTAGAATAAAATAACAATATTTATCACATTATTATGTTTAATAAGAAAAAAAATAAGATGAAAATTGTTACGTCAAAATTGTAATATGATTTGCAACTATTCAACTTTAAGTTCCAAGAGAATAAAACTCTGGTACTTGAATTTTA
The DNA here is from genome assembly GCF_024713525.1 of Acromyrmex echinatior. Classification (NCBI taxonomy): domain Eukaryota; kingdom Metazoa; phylum Arthropoda; class Insecta; order Hymenoptera; family Formicidae; genus Acromyrmex; species Acromyrmex echinatior. Next base: position 13,932,674 of record NC_141855.1, read on the forward strand.
ATGCTAAACCAAAAATGCTCGAAACTTGTTTCCACATAAAAGTAGTTTCTTAGTCGCGGGAAACTTCATGCCAATTTTTCGCGGGTAGACATTGCCAAGTTGCGGAATGTATTACATGTCATTGTGCTCCTTTTGTCCCCGATTTTTCAATTCTGATGCAAGGATTCGCGGTTCTTTGTTTCGGTCAGGAGTACACGCGGAAAAAAATGATGGACGCGAATGGAGAGTAGCAAATAGAAAGACAAAAATGTACAGACGGACTTTGACGTTCAACGGGAAAAACTTCATTTCGCGCGATTCATGCGCAACACGTCAATTTGTTACGATGTGGACAAAACTTTCATGACGATTCCCGAGATTACAGTCACGTACATTTGATACTTTTGAAACAGTAAGTCTAAACTCGACATGAACTTAGACAAGGTAAAGTTGAAATTTAGATCGACTATAAGGATAAATAATTTTCAGAACAAAAGATTGATGAAGTTTTCCATTGGAGTGACACAAACGTAAAACAGAATAACTGTGAAATATCATTTTTTATCGAAACAATTCATATGATTTTTCATAAAATTTGAAGCGATTGTTTGATTTTATGCAAAAATAGCGAATTGTGCGTAGCTCAATTATTTTATAACTTTTGCTAAATTAATTTAATTTAATTTTCGTTCGAGTATTTTGCAATTAAGAGATATCGATTCTGTCTCGCTTGCTGTTTAATGAGGGAAATGCGTAGTACATATTTTAGAGTACGTATTTATGATACATTCCAACAGACTTTGTGGATACATATTTGTTCATAAAGTGATTCATATTATTTAGGATATTATAACCGAATTATATGCGTATGTGCTGTCTCGGAGCAATAGTTAATTTAGAAGCTTCCGATAACCTTGTTATTTACCATTAACAAACGCATGCATCGTAATATTACGTTATCCTTTGCAAACAACTCCGTTAGAATTCCATCAATCATCGATTACTTTGTGGTATTGGGCGACATGTTTCACAAATAGCATACAAATTCACGACCAATAACGTGCCGACAAATACCGCGCGGTAACAATGCGACGGTACTTGTCACGGTTGATCCTCATTTGATTTTTCCTCGACCGCCATTGCCACGATCGCGTGCACGTGCTCGTGTAAATGTCCGCTGCAGTTTAACCTAATTACGGTGCGCGGCAGAGTGACTGCCCCTCGACTTTTCTACATCGAATATCCGTCTGTCACGGGAAAACAGTTTCCGGTCGCTGTTCCATTGCAAATGACATCGGCCGCGTGGTTGAATCAAACGGACGCGGTCTCTAATAACACGATTAGCGCAAAATTCAACGCTCATTCGCATCAGCAAATATCACTTTAAATCACCAATCGAATCGAGAGGCGACCACCCTGCACGAGGTCGGAAATTTACGTCGACTCGCAGAATAAAAGTTCCATTCCGCGGATTTGCCGCGACGATCCGGATGATCCGAAATAGGTACCATCGCTAGTTTCAAAGTTTTAACACTAGCGTAAGCCTATTTTGTTATTTGTACGTATCAGAGAAGAGACTGCAACATTATTAAACTTCAAATTGCGAAAAATAATGATTCTCGATTTTTTTTTTTCTAAAACCTACTACACATTTTTTCCTGTTGGATTGCTTACGTTTTAGTAAATTACTAAAAATTCTTCGCGGTGCAATCCTAGTAATTTACTAAAATGCAAGTGATTCAGAAAAAATGCTTAAACAAACATCGAGTTTAAATTTCCCAAGAGACATTATCCGTTCGCTTTTCACTCAATTATTTTCATGAAAAAAAAAACTTGGGATATTTATACTTTAATGTTTCAAGAGATAAAATCTTTTAAGAATATTTCTAAGATGCTACCGATAAGATGGGCTCGACAAGATTATTTATCCAATGAAGTTTATCTCTGGAAATAAATATCGGTGACACCGATATTTAGCAACATCGGCCTTTTACAATCAACGAGAATATCTTCTAGAGAAATCGCCATGAAAGCCGTATACTCACGTAACTTATTCGCTCGCAAATTTGAAATGTGATGCACAGCAGAAAGTACGTATGTTTTGTATATGTGGACCAATATATGCATACAATACACATTTGTATGTACGTTATATTGAAAATGTATAGAATTCCATGATGTTATTGATATCTCCCTATCCCTGTCACTCTTTGTCAATTTCTCCGAGTCTCTCTCGACATAAAATGCATCTTTAATAAAAGCGAGATCGTGGAGAAACTACATAAATAAAGTGCATACGTGTCAAATTGCGAAATTTCCGTTTCATGGAATCACTGACAACACCTCGTTTATGTTTATTTTAATCTCATTGAATTTATCATTGCATAGATAATTGAAATTTTCATTCGACTGATATAATGCAGCTTCGCAATGTAATTTCCCAAAAATTATATTGCTCTTTCGTATTATTGCATTAATAAAGCAATTTAATAAAGTAATTTAATTAAACGAGAACAATGCGTTGCTTCAGACATAAAAGAGCCGAAATATTTTACGAAATTATTGACGAGTTGATTGACGCGTTTATTTTACTCTTTGTTGATTTTCATATGCAAATAAATAGAATTGCTATGAATAATATCTAGAGTAGTTTAAGCCAAATTCAAATGACATTATTCCGCTTTTACAGACATTTATATATATATATATATTAGGTGTTGGAATTAATTCGTAGCGTTTTACAAGTGATGGGAAGTACTTTCATTAATGTATTTTTTAATGCTCATGTGAAATAAATAACATTCTTTCATTAAAAAACGCTACGAATTAATTCCAACACCTAATATATTCTTTTATTAAAAAAAATATATTAAGTATATGTATAATTTTAAAATTAGGAAAATTAATTCTTTTTAAGAAACTATCTTATAGAGGACAAAGTTTCTTGAAGTTGAAATTCTTGAAACGCGAATAAATATTTCTGTCATTTTAAATTATATTCATGTACAAAATATCATCGAGTTGGAATTGTACGCGCAAGTCAAAATATATATCCAGGAATAATCTCGACCCACATCGAACATCGAGTGGTTATCGATATATGCAGAGACATGATATCGAGCTGACGATGTCAGCTGCCTCTTCGACCACTTCCTCATCAAGATCTCTCATAGAGGTTTAGTAAAGCAAACTGGTCAATTATCTCCTATCTGTATCACTAATAGTAGCATAGATCGAACAAGGACTTAGGGACTCTCTGCCAAGGGAAGTAGTTTAAGATAAATTTCTGAATTTCTATATCTGAGAGTCAAAAGAATGAAATAGAAATCTAAATTTTGATTTAGTTTTTATGAACAATACTATGTATTTTAAAAAAAATATGTAACATTTTACACATTCAGAAAAAGATTTTTAGCCAATAACGCTTACTGCAATGAAAATCAGCACGTGTCGGCGATAGCATTCGTGCTATAACGACACGAAGACACAACGATCAAACGAGTAAAAGCCACAAAGCAGAATAAACGAAAAAAGGAAAAGCACTCAATTGGTGCCCACGTGAGGTCACGCGGTTCGAATTCTCGGGGCGAAAAGTCATCACCACCCGCGCTTGCATTTCTGCTCTTCATCGGTGTATGCATATGCATATGCATATGCGACATCCGCGCTTTCGCATATTACTGCTCGCGTACACGTGTCAACGAAAGATGAACACGACAGTCGGAACGCATTGTTTACTCGTACGAGTCGGAATTGCCGAGACAGGAAATTGTGAATAATCATCGGGTCAGTTAAGCGAAAAAAAATAAAAATACAAAAGGAAATCGAAGTCCACAGAAATAAAAGAGAAATTCTCTTCATTGATCTCTTAATTTCTCTTTTTTTCACACCCAATCTATATTTCTAGTTTTTTTCTCTTATTTCATGAAGACACTGGCGAGCGGAATAAATTATGAGGTGTGCTCTATTACGAATCTAATTAACAAACTTTTTTCTTCGGCATACGCTGAGTTAAGCGTAGTTTATTGGCGAACCTGTCAACCGTGCGGATTTATCGAGCGGTTTTTCCGCTGCATTTTTTATTGCTGACGACGTGTATGCCTCAGTGCGGCGATGGTATACCTCGTTTTAATAGATTCAAAAATTATCACAAATATCGCTGACGTGTCAGACGCGATCATATTTCCGCATATTTAAAAAAAAATAATCCATCGTGTGTTTCAATTCCGTTTTTTATTTTTTTTCCTGTTGAGTTTTCTTAGCACTGCATGATATTATTTATTTTTCATATATTTTTGTCCTGTTTTTTTTAAGCACTACTATATCTATCTTAACTTTATTTTACATCTATAAATAATATTATCTCATAATACTATCCATAGAGTATTATCTTATGATATTATCTATAAATATTACATATTTATTTTATTAGAAATTTATTTTATTAGAAATACTATTTTTATATTAGAGTTGCGAATACTATAAAAATTTATTATTAGAATATAAAATAAAGTGAAGGTAAGTAAAATAATGTGTACATAAAAGAAACAGGACAAATGCGAAAAATAAAGTGCCAGGTATTGTTAAAAAAATCAATAGAAGTAAAAAAATTAAGATATATAACTCTGATTTGTTTGAAGTTTGCGTGCGCATAAAGATCGTTATACATATATATATATTAGGTGTTGGAATTAATTCGTAGCGTTTTACAAGTGATGGGAAGTACTTTCATTAATGTATTTTTTAATGCTCATGTGAAATAAATAACATTCTTTCATTAAAAAACGCTACGAATTAATTCCAACACCTAATATATATATAATATGTATGTGTGTGTGTGTGTGTGTGTGTATTCTGCCTATAAGTATTGTATTTTCTTTAATCGCATAACGTCACATTCTTTTGTACAGAAACGAAGGTGCAGCATGATCTTTCAAGCCTAAGCAAACCACGACACGGGTGTGAGCCATTAATAAAATTGACCACGCGCCAAAACTCCCCTTTGCAAGGGGCGTCGGTAGCATTCGAGCAAGAAATAAAGAGCCGGACCATTGCAGAGAATAGAAAAAAAAGCATCGCGAGAGGAGAACCTTGTGAGGGCGAACAGGCACAAAGGGACAAACATATATCTACGAAGTGTGCTACAACGAGAAGGTAGTAACGGTGCTATTCTCTTTCTCAAAACTACCCTTGATGTCCAAGGAACGTAAGGGTGTCTTGGGCCGCCTTGTCGATGTGACACAAGCGTTAAACTGACCCGACTTCCTGCGACTTTTACAAAGCTATACGTACGTCATATGAAGTTAACGTTCTGGAAAATTGTCGAGCTATATATTACTAGAAATTCACTGAAATATACACGCATATGCGTGTCTTTCTTTCATTTTATAACGGTTAACGAATGATCTTTCTTTCTTTCCTTTCCTCCCTCTTCCTTCTTATGGCACTTTTACGACGATCCATTAAGTTTGCAAGACACGCGATCGCGGTTGCCAAGTTCGACGCGCCAGGCTGGTTCACGTGTTCATGTAGGCGATAATATAGAGTGGTTGGGAATAGCAAGGTTGAAATAGTTCAGAATCACGCTGGTTAAGCAACGTAGGTTGTTACCCCCTTGCTTTGCCTTTAGGTTTGTTCAGTTTTATCAATAAGGTGCAGTTGGTTAGCAATCGAATGCACGAAGCTCGGATCTACGATAAAAATCGACTTATAAAATAGCCATGCAGACATACAACACACATAAGATATTTTATACGTTTAACGCTTTCATAAAAAAATATAAAAAGAAAAAAAAATCAAACAAATTAATGATCCATCGTGAGGAGATAGATTGTATTTGGATGAATTATTGATCCGCACACTTTTTGCAATGAATTTTACTTCATTACCGAATAATTTATCGACGTCGTAAAATATCAAACTCGGTATTCGCGACGAATCACTCTTTTCATGATATATAGTTTTGAACGTTCGTACGTGAGTTATATAAGCCATCGGTTTTTGGGCATGTTAAATCATGCATGCGAGGGAATTTATGAAAACACCGTGGCTAAGCCATGTTTAATTAAACAAGAACAATACGTTGGTTATAAGCTACAAGACATAATCGGTGCCAGATTGTAAGTATAAGTTTAATTAAAATCGTGTAACGAAAGTGAATCGTATAATCATGTAATTTAATTTAAAATTGTTTCATTTAATAATCATTCATTTCTTTTTATTCTTGCAAAATCTTTATGGAAACAAATTATTTTATTATTCCTGTATATTTCAATTAGCTCCTCATTTTGAACTATTCTCCTTCTCGTCTAATTTCATATTCAAACGAAATAAATAGCTTCTTTTCCTTATCAATTACAATTTTTTTTAGTTTTCAATAATTTTAGATTAAATATAAATTGTATATTTAAATAAAACTTTTAGATAGGAATATCAATTATGTAAAATAATCTTATATTTTTTTAATTGTAGCGCATTAATTTAATAATCCCTTTTTTTTATTTGAGATATATTTAAAAATTATTTTCTTCACATAAGTCGCGTTAATCTTATAAAAACTATTTTGCAAACAAATCGATTAGTCGAACCACTTATCTACATGACACTTAATGAACCGTTTTAACACGAAGGACACTTAAATTAGCAGAGTGCTGTCGGGAAGCCGGTTTTCCCACCAAAGAAAGGGGAGAAAAATTTCCAGGACAGGAGTGAATGGATTCCCCGAGTTACCTACGCTATACGCGTATTCCACGAATCATTAAATCATATGGCTCAGCGGGCTGCCATCGGCAATATGCTACTTGTTTACTAAATCACTTCTCATTGACTACTCCACCAGGCAAATAACCGCCGACAATAATGAGGGACACTTGATTGTGCATCAAAGCCGAAGACGCGTGCCCCGCGTGCTGTTCGTTCGTTGAGTGCGTGTGTGTGGTTGATCACGCACAATGCCACGCGTGCGTACGCAGACGTACTTTGTAGATATTCGACCGTGTTCGACTGACACATATAATACCGAATAAATATATATGTATGTGTGTATGTGTAAATGTGTGTATATGAAACAGCAATGTGTATATGAAATGTGAGGTTGGTTTAGTATGTGACATCATCCCAAAGGGAATGATAGACAAACCTTCAAGGATAGTTGAAGCTTTTTTAACCGATCCCATGAGGTGTGTTAACCTTGTTCTCGTTTTTGCAGAATTTTGTTCTAAGTTTTACTACTCTACTCTCTTATCTTTACGATGTAACATAAAATCGTGTACGCCATCGTGAAAAATTCCCATTGGGAAAGAGGTGAATGGATGGTGCCGCGAGAGTTTTCGTGAGCGGCATTAACAGTGGAAATCGTTTCTGCCTTTATTTGTTTCGTTTCTGTATTCTTTAATCCGATTTAATTCGCGTCAGTAACGTCACGTTTCTCGGTAATGCCGCATTTTAAAAGGTAATGTTAATTACTTAATAGCATTGAAATATTGTGAATACCTCATTGTTGCATTGTTATATTCCAACGCCATTAAGCACAGCGCGCAACTGAAAGTCTAACTTTAACTTTAATGAGAAAACGCAGTAGCATTAGCCTCAGAGAACAAAAGAAAATTTACGCTCAGACAAAGAAGTTTTTTAAAATATTCTTGCGCGACAATTAACATTCTCTTCGTGTTGCAACATGCAATAATTCTCTCTAAGAGACTCTTTTTTATTCAGGTTAGTGATATTTTTTCATAATTTGATTACAGATAGATGAATAGCGCGTGTGATTGAAGTGCATCGGATGTCGTATTGGACTACAGCCGTATGCTATCGATTGTCGGCGAATCTGCATGACATAGGTCCAAATGTCACTGGGTTCGGCGACATATGATATTCGATCAATTTGAAGTCGACAATAAGAGAAACTCCGCTATGCCGAGAACTATCTGGGATCGCAACTGTTACGTCAACATTGTACCGGGTGATGAGTATGCAGAAACGTAGAAATGAAAATATGCCAGGTCATTAATACGAATTTGTCGTACGGCCAATTTTCAAATGAGATCGATGACGATTTCATTTCCATTCGAGCTTTTCACCTCCGCATTCATCGAGATGTGTAACAGTAGCAGCAGTCTCTCGAAGAATGACGAGGAATCATTAACTTTTTTCCTCCGACGCATGGAAAAGAGAAGCTACGCTTCTCGCGTAAACATCACCTTTTTTTCTTACACTCCAACAGTAGGCCTGCGTAAAAAATATCGTTGTAAAGGACTACTGAACCGTAACAAATGTAACATTCGATTGGGGGATCTCGTATTTTTTCCTAACTTCGCGTTTACAAACGTTTAATGCGAACGTTTCTGCAAATTAATGATAGTAATGATTGGAATTTTGTATCTTCTATGTCGGAATTGTATAATCCGAATTGTATCGGAATTGTTATATTTGCTTTAATTCTATCTCTAATTTCTGTTCATATATAGGCATCAGAAGTAATTAAAGCAAATACATAGCGTAATTATTTCATGAATCCAAGCATATTTAGAGCAAAAAAGATGAATGATAACTATTGCAACACTGGTGTAGCATTATCCTCGACTGTGTATTCAATCATGCAAACAGGCATGCATAGTGCATCGCGTGCTAATGTTATCCACATTAAAGCGTATAGAATAATTGACCTTTCCCCTCCTTCTGACTACTGATTGGTGCTTATTACGCGGTATCTAGAACCGGCACACACGATATCGATATAGTATATAAGGCGCATTAACGTGCGCTGTTGCGTCGAAGATGGAAACCATGACGGGAGTACACGTGCAGCCTGTACAAAGGGTGAGCAAGCACAAGAAAAAGAGAGAGAGAGAGAGAGAGAGAGAGAGAGAGAGAGAGAGAGAGAGAGAGAGAGAGAGAGAGAGAGAGAGAGAGAGAGAGAGAGAGTGTATGTGTGTGTATATGGCCTGCACCCCGCGTGCTCCGATTCCAGTGGTGTCGACGTGTTAAGTCGACCTCACCGGCGTTAGAAACGGACTCGCGCGTTACGAGTCTCCCAGTTACTTCGTACTAATCGCAACTGCCACGTACGTGTACGTTGTGTTACTCCAAAAACGCCTTGAAACTGCCGTAACTGTTTCGCGCGATTCCGATATCACGAAATTCGAGACGAGACTTTCTAACGTGCCGCGCGCTGCCGAATATACGCGCACCAATCTATTTTGCATCCGAACTTGACGAAAATTGCAAATCGAGTAAATCGCTTTAGCTAATTAACGTAATGCAGTATGTTAAAATTGAAAAGGTCAAATTCTCTGACAGATGTCTTCCTACTTGACTATTTTAGTATGAATATTAAATAAATGTGTATTAAATTGTAGACAGAAAGAACGAGTTTGCAGAAGTATCTCGAAATTTAGCCAGATACGCGGATCTGAAAATAACTTTGCTATCAAAATAATTATGTAGGACATTCAAACTGATTAGAAGAATGTCAAAACTTTTTGTAGCATTGCTTGAGTTGCAGCAAAATTGTTCTTATTTCTTCTTTCCATGTACTTTATAATTATCTATTATATTTCCATGTACTTTATAATTATCTATTATATTTGTCATATTTCCTTTTCTCTCTCGCCGTCATTTAATATCTCAAGAGAGAATAGACAAACCTGTTTGTCTATTCTTCGAGAGTTTTTCCAAGATTAAGATAAAGACTTCCTATTACACAGCAACTAAATTAACGTTTGTAGCGGAATGTCTGCCACATAGTGAAACGAAAAATACGCAATCTTTCTTCGTTTCTCTCCCGAGATACGCGGTTCATTCAGGAACGGTCGGAATCGACACAGTGGTAATTCATGATTCTACGCCAGTGATGTGGCTTCGACGTGCCGCGAATATAACACGTCGTTGTGTCTTTTTCGATGGTTTAGGGTCGCAGACACATATTGCTTACGCTTCGAGAACGTGCTCGGGTGACGCATATTTATTCTATTTGGTCGTGGACGTCCCGACGCGATGTTCTACGGATTCCACGTGGCATCACGTGGCATGCATTGGGGGTGTGCAGGTGCGCGCGGAAAATACGAGGCGGGAGTGTCCCGTGACGAAACAAACTTGCGTGCGCAATTTAATTAAGAATTAACCCCGTGCAATTTCTCACCGATTGCGTAGGTCGCCCGTTTGCGCGTGTCAGGACTCATCTCGTTGCCGGTTGCAGGTTGCGCCAATAAATGGAAAAACACTGCGAGCGACATTTTGAGCGAAACGTGACATTTTAGAGTAAACAAATTTCGTAATTCTTAAATTATTGTGTAGCTGAAAAATGTTTGTATAAGTTTAAAAAAATATGATCTATTAATATTAATGTAAAAAGAAGATTATATTATAATATGTGAGTGTTCAGATAAACATTGGAATATACATTTGCTAAATTGTTATTTGAAATTAGCAAGAAAATCATTCGGCACGAGAAAGCGAATACTAGTATCTGAGAATCTAACTTTATGCATTTAGTTAATGATGTATCTTTTAATTAGACAAACAGACTTGATTACTTGTACTGATTCCTCAAGTAACTATAGTCAACTTAATTTCAACTGGGAGTTGAGTTTCCCCGCAGTTTACTTGGTGATATCTGTGTGCTCGCAAGGGATGTCAGAAAATTATGCGAAGCCTCTGTATCTACTTTGCGAACAAACGGAAAAATAGATCAAAAAGGGATACATTGTTTTATTGTACAAAATTAAAAAAATAGTAATAATGCATTATAATGACTTTACGTATAATTGTGTAACTAATGATGAAAAATATTTAATTGGTATATTTTAAAATAAATAATTGTATATATAAGATAAATAATTTAATAAAAATTAACAAAAATATCGTTGCATTATGTTTTAATTCGAATTAATTGACTTAGAATTATATTCGAATAGAAGTTGTTATTTAAACCTCTAATTATATTGAGAAATTGTATATTCTCTCCTGAAAGCATTATACATGATAATATTCGTGATAGACATTAATACTACACAAACAGTTCTATAATAGCGTAATGACATAGTAATCAACATTGTTTCCAATTTCCATTTATGTAGAAATTCTGATGTGCTATTATTGATTATGATTAAATATCCTATTCTCTTATTCATATTAAATACAAATTTATTATTTTAGCAATATTAACATATACCAAGTAACTCCAGTAACTACACTATTTCAGAAGTTGGATATTCCAGAAAAAGACAAATAAGAGAAAACTACTCTATTCAAATCTTATTTTATTCGGAATTATACTATATTCGTTCCCCTTACCTTACAACACATTTAATATTAAATTAATTATTATAATCTCAAAATACTAATTAATAGCGCGATACGCTACAATAATTAAGAAAAAATGTTAAGCATTATTAAAAGCATGATTACTGAATATGTCACAATCACAGACTTGGTCTGTGCATTTATTTTCACGGCACCGTTCATCGATGCTTTCGTGACTTCTTGAGAAGACAACTTTCGCAATCATGACGCGATCGATTGACGACCTCGCGCTCTCATCGAGGAGGAGTTATATAAATGCAAGGATCTTTCATTCACAAGACCATCAATAACGCGCAACGGATCCTGAAAGCTATAGGTGCTACGTGCCGACTCCACCCAGTTTCCACGCTTCGCCGCTCCCGTCTAACAAGGCAGGTTCAAGTGCCCATTGTCGGGTTATGAATACGGGAAACATGTTCGAGGTCCTCACCCCGTGCATACTCGAGGAAAGCAGTTACAAAATTATGATATATCGCGCGTCACGCTGACGGCTGCGACAACGTACGCATATAAAAGCGCGAAATAAACCCGCGATAGAACCTGAAAATTTTGCAGCCGTAACTGGAATATATTCCCTTTCTCTCTCTTTTTCTTTTTTTTTTTACATATTTATACAGCAAACCCTGATTTTGGTAAATTTGATGACAGTGAGCGATGGGAAAAAACTATTTTGCTATGCGTTGACGCTCTGTGAAAATGGAAGTTATATAGTCAATTTGTTTTCACGTTGTAAATTTCCTTTTTTACCTTTGATTCTGTGTGATACGTGAATTTTCATGATGGATTTTCTCGTAATAATTGAAAGTTATATATGTAACTTGGAAATATTAATTTTAATTACGCGGTCATACAGAAATATTTAGACAAGATGTACTAAAAATGTAACGAATCGTTATTCCAGATTGTTGTATGTACACAATAAAAAATATAAATATTTCTTTTAAATTAGTTCACCATGTTTTAACGTCACTTGCAATTGCGTGCAGATTGTGCAGCATTTAACAATCGATTTATGCCGACTCTACGAGCTATAATAATCACCGTTGAAAATACACCGAATTTAGAAAAATTTTAGTTGCGCGCAACACGAAAAAAATCGTCACAATTGATTTCGCCACGTAATGTTGAAAATGGCACATCATGCATTTATTGTTGTCATAAAGTTTCAGTTGGAAAATGAATGTGACCGCCGACTGTGACTCGAGGGTTCACGTTACATTCTGACACAATAATGGTAAAGTTATTAGCTCCCGAGGCGCAATGAATATGCAAGCGATCCGCAATGAATCGACAAACTTTCCCTAATAACTCGACGATGATTTTATATTAATTTCAGATATCGTGTGAGAGCGTAATCGATACGTTTAATCAAGTATCGTTGGATTTCGGTAGAACTGAAGTCGTGTTTCAGCTCGCTTTAAGCTTCGTAGCGGAAAATAACATGAAATTACAAAAGCTACCATGAGTAGTTGTATGAATTAATCAGTTTTATCGATCAGACATAATTTTATTCGACGAACGTGTCTCCCTGATGGTCTAAGTAATGCATTTTAATCACGATAGTACCGTCATGATAATTATTAGCACCCTACGCGAAATGCATTTGTACCGTAACTTCTCTCCTCCCTGGCTAACAATCACCGTTGAACAACGGATCACCCTTGTCGCGCATTCCACGCTTTATCCCCCCCCCCGTCCCTCCCCCTCGCGTTGTTTGCGCAAGTCGCATCCACAACCCTCTGTCCCCTTACTACCTAATTTAATAAACGTCCTCGCACAAGGAAACCGAGGGGGTTGTGGTTCGTCCGCTAGAAGAATGACGATTCGCTCCTCTCTGACGCTCAGCTCATCTCTGCGTCTCTTTTTTCAATCGCTGTGCTTGTCGTCTCCGGAATGTTCAATTTGTACATACTTTGCACTTAATGTCGCCTGCTAACGTTCCTCGCGCCAGTGCCTGAACGGTATCGAATGACGCAACGATGCGGAATTTAATGACGCGTTCAGTTGAATTCACTCTCGTTTGCGTTCTTGCTCACAGCGTGCACTTCGCGATTAATCATCCCATAAATTGCATCATCCATTAATTATTCAACATTAGTATTATACATTCGATCCGACAAATAACCATTTTAATGTATTTATATTAAAGGATTTAAAGCATATAAAGAATGTGCGACCTTCATGCGATAGTATTTGTTGATAGTTAATAAGCTGTTACATTAATCAATGTAATTATTATCTATACAATTATAAAATTCTATACAATTATAAAATGTTTAATTTATGGGTAAAGATAAAAAAGGATACTTGCAATATTATAATTGGTGGATAAAATTTTAAATAGCCAAGATGGAGTGAACTGAACAAGGAATAATGCACCTCGATAAGTGAATAAGTTATTACATTAAGTTACTAATGTAAGCCAAAATATGAACGAGGTAAAATTATATTTTTGATCTATAAAATGTTCAATGTTTCATTAGAAAAAATTATAATACTCTATACTTTCATAGTAATTTGATCTAATTGTATGGAGTCAAAGTAATATGAAAATAAATAATTACTTCTATTTCTTTCTTACGCTTTTTATTTTATTCATAACGTTTTTATGGTGTTACAACTTATCCATATTTTTTTTTACTCTAATCTCTCCTAATAAAAAATTGAATAAATGAAAACTTTATTAATTTATATCTCCCCGGGGTTACAATTGTATACAATGTTAACAATGTCACATCATAAATATGTAACATATTCATATAACTTACAATTAATACCTAACTTAAACAATATTTACGCATACATACATATACGGACCTCCCCCTCCGTTGCACTCGGCATACTAATCATATCACCTCTCATTTCCTGTCTTACTTTGCAGTCTCTTTCCAATTTCCTTCCTTTCTCTTTCTCATTCTCCCTCTCTCTCACTCTCTCCCTCCTCTCCTTAATAAAAATTATTTGTCCATTCTAATTATTATTCTCAAAAAATATTTACATTCGCATAATCCCACTTTTACAGCAATCTGTAATGCCATTATATATATATATGAATGACAAATCATATTTCGCTAGTCACTTTATGCATGATCAATGAACATACATGAGTGAAAATTGCAGTAATCGATTGAAATGCATATTGCACATCCAACCGTTAGCCAATCTCTCATCGTTATAAAGTTCGTAGCTGACGGAGGATTTCGTATTTCAATTTTTCGACTGAAAGAAGAAAGAGAACGCGATGAAGCTCTCGATGGGAAAAAACGGTATGCGCTATTGAGGTGCATAAAATCCCTTGTTCAGTCCGCCCCAGATTGGCTATCTCTCTAAAGTTTTATCCACTCATCGTGATACCGCGAGTATCTCCTTTTATCACTTTCATAAATTAAGCATATATTTCATGATTAGTACTGATTAACCGAGTTCTCTTATAATCCTCATACACGTTTTACAGGCTGAACTTTAAAAAGTAATTTATCTTCTCATTTTAATAACGTTTTATATACATATATACCTGTAACCATTCTTTCTTATTTTATTCGTTTGTCGTATATAAGTATTTATATCTTTTAATTTACTCTTTTGGAATTTTTTTTGTGCATAATTACGCTTCTTAAATATTAAGTTATCGCAAATAATTTAAATTAAGCGTAATTTTTGCATTTTATGGACTATTTAATATATTAAGAGGCCGTGACCCAGATGTTCGAGTTAAAAGTCGCGACTCTGTTGGCACTTTATCAAAGACGTCAAGCAATACAGCACTTCCATAGTGCAGCCAGCAAAAAGAATCATGGAGAAGCCGCACTCTCAGTCGCCTGTGGAGCTTTAAGAAACTCTGAGAAATAAAGATTTATGATTGAGAAAGCTGGTTGATCTTGGAGGTAGAGAAGAAAAATAAGTTTCGACATTAAGGAATATCAAAGGACTGTATTTATTTTTTTTATTATTTTAAATTTTCTAATTTACGTATAAGAAAGAGCACATAAATTACATAACTCTAACTACATAATAAAGATACAATATATTTAAGTATTGCAATATTATTTTATCTCAATAATAATAAAAAGTATTAGAGAATAGACATAATAAAATTGTTCAAATATATATTTATGACACTGATTATAGAAATAAAATATCGAAAGAATTCGAAATACTTTAAATAAAAAATTTGATAAGAATCATAAAAAAAGGGATATTTCAATATCGTGAGTTGTTGATGAAATTTAATTATTGTTGAAAGATATTTAATACAATTTAGCAAGTTACATATTTACTTTGCCTCTACCACTTTTTTTATTTATCCTGCGTACCGTTTACGTAGGAAAAATACGCAAAATACGAAAATTACGTAGTTTGTTTTTTATTGTGGGCGTAAAAAGGGCGCACACGTGTAGCGCGACATACGTAAATTGCTGTTTACCTACGTATTTTATTTTATTATCAGGCATGATGTAGCATGTGGGAGTAGAGTAGGCAGTATTATCGTTAGATATGGCGCCTTTCTTCTAGTAAGATTCGATCGATGCGTTAGTAAATCTCGGTTCACAAAGCTCGGAAATTGCGGGGCAACCTTCGATATTTTCGTTCCTGACATTTTTCACACTTTTAAGCGCGTGCAGAGATAAATAAATAATAAAACGCTGTTCTGCAATTAATATCTCATATGGATAATATCGTCTTCGACAAAATTTTAATTTTACGTCTAAATCTGTCAAGATATTTATAAATTAATAAAATTAATCAAATTTTTGGTAATTAAATTCAACAAAATATACTAAAAAATTTGTAGAGAAGAATATAATGTTTCTTTTCCAAAAGACTTTTGCATATCTAACCTTTAAACTATAGAAACAACTCAGTTAGATTGCTTATAACTTTCATAAAAAATAAACACATTGCAAACAAATTATTTTTCAATTAAAACGCCAGACATTGACATAATGGCATCAAGCAAATGTATGTAGATATCTTTATGAATAAAAATTATCAGCAACAAAAAAATATTGAAAAAATATTGAAACAAGAAAAGTCGACGTATAGATACAGATGTTTAAAGATTAAAACTAAATATTTATCTATTATCAATAAACATCAACAATGATTATTTTCAGTAAAATAATTTTTATTTTGCAACTGTTGAAAATTTTCTTCGCTGTAATGGGATTATTCCTTTAGATTTAAAAGTACAATCCAATTAGCACAAAGAAAACAGTTGCAAAATAAATCTGCTAAACGTGGCTATTGTGTCTAATTGCCTAGCCTTTCACGACAGTCTCATTGATTATTTTATAATTCCTTTCTCGTTAACAGGAAAACTTTCGTTTCCCTTCGAAAAAGGTTGTTTATTTGATCGGTAGCATCTAATTTTCTAAGAACTACCGCAAGGATCTCTCCAGGGAAATCAATAGAATCACTCTTAAATCTTTTTTCATATACTTTGCCTTTCGGTTGGAGCGCAGGATCGACTTCTCAAATGACACCCATAGTGATATCCCGCGGTTTCTCACTTCATAGCGACTATTACTTCGTATGATATCTATAAAAGTAGGATGCCATTCGTTCGATCTCCATTCATCGCCGTCGATGAATGAAGTCGAAAGAGGCACTTGGCCTTTGCATCTCAACGTCCTCCAACATCGAGTTGAATCTCCTTTGCCACCCTCGAGAATTCCTGAACCATCTCTGTTCTATTCTCTCTTCGTCGAGCTGCATTTTATCTTTGTATACACTCGGAAGCTCAATGAGAATTCCCGGCGATGCGAAAAATTTAAATTTTATGTGGGCTTATTTTACCTATATCGCCGGGACTCTTCTAGGTTACAGGTACTACAGGTTACAATAGCAACGTCTCGAGCACTTGTGAATGAACTGCTTACTATGGTCCAGCATACGAATCAAGAAAAAGAAGAAGAGCCATCTGGCCAGTGTGACTTACTACGAGAATAATACAAACTCTCGGAGATCATTGAATTTAACGGTGATCCCAACGGGGCTCTGGGATCTTTATGTCCAATTTGGGGTACTCCAAAAGAGATAGAGAAACCGTGCAGAAGAATGACCTAGACACGGACACATGTTTCAATGAAAAGTAGCATTCATTCGCCAGAAGTTTGGCCGTCGTCCTCTCGCCAGGATGAAGGCGGGGTCGATTATTGATTTCGTATTAGCGCCTGTAGACCGCGAGCGAGGGAATTTCTCGTAAATTTGCGTCGGGCCGGAACGGTGTATTTCTCTTCCCGCGTTTTCTTTTTTCTTCGCATTTATAGCCGCAACGGTATGTACTGCCTCGTGCTACCGCCCGTACTCTTTACGATCCGCGTATAAAAACCTTTTTTTAATACTTTATTAATAACATAATAGAATGATGGCTGCGTAGATTGCGATGCTGAAAGTCAATATTTCATACGCCATAAAATTCGATTGCTTACTGATCGAGACAGCGAGGAAATTTCTACTGAATAGGAAATTTTTCGTGTAACAAATATAGCGAAAAAATATCATAAGAAGATGCTTAAAATAAATCTAAATTTTTGAAATATATAGAAAAATAAAAAATTTAAAAGGTCTCTTTATATCTTTTGACTTATTTATTTTTCAAATAAGGGTCACGTTACATATTACGTATAGTCTATCTATATTTATTTTTCGATATGTGATAGTAAGATGACGGCATAAGACGATGAAAATTTATTATTTACTCAATTCATTACTTACTTATGAATATCGATTTCATATTAGAACTGTGTTCTTAATATTTCTTTTGCGACTTTGACTCTTTCGAGGTTCGCAGAAGGATAGATATAAGGATGTCAGGTGTCGCAGCATGAAAGATCGATTTCCTCATTTAATTTGTCATTACTGGCACGCGGTACAATTTATAGCGATATTACGAACGGGTTTCTCGACCATAATAAAACCAAGTAAATGCGAAAATCGAGATAGTCGATGAATAGCTGACTCTTCCTATTCAGTTTACTACCGAAAGATATTTTTTTGCAAATACAATATCTATATTCAATGTCCTCTCTCTCTCTCTCTCTCCCTCTTTCTCTCTCTCTTTCCCTCTTTCTATATGAAAATAGATTAATAATAAAACAGACTGAAAATACAATTTATTAGAATCGTTCTTGAAAAACGTTGCATCATTTATTGCAATTTAACGAATGAAAAGCAGTTCGCGACGTTTAATCCTTCAATTTCCGATCTGTCTCATCCCTATGAAGAAAAATACAGATTGCTTTCCACATAGAGGAAAAAACAGTTTTATATCTTTCTAGGAGGCAATATGCTGTCATTTGCCCTTTTTCCAACCACCATCGATTTTTCGCTATGTAAAAGGTGAACATCCATAATAAGCTTCTGTTTGAAAAAAAAATATTTGCGCTTTTTGTTTTCCCAATATGTTATACACCATCTGAGATTCGCTCACATCGACGCGATAAAAAAACGTTCTCACTAAAGTGTAGCAACCATTTTATCGGGAGTGCACTGTTTCCTTCCCCTCACGTGAGGAATTTCACGGGAGGTATCCCCGCAGGGGTTTCGCGAATCGATTTATTCGGCGGTAGAAAGGAGCGGAGTTCTTTTTGTCGCGCAGCAAGAATTTCTTTCGAGCATTCGAGCATCGGGCGGACGCGAATCGAAAATGTATCGGAGGATCGTCGTCATCAGGATAGAGAAGTTTCATCAATTTCCGTCCTTTGTGACGGAGCCACTCGCCCCACGTAAAACCACGATCAGTTGGACCGTCGTTAAAACTGATTCCCTTCCCTTTTCGTCTTCCTTTACCGTTGGAAATTGCATTACGTGCAGAAGCGTAAAGTCAATCTAAAAGACGCGACATCGATGCCGTTACGCCATGTCGCGTCGCGATGCCTTTTACGAGTTAGCAGTTCACTTTTCATGCTTAATTACCGACTTTATATGTGAGATGCAACGTGCTACGTGCATCTTGCTCTTAATAGCGAAGAGAATGAGTATGAACTGACATAGACAAAGGAGTAAGTGAGTAAGTTATAACATGAATTACTCTTGTATCTTTTATATTTATGAAAAACAATATATTGATAAAATATTATTGCGAGGAAATTTTAAATCTGCCATTAATACAATAAATCAATTTATCATTACGAAATAAATTCAAATGTAAAACAGACTGATATATACATTTTGCTAACGGAATTTTCATTATATGAATTAATCTTCTCAATTAAATTAGATAGTAGATATCATTTTAATTTTTTCAAATTAAGTATCTTGGTAATTAAATAACAAATTGAACTAATGTTATAATAAACTTATGTTCATTTATCTTTGAAAATAACATTTCAAATATTTTTATTTATATTTTTTTTTTAGAAACAAAGTCTCTTTGCGCTTTCTGCAAAGCTAGACAAACGTAACTTACGGTATTACAATATGGTAAATTCTGTAGTTCTTGTTAATCATGAATTTTCGTCAGATATAACTGCTGTTCAGCTTTTAAGCGAAATAATCTCTTGTGGTAAAATGCTACAGTATCCGCGAAAGAAATGATCCTCTTTAAAAATACCTTCAACTGCTTTTTCTCTTATTCGTCGACTTATCCTCTCATTCGTAAACTGCACAGTACTTTGTCTTATTTTTTGTTATAAGTCTCAAATAACGTTTATATTTTGTAGTGCATGCATGATAAAATTTTCAATTGCTCTGTAGTTCTTTTTAAATATAAATGTTGCCACGAATTTTTAGAAATATTATTTTACGTAATCAACAATTAAAATATTGTTTAAAAGAAAAAAATTTTATTAAATTTTTGCGAATTCTGTTCCCTTCGAAAACAGATATTAAATAACATTAATTAAAATTGAGTTAATTTTTTATTTCATGTGGAAAGGGATCGAAAATCAAATTTTTACTTTTTATTAAATCTAATTTTGGAAATAATCTTTCTAACATTTTGCATTAGTGGACAAATACATTTCTATTAATAAATGAAAATTTCTAAAAAATTCTGTAAATTTGAAGTTTCGGTAAAATTTATAAATATAATTTAGCAATGTATAATGTAAAAAGCTATAATTTTTTGAATAGCTTATATATTTTGCGAATCTGAAGATAAGAGGAAATAGATTGTAAGCGCAGTATGTGAATTTTAACAAGAATATATGAGAGTTTAAATCAAAAGTTAAATTATTTCGCAGTAAAGTCGTGTATAAGTTCATCCTCTTACAACAATAAATTTGCATAAATTAAGTTAATGTCTAAGCTGAGAACGAAATTAAAAAACTAAAAGCTAGCTTATTAACCTATTTCTTCTCCTTCTTTCGCTCTATTTTCCATCTTGAACAAAAAGGACATAAGTATCACGCTTTATTTTCTTTATAAGGAAAAGGCCTCTTTGGAATTAGGAATTGGCACGTCAATGTTTTAAATATAACTTATGTCTTTACTTTTTACTTTTATTTATCAAGAAATATTTATGCATTTATAATTATTAAAACTGTCGTTTGGTCCATACGAGCTATACAAATTTTATATTAAGGAAACATCTACGTCAGGTGATAACTCTACGAGTTTAAAAAATGTAAGTTTTTAACTTTTTTTAAATTTTAATATAAAGTCTAAAGTCTAGCAGCACCAAATTTTGCGTTTATTTTAATCCTGTTAAAGGATTTTTTATTCCGTTCAGTAAATTCGGAGATTTATATCGACCTGCAAAATCCCGGCAATTTGGCCACTCCAGCATCCCCTTAATTGCAACAATGTATTTTCTTGCGCATCAATAATCGTGTCGGCTCTAATAAGCTTTTATTTACTTTATTGTTGCGAATTAAATGTATTTATATAATAATTAAATTTATTAATCCATGTGAGAGCTTTAAAATTGGTGAACCAAAACAGGTGCAAGTGCATTAATACATTGTTAAATCTCATGACATTCGCAATAATGAATTGCAAGTATTTCTCACCACATGCGTTAATTACTAACTTCGTGGCTAGTAATTGTCGATACGCGCGCGCGCGCGAAAACAACGACTCTTGCGCATTTTCGCACGTAATTGTAATTCTGCTCAACAATTACTTAAATTCTGCCCTAATTGCAAATTTCACGATTCATGATTCTATTATCCAATGTATAGTCAAGTGGTTATTGTATTTAAAGTCGCATAATACAATATACGTTAATTAAAATACGCATTTTCATAAAACAAAAACAAGGTATACGATTGAATGAAAATTCAAAATTAAAAATTATATCAAAATATTTAACGTTATTATAAATAATTTATTCGCTTATTTACTCATATAATTTTTTATTTATACTATTATTCACATAAAAATTCCGTAATACCGTACGCGATAAATAATGACAATTTTATAATAACCAGAAATTACACGAACGGATAAGACAGAAGCAAATTTAAAGATCACAAGAAATATAAATTCATGATGCACAAGAAGTTAACCGTATAGTTTGATGAAATACGACGGAAGCAATGAAAAAGCACTGAAAGGAGGTAACCGTGGAGAGTGCATTTGCGGTTAGCTTGTGAATTTCGTTTGGTTTCGCAAAGTTGTGTAGCTCCAAATACGTTCTCTTTAAACGACTGCGTAAACGAGCTGCAACTATCGTGTACTTATCTACACATGTCCGTGTAAGTTTTTACCTTTCTTTAGATTTCCCTCGTGTACGGTCGGTTGCATCAACGGATGCACTCGAGGAAACATTTACGGTTCGCGACGAACGCTCTCTTCGAGAAGAGGCGTGAAATCCTTCGTGCTTTTCGAAAATCCTCGAGAGATCCACCATGTCGAATCCTGATGGAGGGCTCCATAGCACATCCGACAAATAGTTTGGTTCTAACGCGAGAAATAGGCATGGAAACGAGACAGCTGCCAAAGACTTTCGCCGACTTTTGCGGATTCGCGGGATTCAAGCAAACTTTTCGAATAGTCGCGATTTATACCGTGAAGTTACGATACGACATCTTTTCATGTACACTGAAAAAAAGAATCTAGCCTAATACCTATCAAATGTTGAATGAAATAATTTCAATCAAATCAGTTAATATAACCAAAAATAATATTATTTTTTTAAATATTTAATAAGCATTACCAAATATAATAATATAACCAACTAATGTTTGATAATAATTACTAAATATTAAAAAAAATAAAATTATTTTTTATTATATTAATCAAACATCTAATTGAAATTAAATCACTCAATATTTGACAACTATTATCAGACTCTTTTTTTTTCAGTGTAAAAAAATCTGAAATGTCTCTTTAAAAATATGATGAAAAAAGTCAAATTAAACATAATTTTTAATTCTGTAAGCGCATCATCATCGAATATCGTAATAAATTCATATATATAATTTTTATTGACGATTTGATAACCGCTAAGAAATTCTTTTTAAAGATATATGAATAAAAGAAGTTGAAAAATGCATTTATTCAACTCAAGGATGATACTTGAGAGAAAGTATATAATATATATACTTCGCGATCTGTCCTACTTGTTTGAGAATCCAGCGAACTTTTATTGCGCTCACATTTACTGTCGACAAAATAAAATTCCCAAGGAGTACCTTATCTTTTACTGACAAGCGTATATTATAATTTCTTGCAACGATCGCGAAAACATTTGCTCGTTCATCTTTGAGCCTTCGGGATTGATGAAAATCAACGAATCCTGAAAATCGACTCCATCGATTTTCTTATATGGGCAAACTTGTTTTCATTTTAAAGCACGAGATTCACCCTCGATCCAGCCAATTTGTCAGAGAATCCATCGAGACAGCGGAGCGCCGACAAAGCCGACATGTTAGGGGCAGAAAGTCTCACATTGTGGCGAAACATACCACGCGAGTTCGAAAGGCATACTGGAGGAAGAATATTGAATTGAAGAAATCTGGAGGAGCAGCGAAAATTTTCGAATAGCTCGATAGTTTCGCTGGTCGGATACGTAGACACCTGGTGACTACCTGAATACCGTGTAAGGCGTGACGTAATTTATCCAGTGGCCAGTCACGAGCAGTAACCCCTCTTGACCTGGCCTTCTTCTTCATTAACGCGGGCAATAGAACGCGTTCTCTGACAAATTGTTGAATTCTAAGGCAGGCAGAAAAATCGAGTCCAAGATGGGGAAACTGATTGAATTAAAGTATCTCGAAGACCTTGATACGATAAATCTCATTCTGAATTAAAGACAAATATATTAGAATTTTTTAAACTGTTTTTTATGATAGACTACTACTTGAATGATTAATAAAAGAAGTAAATTAAGTTTATAGTTTATAAAATTCATTTTAAGAAACAATATTATAAATTCCATTAATAAATAATAATAATAATAATATATTAATTAATAATTAATCGAAGTAATCTAAATTTTTCTAAAACATAATTCTTAATTCGATAACCTTAAAAGATTACTAAAATGTTTACTACTCCATATAAATAATCTTTTCATATTAAATTAAGGATAATTTTAAAAAATATTTTCTGCTTATAACTTGCAATAAGATAAAATGATACTTAATCATCGAAGAGAAGGATCGTTTGGCTTCTTGAAAGGAAAAAGTACTGATGATTTTCACGCTTTAGCTCTAGGATAAAAATTTGTCGTCGGTGTCGCCGGTGCCACGACAGTCGATAAATCCTTGCCGGTCTGGATCTAATCCGACTGCCTATTTCTGCACCTGTGCAAGAGACTATAAACCGAGAATTATGCTCGGTCGAATTCGCTTTACTACCGGCCATACGATTCAGCGTCGGATTTGACCCCATTAATTATTCACATGCGAGCAAAACCGCAACGACGCTATAGAAAATTGATGAGCCGTCATTTCGTCGTTAAAATCGAAATTGAACGAAATTTTCCACAATTAGGTATAATACACATTTCCGTTAACACCGTCGTTAAATATAAAGCAATACGATTGTGTCTCGTAAAATTGAAACTCGTCTAATTAACATTAACCCGCGGCAATATATTTTTGTTAAAGAGAGCAAAACTGTATGAAATGATTATGAAGATAAAAGTGTTAAAATAAAGGTAAGAGAAAAATAATGAGACATAAAATCGCAAAAAAGAGAAAGTTCACATTTCGATGTGATGTTATGTAGAACATTAAATGTAGAAGTTAGTACTGGAAAACTTTAAAATTTAAATGGAGCATAGACTTGAACATAGTACATTAAATTACAAGTCTTTAGACGACGATGTGACTAAAACAGTCCTAATACCACGAAATCTCGTTAAAGTTAAAGTCACGGTACATTTGCTCTATCGAACTCACTATAGCACAGCTAATCTGTACAATTCAACTCTTCTCTCGTCGTTGTAATTCACTACTAAGCGGAATCGAGAAGCAGATGCCGTGACGCACATCGATGTGTAGCGATCAATTGAAGAAGCCAATTATAAAATTTACGAGTTCAAGTCGAAATCGAGACATGATTGTACGGTTCGCTTATTAATTTACGTTCCCGCCGGAAGAAAATCTCGTCAAGCGAGGACAGGGTCGTGTGTGCTGAGCAAAGAACACGGGCCATCGAGTTCCCGATGGTATCTTTATATTGCATTATTGCATTAAGCACTTCTGCACACAGCGAAGGGTACGCATCGCGTCGAGGCCAACAATAAGGGCACCCACGGGGGCCCTGTGAATCCTACGAACGCCGTATTATGGGTCGTGCGTACAATAGGTGGGTTCGATCGAATACACGCAACTCCTCGCCCCGAATGCACACAGAAAATCCTACTCGCCGATACAAACGCGACGATATATACTTTCGGATATATTTTTGCGCCGGATATAGCACGATCGTTTGCTCCTGCAGTTCCATTGTGAATCGACTGTGCCATTTACACGAGTATCAAAAAATATTAAAAACACTAAAGAGAAATACACTGATTATAAAGCATGCGATTCAAGTGATAGGAAAATTAAACAACGTGGTCATCAGTTAATTTCAAGATGCATAATTATGTGTATCTCTCTATTTATAATTAAAATTATTCAATAAATTATAATTCGATTATTTATATAAATTGAATTATTTATATAATCTGTTTAAATAAAATTATTCAAAAGTGACTGTAATGCCTATAATCATGTAAACTGAATACAGTATGACATCGCGGACAGATATTCATCATCTCATTGAACTCGTGAGAAATTCAAATCTGCGAACTTATATATCGGCCTTACCCGATACGCCATTCAATAGCCGGTTTGCATAATATAGTAGATGTTTTTCGAAACATATCGTTATACCCCGGAGGCGATCATCTTTTCTCTTTATGTACCTAAGAAAAATTATAACCGTGTAGCCCGCGGGCCCGATGAATGGCATAACTGCTGATCTCTGTTTGGTTATAGAACTAGTCGGGCAGGTCGGGCTCAACCGTTTTAACGAGCCATTAAACGACAGTTCGCTCGTTTCATGAGAATCATTGAGTTGCTACCGAATTTTGATCCACGCAAATATCCAAATAAATAATTATAATTTATTAAACAAATTTTGTTTTCTAACCAAATAAATTTTAACTCTATAAAAGTGAATCACAAAAAACTTATCCATAGATAGAATAATCTGTAAATTATAACTTGCAGAGAAAACATTCGAAAATAGTCCATTTTTATCTCGAAATTTAATTTAGATTAAACAGAATTTATAAAAGAAAAAGAAAATGAAATTGAAAAAGTTCATTGGTAATTGTATAATTGATTGTGTTATTTTAACCATGCCAAAAAAATATAAAATATATATATGTGTCTCCTTTCATTCCATTAACATGAAGACAAATGGAATCGTATGTTATTTTTATAGTTGCAATAAAATGTCACGTACCATATATAATTGACAAATATCACTCGATCTATCTATTTGCTAAACTACGTCAAATTGTTGACGCGAGAAATATATGAAGCGATAAAACATTTATACTGTATATATCTACATATTTATCTATAAATTATGCTACACGAATATCGATTATATGACAAGTATGTCTACAGTATCAAAAATTTTTATATAGCAATATTTATAATATCATTTTTATATTAGCAATATTTAACAATATAATATTAACTTTCAAAACGAATTTGTTCGATTCTTGTTTCGCAAAAACTGTGTGAATCAAATAATTTCATTACATTATTGTCAAATAACGTGGCAGAAAGTTCGATAAAATCTTTTTAAAGTTCCAGGTTATCTGCAGCATAAAAGTATTAAAAAACGAGGAAGTCGAAGAAATTCCTTTTTAATTTCTTTCGGAGTCACTTGACGCGCGTTCTTAAAGATTTTCACTACGGTCGTCACGATACTCGCATCTTTCAAACGATCGCACGTTCTTTCACGTAATTTCTCCTGAGAGATAGTGCATTATTTTCAAACGAATTTTCTGCGCCTTTACGCGACGTTTAGAAATTCCATTACGACGAGAGATACGAAGGAAGTCAGATAAATAAAGATGAAAACAGCACGCAAAGTATTTCGATACGACGTTTTATGTCGTATTTCATCTTTACATTTATTATGCTATATATCCTAGGCATCCTATAAAATACGATGTTTATTCTATTCGTCAATTCGTGTGTTATATGCATTCTAAATTCGTCTTTTGGAATCACACTGTGATACAATTTTTCTTAATTTGTACTTTTCTTTTATCTACTAATTTTTTGTTCATTGAATCTCTTTTAGTTTTAAAAATTAATTTAAAATACTTTGAGTATAGTATATAATTAAAGTGCCTGTATTACGATAAAATTATGTGACAAAGACTCTTCTCTATGAAAACTAAAACCTTTTTTTAACATGACCAGGAAAACGTGGTTTCACAACGACCACTCCCTTTGTTCTTTTCTAAAAGGGATTGGTTAATTGAAAGAATGTAAAAAATTTCAGTTTATATCGGAACTGTGAATTAAAGTATAATTATAGAGAATAAGAAATATAATTATAGAAGGTGGTATTATGGCCAGTGTATATTGTTGACTTCTCTTAATATCTCCGCTATTATATATATAGCGAATCCTAATGATTATTTATTCTCTAAATCTGAATCAGTCACTAATCTGGATAGTCACTAATTATTCAGTGGCATACTTGATGACTGGATAATCAATGGAGTTCAACTAAAAAACAAAGAATGTTGGAGCATTATATAATTAAAATACTGATATTTGCATGTTAATTTCAATCTTCTAATATTACATTCATTTAATTTATGCACTAAAACAAAGTTAGTTAGATCACAATAAAGATTAGATAGGTTAGGGATCTCACATTTCATTCACTGATTACCAGTGGCATACTTGACACTATATCAGTGATTATCCACTGATTCAGATTTAGAGAGTATGGAATTATTTATTCGCAGAGTAGTTCGCCGCGAGGAGCTACACTATGACGCTAATATACTAATACTCAATAGCTAGCACTTATTAAAACGCATTTTTACTTTCAAATATTTCGTTTCTGAGGTATATTTTAGCATTTGATTACACCTACTTCCTTATTTTTCTTGAACTGAGCGTATTATCACATGAATATATGTACTTTTGAGTGTATATTTGTTATTTAATTGTATATATAATTTATTTGATTGTATATATTTTGAGTTATGCAAATTTAAACAATAGCATAACATTTTGCTAATGTGGCCTTTAACGGATATTGAGTATTCACGATCTCTTTTTTTAGATTTTCATATCAAAATAATTATTTAATAATCGATTGTAGCTCTACTGTTAATAATCGATTGTTAATAATCTAAATAATAGTTTATATATTACGTGTTTATATATTACTATTTTTAGTACTGAGATTTTTAGTAGGTACTAAACAGCTTATATAGAGAAGTATATACATTCATTTGCATACATTTTAAAATATTTTACTTTTTTGTAACCAAATACTGTTTTCTAAACAAAACTAATATTTTAAAGTTATTTTTATGGAAGGCTACACTACTACCCATTTTTTTCTTCGAATCATTATGCAATATCGTCATATTTTTATTAATATAATAGTATCCTAAGTAGTGAATATTTCGTAATTTTGAATCTAGAAACGATTCAATAACATTTTAATGTTATTGTCAAATTTTAAACTTCAATATTGATTATTAATAATGTTATTGTGTAAAATGTAACTGGGATGTCATAATACCACTTTCTCCACTAATATTTTTATTTTTGATAAATGCCACATTTGTAATTTATTATTCGCTTTACAAATTCTAACATAAAAAGATAAAACAATTAAAAATTCTTTTAATTTATGGATGCTTATATGCCATGTATAAAAAAAATTATGTTATTTTTTTATATTTACATTTTAAAAATTCATTTATCATTAAGATTAATAGAAGCATATTTTTAATAAAATACACCTTTTATCTGTATTCAATTAGATAAATGGATTGCTTTGATTCTTTTTTTTTCGAGTAGAACGAAGATAGCAAGCGTAAGTCAAAACGCAGAAGTTATTGTGTCACCGTCGTTAATCTATTTAACAACTCTCTCAAATCGTTGGTAAGGCGGCTCTTGTATGCTCGACAACGCAAATATCCGATTGCAAGGACCACAAACCTATGTCAAATACCCACAGGGCATGAACCTGAAACCACGTACCTGAATGCGATCAAAGTTTGAACAGAAATATGTCTCCTTTGCGAAAGGAGATTAGATCAACGTTTTCAATCATTGTAATAATGACATTCTGTCATCGCCTAATATCGACGGTAACGATAGTATTCGCTTTCGCGATTAATTATTTTACAAATATGTATCTTGAAAATTTTCAGGGCGTATCTTTCACGAATTAGTTGTAAGGGTATTTCCTACTGAACAATCCTTGCAATAGTATTGTAATCCCACATTGAAACATTCTTGTTTCATGTTTGAAATTATATAAATCGCATTTCATCTCAGAATTTCTAGCTATAGCTTTGCTTTATGGTTGACGATTAATGTAAATGATCGATCGAAATTCTTTGTAAATTTATAAGAAACAATTTACTTCAAGATAAACTACAAAACTTACTTCTAAAACTAATATTAGTAAAAGATACACCGGACAGATCTCTGTAATTACTTTGTGGAATTTTGTTTCTTCCCAACAAAATTTCGAAAGTTCAGACGTGTCCCGTGGTGCCATGATTTACCGCTTACATTACACGAACGTGATTCAAGAAGTTTAATACACCAACCTGTTCTGCTTTAATGAGGCTCTTTTAAAGTTCTTGCAAAATGGAAGACGATATAAGAAAGCACGGAAGGTAATACAAAATAATTAAATGAATTTTCATTTTATCAAAATAATATATATATATATAGATATATAATAACATTTCATATCTAATCATTCTTTGTTATTCATTGAATGCCAAGAGGAATAAAACAACGTTTATGCCAACTTTGTTTCCTGAAAGGAGAGCAGTCTAATAAGACATTACTCGACGCGATACCTCTGAATTATTTAAAAGACATTAAATATTTTATGTAAAAATTGTATTGATTAAATTAATATATTAATAAATAAATTTCATATTTAAAAATAAATGTTGAAATCACATAAAGATACTTCATCTTCTAATAAATATAATCTTAAATCTAACAGTTGTGAAAAGGCATCAAATTTTGACAAATTCTTATCCTGGTGACTTTTTAAAACCAGCTATAGTGAGTGCAAAAAATATTTGTACAGAGAAAATATTTTGTAAAAAAAACAAAGTTATTTTTAAAAAGTAAACATTATCCAGCGAGAAATGTCGAAACAATATCGATAAAATAATTTTGACAACAATTCGTCATCGATTCAATGTCTAATTGGCGATCATTTCTTGCTAATTAACAATTTGTTCATAAAAAAAAAAATAAATTGTATGTTTCTCAAAATTATAGGTATATACTAAAAAGATATGTATTAATTATAGAAAATATATCGTCTTAAAAACAAGCGAAAATTAAAAATTGTATTGTTTTGAAAAAGTCAAGAAATACACGCGAAGCTTGTTTATTTATGTTAGAACAAAATGTATACAATTCATTGTATACAATTGCTAATTAATTTATTTTCTGCAAATAAGACTCTTTTTATAAAAAATTTCCTTGTACAAATACTTTTTGCACTCACTGTATACATTGCTTTTATAAAAGAGAATTGAAAAGAGACTTTGCCAAGTGAATACATAGGACATTCAATAGGATATTTACGATAGTGTTTTTGAATGAGCGTTTATAGATAATGGCTAAGCGCATAAATTTAATGATCTTGTTGGAGGTCATAGGAAGTTGAATTGATATAACCAGGTGCACTTGATCTACTCAAACGGTACAAACGAGTGGAGAAACACTCAACGTGGTTTTAACGATTCACTTGCCAGGCCGAATTGTCGAATTGAGCTACAAACAGAAGCTGGAGGCTTTAGAAGAGACGCGCAATATGACAAACAATGTAACCCAGAATGGGCTCATTAATTAAGTACGCTCCTTTTGCTCGAGTATGACATCGACAAGCGACCGAAACACGCAATGAACTCCTTTACAAAGGAAATTGCTCGCGTTAGTGCAAACAGAATGACTTTGAAGCGAGAGAATTGCTCTCTCTATTCCATTTCTTTAAAAGTTATGAATGTTTTAATATATTATATATGTAACAAGTAAGAGTTTGAAACTTATATATATTTTTATTACAGGTTATATATATATATATATATATATATATATATAGAGTTGTATCTCTTATAGTTTAACATTTAAGAGATTTTAGTCGTCAGTCAGACACTTTTGATAGTGCTAATGTCGGTAATGGCGGTATTGTAACTTTTGAATCTTATAATTCAAAAAGTATTTAATAAAAAATAACTTTATTACAATGTTTTGAAAAGCTCTTGACACCAACTATTAAATTTAATGTTAAACAAGGATAAAATAACACTGGGCACTGAGTGGAAATTTCTGAACGCAATTCTGCAAATATCGAACTAATTACAACTCAGCAAAATTCCCTTGAGATGTAAAAATAAAAAAATTGCACTAACCTATGTATCCTATCGATTTTGTTGTTTATGTCAGAAAGTTGATTGCGATAATTTGTAATCCTGATAAATGTGATACAGTAT
The DNA here is from genome assembly GCF_024713525.1 of Acromyrmex echinatior. Lineage (NCBI taxonomy): Eukaryota > Metazoa > Arthropoda > Insecta > Hymenoptera > Formicidae > Acromyrmex > Acromyrmex echinatior. The sequence goes on from NC_141855.1 coordinate 13,964,085, forward strand.
GTCAGAAGACTTTTAATAAAGATATGATAAAAGTAATCATTGTACGCTCATTTGATGATTACCAAAGCATTGTTTGCGACAAAGAATATAACCAGTAGCATAATAAAAAGAATTTTATTAGTATTTATTTAAAAATATCAATAAAAAATTTTTAATATTTAAAAAAATTGTTTAATATTACCTATTTTTAAACATTTTCAAAGACTGGAAATTGTTTATAAATAAAAACTTTAATTTAATTTATTTTAAATATTAACTTCTCTCCATTGATATAATTGTGATAAAAATCCATGCACAGTTAATAAAGTGCATGTACATGCACTCGTTCGAGTGTGATTGAAATTCGCATCACATAATCAATCGACAATATACCGAAATAAAAGACGATAAAAAATTTGATTATTCAGCCGATGCTGTTATTTCGCGAATAATAATACAAACAATTGAAATTAATACGCGGTACAATCTGAATTTCGTGTGTCGGTAAAATTAATTTCGTGCTCCAGTTAAGACCATATTCGTCTGACTAAGTCTGCATTATAGCGCCAAACGCTTTTAAATCTATCCATGCGCGCGAAAAAGTGTATCAATTAGATTAAATTTTTGACGTTGGCATATGTGATTTTATTTGATCCGGAAATGAAGAGATCATCCTTCGAAGATAGAAATGACTGGTATAAAAAAAGAAACATTCTCTGATATATGGTATCCGATATGCTAATGTGCGATGAAGAATGATGTTAATTTGCATGTTCGAAATTAATAAGAATTTTCTTGCTATTATGATAAATAGGCGAAGATCTGTCACCCGCGGCACACTCGATCCTCTCGATTCACTCATTTCGTAATTATTCTCCAGTTCGTACTTCTGCCGTGCCTCCATTTTTTGATTTAGTGGCACGATTGGTCTCGCCGGGAAATAAAATTAGCATAGACATAAGTGGCCACAATTTTTTACGACCAGTTAGGGAATCAGGCCCCGGGCGCTCATTATCGTGCTATTATGCGATAAAAGTTGCGCGCATTAATCCGTCGCGGAAGGGTTCAACTGTAATGTCATGCAAATTCTTCGTTAAACATTCAACGTTTAAAACCATAAGTCGCATGCAATGGTTGTTGCTGATCGATTCGCTTTTGGAAATGCGTATTGGTAATCGTATCGTTTAATTAGACCCGTAATGATGGGTAATTAGCGGCTCTAATCGTACTCGAATATCTTTCCATACAAATCGGGAAATAGAGGTCACAATTCACTGTGGATCTACGTCATTGTGGATATATCCGTTCTAGATTTAATTGAAAGAACTGATTTTGAGATATCGCAAATATTTGTCCTAAATTAATACGATAATAACAAGTTAATAATTTAATTAATAAAAAGATTTTAAAAAATACAACAACGAAAGATAGCAATATTATTATAAAATTTGTCAAATTAATAAATTTAACAAAATTAAGTTCGTTTCAGTTGATCCACGATTTGTGTCAAAAAATTCAGAATAAAATTTTATTCATTATAATTTTACGTGCCATGTAACATAAAAAGTATTTAGAGAATCAGAACGTACACATAATTAAAATATATGTATATTAAAATACACATATGGAATATAAAATTAAATCCTGAAATCCGACGTAAATTGCATATCACCTAAAGTGAACTTTAAACAGCACATAAAAATTATATAACATTCTATTTTGAATTTTGACATGAATTATAGATTATCTAAAGTAGGTATTAATTATTAAATCTATAATATATAACGTAATGATTATCACTTATATAATTGATAAAATATTTTGGTATTAATATTTTTGAAAAATAATTTTATGTCGTGAACATTTTATATGAAATCGTATTTCCGGAAATACAAAGATTTAAAATAAATCTTTCAGTTACGACGATTTAAAATAAATCTTCTATTATTTTAACCAGATTAAGTAATTAAAAGAACTGAGATAATTTTGGAGAAAGATATTTTTACAAAAGGATTGAATTATCCTATCATTTTTTTATATTTATATTCTGATATCACATTTCGTTGAAATGCAGTAATAAAATCCTCGTTGAGGATGATAAATGAGTGCTAACTGCGTTATTATATCAATTATAGTTATAATAATATTATTAGTGCACTCATTTATCAAAATCTCAAAAATCTAAATTTAGACACACTATTGCTACATCTTACCAGAACAAATCAAATAAGAATAAATATCAAAATAAGAATACGAAACAGAATGATGTACGATTTATGTTTGCAACGTAAAAATATCTACCTTATTTCCCCAGAATTATCTGAACAGTTAAAAGAAGATTTGACATCCAGAAATATAATTTTTCATATAAAGTTTCTTTTAGAAAGCATAGATGTTACGTGGAATCGTAACGTATATTTATCCTTTCAGGAAGCATGGATAATATGATCGTACAATAATATCTTATTCGCTGACGTTAGCAATTGTAAAGAACATTTTATATCATCGGAAATATTTAGTAGAATACATCTTCGCGAAACGAGAAACATCGCGGCGTTCGACGTTTTAATTTATCTTCAATGCTATGGATTGAATCGCATCTTGGATGCGTCAATCGGAGAGATACATCCCAGTGAGTCAAACCAGAATTCCTCACTCTATTTCCATTACAAAAAGAAAAAAAGAAAAGCGAAAAAGCTTCGTCGAGCGATCCGCAGGTACAAAAGCACTGACAACTCTCGTTTATGATCTCTATCGTTCTCAGCATCGAGATAGAAGAGGCCGAAGGTGCGTTAAGTGGTGTCCCCTCGTGCGTCCCATTGTGTTGGCGCGCGTCTAAGTTAATCCCGCGTACCTCGATGCGGCCGATAAACTCCGGGTTAAATAAGGATTAGCGCGCTGACTCGGCGAGAATGGCGGGTCGGTTTTACGAAAACTCCTTCCCGGAAAAACCGCGAGTTGGAGAAACGCATCTCGTGTGACGACTAGCTAGATCGGTATCGTAACGCGTTAAAATGATGTTAAAAGGCGTGGAACGAGGGGCGAGGATAATCGAGGATCGTCATCGGTGGATTATCTCGTTGAAAATTAACCGGCGAATGTCCCGAGCTTATCTGAAGATTGTATGCGTTTATAAAAAAATGCACACAGCAATTGCTCACAATGAAATTCAAATTCGAAACTATTGCTTACAATAGTTAACGAACAATGCTTAATATGATATAATATGTGATGTGATCAGATATACATCAGAGTTAAGAATAATAATGATCCAGATATAATATTCGCCAATAATAATCAAATTAAAGTAATGATGTTACTAACTTTTGATATTGTATCATTAACTTTAATTGTGAATCGTAATTTGATGAATAATTAAATATGTATGAATTTATATCTGTATACAACAATTTATTACGTTAATACATTGCCATGCATGCATAAACATATGTGTGTTCAGTTATTTATCAAATGATGATTTACAATTAAAAATTATACATTGCTTGTGAATATAAAAATATCTTAGCAATAGCGTTATCTCATGTAATTCTTAATAAATAAAATTCTAATGTAACTCATCAACTTTAACTTATACACAATTTTTTTCAGAAATTCTTGTCAGAATAGTCAAAATGTATTGTGACAAACGATAGAAGAATAAAAAATGCATACGTAAATAGAATATATTCAAAGATAATACTCGTATATCAATAAATATATAAAATTCAAAAAATTTATCCTAACAATAATATAAATTACAGCTTTCTCTTAAAATAAACTTCATAAAGTTAATTTCAAATTTGACTTTTTCATTTTGACTATATAGTGTGAGAAACATCATCAACTTCTTTAACATCAGTTTAGAAAATCAAAAATATATAGAAGATATACATATATTTGAAAAAATTTATATTATATATCAATATTAAATATTGAATCTCATTCGATCGTATATGTGAGGACACAAGCAATAGAGATAAATACCTTTAACGGTCTAAGCTGGATCTTAAGTGCTTATATAATTCTATGTTAATTTATATAGGTATGTAGTCTTTTAAGCTGCGTGCTGAAATAATTTTTCGGTCTTAAAATGCAATCTCTACTAAACTAGCAGTAATATTACGAGTTAAATTGACTACTAGCAGTTTAATAATTTAATGCTTCTTCGCATCTTAAACGATTTTAATAATGTTGAGTGACATATTAAAATCTGTAATTAATTCTTATTGCGAAAAATATTATCTCGGCCGGGAGTCGAACCCGGATCTCTTGCATTCCGTGCGAGCCTTTTATAAACTACCGAGACCTTAATATTCTTCGTAATAATTGCTATATGTAGGAACAACGTCTTTTTCTTATATGTCAATATATTTATTTATATATCATATTTTATATAACACGTCATCTTTATTTATGTATCAATTGCATCTTACATACACTGTTAAAAATAAAACGTTAATTTTAACTTAAAGACGTATAACGGATTTTCTAACATGCAAAAATGTTAATTTTAACATTATGGTTTTAACAAAGGTTAATTTTAACATGTCTCAGAAAGTCCACTATACGTCTTTAAGTTAAAATTAATATTTTATTTTTAACAGTATAAAATTATAAATAGAATACTCTAATGTAATTCATATATCTTCTCTCTCTAAATAAATTTTATAGAATCAATTCCAAATAATCTATTCCAGTCAGAGAAATGCCATATAATTTACAGTATTGAATCATGGCGAGCAGAATACACACGAAGTCACGCCGATACATAACAAATATATTCACTTACCGGTCGATGTATCGCCTCTGCAACTCGATAAGCTTCTCCCTTGTGACTGTTCCACTGCTCCAAATGGTTCAGCACACTAATATAACAAAAAGTTAAAGAATTCAAAATAAATACATATATAAAATATGTATTTAAAGATACATATGTATCAAAATGCTCCGCACATAGAATTATAAATAAAATTATATTCTGAAATCTGAATTATATATTTTATATATCTAAAGTGAGCTTTCTTTTTTAAAGATTTTATTTTGTATCAAACGATATTAATAAAATGCATGTTATATCGCTACAAATGATACAGTATTGAATCACAACAAGCATAATATATGAAATTACATCAATATATAATATTATAAATATATTGACTTACCAATCGACGTATCTCTGCAACTCGATGAGCTCCTTCCTTGACTGCTTCACTGCTCAAAATGTTCCATCATACTATATAACAAAAAATTGAAGAATTAGCAATGCATACGTACCTAAGTAAATTAATAAGTAATGCTAACGTTAATAAACCTTAATTGATTGGTGTCATCATTTGCGAGTGTCACATAACCAATGTGAAACATCCGATAGACCACCGTTGATTTCGCCGACATGATTCGTGCACTCGTAATAGACTGGCGACAAGTAATCAACGGAACACGACCATCCATTGTCTTATTCGATCCTTCCGTATTTCTCACCGAACTAACAATCAACACTACCGACGCGGACGCGACGCGTAAACATGTCGGTCGTTTATTGTCTCGCAATTTCGTGGAATTTTAGCAAGCACCTCGCGCGCCGAATATCACAGTCGTGACGTACTTGAGACAAACACGCGATACAACTATCTGCAATAAAAACTAACATTCCTGATTTGCTTTTTGCATTCGAAGTACGCCCAAAATACGATCGGAACAAGCAACGCGAAATGGCGACCCTCACTGTATCGAATGATATTGCCAATATAGCGCTAACTTCACGACGACGCAGGACTGACGAACGTTATAATGCGCGGGAACTTGACCGATCTTATTTGACGATTTTAAAATCGTTCAAGTTCCCGCGCGTTATAATGTTCGTGAAGAACCCTGTATCGTGAAGTTAGCGCGAGTCGAATCATTCGACGTAGCGAAGTAGAGGAGGAAAGGAAGAAAGTCGCCATTTTGCATTGTTCGTTTGAGCGTATTTCGGGCGTATTTCGAGCGCCAAAAGCATCGGAAATATCGGCTTTTATTGTAGATGACTTGTGTTGCGTTAACTACATTCTTGAGTACGTCACGAGCGTGATATTCGGCGCGCGGGATGCTCGACAAGTTCGACGAAATCGCGAGATAATAAATAACCGTCATGTTTATGCGTCGCATTCGCGTCGGTTTACCGTGAACTCGGTTTACGGTGAGAAGTGCGGGGAGATTATGTCTCGTTAATTATTTGTCGCGAATCTGTCATAAGTGCATGAATCGTGTCGGTGAAATCAATCGACGATGGACGATTGGATGTTTCACGTTGGTTATGTGGCACTCGCGAATGATGTCGACGACAAAAGCGTGGAGAGCGCGGATAAACCGTTTGCTGTGTCGCATTAATTATTCGCCCTGCGACGTGGGGGTGATAGAACATTGTCGATCGATAATTTGGCGATAAATCTTGATAACTTGACGTGGAGGTTACACTTCGCGTTGTTTACGCGTTCCCGGTGCATCGTGAGATAAAATAAACGCGTCGAGAGTGTCGTGTGAGGTAATCGGGCGGTAATTGTGTTGTGCTAATTCGTGCGATGGAGCGTCTTGGACGATAAAGTCTGAGAATAATGGAGCAGTCAAGGAAGGAGAGTTCATCGAGGCGATACATCGACAGGTAAATGAATATTTTTTTTTTGTATATTGTTGTAATTTCGTGTATTCTGTTTGCCATGATTTAATACTTCATTATTATAGCGATGTTCATGCATTTTGCATGGCCTGACACGTTGAAATAGAGTTTTTACAAAATTTAATCCAATTTTCGTTTTAGAGAATTTAACATATAATTCAGAATATTTTCAGAATAGAATTGCATAAATTGCATTTATAATTTTGTATATCGTGCATTTTGATATGTGTTTTTAAATGTATACTTTTTTGTACAATCTCAAGCAGAATATAAGTCATCGTATCATAGAAATAATGTCAAAATTATTACTAAGAGTTATTATTCAATCAGTTTTTTACGGTTCATTAATGTCATTTTAGCATTATCATGATTTATTAATTTGCATTTCTAATTCGTCAATTTTTTTGTCGTATTAGTACGATGGAACATTTGGAGAAGTGGAGCAATCAAGGAGGAACTCATCAAGTTGCAGAGGTGATATCAATTGGTAAGTCATTATATTTGTTATACTGATGTAATTTCATATATTCTGCTCGTCATGATTCAATACATTCATTATAGCGATATAACATTTTGTGTGGTTCGACACATTGTTGAAATATAATCTTCAGAAAACTAACTTTATATAATAATTCAAACTTCGAAATAGAATTTTATTTATAATTCTATGTGTATATTTCTATGTCTATATTTTAATACATGGTATATTTTGATACGTGCCTCTAAATGCATATTTTATACATGTATTTAGTTTTTAATTGTTTTGTTATATTAGTGCGATAGAGCAGTGAACACTTTTGGAGCAGTGAAGCAGTCATGGAACGACCTCATCAAATTGCAGAGATGATATATCGACTGGTAGGTGTAATATATTTGTTATATATTGGTGTAATTTTATGTTTCTGTTCACCATGCTTCAATACTGCATTATTATAATATGATATGACATTTTTTTTACATGATTTGTCACATTGCTGAAATAGAGTTTTTAGAAAATTCACTCTAGAGAAGGTTTATTTTAAAAAATTTATAATTCAAACCTTAAAATAGAATTTATTTATAATTCTGTATACCGTATATTTTAATACATGGTTTTTAAAATGTATATTTTATATACGTATGCATTTCTAATTCTTTAATTTTTTATTAAATTAGTGCGATGGAGTGTTTGGCATGATGCATACCTATCTGAGTGTAGTATCTATCAGTGGAGCCATCAAGGAAGGAGCTCATCGAGTTGCAGAGGCGATACATCGATTGGTAAGTGAACATATTTATTATATATCGGCATAACTTTATGTATTCTGCTCATGATTCAATGCCATATATTACCTGGCATTTCTCTGAGTGGGATAGATTATCTGAGGTCGACTTCGTAAAGTTTATATTTGGAAGTAAAAAAGAAACTTTTTCTGGCAGATTTTTTCTTAATTTTTATTCACATCACTCGTTTTGTCAAAAAAGAGGCATAATCTTTGATTTTATGGACAAAATAATTTGATTGTCCCTTCCTCTGTTTTATCAAAATAATTTAACCAATGCTACTCATAAGTAAGACAAAAGTATAAGTTTGTGCAAAAGTAAGGGGCGCTTACTATTTTCTCGCATTTGATGAAAAGTTAAATATCTCGGAGAAAAGAAATCTTAGAGAGGTTTTCTACCATGCATTTTAAAGCATGGAGATGGGGCTTTAAATCTGCGTTTAAATCTTTTGTCTCAGCAAACAAAATTTGATATAAAAATATCTTAAAGTAAGTTTCCTAAGCTTTAAAATGTTTTTTGAAAAAAATTTGTACGATAATTTTCCGCAAAGATATCGTATTTTTTATTATGTAAAATTTTATAATATTATACACTAACTTTTTTAAAATTGATGATCGAATAAAGTTTTTAAAAAAATTTGAAAAAAATTTATACGAATCAAGCACATTATAACAAACATTTTTTCTCTTTTGTCTTTTTTCCGTATATTTTTTAATTTCGAAATTAAAAAACATTTTTAAAAAAGTAAGTTTTTACACAATAAAATTTCATATAATAAAAAATATCTTTGCGAAAAATTATCGTACAAATTTTTTTCGAAAAGCATTTTAAAGCTTAGGAAATCTACTTTAGGATACTTTCATATTAAATTTTGTTTATTGATGTTTTATTAAATTGTAGCGCTTTAAAGTAAGATAAAAACATTGCAAAGATATCATTTTTCAATTTTATGTAACTTAGAAACAAAATATCGTAGACAAAAGATTCGAACGCACATTTATAGTTCTATCTTTACGCTTTAAAATGCGAAAATCTCTGAGATTTCTTTTCGCCGAGATATTTAACTTTTCGTAAAATGCGAGAAAATAAGTAAGTGCCTAATAGTGTTGCACATGATTGTATTTTTAAATAATGGCTATCCACTTTCTTTTATTTTTTTCTATAATTAAAAGAGGCTTAAATATCATATTCATAATAATTTAGCACATAATAATAATTTGACATTACATAAGAATAAATCTGAAATTAATTTTATGAAGTTTGCTTTAAGAAATCTATAATTTATGTTATTAGATGCGTTCAGCAGAAAAAGCAGCTTTGCAACTGTTGTAAAATTCTTTAATATGATAAAGGGTCTTGCCCTTAGTTCCTCACTAGATCTAAATTTATAAACTAATCATATCTGAGAATTTTGCAACAGTTGCAAAGCTGCTTTCTTTACTGAACGCAGCCATTGTTGAGATAGAATCTTGTAATTTTATGCATCTGATATGCAATTTCTTTAAATATTCCACTTACACTCAATAATGAATATATATATATATATATATATATATATGTATTCATTTTTTATATACTCTGTATCTTTAAATATATTCATATATTATATTAGGTGTTGGAATTAATTCGTAGCATTTTACAAGTGATGGGAAGTACTTTCATTAATGTATTTTTTAATGCTCATGTGAAATAAATAACATTCTTTCATTAAAAACGCTACGAATTAATTCCAACACCTAATATATGTATGGATTTCTGATTTTTTAATTATTTATCATATTATAAAGGTTAACTATTCCGAAAAAGATAGATGATATCAAGCGAATTTTTTTATAAAGATAACTTTTGTGAAATAATTTGCATCAAATAGTATAAATTTTATTTATAATGTAAGTGCATCATGCATTTTAATATACAAATGTTTTTAAATATATGTTTTATATATGAGTGCACTTTTGCTCGAGTCCTACAATTATTTGTCATTAAATGTCATTATTTTGACAAAGGTAGATAATCTAAACAACACATTTAAGATTTATATTTAGAAATACTGAAATTACAAAGTACAACCTTAACACAAATGATGTTGTAATAAACTATGTTATATACTATACCGAGTGTTAGTAAAGTAAATAAAATATGCATTTGAGTTAAGTCAATTATTTGAATAAGAGAGATGGTTTTCGCTATATTAGATTGCACAAATATAATTGTATTAATATAGAATCTATTAATTAGGGCGAAGAATATCACATTTTTTCTATTAAATATTCCTTCAAAATGATATTACAACCGCAACTGTAGCACCTGCCAAGTTATTATATTGCGTGATACACGTGTTTTCGAAGTTGTCAGTCAACAACCTTTAAGATTGTCCATAGCTCTATATCGCCGGCATCGTTCGAACGAACAATTGAAACGCGCCTTCTCGATTTTCGCTTTAGAGAAGTCTATTCAAAATCGACTGTCTGACCGCACGTCAATGGAAGGAGATTGGGATTCCGTCCCTTTGAGTTTCCTATGCGGTCCACCCAACGCGACCACAAATCTTCTCCGACCCTTCAGCTTGTATAAGGGTCGCGACGCGTTTCCATAGCACGTTTTTGCCGGAAGGGTGACGACACGTTACGAGCGAGTTAACTGCGACGAAACAAAGGTACAAGGGCCGGCTCTTTTTGTCGCCGGTAAACGAAGGTACCGCTGCTTTCTTTTTTTTCGCGGAGAGAAAGAGGGAGGAATCCCGTACTGAAATTAAGTGGCTATTTTGTGGCGCTAATTGTGATAAATGCCGTGGCCAAATGGCGGTCGGGCTTGTATCTGCAGTGTAATTTGTCGTTGAAAAGGGAATATTTTTCTTCTGACGTGACAATTCATTAATTTGTTTTTGGTATGTTAAACAAATATATTAGATTTCTAAAGAATGGAAGTTTATTTTTAAGATTTTTTTCCTTGAGTAAGATTTGTTATAATTTATTTTTTATTGTATTGTTTGCCTCAAAATATGACATTATTTCAATGCCACTATAATGGCTTTCATGTTTTATAAAGAATAATAACAATCTTTTATGACATAATGAAGATAAAATCTTGAAAGAACATCGTGCAAATCTCGTAAAATTAATTTCATAATAATTATAATTAAATTTGTGTTTTTAATTTTCTCAAATACACTTATGCATTAATCTTAATTAATACAATGTTAACCAAATTTAATATTTTAATTAGGTATTTATTTATATATTTATGATTAAATGAGAAAATAAAAATTTTATATTTACGTATAAAAGAAATTTACTGCACATTTCACGATGTCGTTAAGTAAACCTCACATTCCAAGAACGGCTCAGTGGTCTAGGGGTATGATTCTCGCTTTGGGTGCGAGAGGTCCCGGGTTCAAATCCCGGCTGAGCCCAATTTTTTTTATTTTATTTTTTTTATTTAAAAAGCTAAAAATCGACTTGACCTAAGATTTCTTTTATTAATGTATATTTTTTCGTTTAGCGATATCTGTACCTCAATGATATGCCAGCTTCATATGCACGCGATTTCTTATATGTGATAAGCGTTGTTATATGTCTTATCTTTTGACAGAAACATTATATTTTTCACTGATATCTATTTTCTTCGTTTAACTTAGCAAATTGACTGTACGTGATGTGTAAGTTAGATGAGTACTTGAAGGAATATATAGAATAAATCTTTGCACAAATAATATCTGCTTTACATGCATGATAGCGAATAATGCGTATCATGCATTAAAATGTATAACAGCTTTTATTATTCTTTGTACACTGCGAACATAATAGCTTCTATTTTATCGTTCAGAATGGTATTAGAACTCATTTAAGTTAAAGCCTGTGATTTAATATCAGCTGCAAAGATAAATTCTGATGTATTTATCATGAAAGTCCGAAAAATGAGATTTTAAGGTTGCGCTTGTTACGATATATAAAATTCATGTAAGCCAATTTGATTTTTAAATGATTATTACACTTTATAATAAATGTTAACCTTATTCTATCTCTAATCATATTTTTTCACCCTCTGTCTGTAATCTTTTTTGTTCAGTTCAGGTTTCTTTATTCTAGACTTTCAAAAAAATGTGGAAAAATTCAGAGTTATTTTTTAATATGTATTTTTACATTACCAAATATTTTCTCGATTTATTTCTTCTTTTTTCTTCTTTATATAGAGAAATTTAGAATGACATTTTACTTGTGCTAAAAAAGATCCAGAGGCCGTATTTAAAAAAATATCGCATACGAAAATATGCAAAAGTGTCTAGAGACACAGTAGCGCTAAGATAAGCGTGTTATGTTATAGTATACGTTACGTATATTATAAATTTTCTCACAGTAAGAAAAATGTAATTTTAATAAATATTTATTTGAATAGTACTAACTTAACATTTATTTATGGTAAATAAATATTTATTAAGTAAATAAAAAAGTGATAGTTAAATCAAATTAATGATTCTTGTACAAAATAAATACATGTATACATTTAGTACATTTTCAGTTGATACTAAACTAAAATTTATTAAAATTTTTGTATTATATTTTTTTTAGTATAGTATTTTCATATACGATATTTTTAAGAAATGAAGCTTTAGAGTGCAGACAGACAGTTAATACAAAATAATGAGATACATAAATAACGGTATTTATATATTTACTAATTGTTTTAATAAAATAATTAGATATTTGCAAAGTACAATTTTTTGACAATAACAAAGTTATTACTGTCTTATATAAAAATAAACGTGACTTGTATGTGTTACAATACGTCGATGAGGCACAGAAATTTTTCCGTTCATTGCCTAAAAACAGGTTTACAACGATCGATCGATTGTGGCACGCTCGGACAGGTTTTCGGTTAAGTTAAACTGGTCCCAAAGGTAATTTCCTGAAAGTTGCCGGCTCGTATTAGGCGATCACGCTTGGGACACAGGTGCGTTTAACGTGTGTATTTCACAGTTTAATGTGAAGATCACACAGGAAGAGGTGCATGGACGGACGGTGTTCATGCGGGTGATACGCCACCTGCCATGCGTAATGATGATGTAATGACTTGGTGAAACCCTATCTTTATTGTTTCTCCTTTAAAATTGCCGCGACTGTCGAGATACCTTTAGCGGCTGTTACCAATTTTCGGATGAGAAGAAAATGTTCTCTTCTATATTTACACAACAATAAAACTTAAAAAAAAAAAAGAGTTTGGAATTATTTGATTTTCTTGTAATTGGGAGTTAATTATACAGTATCCTCCATAAGTTTGGGAACACCCTACAGGAAAGCCATTACATGATAGCGATCTATACATGTTTTTGGTTTAAATATTTCGTAAAACGTCTAAATGACGATAAACATTTATTGGAACTCCTATAAGCTTGTACTGAAAATATGTTGAACAATCATTTCACAGCATCGAAGCGTTCAAGATTGAATTTCGCACTTAGGTTTATTGTTTATATGTATATTGTCACTTGTTTAGCAATGTCGTACTTGTACTCATTTTATATACACAGGTCATTTAATTGTAGTTTAATGGTTTCTATAAAAGTGGTAAACTATTTGATTTCACAAGTTGATTTCAGATTCCGTAAAAATTATAAAATGATCCCGAAGAATCAGATTTCGTATGAATCACATTTTAATTAAAATTCCATATTTTAATAGCATATTATTAAATTTTTAATTGAAAAAAGACGATATAAAAGTACATACGTACGTTATAGATAATATGTACTTTTATTTTGTCTTTTTTCAATTAAATAATTATTTACAAATCTATAAAACGTAGAGTGTTTCCAAATTTATGGAGGGTACTGTACATATTATTTGCTCTTACTTAAGTAATTTTAACTTTTCGTCTACAAATCTTTTTGGTACAATTTTACTTTCAAATTTCCCCAAAATAAAGGAAGGAATAGTTCTCACTTCTAAAATATTTTGTTAGAAAACCAATAAAGTAATAGTGATGTTGAAAAATAATCCTGAATTCTTCCACATTTTTTGAAAAAGAAGTATATATATATATATATATATATATATATATATATATATATATATATAGTTCAGTAAATAAATTTGGAGGGAATAAAATATGATTGCAAACGGAGAGTTAAAAAATAATTATAGTCACGCGGAAAATAATATTTGGCTGTGGCAAATGTAGAAATACATTCATATATTATAAAATTTATGTCTAGACAGCGTCACGATGCATACATAGCAAACTTGCTATCTCTATTTTTACTGTTTTATTTTATTTCTTTCCGTTTTCGCGCGTTGAACTGTTTCCAACGTATAAGAAATTTATTTCCCGGAACGCTATTTCGATGTTTCTCAATCATTTAACGACCTTTGCTGCAGTATCGATCTTCACGCACTTCTCGTCGGGATAGGATTCGCGACAATGAGAAATTGGATGACAACGGATTGTCATGTTTGCGGGCGCCTCTGCGAAATTATTCTTGCGTCACTAGTCATACACGATAATAATCGGCAACATCACGGCTGCGTGCGATGCATTCCTGCTATACCGTTGCACAATGTGCCTATACGATACAATGAGAATTCGTCGTTCGCAAGGTTTATGCTTTTCGAGAGTTTCGCGCTTTGTGTGAACGATGTTGGAGAGTCAGGAAACACCATTAACATCAAATTTATAGTGTCGATTTTAGTTTTTACTTCTTCCAGAAACGTTATCACAATGTCGGAACAGGATTCGTTTCGGAAGATATAGTTTCATGCTCTTTATGTTTCCGCAAAGTTGTCGATTTTTCTTGTATATTTTGAGGAAACTAAATCATAAAAGATTAATTTTTTCTTTTTTCGTAATATAGCAAACTTTTGTTTATTCTCTTCTTTTCTCTTCTTCCTTCATGTGCATTTTTGATAAACTCAAAAAAATTTTCCGATATGGATATCTCTAAAATGTTCTCGTGTTATTTATTGAAATGAAATTCTTATAGTCGCATCTGCTGGTATCAATCGATTGGTTCAAACACGAGCTGCCCGAAGCCACGCCATGAAAGAGATTCACAATGGTCGACGTCGCTATCGCCATTGTCCTCCGGTGTAAAGAGGCAAAAACGGTTTCAACTTTCGAGTGCCCGCACCACCCTGTCATCTCGCCCTCCGCCGATCTTCCGCGCTGGAGTGCTGTCGCGGTAGCTTTTTTGAGCTTTGATGGAGCGCCTCTTCAGTGCGCATAAGATGAAATGAATTAGTGCACCGGAACCAGAAATCGGCTGCCACCGACAACTCTCTCTCTCTCTCTCTCTCCGTTTCTCTTTTCTTCCTTGTCTTGTTCTTTATCGTTTCTTTCTCATGATTTTTGAATCACGCAGACCGTTGCGATCGTGTCCCAGTTTCTTTGGAGAGCATAAGCTTGTTCGGATTTATTACAATCACTCGTGTAAATCCTCTCCGACAATTCGAACGATCTGTCATGATCGTTGAATGAAAATAGTTGTAGTCGTAAATTGCTATAGGAGTAAGATCGCAGTTTCATTGGATTCAGTATCCAACAGAATGCAAATTGATAAAAAAATTAATCGTTCATAAAAAAATTAAGCGATAATGGAGTGTCTACATGAGTATCATCTTCTTTGCTATTCGCAACTTATATCAAACCAAATAATTCATGTAATAAAATGGGAAAGTATTCGTGATATAAACATGAAATATAATACATATAGATAATATAAACTATGTACACAGAGAGAGAAATCATATAAATGTATAGATAATATAACTGTTATAATACTATATAACATTTTTATGTAGCATTGAGAAAATATATTTTTTTATTGTCTTTTCTATGTATAATAATTGAAAATTTGTTATAAAGAAATTATATAAAGAAAGAATTTAAATGAGTTAATATGAGAGAAAAGTAACTTATTTGAAGAAAACTTTCAGTAAAATTACTATATTTTATATAACAAATTCTATTTTATACAACGAATTCTATTTTTTATATAAAAAAACATATAGATTAAAATATTATGTGTTATTTTATTGCTTGCTGTCTACTTCAATATTAGAAGTACGTTAGATCTCTCTCAGCTGTAGTCTTTAAATTACTGTTACAGGGAAATGAATCGGATTGCGTAATGCAATTTATACGTAAGGTTATATAATTTAATAGTGCTGTGATAACGTTGTGCATGCAGATTGTCTCTTAGAATTCGGTAAAGTGAACCGAATAACTCTTAATACACTGTCATTATTTTCTTCGAATGTCATTTGCAATTCCATTACGTTTCTCGACAGCAAGGATGAAATGTGCTTAATTATTCGTGCGGTTTCTCATTGACGCAATCAGTGTGGGATTGCGCGACATGACACATCGCGATTTGGTAGACGGGATCAACTGACACACACGAATAACGAATTGGAGTACAAAGAAACGACTGCATCTATGTATATATCATTATCGTTGCCGATGATCCGATTGAATTCGAGATGTGAACACGCGAGGGCCTGGAAAATTGAATTGCGCTTGAGCATCGTACGTTCATTTAACTTGATGCCGCTGCAAATGAACAAAACATTGGATTCAATTGAAACGTAGCTATTAAGCTTTTCTCCGATTACATATTTATTAAAGTTGCATTGAGTGCATATAAAAATGATCCTTTATTTTTATTTGACGGTTTATTCTTTCTATATACATATAATATAAATCTTGCAATTGATTAAAAGCGTCGTAACTCAGAAGCAACCGCCGTCTCAGGTAGAAAAGATTATAAAAGTCGTCGGGATTTAAGAGGCACTCCATACATCACTTGTATTCGCATTCACTTTAAACTGCCATAACCGAATGCGCCCGCTACCGCTTTTAAGAGGCGAGAAATTGTCGACGAATCCGCATTCCTTAAACGTTCTTTAGACACATTCCGAGCGATCATCCGATTGAAAAGCACCGGCCGCCGTTATGCAGGACGAAAGGCAGAAAGGCGGATCGTGCAAGCACGATTTTTCGATTTCGACTTTTTGTCGTCATTCAGTCTGCGAGATCGGTCCCTCTCCCTCCTACGCGTTATTGATTCTACGATGAATGAACCAAATCTACGCGACCACGGGGACTTCTTGGCTACCGTGAATGGGGCACGGTGTTGTCGCGTTCGGGAATAGAAAAAAAGGGCAGCCGGCTGGTTTTCACGTTTCGTCGAGTCCCGCGAATGGCAACACAAGTGTGCCATTGTCGGCTCGGGCTCAAGACTTCGAGAGCGCGAGAGATCTTAACGTATTGTCGCACAGCTTCTTAGCACTATTAACTACATTTTACCTTAAATTTAACCTAAAGTGGGGGCCCTCTTGACAAATTTTCGGGATTTAGGGCAACACGACCAGTTTCCCACCGACAATGGGTCCTTCGAGTGACCGTGTTGCACTCTTGTTGAGTTGTACTCTTTCTAACTGATCGTTTGACTGGAAAATCACACATAGGCGCGCGTTACGCTATTGAAGGTGGTGACGTGTGTCGGAGACACTTCTTTAGGATGAACATTTGATACATTACATTATTTGCAGGCTTTGTATATGAGAAATTATATTTTAGTGATCAGTTGTAACTTTCCAGTTCGTAACTTTTTATTTGCTGTCACACTTGTCGTTTGAATTGATATCGTCATATTTGAAATAAAATAAATTGTATACATATGTGCGTACAAGATAATACAATAATTACAAGATAAATTGAAATGATCTTTATTCTATGATCTTTATTCTATGATATTTATTGAAATGATCAATTGTCTTTGAAATGATTAATTGCATTTGTATTTTTCACAATGTATAATTATATATTTTTTAAATATGTGATATATTAAACAATAATAATATAAGATAATGCTCCTGTGTTTGTAAAGCAAAACATCATAATTTAAAACCAAGAGCAAATAAGATATTTAAATAAGTGGATTCTTTTTTTAACTATTTAATAAAATAACAAATATAATATAATATAATATAAATACGTTTCAGCTCACAGAGTCTTCATTAGTTTATAATAACATAAAAAATTAAAAACTTACAATCCTAAATTTTACATCTAACTCTGAAGTGACAATAAGCGACCAGATAATCAGACAAAATTTTCTTTTCATATATGATGTGGTCATTAGAAATGCAGGCATACACTATATCCAACAATAAAATATAAGTTAGCATCAATGTCCAATAACAAATTCATCATTTGACAACGAGAATTACGTTAAGTTCGATGTAAATTGTGAGATCGATAATGTAAAATTGTCTGAACAATTAAATTTAATAGTCAGTATAAATTTATTAATAAAAAACAAGAATGTTGATGATTTTAAACTTATAATACAGTGAGCTAATGTGTTCGAATTAAAACTTTCTTAAAAATGGTCTGATATTGTTTAATTTGTCTCTTATTGTTGACAATTATATTATATTATTTATATTATATTTGCTATTTTATTAAATGGTTAAAAAAAGGATCTACTTATTAAAATATTTTATTTGCCGTCTTTTGGTCATTTTAAGTTATTTATATATGATATATATTTATGTTAAGTATATTGAAAAGAACATTTTTTCAATTTGATTCTTGATTGTTTGCTATTTTTTAAAGTAATTGCAGAAGAAGCTTTTTCATATATATTTGAAATTATATTTTCATAAAACATATTGCAATAATCAAGAGCATTACTATCTTAACACATTAATATCTTATGGCGAATGCGATTGGAAGCATTAATACGCACTGATGTGTTAAAGTCTTTGTACACTGATTTAATTTGAGTATAAATATGAAATGTAAATATTTCGAATTATGAAGTACATATTTTATCTAATAGTACAATAAAATATATTGAGTATTTCATGATTTAATTAATTTTTATGTTTATTTACAAACATATCTTTATGTTATTTTGTGTATGACGGTTTTAATGTGCACCAGTGCGCACTGAGTGCGAGTCCAATCAAATTCGTTATTAGTAAAAAACTAAATATATTTAATTGAAAATGATTATACATTTTGAACATAGAATTGTTTTTATTAAATATTATTTTAATTATTTTATATCAGTAATAAGAAATTATTAATCTTTTGTTATCCAAAATTCTTATCTTTTGTCGTTTTATATATATATATATATGATTTTTTTTACGAAAAGAGGATACTTTTCATGAAAATTTAATGAAATTTTTACAAGTCAAAATTTTATATATATTGTGTAACTATTTTAAAATTTATGTTTTCTGAGCATAAAATAAATGAATATATTGTATTTGTTTAAAGGAAGTTTAAGATTTTAATGAAGGCACAATTTCATAATTGTGATATTTATTTTAGTTAAATTTATATTAAAAATATATACAATTTGGGGTTTTCTGTATAAATCATACAAAAATATATTTACAATATAGTCTTACAAAGTATTATAATTAATTTACAATATTCACAATTTGTTGAATGTATTTTGTATATAATCTCAGTGCATATAATTTCATTGTCTCAGTCCTTTTCTTAAAGTGCTATCTGTTTATTTATCTACTTGTTCAATTTGTAAAGGTATCGTGAGAGTTTGAACTTTACATTACTTTACAGTCCTCGAAAATTTATGTAGATTTTCAAATTTATGAGTTAACGATACTCTCAACAGTATGCTTCGTGCATGTTATACTTCTGAACATTGGAGTTGTAATCGCCTCCGGATTCGGAGTTTGATAATCTGCCACCGTCTCCATCTTCCTTCTCTTGTCGTTCTCTTCATTTGCCCCCAAACTCCTCTTGCAACCTCGAGAGAGATCCCGCGCTTCGTATCCGAGTACCTGATCTTCCTGTACGGAGTTTATTCTCGAGAAGTCAAACTTCTCTTCGGGACCGACGTCTTCATTCGCGATCGATCTCTCAAGACGCTCACTTATGGCAAGTCCACGACTGAATTTGCCATCATCACTCTCGCTCTTTATCGATCTTTTTTCATCCTCATCTTGATCGCACTTCCGGCCGGGCGATTCCTCTCTGCAACTATCCTTGCGTTTACCACAAGTCCGTAGGCAGCAGCATTTCTGACTTTGGCCAGATGGTAGATCTTCCTTCTTATATTTCACACGGCGATTCTGAAACCATATCTTTACCTGTTTTTCCGATAGCCGCAAATTCGTCGCGATCTCAATTCGACGTAGTCGTGACAGGTACATGTTCGAGGCAAACTCGCGCTCCAACTCCAACAGCTGAGTGCTAGTGAACGCGGTTCGGATACGCTTCGAGCTGTTGCTAATGGAGCTCGGGGATTTTGGCGGAGGCGTCGGGGTACTATTGCGGGACGGAGACTCGCTGGGTGTTGAAACGTCTGGGGAAAAAGGTCAGAGGTTAATGGTGTTGCTGCGAGAGGTAGTTATTGCGATAGAAGAAATTTAATAGCTTGCCAAATGCTTGCTTTTACATATTATATGTCTCTAGCGAGATTAGAAAAATATCACGAAAATGTATAGTTAAAGTGATATCTTAGAAACCTTAAAAATGAATAAATATAAAAAATTTTAAAATATCTACTAATTTTAATTATTTTTATATATAACTTATATTATATATAATTAATACATAATAACTTAATATATAATAATGGTATACATTTGATATTTATTATATAATATTTATATCATATAATTGCATTAAGTATAATTAAATGAAGATCGGTTTTTGAGGTACAATATCAAATACGATTTTAGACTCATTATGTTAATTGTTAACGATTAACATTGCATGTAATCACGAAAGCAATTATATCTTTATGAATCATTAATAAATAATTATGGATTTATTAGTAAGATAATAATATTAACTATATATTTACCTGGTAGTCTACTTGTCAAGTTGTTTAAAGGTGATGGAGGACTCTGTCTAGGTATCGGCATAACACCCAGCGTCGGTGGAGTGATTGGTACAGGCATAGTGGGTGGTCTGGGCACTGGTCTGATTGGTTGGTATCCCAAACCCACATTAAAAAAACTGAACATGTAATTAGGCAGATTCCCATAATATGGTAGCGGATACGACGGCGGCGAGTTGTTGCCGATTAAAGAATCCACTAGGAAGCTTCGAGACATTTTCTTTTCTTTGAAAAATCCCCCGGAAGATCAATACAACTGCTCAAGTTGTGTCCAAGCCGTGGAGTTCACACGCGACACAAAGTAATCCAATGATCATTGAGACCTGTCTCGTCGCACTTAACTTTCTGTTTAATTCTTACTTTGAATTTAACGGTACAAAGAATGCCACTTTGAAATCACTGCGTTCTTTCTTTGCTCTTTCTGATTACTCTTTTCGGTTATTTTTAAGATGATTATCTTTTTCTGCTTTCAAACTCGCACCTTTTAATGTTTTTAATTGTAACAAAGTTAAAAATATAGACTCGAAGATCCTAACTGCACGGAGGTGCATTGAATTCTGTATTTCGAGGACCCTGGTCTTGTTATATATACGGGGTGCAAACTCCACCCAGGGGTTGGTTTTGATTCGGGGCCCCTTTATACGGGGCCCCGCCCTTCTTCTCCACGAGGGTGCCCCATTCGGGGTTCACCCTAACTGCCCTCCCCAGGGAACGACAGTGAGTAGGGTATTTTCTTGCAGCGCTAATTCGACGGGTGGCTAATATCGCCGGAAATTTTATACGGCCTCTTTACCATCTTTCTATTATTATCGACGCCCGACCCCGCCATACCCTGCCCGTCGTTATTCCGGAGTACGACCGATGAACTCAAAGTATGATTTAAATCGATCGAATAAGCTAATGTAGATATTAGATCTTCTCTTTCTTTCTTGATAAGTTAATAAAAAGTTTCAAAGTATTCTTAACTCTGAAGTCAGCTTTAAAGCTCTCGAGTTATCGCAAGGAAATAGAGACAATTATTTGTTTATAATTTTAATTTTATGATTTATAAAAATATTTTGTAAAAAACATTTTATCGCGAAATACTGTTCGGAGATACTATAATTACTATTAATGAATCTTATTATAATGTGTTTTAATGCTGATATAATCTCCGTCGTTTAAATAATGACCTGAATTTATACGATCCAGTTTCGACAAGAGCAATGGAAGATAAAAGATCTTTCCGTTTTTTTCTGTGATTTTTCTTTATGAACAAGGGTGGAAAGGTTCCTTTTTTCCACCTTTTCTCCTCGTCAACGTTTATCAACTGAGCTTCCTTGGAACGTGCTGAAGAATCTGCGCGGGCAATCAAGATAAGCTTATAGGAGGAGTAGCTAAAGACGTTGGTATCTACATCGATTTGTGGAAAGCGTCATTAGTAGTCTCCGGTGGCGCGAAATTAGGTAAATGACGCCACAATAGATTTCCAGAAATTAATTGGATTCCAGAAAAAAATTGGACGTAATGAAATTTGTATATCTAATCTAATCTTTAACTGCCAATGCATTTAAGAAATATTTTAGAAGAAGAATAAAAGGATAGCACATCTCTAATTTTAGCTTGTCATTTTTTAAATAATTCTTTATTTTATTTTAAAATTCTAAAGTTTGTTTGAATAAATAGTTCTTAATGCGTTTAAACTTGCGATTTCATATTTATATAGATAAATGATTGAAGGTAAACATTAAGGTAAACATGTTTTTAGAGAGTATTGCTCTCTTACTGCACAAGTGACACAAACTAAAAAAATTGAATTTTCCAGAAAAGGGGAAAATTATTTTTTAACTTAACAGAAAATTATTAACTAATGAAATAATATTGACAAAAAGGACTTAACGTAAACAAATGTTATTTTTGTCATTTTTGTTTAATACTCTTAGAAACTATCCTTTTTAAGTCGTGATGATTTTGATAATTTTTTTAGTTAGTTTACTTTTGATAATTGATAAAGTTGATAATTGGTAATGTTTTTGCTTTATTCATTCATGATAATGATTCAAAAATTACGTTTTTTATATTTATGCCATTTTTGGAGTGAATGAACGGATTAAATGAATGTGTATTCAAGTAAAAAAACGAAATAAATCTGTATTTTCTTTTTAAATATTTGATTCACGAATCGCACAATCTCTGAAAGGATTAGCAAGAAAATAAATTTTGACATTATCGCCCTCTATTACGTGGATGGATCAGTTTCATAGGAATGAAATTACGCCGGTGTGACGAGCGTCGATTTACAGACGAGACCGCTTTCCGTCGGTGTCTCTCCGAAGAGGCAAAACGTAAATTCGTTTCCCGCCGCGGGTCGATATTCAGCGAGGAAGTTCAAATCAAATCTCGGATCTGCTTTAGAAACTGAGATTCTAGTCTTATTTTTGCTTGCTCCTTTCTTCTTTCTTTTTATGAAAATTTGCATCTCCGAGTGTATCATGCTGATGAAATCTCGCAGTTGAAATAAAAGTATGTTGACTGACCGAACATCATCAGAAAACCTTTTGCCTACTTGAAGAGTAGTATTTCTTATTTCTTTAAAATGATATTTTAATGTCCTTGCACAAGATTGCAGAAGTTTATTTTTTATTGCAATATTAATCGTAGAATATATTTTAATTAAATTGTAAAAGAGAACTAAACGATGAAATGAACCAAAAAATGATTGCTTTACATATAAAAATAAGTTGTAAATGTAAGATTTACAAAAAATTCATAGTCGTAGAGTATTTACTATTTATTAGTTTTTTTATTCATGTAAATGAAGACGTAATCATTATTCATAGAATATATGCAGCTGAATTTTAAGTAGAAACATATTGCATCTGCGCGTAACGTATTTTGTATTGAGATTGCTTCCGAAAATCGCCATCGCGGTACAGCGAAGCGTATCAACGGAAAGTCGAAAAGGTAATAATGATAATTTCGTTTGACTTCCATATACGCGACTAATTTCTTGATTAGCCGTTCCTGTAATTTATCGAGCGAGTCGCGCAATAGACGAAACCGTGATGCGTTCACAAAGCGGAAAATTAGTGTTTAACATGAAACACCGTTTCGAATATCCACTTTCACGATCAGAGTTTCGGCCTCGTCATTGCGCGAGTGTATTCTTGTGCGAACGATTCCATGCTGGCTGCACCTGTCGATATACCCGAAAATTAATTGCGCGCGACGACGCATTTGTTATGTCAAGGGAAACGCGACCTGATGATCATTTCGTGATTGGGACAAAATTGAGGCAATACGATACAATGATAACACGTTTTAGTAAAATACTCTAGAAGAGAAAGAAATAATAGTTGTTGCAATACTTAAATATTGATAGTTACGGAATTATTTGGCTTGCAATTGTGCCGTAAAAATAAGTAAACGAAATCTCGTCCATTAAATGATAATAAACTATTCAGTTAAATAGAAAAAAATGTTCTTTGAAGGAAGTTTCGCTTTTGCTGTAAAAATGTTTAACATTTTATTAGCTTAATTAGTTATTAGAATTTTAATATCTATACATACCTTATTATTATCAATGATTAAGTTACATTGGATCGTGATAATCTCTAAGGGTTGAAAGTCTCGATATTGACAGATAATATACCATATTATTTAGCGCACCGGTGAAGTTGAGAAAACATAGCCACGATTTTAAACTCCCTAACAACACGACTAATCCCATTATCGAAGTATACATGAAGGGGCACACCCCCCCACACTCTCACATCCTTGCATCCGCCTATTAAAAATCACGGTAACGTTATCTTACAGGGCTGAGAGTCGTGAATAATACAATAACGCTTCTCTCTCCCTTGCCTTAGCATATGTCCGCCGTATCCGCGATTCCAAGGGGATGCCCGCTGAACCCTTCGACTAGGGGTCGAAAACCACCCTTCCTATTGCAAAGGGAGCTATTCGGACTAGAACCATATAGTCCTCGTCCTGCGGACTCATGTACATCCTTAGCGACGTATCTGTAGCGTCATTACGTAGGAAGGATATTTTAATTTCGTCCACAACCCTCTACCTGGAGTTATCCTATTGGTCGCTCCCTTTTATCCGGGGCGTGACTACCCTCGTACAGTTTCGTTAGTTGTCCAATCTTCGTGATCGTAAGCACCCAAAATTTCCGTTTTGAGAGCATGCCTTCAAATGTGTGTGTGTGTGTGTGTGTGTGTGTTTTGTGTCTGCCGAGAGCATCGAAGCGTTGCAATTTTTAATCAGTAACAGCCATGGCAAAGCACAGCATCACGGAGTGATGACAGTATAGTTTAACATAAGATTTTAATTATTTTATTAACGGTATGGGTATCGATATGGTTCTTGTAAAAGTTTGTTACTTTATTCAGGGTGAGTTACAATAATAGTGTGGAATCTTAGTGGCATATTCATTATTCTTTCAAAGATTAAGGATGAGGGATTTCTAAGATTTAAGTACGAAAGTTATCTTTGAAATTTCATGTATTGTGTATAATAAGAGACAAGAACATTATATGTTTATACGTGTTCTTATGGAAGATGCACTGGGAGAAAAAGATATATGCATGATCTTAAAGAGAAAATTATTTTTGTCAATTTTATTCATAAGAAACCTCTACGTTGAAATTAAACGTTACAAGCGAGTGATCTTGGTACGAAATGCTCTCGACTCCAAATCCAGTATCGATCGCTACTCAGAGCTAATTGAATCAAAGCGAACTATATCGGGAAACTCGGTAATAATCGTTTACTATGGTCACGATAGAATCTGTTTATTAATTTGAGGTAAGAACATAATATCCACAGATGTAATATCACGATGTAAAACGTTGTAAATATATAGTCAACATATTTTTAATAATATCCCTGTAATACGTTACGTTACTTTATGCTAAATTGACGTGAAAATCGGTTTAGGATATTGAATTTAAACACGATTGAAAATCTCTGGAATATCGGGATAATCGCTGTCATATACTTACATATACTATTCGGCTTAGCCGGGCGAACTTATTCCTCGAAACTTTCAAAGTATCCTGCTGCGAAGCAATATCGCTGCGCAGGTCTTACGAAATGCTCGAGACTGCAGTCAAACTAAATATTTGAAAACATATCTCGGTACCTTATGTCCAGAAAATCGCGAAATGAAGCCGAGAGTCGAAAGGACTTTTTCGCGATTGTTTCGATAAGTGCTTCTGTGCTTGGGCAGTAACTTCTTTTAATACACTCCGAGATCAACATATTACACGAACATTGTATTTTTCTCGAAAATCAAACATAAACTTTAACTGTATATGTCTGGAACTGACGGCTTAACGAGAGTCGGAAAGGAGAACTTCCATCTTCAACTTCTGTAAATCGCATTTCGACAGTTCTCGCTTTTCCTTATAATTCTTACTTTCTCTCGTTTTCTGATATCAGCGGCTGACTTGTCACTTTTACAGTGAGATATTTAACCGTGCTTTTTCATTCGAAAAATTACTTTGACGAAATCATATTGTGACAATAAAATCGACTAAAAATATTTGAGCATCTGAAACTATAATTATTCATAAAAAAATATGTTTTATTTTTTCCTTCGTATATAATAGTTAAAAATTAGAACGAATATATTGAATTATGATTGGAACGAATAATTTACATGTTTAAAGCCTGAACAAAATTCATGTTTGATACCAATCTTAGCCGGCAACTCAGATATTTACGTCGCCATTTTTCAATCAGTCACGACGCAGTACGCTAAAAGTTCTGCCGGCGAACTGTCGTATATTGTGAGAGGATCCGCTACGAACTTTTCATATTTGCTTCTAATCGAATAAAAGTCATCCGCAAACCTCCTGCCTTGACAAATCGAATTTTTCGTATAACTATAGACACGAAATTTGCATTTTTCTAGATTAAAAGAGTTCATGTTTTTAATCTGTTGATGCTATAACGTTTAATATTCTTTTATTAATAAATGACATTTCATGTTCTCTTATTAAGCAAATAAAAACTATTAATATTCAATAAACAACTCAAGCATATATAATATGATCAAAAATTTTTTGTTTTGTTATTTCTCAGATAATCGAATTTTTAATCTTTACTGTTTGGTTGAATAATGCGTTTGTGCTTCACCGACTCCAGTATGACGTCACATTTGTGTTCAAACTTTATATCAGATTAAGATCGATGCGAAAGATTTTACGCATTGATAGTTGCTAACCTGGTCTTAATGCCAACGTCTGTTAGCAAAAAAGAAGATCGAGTACCCCCACAAGGCACAAAATAGAACATTCTACGAGATAAACGTGATAAAGCGTATAACGTGAAAACAGTAGACAATAACCCTTACGTTGTCATGTACGTGATCTATTTTAATCCAGGCTCTTCGATATCTCCTCCCAAAACATCGATCTCGATTGAAATTCATAGAAGATGGAATCAGGTTTTCTTTCCCAGTATGTACACACGGGGACACTCGGCAGATTGATGTTCTCGACAAACTCGCTGCTTCTTCGGAGTCTTTACTCCTTTCACCGTCGATAGTATCATCTCCCTACTTTCCACCGCCATCCCCGTTCGATCTCTGAGGTAGAGCTTCGGAAATTAGACTTCGGCTCATTTCACCCGGCGGAAAAAAAAACGTGCATTCTTTGCTCAGAATACGAGCTCACAAAGGAGCATCCCATTCGAGTTGAACAACCCACGCCGTTGGTCATCTATGAAAGGGAAAAGAGAGAAAAAAAGCGGCGCCGATGGATATGATCATGGGAATGGCAAATACGATTTCGGATATTTTCTTTTGCTGCCACGTCGGGCAAATAATTCGACTATAGTCGAAAGGGCGAAGACTCGCAAAAATCCTGTATAGTACTAGGCTACCGTATCCTCCTTCGCCACATTGTCGATCAATTCACAAAGACGCTGCGCGCAGATCAGCTGCGACAATTTGCTTTATTTGCGTCGATGCACCATAGCAAAGGACCACTTAACCCTTTTCGGAAAAGTAGAACTTTAAGGACGTTTGTTTTTCAATGAAATCAAATTGACGAGCAAAGGGAATGTTTCCAAATGAATTAGTCACGGTCTTGTCTCTTTTAATGTAATTGTTTGAAACTACTTAACATAAATATATATACACATACATCAGAATTTACTTATATCTTTGAGTAGTTTGAAACCTCCTGGTAGAAATGCAATTAGATTCCCATCCAGTTACCGTCTAGTATATTATTGTATTCCCATTAGTTGCAATAATATTACGTAGGAAATAGACAAGAACTTGATAGAGTTTTATCCAATGACTGAAGCAATTTTCCTGGTAAAAATTGTGTTATTGATGTAGACATCTGTCTAATTATTGCAAGATAAATAGATTATTAAGGGTTAAAATATTACGTAGACCATTTATTATTCTATTTTTGTTGAGTAAATGGATTCAGATTTTGTATATCTTTTATGTAACGCTTTGTCTGTACAATTGCAGACAAAGCGTTACATCTTGACTGGAATTCTAAGTAATTTTACTTCTTAGTTTCTAAACAAAAGTTAATATATAACTATCCAGTAATTGAAATAAAAAAATACATGAAATTTCTATCAAAGACTTCGGAGTTAACATTGTCACTGTTGGTGATTTTTTTAGTTAGAATATTTTTGTAAAGAACAAGTAAATTCGTTCTCTTTTCGTCTTTCTCTCAGCAATGAAAGTCACGTAGGAAGTTTCCGTACGAAAGTAATTCGTCCAGGATTCGTCGAATACAGCGCGGATTCCAAACGGATAAATAGCAATTTCGAAGTTTCTACACAGGTCGAAAGTTTCTTCAGCTCGATAACTTCTACAGTTATGTTGAGGCAGAATTAACTGTTTCAGAATTTCGATGTCATATTCTGAAGGATCTGAATCACTTTATTGTTAGTTATTTACTTTCTTCAAGAAATATTCTCTTTTTTTCTTTTTTTCTTTTTTTCTTTTTTACGAGAATTTTTATTTTTCCATAAGATAATTATTAGGACGATAAGTATTAGTCGACAGTGAGAAAAAAAAATTTTTTTCTCTTGCCTTTAACATTTCTTTTTTATCACGTAAATTTTTCTGTGATGTGAAAATCTACTAAAAATTAGTTTAATATAACTCTATTCTATTCTCTTAATCTTGCGTGTTGGGAAGAAACTTGTAACATTTCGGAGATTGAGATATCTCGGGGCTATACTAGTTAAACGTTAGTACTCACAGAAACTTGTAGTACGTTTCTCTAATAAGGAAACTTCTTGGTCCTAATAGTTTCAGTCCTTGACACCATCCTGGACAAGAATTGAGTTACTTTCATTTTCATGCAGAGTAATTATTTAAAGGTAATGTGACAATATTATTTAATCACAAATTCTATTTGATAATTGTAATAATATATGTACACAATATAAAAACGTATTATATATGTAAAAGGTAAAAAATATGATATTTCACTCGATCTATTTAAATGCCGATAGAAACTGATATTTTCGCTAATGAATGTTGCTGTGGGTTTTCTGATTTCCATTTATATCTCTAATTAGTCGGTCACGTCAAATGCGATATATTCATATTATAAAGATGTATATTTGGTTAAAAAGCGAAAGAGTATCGAGTCTTTTGTCGGCGATGTTACAATATTGTTTCGCGCTGTATTGTCGACAACAATGATCGGTCCGGCGGTGATAGGATCATTCTAGCGTAGATTATTCGATAATTTCACCCGTATTACGCGTGTTTTATTCCACATGCAGGAGGGACGTCTCTTTCCCCTTCCCCTTTCTGGTTATTTTGCCTGTCATTCATTTTTCCTTTTTCTATTCTTCTATAATTTCTCAGTCCTCAGTTTTCCTCTTATTTATTCTCTTTCTTTTTTATAAAATTATAATATATTTTTATTTATAAATTTATTATACATATATATTATAATATCTTGAAATTGTAATATATTTTTATTGCTCTGTATATTTTATTTACATTTTATTTAAAGTATGATTATTTATTGTGAGCTTTTCACTGTTTTGCTTTTAATTT
Organism: Acromyrmex echinatior; assembly: GCF_024713525.1. Classification (NCBI taxonomy): domain Eukaryota; kingdom Metazoa; phylum Arthropoda; class Insecta; order Hymenoptera; family Formicidae; genus Acromyrmex; species Acromyrmex echinatior. The sequence goes on from NC_141855.1 coordinate 13,993,902, forward strand.
ATTTTTATATTCTTTGTTAAAATGAGATCTTCCTTTTTTGCTTTACATTTGTAACTTTTTTTTAAACCTTTACTCTTTAGAATTTGAGTATTTGTGTTTTGACACGCGCCGAGGATTCCACGTGAAAGCAGCAGTCAGTTTCACTCTCTTTTGCGTCTTCCTTTGAACATTCGTGATTACCGCACGGTTTGTCGAACGTGAATTGGATGATGATCGGCCCATAGCAGGATCTATGGTGAGAGTATCATGAGATGTAATGACTGGTTCGTCAAATGTTAAGATGTCCAAAAGATATATCGACGCGGATGAGAAAACAGCTAAGCGCATCTCTTTTTCAGAAATAACGGAACAAATGAATTTATGCTAATCCATTTTACGCGAGAGCATCCACTAGTTAGGATAATACGGACCGCCGAAATAATCGAATCATCATGTCGATTTCTATTCGCTTCAGATAGTCATTGAATCGAACCTTGTCTCGTAAAGAAATAGTTGCAATATGCAAATTCTGATTTTAATATAAATTAGCATACAGAATGTTTTGTATTTTTCTCACTTTCTTACACAGTTGGAAAATTTGTGTTAAGTTTAACACGTTCTGAGTATCTTATTAAATGGTATACTCAAATTTTTGTATTAATTTAATAAGTTTGTTAGGAAATAACAGAAACATTGTGTAAAAAATTAGCACAAAAAATGTAATATATTTTTTCAGTAAAATTAACATTTATAATATATTAAATTAACACTATTTATTTATTTATCTTAGAATTTACATTTTAAAATATATTATTTTTATAGTATTTTTTTTCACTTATCCATAAATCCTTGTGTTCTTTTTACTAAGAAATGTTAAATATCAATTTAATACAAAATGTTTCAATAACACAATCATTATATTAAATTAACACTTGGATACGCAAAAATTTTAACGAGAAATTTAAACAAAAAATTTAACAAGGACCGATTTTACAAATACAAAATGTTTTTACTGTGTATGTTTAAGAATAGACAGAAGATTAATAATTCTTGTGGAACAATTTATAATTAATTTTTAATTGATCAAAATTAAAGAAATATTTGAATTAGCAATTACGTAACTATTAACTTATTTTCAATTTTTATGTCTTTAACTCGATAATCGATAGTTTTATTGAATTAAAAATTCCAATGCTGTTCTTTTCTGGACGTATATAATATATATTGCGTAAAAAAAAAATAACGCAAGTTACATGGCAAATCCAGCAAATCCATTTTACACGAAAAAGAATTTAAAGATAAAGCTCAAACAGAGACATGGTTACCTTCTCTGCGAACCAAGAAAAAGGATTACATTGCGTGCTACGATTTCTTAAGTTCTCTCTATTCTTTAACCGTCTGCCATCGGCGGATTATATATAGCGAAAAAGTTCTTTCGTGCGCGCCTACAAGAGAATTTAGTTCGTTGGTTGTTTTTAAGCAAGATACTCAACAAAATATTCAAGGATATTCTACATCATTCTTAGGATTGTTTCTCTTTAGAAATTTGATTCACCATGAGAATATTTCATGTACCTATTTCACACACTTAATTATTACAGCAAAGTTTGATTAATGTTTACGAAACAATGTTCTTATTATCTTTCATATAAAAGTTCAGCATGAAGGACGGTGTTAGATGCAAAATGTAAGGCTCATAAAGCCCTTGATTTATTTGTTCCATTACAAGATATTTAAAATAATATGTGATATAAGAAAAAAGGAATAAATATAAAAATTGTGAAAGGTGTAACTACAGTGAAAAATATGTCATAGTTTCTATTTTTTATATTTCTATTACTTTATTATATATTTATTATTTAAATTATTATTATAATTATTATTTAAAGTATATATTTATTAGAAAATCCTTATTAGTAAATCCTTATGGACATAAAAAGCATAATAAATAATTAAGACATAAAAAGCGGAAATAATTAAAGAAGCTTTTATACTTTATAAATTCGAGAAAAAGTAAAGAAGTATATATTCTGTCGTATTGGTCGCATCTTAACGATGCGATCTAATCCCTTAAAAGCTCACCAGTCCTCGTTTCTCTCCTAAGTGGCTTCGCGAAAAATGAACTTTGGATGACGAAGCAACGCCAGAGATATCTTTTCCGCTCCGAATTTCGCCCGTATCCCCTTTTCCGACGGATGTTTTATAGATTCATCATGTGGTTCATGGGAAAGGACTAATAAAAAAACCGTCGTTGGTTGCATCGGCATCAATTATTTTTATATTCTAAACATCAATTTATATAATGAAGATTAATTGAAAAGAGAAGGAATAAGAATTTGACATTGTTATGAAAAATTAATTTAATTTTCATCCTACGATATTGTTAATAGTCTAAGAACGTCCAAGAACATTCCAGTAGAGTAGAGTAGTTTAAATAAAATAATACTAAACAAGAGACGGAGAAAAAGAGAGAGGGGAAGAAGATTAATGAAAAAAATTTTTTTAAATTTATTTTGAAAAATATTTTGATATATAGTGAATAAATTGATTATTATGTTGAAAAACTATTTAATTTTCGAAAGTAAAGGAGAACATGCATTGAAAAAAATAGTATCTTGCAATCTCTTCGGAGTAAGGGTGAATTCAGAAACCTCATTAAAGTTAGCTTCTCTCTGGGACGATTGCTCGAAAACTTCGTTAAACTATTCCATCCGTTTTTCCCGTCGACGATCAAACCTCGTTTTACGTTGCTGTCTACGTTGGACAATGGACGAAAATTGCGATTTAACTTCATTGCGAGCAACGCCCATAACGCTATTGCGCTTCCGACCACGTGCCGTCGCATAATGCACGCGTGCCAGGATAATACTTTGCCAAAGACGCCTCCTGATTAAGGATATGCCATCACGTTGCGCTAACGGGCGTATTGTCGTCTCGCGGTAATTGCATTATCGTTGAAAGGACTAGGTGCTTTGAAAAGAACAAAATTCTCAGTACACTCTATCGCGATTCGATTATGCTGTGTAATAAAAAAAAATCGTTAACTCTGAACTCGATGCATTTTGTTGATTGTAGAAATAACATACAAAAATTATAAAATAAATTTTAAATATGAAAGGATAAAAATATTGTTCTCTCCTTTAATGCTATTTTTCTATCATACGTTTTGCCTGCGAATATATGATATGAAATGTAATAGGATAGAACATTTTATTATATCGCACTATAAATTTTCTGTGAAGTTGTAAGCATTATTTTAATTAACTTTCTTTCTCTTTGTATTTATACAGCTTCATGTACGTATTATTTGTTTTAATTACAAATTTAACTTTTAAACTCTAACTTTTTATCATTTAACTTTTATATCAGTTGTTTATCCGTACGAAGAGATACATATTAAAAGAGAGTGTAGAAAAATATATTTTATCTGTTATTGCTCAGGAATAAAAGAAAATGTTCTTCAAAAAGCTAATGTGCAATACAGAACTGTGTATTAGAATGCAGACTGCTATGTGCTGTCTGCTTGCGTTGAATAGCACCATTGTTTTTGTCAGCACTGTTTACCTTTCAGCAGCAACGACTAAATCAGACTAGCGAAGAATGTTTGCGTAATAATTTTCATGCAGCAACTGTGTGCGGTGCTCGTTTACTGTTCGTGACAATACAAAAATTATTCAAGCTGGAGAAAATAATGGGGAATATTGAAAAGAAAAATTTAAACATCGCTAAACTTTTTACTTGTATTATAATGTCGTAAAGAAGTATCTCGATATCGATAATCGATATTTTTATTAATTGCAAATTTACTTTTTTTAAATTTAGTATATTTTATTCCATGAAATATTTATGCATTAAACTCTTTAAAATGTAAAATTGGGAAATATAGAATTTATTAAATTTATGGAATATTTTAAAAATGAAAAAAATATTTTGAAATATATTATTCCAAATTAATGACAGAATTATTTTATCATTGCAAAATACGTACATACATTTCAAACAACCTTCAGTTTTTCGCGTAAAGGTATTAAAGTCCTTAATCCTTATTGCCAGGCTTTTCTTTACGTTCTTGAAATTCATCAAGATGCCAAGAATGTATCGGCTACAATTCGATTCGCGCGGAATCATTATCATTCCATCCAGGTGCGCGCTTATTCGCGTGTTCAAGAGGCTGACAGCGTCCTCGTGGAAGGGGGCGACACGAGTCTATAAAATCCCATAAACATCCCCGAAGGACGCTATAGGGGCGGTCGTCGTCACTGAAAGGAATAAAATATCGCTTTCTGCGGCAATTTTACGGCAATTTTCCAACTCGCTGGAAACCGCGCAGAACGCATCAAGAACCAGGTGTCCGTTGATTCTGACATTCGCGCCTGGAGGACTCGCGCTGCTGGTTAGATCTTTCCAAATCATCGAGGACCGACGATTAATAGCCGGAGAGATTCGGTGACATTCACTGGTGGTTTCCAACAAAAACTGGATACCATGCAATGTAGACAACGCGTGCGCCGTTTAAACGGCTAATGGTCCGTGTGATCATATTCATTCTGTTTCAGGAATTTCTCTCTCTCTCTCTCTCTCTCTCTCTCTCTCTCTCTCTCTCTCTCTCTCTCTCTCTTGTTCATCAAGCTGGCAATTTCCATTTCTCGCGATCCTCGATTTATTGCAAAATTATGCTAATCACGGATACTTAGCGAACTCGTTAACATAAACCACGCTTGTATTGCGTTTTCATAACCACTGAGTCTCCATTATTATATGAAAATTATTGTAACAATATTAGTTGTGTAATGTAATTAGTATAACATTATTATTTTATTATCGCTGTAGCTATGCAATAATATTCGATGCGCCAATTATCGCGAATTTGTTATCGCGAGTTCTCTGCACCCTCGGGAATTTGATATCATGTTATCAACGCTCGGCTTTAAGTCGAGCGAAACATCGTGTTATTTCGGGCTGCGGTGTAAAATAGCAACGTGACGGAATTTGTTAGTTGGGCATTGAACGCTTTGTCATAGAGTTATCTATCTATTTCGCACAATATTGCAAATCCCTGCTCGATATAGTTTGCAAAGTGAATTTCTATTGTGAATAGTCAACTCCCAGTTTTAGTAAAATGCCTGGCAATTCTAAATTCGTTATTGAAGTTATTTTTCACTAGAGGAATAGTATATTTATGGATTTTTAAGGGATATGCGTTTTTAAAATATCGACACGAAATAATTGCTACAAAGATTGTATTTTATTTGTGTGCATACATAATAGATCAAAATTAAAATGAAAAAAATATTGTGATTATTTATTGTGATTATCTATAGAAAATAACATAAAACATGAGGTTTGTTCACAATTGACACTGAATAATTTTTCTTAATGATATAACCGTCTACATCATACGGATACAATAAAAACGTGTTTATAGTTTAGGAGCATTTTAATCTTTAGTAGATAGGTGAAGTGCTCAGAATATCTCCAAAATTTTATTTTTTATATTTTGTAATAGTATGTATTTATATGGTTATATTTACTTTATTTATACTCTATGAGATTGAGGAATGAAAAAATTATGAAAAGAACAAAATTCTTAGTACATTCTATCGCGATTCGATTATGCTTAATAAAAAAAAAATCGTTAACTCTGAACTTGGTGCATTTGTAGACATAACACACAAAAATTATAAAATAAATTTTAAATGTGATACTAATAATGAACTTTAAGACTTCTGAGCAATACTTTTTTTCTTTTTAAGAAAAAAGGAAAAATATTTTTAAAATAATTATAATATTATACATGAGGTGATATGGCCATCTATCTACTTAAGGGTTAAGAAAGATAAATGAAAAAAAAAAAACATTTTTGAATAAATTCATATTTTATTGTATAATGCATAATGTATTATTGTATAATATCTGATACTTCTTGAGTGGACTTCATGTTAACAATTTATCAAATTTTACAAAATATATTATAATTTTTGTATAACTTTGAAACTGTTAATTAAAAGTTTCGAGAGATGTACAATCGATGCTAATGTATTCACTTGCCATTTCTGATGTCGGTCAACCAATAATATAATTATAGGAGCATTTTTCTACTACTTTCTTTTTCAGAAAGTTAATTGCTAGTTTTTTATATTGTACAATATTTTACATTACAAATTATTAATAAAAATTTTACTTATCTCTAAAATTATTTTAAAACGACGCGAACGCAAACATAAATGAAGGAAATATAATTTAAAGTTGAGGCATCGAGCAAATATGAACTTTTTTGAAATCTTGATAGCAGAAAAAGAACTTACGAGAATTAGATCGTGCGCGCAAATAGTGAAGCGTAAAAATTAAAGTCAATATACGTGATTACTTTGCTCTATTTACGGTTTGCTCTGATTGGTCTTTCTGCTATCAAGATTAATCACGTCGAAAGCTAGCATGAAACGTACGTGGGGTGAGTGTCGCACCGATGATTAGATCCCACCGCAATTTTTCAAGCGATCGTACAATTATGTGAACAGACATATCTTGCTTGTTGTCGGCGAGCGAGCTCGTCCGGAATTTACTGTCCGTTTAATATGTCGCCCAACAAGCTACGTTATCAGAAACTGACATTGTTAACGTATTACATCGAACCTCGAGGACACGACGGCGTTGTCATTGAAATCGGACAAGTCATACGTCCCATTATAACACTGTACATAAATGGTTACATAGTCAATCTGCTCATTATGTCAGCGATGTGATCCAATAAAATGTAATATCGATATTGATCGACGGAGTATTCCTCACTGAGGATCATTTATAGTGTATAATCATTATTATATTGTAAATTATTTGAAGATTATAAATATCGAGTCTCGAACAGTGAGATATAATGCATAAATTATTGAAAAATGGGGGAATATGTGTTTCATTTTCGAAGAATTTAGATCTGCTGTAGCTTTTCTACATCACTTATTACTTAGTAACACGAATCAAAGGGCAAGAGAAATTTCATGAAAAATCGAAATGAAACATTTCGATTATAAGCGCTAGATCGACGTTGCGATTTATTTACGCGATTTGAATGATACAACGACGGGTAGTAGGTCCGTACATAAGTACTTAACGTGTTCCCCTGGTGACACCGTTAACGCGTGTCGAATCGCCCGTAACGTTGACAATATTCGAGCCCCTTTTACCAACGTAAACCTGAACAGGAGATGCTATTCCGGATGCAGCATCTCGATATTGTGCTCGAGTGGAGATGAGTGTCGAGTGGGGCTTATCTTTAGTTATGGTGTGTTAGTTACGCAATGCTTACTTCGCGATAAATTATATCACGATGAAAGAGCGTTCCTAGTGCATTCTGTATAGATAATTTTGCGATGCAAACTCGAGAGAAAAATATTCATCTCTGATTTACAAGATTCCGAGAAGTTTTCTTATTTTCACGTCGGAAAATATAAATTGATAGAATTCTCGATACGCGATAAGAAAAAAATAATATCTAGAGATTAATTGGTTTTTTTATATTGTTGAATATTTATTAATCTTTGAATTGCATATGTACAATCGTATAATATCATGGATTCGGAAGGGACAGACAAGTTTATTTACTATATTATACCAGCAGTTCCTTTGATCGGATTAACTCCGAAAGCTTAGCAGTTTTCCCAATAATTAGATTTTATTGACGTTTCTACCGCAGTTAGAGTTGAAACTGTGCTTGCCGAAAATGACGAAATAAAGAGAGATGTCGATGTCAATACCATGCATTTCTAATATTGGCAGGAGGATATGTATATAAGATGTGTTAGCATGTATTTTCTCAGGATGTTCTTTTCTCTCATTCAATCAGAAAGTTAGAAAAGGTCTGAGGAAGCCAGGTTGCAACATATTCCTTGCGCGTAATTTCCGACCAGATCAATGAATTACGCGATTATTACTACAAGCATATGTCATCTCGGTGGGTTCGCGCATTATCGACGTTCTTTATTAGGGATTTGCCTGTGCCAAACTGCGAGTTGAAGGTCGACGAATTGCCGAGGATTTGTTTGCTCAGGCAAAGCCCGGTCTTCTTTCAATACCACATCAAGCGGCGGGATGTAATCCCTCGATATATGGCTCTCATTTGTAACTTGTAATCTTCGGTAAAATGCTCGGCATAACTCAGAATTACGCCTCTTTCGTCCGAATGTCCAACTATAAACATCGAGAACTGGGTCGTTTTAACATTTTGATATCTCTATATCGGCGTCGTTTTGAATCGAATGGACTTAAAAAGTGAATAGTGTGATTGACGTAATCGGCCACGCGTTCGATTATATCTCGTAATTACCTAGCTTGATATTCATGCGAGAATGTATTATCAGCGACTTGTAATGAGTTTGCTCATTTTGATCGAATATGATACTATCACTTTTAATGCGAGGGTGTACGAATTATAGCGAAACGTATTATTTAGTCCTTTGCACACTCGTCCTTTGCATACTGCGTGCGGGCCTATCGCACTTTATCGCAAGCTCAGACATCAATATTTAATTGGTTGCATCTTGAGATCAATATATCGGTTATCTGCATTTGTATAAGCACGCTAAATTAAACCCTAGTGTCTAAGATGCGACGTCCTTTTTGCGTCAATACGGAAGAATAGCTTGTTGCTAAAATTATTCGGTCTGTTTTGTTGGAACAAAATGCGTAGGTGTAATTGTTATCACACAAGAGCTTCAATTATGACTGAAGGTACTTACGTAATTGCACGCTATAATTTCATATCTGATTTTAATATTTGATTAACGTGTCGATAAATGGTCTTATGTCATTGAGACGTAAGTATTTTTCATCGTATTTAGCGCTAAATAAAATTAAATATGTAAAACTTTCATGATATTATTAAGCGATTAGCATTTATTTTAAGAGTGTCTTAATAATTTTAAACTCAAATATCTTATTTTTTTTATAATGCGTATATGAAAAGCAGATATACACAGATTAAATCATCTTTTTACAAGAGGAAACACAATAAAGTGAAAATAAATTCCGATAGCAAACACTTGCAATGTTTAAAGTTATCGCGTATGTTTCTTTTAATATTGTAATTTATTATAATACAAAAAATCGTGAAGATAAGCGGATAGCCGGTTTGATCCGGTATTACTAAATCCGTTATTATTCCACTTTTTCGTATTGCAGCACGAACAATGCAAAAGGATTCATTGAGAGGCGTAATTTCGTACCAGGAATTCCATGTGGCAAAAACACGCGGCATAGTTGGCTGCATTTTACACGCATGCGTGTCTTTTGCTCGATCCCCTTCGAAATCAATTATCACTCCATTCCCTCGAAATTATCGTTAATGCCTATGCCTGTCGGATTATGAGACGCGCGCGAATTTCCAAAAAAGCGCAAAAGTTTTTGGGGTCGACGTAAGCGGCTTAGCAGCGCGTGTCTATGCCAGCTGGTCTAATCGATCTATCGAATACCTATCTATACGGGTATCGTGCACACGGAGGAGCTCATGGAAGCATTAATCCTATAAATATACCGAAATTATACGCGCGGTGAGCGGCTTTTACTCCAGGAGAATAGAGAGGCGTATAGGGCAAGATACCGACGTTACACGTAAATTTTCCCGTACAGCATATCTGCGCTCCTTTATGCGCGTCATAGATTGTGTTCGTGCGCTGAATCTTTAATAAAATACAAGCGCAATATACATACGGATTCATCTTTGTGGTATGAGATTCATTATACATACGGATTCATCTTTATGTCATGGAAATAAAGTTCTGGCTCAAAACGAGATTATGGATTATCGATTCAGTTTTTTCGAAGATGATCGCTTTCTTATATTTCTTTTGCCTTTTGTCTCGAAAGATCTGCGTCTTAATTATACCTTTGAATTTCTTTGCTGGCTAAAAAAAATATACGAAAAGGATTCTTTTAATAAGAATATTGCTACAAGGCATGTGAAAATTCATCCAAGTTAATGGAATAGAAACGTACGGTACATATGAATATATGTAGGGTACATATGAATGAGATGGAAGTGATCTCGAAATAAAACGAAAACTGATGCATCATTATCGACAAATCGCTCGCGTTCTTTTTGTATGCTGTTATTTTCACGGGATTCTGCTATAATTGTGAGTAACTATCATATTTACTGGAATCCGTTGTGTGTTCGGTAAACGAAAGAACCCGAAAAAACTGACCACTATATGGCACTCATTCATTTATGTTAGCAAAAAGAGATCCTTTCTGTTCGGACGATGTTCGATTCAAAAAACTTTTATTTTTTGTAGCTGCACACTATACTACATTATTTGTACTTAAAATGAGATAAAAGTTATAATTAGAAAGAGACTTTATATTTGTTTATTAAACTGTTTATTTAACATAAATATAATCAGTATTGTTTTTTTGTTATAGATCATGATATGAAACATGATTGATAATGGTATTAGGGAATAAAATTTAGGGGGATGGTTTTTGAAATCGATGTGATTCATTTTTTCTTTTTATTATGGATAATTATATATACAGCACATAAGTGAGGGATAAATTATATCAATAATGCAGAAAGAGGAGCTACGAACCAAGCTGGGTGTTAAACATTATATATTTATACGTATAATAAAAAAATTATACAAAACAAACGTTTCAACATCTATCGGGTCATTTTCAATGTTTAAATTACAATTAAAATTAATAAATATGGTTTGATTAATATTAATCGAACGGCTATTAAAAAAATACAATACAAACTCTATAATAGAAAAGTTCTTTTCTTACGTATTAGCATCGTTCGCGACTTTGTAAATTGTAGACAATTTTAAATGGCCCGTTGAGTCACAAATAGATAGAAAAGTTATTAAACCAGTAAGTCAAGCAAAAGTAAGTCAGCAACAATAAAATCGAAATCTGATTATGCGTTGAAGATTGAGATTGAAGAATGAAGATTAAAATTTGACGAATGAGAACAAAGAAATTTTAGTTCTTTTTGTTTTGATTGATTAAATTTCAATTTTTTAGTCTTCGCTCTCGATTTTCAATGCGTTACTAATCTGATACCGGCCTAACGGTCAAATGAATAAGTTATTTTAATAGCATTAATACAAGAAGAACAAAATCATGTTAATTATATTACAAAAAGCATGTTTGTTAAACTAAAAATGAATTTAAAAATAATATGAATGTCACATACACGAAGAAAATTGTTAGTCTAAATGTAGAAAGAATATATTAAATTCTAAATATTTGGAAGGGCCGTCCACTATCAAATATATTCTTATGCAATTTCTTACAACAGATGTAACATTATTAATAGAAAACTCATCAAATGGAAAATGGGAAATCCTTGCTATAACGGTTTAAGCTGAGATTTTTTAATGCTGAACTAATTTGAAGTAAATTAGTATATACTGTATTTGTACATATATATACATATATCATATTTGTACATACACATACATATACCATATTATAATCGTTTAAACTACGCGCTAAAATTTTTCCGGACTTGAAATAATATTACAATTAAATTTTTGATGCTCAATAGGCATCTATTAGAGAGATTTTAATATGATATAAATCTGTAAATAAATATATTTATTGCGAAAAATATTACCTCGGTCGGGAGTCGAACTCGGATCTCTTGCATCTATGCAAGCGTCCTAATCCTTCAGACTACCGAGACCTTAATAATATTCTTCGCAATAATCAGTATATGTATGGAAATAAATGTCTTTGTAGTGACGTAATAAACAATAAGAATCTTATTGGACCGTAAAATTTGAAACTCATGAAATAGGAAACAGGAAATCCTGACCATAATGATCACTAAGCTGTGATCTTTTTAATGCTTAACTAATTTAAAGTGAATATTAATTTATTAATAGAAATGCAATAATATTAATATGTAAGAAAGGAAGTTTTATTTTAATAGCATGTAAATTAAAAATGCAAAGAATTTCTTTATATTTTTATACAGTGTGTGTAAATTCCTCTGTTTCTTTCCTACTTGATATATGTAAATTTTTCGATACAGTTACGCTCTTTTATTTTGTTGCATATTATTTTTTTAGGAATCAAAAGATACAAATAATTATAAATTCCTAATGCCTAGAAATAATTATAAATTCTCTTTTGAAAATAGAGGACACGTATTCAAAGCTATTCAATTTCTTCTTCAATGTGCATTACAATTCGCTATGTTATTGATTTCTATGTATATTTTCAAGCATTAATATGTTTGATTATAAATTTTATACAATAAGCTCGAGTTTTCAAAGTTGGAATCTCTGAAAATACTACCATTTAATTCAGCAATGTTAAATATATTAGTACATTTAATAATGTTATATAAACAGAAAGAAGAAAGAGAGGGGGAGAGGGAAAGAGAGAAGAAGGGAGGGAAGGAGGAGAGGAGGAGGTGGGAGAGGGAGGGAGAGAGAGAGAGAGAGAGAGGGAGAGAGGGAGAGAGCTTCATTAAATGATGCGATACATTTTATTATTTTATTGTCATAATATTCTCCATTATTAAATTTTTTTTCCTACATGAAATTTTTAAATAAATTCTCGATGTATTTCAAAGATTTCAAAACTGTTGTCAAAAAGAAGAATTATTGGAATCAATGCCGTAGAAAGAGAAGACAACGTCAAGATTGGACAGAATTAAGATTAAGCAGAAACAAGATTATTGAGATTATTCTACCTATTTGTGACTCACGTTATAATTTACAAAAAAGCGAGCAGCGCTTTTCACGAGCAACACTAATATATAAGAAAAGAAGTTTTATTTTAAAGTTTGTATTGTACTTTTTTAAAATGCTATTTGATTAATTTTAATCGAACCGTATTTATTAATTTTAATTGTAATTTGAACATTGAAAATGACCTGATAGAAGTTGAAATGTTTGAATTGTATAATTTCTTTGTTTATAAATAGCATTTAACAGCTTGGCTCATAGCTCTTTTTTCTGTATTATATAATTTTTTAAAAATCTTTGAGCCTTAATACCTATATATAATTATTGATTTATATGCTATTCTTCCTATTTATGAACATGTGTTGTTGCTTTAAAAAAATCCACTCATTAAAATGCTAAATGTTAGCAATAAATCTTACAACCACGTTTAGAATGTGCCAGCATTTAAGATTTACCAGTGCAAAATATAGCAGATATTAAAATGATAAATTGAGTCATTCACCACGTTGACTGAAATAATTGCACAAAATTATTTTTCAACGATCCTTTCCACGCTTTATACCGTCTTACGAATGATAAATATCTAAACAATGTAATAGCTTTTTTTATATTAGTCAATTAATTCTTGTGCTTTTTCTTAATAATATATTTTAAAACATACTTATTATATATATATTCTATATTTTCACATTAATTTAGAATTAAATCTGTATATAATTTTCTAAAATAAAAATCTTATCAATTCTATTAATGTCATATTGATAACTTTTTTATAAAAAAATATTCAGTCCTCATTATATTGACATTTGATAATAGAGCGTTATCATTTTAAGATAAATTTATTTTTAATTATATGTATCTACGAGAGATCAATATATCTATCATATATCGTGGTAGCATATACAATGAGTAATTATCATTCTTTTAAATTTGTTGAACATTCACAGATGCAGTTAATTACCTGATTATCTTTTGCTACAATGTTAGGGGTATAATAACGATGACAGATAAATTGTCTTCTAAAGATATAGTCAGTAGATGAAATGGTACGCATTATTACCAGTTAATGTTAAAGAGTAGGCATAGACGAGGAATATCGATCATGAATAATCGTGTTACCGACACATGTTTTTTTCTAGTCATGTATCTAACTTAATTTTCTTCTAAGCAACTCTTAAATCGATAAAAAAACCGCGCGGTAACACGCATGAAGTATAGTGAAGCAAAGTATCAGCATATGATACGACTTCGTATAAGGTAAAAGCAAAGTATCAGCATATGATACGATTTCGAATAAAGTAAAAGCAAAGTATCAGCATATGGTACGACTTCGTATATGTCTCTGTAAAGTTAGCACCTTATTTCAAAAAATCGGAAATTTTATTAATAATTCCGCTTGCACTCGCAATAGTTCTACAGTTTCTATTAAGTTCATTCAGAGTGCAAACACATAACAAGTTTTAAGAAAAATAAACTTGCTTGATGTTTTGATGATATAGTTGGAATCAAACGTGTAGAATTTGAATACATTACATAGTTATATTTTATCGTTTATGTACCGATTATCAATATTAATATTCATGCCAGCGTTCAGATTAAAAAATTGTTTAAAAATACTTAAATGCTGGAATTCTAAATAAAACTTATAAGAAGAGGCGTATGTCAAATTCCCTAGGTGGTCTCCAGGTATCATGTCATCCTTGTCTAATGTAGGTACGATAAACAACAAGGAGTGATACCTGGGTGACATCGAGTGGGAATCTGAACTCAGCAAAGCGTCGGAACTATTGCAGAACTATTGGAAAATGCTAAAAAGTCAGCTGGAATATTAAAATGAGATACTTTACTCTTGTGGTGCTGTGCCAGCTCTCAAATTAAAAAATTATTTAAGAATGTTCAAAGACTATTGTTAAAATATATATATTGGATCATCTAAAAAGTATCCGCGGTACTTTGTCACTAGATATATGATCATTAACACACATCTAGTGACAAAAAACCGCGGATACTTTTTAGATGACCCAATATATATATATATATATATATATATATATATATTTCAAGAACTATAGAACTCCTCGAGAACTATAAGATTTCCTAATAAAAATCAATTTTCTCGAAACTTAGGGTATTACGCGGAGTTAGCACCTTATATTTCTATTTTTTTAAATTTTTTTTAGCTAAATTAGTGAAATTATTTATGAAACTTAACAGGAATTATAGAAGTATTGCTGATATAAGCAGAACTGTTAATAAAATTTCCGATTTTTGAAAGTATGATGTTAATTTCACAGACTTCGTATATGAAACAATATTATTTTTTAAGAAAATTTATTTTGCCTTTAATAAGATATCTTCTATTAATCTAAGGATGACAACACTGCTTTTGCTATAAGGTTTATTAAATAATTCCGTGATATGATATAAAAATACTATTTATTGATAATTATTACGATATAAATACTAAAACGTTGACAGAATTATTGAGTTATGTATTATTGTATATCGTTTACAATGATTATAAATGATAAAAACAATATAAATGAGTTATGACAATTTGTTGCAACATTTGCATTCCTTGGAATTAAACAATAATGTCAAATTTTACTAAATGATAAATTATGTCATGACGCAGTATATCCTTTTTTCCAAATTGTGTCTTTTAAATAGGCGCCTATCGTAGGATCATTGAGCATTTCCTCCACAATATCCTTAAAACCAAGCTGACTAGCTAACATGTATTTACATTCGACATCTGATAATTCAGATATTAGAATTTTCATATTATCTGTCATGGAATGATTGATACTCTTTTCCAATCTGTACCTATATATATAATAATAGCATTTTAAATAATTATTTAAATATAAATTTTTGAATTAAGATATACACACATATATATAGATCTCATGTTGAACTTACCTACGCGCACAATCTTCTACAATCACAGGCGTAAGGTTGATAACTGTCAAGAATTCTTTGAAATATCCCGTATCTCCTTTAAGAATACAGTGATGATAAATAAGATTAACCCAATCAACGTGATAATTATAAGCACGGATAACAATAAGAGCTTGAGGAAAGTTCAAGATGTGACACAATATTCTTTCTAATTCGTCGCTTTTCAAATTCAGCAGACATACTGCTTGCTGATTCTGTGGTACTGTGTTTAGCAGTCCAATTTGAAGTGCAACAAGTTGGGCTTGGTGCGAACATTGACTAGCAAGATTTAGTTTCTTATCCTGGAAGTAAAATTATTAAATTATACATTATTTTTTATGCTAATACTAGTGAAATGTATACGCATTTCTCATTTCTTTTTTACCTGTAAATAATATTGAGTAGCATGAGTAAAGTTAGTTACAGCCAGTTGTAATTGCTTTAAGACATTATCATTTCGAGTAAACTTTATTTCTACTGGAATCCCAGTTATGCCCTTTCCGCACTCTTTTAATATGTCAGATATTAATTTTGTGATTATTTCTTTCGACTCATTTTCCCACATGAGTGCGATTTCGTAATACAAGCGGAAATGAAGCGCCACTAGAGTAAACAGCTCTTTGTCTTCTGGGCATTGACGCTTCAAGAATTCTAACAGTGCCATTTTTAGACCCGGAACCTGCACATTTGAAACGCAAATGTTTTTTTAGTAGATTTAAAAAAATGTGCATCTATATTATATCGTACAAACAATGATACCTTATCCAAACCCTGTCCCAATAAAGACTCGAATTGATCGTTTTCTTTCAAGATTTGGAACACGTAATTCATTTCAGTAAATCGACCAACACCGGTTACAAGACGTACCTAACAATATAAAAAAAAAATTTGAATCAATTATATAATTTTGGGAATGAGTAATTAATGAGAGTAATTAAAGAAAATATTAATAAATACCAATAACGCCCAGTATTTTAAGATTTGCAACATATTTGCGAGGTTCTGACATTTTCGTAATATTGAGGCTATTCCTTCCATGTTACAAGAAGCCGTGAAACAATCGTGGGATCTTATCAATAATTCCACTATTGTTTTTAATCTTAAAACTGTAGTGTAATAAATAGAAATATATATATTATCATATCTCTTAAAAATAATGTAATATTGAAGTAAATCGTAAATTTTTTTACCATTTTTTTTTTCGTCGTGAGTACTAACGTATTTTTCCAGCAATGATTGTGCTGCCTTTAACAATTTTAAACCTAATAATGAGATATCGTTGCAAAGCTCCATTATTAAATGAAAATGTGAATTCAAGGAATAGCCCCACATAAAAATCAAATCTTCTTGACCATCTGTTGGGAGATATATATTATTATTATATTATTATTTTTTAATATTGGGATAATTATTCAAAACAAGAGATAAAGATTTTTCTCATAATTACTTTCTATAGCACGATTTATGTGCATTGTAATATTTTCAGTCAAGAATGTTGCCACATTTGCTGTTTTAATTTTGTAAGACATTATTATGTCATTAGCAGTCTCAAATTTATTTTCAATATTACTTTCTACAATCTCCTGTAAAAATTTTATCGGATCTTTTAGCATTAACAGTGATTGATATGTCTTCCCTAAAAGTACAGCAAGTTTATAACATGACACAATTCTGAAACATGTCTCTTTTCCATGTGCAAGGATTTCCGATAATTTTTCTAAAATTGAAATACACTCCATTTGGAAATGACGATTGCTGATTGTCGTATCATCTGTTTTGTTAGGTTCGACAATCGACGAAATTGTATTCACTGTAAAAATGAAATATATTGAATATAAAGAAATCGAAAAATATTTTTAGATGGACGAAATATAGAAATATTATCAATGTTAAAAAAGTAGCAAGGCATACAGGATGACGATGATGAAAATTTTTGCAGACCACGATTACGTAGAAATCCATATTTTTGTTGTTTATACTGATTCTTTTCTTCTAAAAGACTCTTTTGCTGCGCAGTTAAGTCCGTTGGTGAAATTTCACCTTCTGCTAAACTTAAACATAACATCAATATTTGCAAATCCTATAAAAAATATAATCCTTTTTAAATTCAGTAGTCTATCTATGAATTCTAAAATAAAAAAATATTATTTACTTTGTGATTGTAATGAAAAATTATGCTTATTCGTAAGGCAGTATCCAATTTTCCCAAATCAATTAATTTATTTATTAGAATTTCTGCAGCACTTTTTTCATTTTCATCTATCAAGGAGCAAGTGACTTGTAACTTATCTAAATCAGATAATAACTCTGTTTTTAATTTATTAAAAATACGATCATTATTGTCGAATTCTATATTTTCAGGTCCAGCTAAAATACATGATTTCCACATTGCCATTTCCAGAGTATCGATAGTTTGTTGTTCGATTTCAGCATTTTTCATAGTCTCATAGGCCAATTTTAAAACTTCATATCTAGAAAACAATAATTGATTATAAAATTAGCGTTATGTTATACGAAATATTATTTACCTTTCTTTATGCGATACAACTTTCTCGGCATGTTCGACAAAAAATTCAACAGCTACTTGAGGCGGAACTTTGTATTTATTAAAATCCTGAGCACATTGCATCCAGAAGACAGAATTTACTTCACCATCCTTATTTATAGATTGTTTAAAAGTATTTCGAGCCTGAAAATAATATATAGCAAAAGTAATATAGTAAGATAGTTATACAGAGTATTTGGTAAGTAACGATAAAACTACTCGCAGGAGTAGAGCGGACTAAACTGTCGAAAAGTCCTCTACAATGTCCTTTGCAATGTTCGCAATAGGTCTCAATTAACAAGATATTTGGTATTAAATTAGGTATTAAAAATCATCGAATATTGGTTTTCAATAATCTTTTACTCAAGTATAACATTATAAACTTTATAGAAAAACAGCAAGAGACAAAAATTGTTTATTTTCTTCTCATAGAGCTCTAAAAATTTTTTCAGAATTTTTTATCAACTTTTTAATACTGCATTTTCTTGACAACTATTTTTACCATTATGAAAAAATGCGCTACCTACTAAAAAATTCTGAAAAAATTCTCAGAACTCTATATAATAGAAAAATAAACAATTTTTGTCACTCGCTGTTTTTCTGTAAAGTTGATAATATTTGAATAAAAAATTACTGTAAGTAAAAATACCAATATTCGGCGATTTTTAGTAATTAATATCCTTTAAATATTATTTTTACTAATTAATATCCGTTAACTATTACGAAAATGGTAGAGGACTTTTTCAACTCAATTTAGTCCGCTCTATCCCTATGCGAGAATTTTATCCTTACTTATCAAACATCCTGTATATCTATTTAAAATAGTAATATAAGTGTTTGATTTCTCGATAAATTTCGAAAGATATTACTTGTGCTAATATAATTTCGGATGACTTGAATTCGGTGTAGCATGCTAACTCTAAGGCAGTACTGTAATTTTCGATTGCTATTAAATCATTAATACATCTTTGAATCTCTGTATCAAAATTATATGTATTATTGATTGGAATAACGGCTCTGAAATTTAATTTCACATCGGTTTTCTCCAGAATTTTTATTATATCCAACAAATGTTGAAAATCCGGTACAGCAACTATAATATACAATAACAATTTTTACTGCAACTATATTTAATAAGATAGATTAATGTAAAAAATTGAGCACATTTTACCTGGTAAATCTGCAGAAAAATTACATTTGATTAGCGCTTCGAGAAACTTTACTCGTAAAAACGTACTTTGAAAACCATAGCCGAGTGCCGTAACAATGCATTGGGTTGCAACAACTGCAACCCAATACAAGTTTTTCAAGTACGTAAAATGGACGCTATCCCAATCCACAATTTTCTAAAAAGAAAAAAAAGAAAAAAAGAAATAAAATCATTGAAGTTAGCTAATACATTGGGATGATTTTATTATAATTATGTACGTACATTAGTTTGAAGCGAGGAACATTGCGATTTAAACTCTATTAAATACTGTTGATTTTCCTTGAATTCACCATAACTGATTGCTTGCATTAGAAACTCAAAGAATGGATTCAAAATACTGTCCTACAAGACATTAGTACCAATTTTAATAAAAGATCTTTGGATATTACACTGTTAAGTTAATTAAACTTACAGGCATAAAAATTTTATAAGCTCGATTTATTGTCTTAATGTAACCATATTGAATCATTTTGTTTAGTAATTCTGATACTTTATCAGAAGGCCATATTTGTTTTTCTAGACATTCTGTGTAATCATGAAGTATGTCATTTCTTCCTGTCGATATTACCATCCAACAATAGCAATATGCTACTACAGAGGACGGCTATTAACACGAGATTTTTAAATAATTTAAATGAAAGATCAATAAAATCTGTACTCAATTGGAATAAAATAATACCTCGTAACACGTAGCTAAGACAGTCAATAGAGGCCTTAAATTTGATCGAGACGCATTAATTAATGCTCTAGGTGGATCTTGACTTTGATGACAGTTTAATATAGTTAACCATAAGTTATTATCTGAAGAAGTCGAGGTACAGTTGTTGGGAATATCTTTGGCACTAATTGTGTCTGTCTCAATTTCTGATGTGGCTGAAGTGGACTTTGGAGATTTCTAGAGAATGATATTGTTTATATATAGGAATTAAAATTATTAAGAAACAACAGCAATCTTACATTTTCTTTCGTTTCAACTTCTTTATGCTGTCTTGATGATGATTGTCTTGGGTCTTGAGATTTCGTCTTCTCGTTATATGATTCAGATTTGTTAAGTTTATCATTGCTTAAACACGTTAACAGATGTTCCCGTATGTTCGCATTATTGAACAATTTGGTGTTTCCTAGCACCTAGCACGTGATCGATTTGAGTTTTATTTTTATGCAAATTTTATTTTAATCAGCATTGTTTCGTACCTGGGTTTTGGGATAAGAGAATATATCACAGACTGCAACGAATTCGAACCATAAATCATGATCTACTAAATACTTCAACAATATTTCAGGTAACGCACAGTTGTGAACACGTGCAAAGCGTACGATGATGTCCCATGTTTTCAATGTTTCAACAAATTGCGCATTATCAAAAGTTTTATCCGCTAAATATTTTTGGAAGCTCTGTTCAAGATACAACATCACAGTCTTTAAATCAGTTTGATTCTTATACACCACATTTTCCAATAGATTCCCTATATAATAAACAATATCGGTATGAATTTATACCATTTCTGGTATGGATTTCAAATGATTTATATCAATGATTTATATCAACATCATAATGTAGATTTAAAACCCATAGTATTAGTCCACAACATATTGGTGTTAATATTAACATTTATATTGCGAGAATTACATTGATATAGTTATTTTTTTAGAATGTCATATTAGTTATATAAACTAAATTACCTATGGAAATATTTAACTGCTCTTGTACATATTTTGCCACAGTTACGTGTAATCGTAAATTATTCGAATCAATTTTCAGCAATTCGACGAACGCAATACAGCTGCATACAATATCAGATTTATCTAAATTTCTCAAAGCAAGAACATGTGCATACAAAGCCGCTTTGAATTTCCTAAAATTTGTTTTAATTATTAACGATCACAAAATGAACATTATATCATAAGAATACGAACCTATGGGAAGATACATTTCCAAGTAACTTCGCTTGAGCGTGTAAATGATACATAGCCATATTCGGCCTACCTTCTTTCAGATAATAACCATATGTTAGCGTTTCTTGATGTCCGTATTTCTTAACAAGTTTTTCGTTTGTGAAAATAGGCAAAGGCTCATTCTTGAAGCGCCACTTGAATGCAGATTTCGAACTTAAATTTCTATAGCCATCCAATAAATCATACACTGTAATATCATCTTTTTTACTTTGATCTTCGATGATATATTGCAGCTCAGGTACATGCCTAAGTGTGTACTGAAGAACTTCTTGGGAAATAACACGTGTATCGATTTTTAAAACAGTCTTGTTCGTAAATATATCTCTCATTAACGTGTTCTTTTCTAAAGCATTATCACACAACGCGTTTCGCATTTGCCATGATTGCAAAAATATTAGTGCTAAGCTTACTAAATAATTTGTTTTCAGATAATCATTAAAATCGTCTGAGAGATAATCAATCGAGCCCACAATTCCGTATATTAACGCATTTTCGTAATTATCTCGAGCATTGCACATATCAGTTAAAACGTTGAAGAATTTTGTAAGTTTTAAAGTGTCTTCTTGAATATGACAGTTTTGCGAGCAATCTATAAGACATAGTTGATAATCAATGTTGTGCAAGAACTCCGTTTTATTAATGTTACTAGAAGCTAAGGATAATATCTTTGTACTGAGTTCTTCCAATGTAATACCACAGCCAAAGGAACGATTTAATATCAATTGCAAATCATTTTTTTCTTCTATTGTAAAAATGCCGTATCTAAAATTAAAAAATTAGACATTTTTTAAAAATTTATTATTAAACCAGCAAAGAAAGTATAGATTAATATTAAATATTATTATACAGCTATTATGTGCACACCTGCATAAATGATTTTTAGCTAGATTTTTTACAAGATCACCAGCATTTGAAGAATCTATATAGTCAACCATATCAGGTGTAATATTTAAATTCGTAAACAATGATTTCAAATGAGAATCAATTTTATCTGAGATTTGTGAACCGTCTGGGTTATACTTTGTATCAATCCATATCTTTAATGCATTAATTTTATTATTAGACAATAAATAATCCCACAAAATATTATTTGACACATTTCCCAAAATTTCTGGATCATTCAAAGAAAAATATAATTCAATTCGTAAAGCTTCTTCAATATTCTGTGGTAACTTCATTATATCATCTAAACATATACAAGAACTTAATCCATTTTGAATTCTAAAATAAAAAGATATTATATATCAATATTTTTCCCTCCTGCTATATTTTTTTATCTTCACAAACTTACTTGCATTTTTCTTCATATTGTTTAATTGACTTGATAATATTCCATGCTGCAATATGTTCATTCTTGAATCCATTAATATTTATCATATATTCACACAAATAGTCCCTTAAAAGAGAATCCTTGCTCTTTATAGAAATGACAAAAATATGTTCCATGGGATCCTTTTCCTATATAAACAAAAATTATCGTCTATATAAATATATTATTTTTTTAGTTATCACTAAAACTTTATTAATTATAACCAATCTTAAAAAAATATATTAATATGTTTAACACACCATATTTTTTAAAACATGTGAAGCTCTGTGAACTTGCTTTTTGTTTAATAATTCATCGACCCAATTATCTACTTCCTTGTTAAAATATGTACATGCTTGTTCTACAGAACAATTTCTTCTATGTGCAAGACATTTATGAGCTAGTTTTATATGAGTTCCCTTGGCAGATGCTTCTCTCACAAGCTCTCTGTCTCCTAGTGTACGCCAGCCAGACCATATTGCAGCTGATTCTCCAGTTAGACACTCCACGGGAATACCACCAACCGTCATTTTCTCAGACATTTTGCAGTAGTGATTTTCACATCAATTTATTAACTGATATCTTAATACAATTATAAATCTTGTCTTGTATATATTAAAAGATGGTACTGAAAGAAATTAAGACGTTTTTATATCTTCACAATATACGCAGTTTCTGTTGGAAAAAATTTCCTTTGTAGACTGTATACTGTATTGTTAAATCACATTTGATTACTTTATGTCATATCATCAGTTTACAAAATATACCTATTTGTTTCGTTTTTATAATAAGTATATACATTTTTAGTAAGTTAAAATATTATAAAATTATGTAAATTTTTGTTACGTGAGATAAATGCGCAATATAATAGATAGAGAGGTTAGGTAAAATAAAAACAATAGTTGCAAAAATTATAGTACAGTTACTGATACACTATTACATTCACACTCTTATACAAACAGTCACAATAATTGTTTATTTACACGAATTATATATTTTTATTTAAGATATTAATCATATTTCGATCACATTTTGTTTTGTTGTTCATGGAAAGCATCATTGTCAGTTCGTGTTTCTCTGACAGCAGCAATTTAACCAACAATCGATAAAAATTATCAGCTGTCGGCTGACATCTGACGTAGTTATCCCATTACTACGTGATTCCTATTGGACAGAGATAGAATATAGTAACATTAGTTATAATATTATTAAATCGTTATGAATCTGTATTTTAACTCAATGAATTTTTAAAATTTTTTAATAATTATATATACAGGATTTCCTACTTGAACTTTGTCAGTCATAACCAGTATATATATATATCTCAAAATCCAAAAGAGAGATGTTAAAAAGAGGCTGATTTTTGCCCACAAAGGTGTAAGAAAATAAATAGCGTTTTTTCTAGATTTCATCTCCCTGAATATGATAATGTTAATAAAAAATTCGAGATCGATAAGGAATACCTTGAAAATTGAGCTTTTTATTAACATTATTTTTATTAATATTATTATATATATATTATTATATATATAGTATTCACGAAGTCAAAATCTATAAAAAACATTATATTCCTTTTACTTACATTTTTGTGAGAAAAAATCGGCCTCTTTTTAACATTCATTATAGAAGAAAACGTTTTATATAAAATATTTCGTAACTTATTAATTTTTTCTTAATTTTACCTTAATATGTTTAGGTGCAGTACAATTAGAATAATCATATATATTATGAAAAAAATTATATAATTTCATTTTTAAAAAATGATCTTTATGTATATATGACCTTTTATAACGAAAAATTGATTTTTTTTGGAAATTAATTTTACCATTATTTTCTTGAGACTACGATTTTTATCTAAAAGATTTTCTTCTAAAACCTACGAGATATTTGGCAAAGTTAAAGTAGGTCATCTTTAGATACGTACAATTAATATTATATCATTGTTATTTTACTAAAATGCTCACATTTGATCTATAAGTATTCTATCGTGAAGGAATCATTTTTGATATTATTCTTTTATGTATTTGCGTAGTAGTATATTCATACTACTAACGTTCGAAGAAAACTCAGGTACGCTAGACTTGTTTTGAGTACCTAATGAAAAATTAAAATACAATACTTTCTTATAATTTATAGTTTCTTATAGTTGCAGTCTTTTATTAAGAGCACATATAAAAAAAAGTAAAAGCATTTTTAAACAAGTAATTTTGAAATATTAATTTATTTCTTTAAATTTTTTTGTCATTAGATATGATTTCGTGTATAGGCTTTGCAACTTCTTACATATCCAAATGTCGCTAGTGATAAATCTATCATTCTGCCAGCACTGATCTTTATAGGATGGCTGGACATAGCAATTACTAAGACTAGACTGCGAACCGACTTTGCCGGCAGTTGATACCAACGTATCATGAAGCACCTCGTTCCAATTTGACTGCTCTGAAATATTAAATCTGCGAAAAATGCTCGACATGTGTCCTGAATTTCATCCATTTTTACAGTTTTTACAGTTTTATGCTCACGCGAAGATCACATAATTAAACGTAACAGAATTAAAATGTTTAATTATATGAATTAAAATCTAAATATACCTTCTCCACGAGATGCTCTCCAATGTAACATAATATGTACATATTGAAGCAAAATGAAACAAAGAGCAGGAAATAGGTTGTTAGTCCTACCGTATCGCTGTCTTGCCAGTCCTATTGAAAATTTTAAATAAATAATTCAATTTATATAGGATTTAAAGAAGGCATTTGTTTTAAATATATATATATATTTAAACGCACCACTATACAATAATATTCGGGTAAACACATTGTAAATATAGAACTGGCGAATTCTAGTAAACATACTTCCTGTAAAATTTCTTCCACGGCAGCGGAAAATCTGTAACAGATCCATTGTTACTTGCACATGAGAAATTGAATTTTATAAACCCATTCTCAGCATTGTCAAATGATTATATTATACAAATATAACAAAGTAAAATTTTTTTAACGAGAGTTCTGTTATTCTGCAATAATTTGGGCGTAAAAAATATTTTATATTACTTTTTAGAAATATTTGTGCAATAGAAAATTTAATTAATATATCAAATATAGATTTTCGAATCAAATAACAATATTTTAAAAATAATTACATATATACAAATGTTTTGATCTAAAAATACGTTTTCAATGTAATAAATTAATATTAAAACCGGCATGAAAATTTCGTTAGTCTGAATTACTTGCTCATTGTATCTAAAGATTAATGTCCTATCAATAACTGCAGCCTCTTGTGTCAGATTCTTTATAATTTATAATAATATAAATATGTTCTTTATAATTTAGAAATTCAAAGAAGCATGTAATGCGCAGGTCATGATTATTCTGTCATTGAATATCGACGCCTGAGAAATCAGAATTTTTTATCAACTTTTTAATACTACATTTTCTTATTTTTACCAACATAAGAAAGTGCGGCATTAAAAAATTCTGAAAAAATTCTCAGAACTCTATGAGAAAAAAATGAACAATTTTTATTACTTGCTATTTGTCTGTAAAATTGATAGTATTTGAGTAAAAAATTATTGAAAATCAATATTCGGCGATTTTTAGTAATTAATATCTTGTTAACTATTGCAAAAATTGTAAAATGATAGACTTTTCAACTCTAGTTTAGCTCTACCTCTATGCGAGAGTTTTATCGTATTTATCAAATACCCTATATATTATAATATGTGAAGCTCTCCTGCCAGAGTTACATTACATTGAGATCCATTCCACTAATATCATATTCAATAGCAGAATGACCATGACCTGTGCGTTACTTACTCCTTCATCGAATTCCTAAATTATGAAGAACATATTTACAATTTGACACAAAAGGTTGCAGTTATTTATATAGGCCATTAATTTTTGAATGCAATGAGCAAGTAATTCGGATGAAGTTTTCATGCCGGTTTTAATATTAATTTATTAACATAGAAAATGACCTCGTGTTTAGATTGAAACGTTTGCATAAATAAATTTCATGCAATTGTTAATATATTGTTTATTTGGCTCAAGGCTCTTTATTCGATATATTGATTTAATTTTGTGAGAGTTGTTTCTTGATATAATTTTAAGAAAATTTTATTTTTATTATTTATATAAAGATATGTTCAGAATTGGATTTAGATAAAGAAGCGAATGAGCATAAAACACGAACAGCTTGTTTCAACACTGAGAAAAAATGTATTAAATATTAATTAATATTTATTTGAATAGTGTCAATTCAATATTTATTTACAATAACTAAATATTTACTAAATAAAATGATTATTTAAATCAAATTAATGATTCTTATACTAAATAAATATATCTTTATATTTAGTTAGTACGATTTTAATAAATGATTTATTAAATTTAGAATATTTTTTTGTCAGTGAACGAATTTAATATTGCCCGTTTGTATTAAAGTAAATTGTTCGTTCGTGTTTGTTCGCGCTCGCTTGCATGCAAAGTCTAGATCTTTATTCAGCGAAAAGTATGTGTATAGGCATTCATTGAGGATATAACAACGCATGCGCATCTACAAGCACACAACTGTACCGCCCACTGAAATGCATTGGAGGTTCATTAAATACACCTGTTGCATTTACCCGCCTTTTGTATATTGCGCAAATCGTAATGAAAAATTATGTATATTATAAAATAGAATATTTTCACTCAAAAAAATTATTGAATATTAATGGTTATTATTCTACAATATGCTTTTTGTTTTTGTTCCTTGTTTTTTGCTACTTTTTTACATCTTGTCTTTTTGCTTTTTATCCGGTTTTTTTTGTTTTATTACCGCCCAAAATAAAAGTTAACGAACTTCGGAAGAAACAGGAAACATGTAGCAAGAAATATAATTATCGATAAAATGATCGCAAAGGAGGAAAAAGCAAGAGGTAAAAAGCAAGAAACAGGAAACAAAGGGCACATTGTAGGATAGGCTAAATAGTCAGAACTTTTTAAAAATATATTTAAAAATATATTGTCTCTGTAGAAGTAATTTTAAATCATTTTAGAGAAATTATAAAAATGAAATGCAAATACATGTAATACATATATATATACAATATATACAATATAATAGATATAGGTGTAAAGATAGAAGTAAAACTTTCTCATAGTTTTATGAATTTAAATTTCTTGCAAATTCATCGTTTTTTTTTTAGAATTCTTTTTTAGAATCTCAGGAATGCTATCGCAAATATGATTTTATTAAAATAAAATATTTTTTGCATTAATAACCAAAATATGTATAAAATTGAGGCATTTTTATCTTCAGGTTCTTATTTTGTATATTTATTTATTATGCTAGAAAATACTGTTTAAAAAAATAACAGAAATTTCAAAAAACTTATGAGAGGAGTCGAAATTCTATTAATTATACTGAGAGTCTGATAATATTAATTTCGGAGAACAGTATTAATTTGTAATTATATTACCTTAATATTCGAACATGACTTTTTACAATGAGAGCGATTCGTTGATTAACATCCGACAATTGCTCGAAGTTTTTGCCACATGAAAGATCCTCGAGTCGAGATATGATCACCTCGATCTGGCCACACGCATGAGTGGCAAATATTGCTGCCAATCCGCACGATCCGGCCGTCACTGAATACATGGTATATCCGCACACACAGTGGGCTAGATATACCATTTCATATATCGGACTCGCCTGCGTCTTAAAAAACTTACTGTAAGTTGGATATACGAGTGGTCTAATGGTTTGGTTGTCGACCTTGTGTTCGGTGCAAAACGGCAGAATTGTATGATAAATGAAGCCCGCAACGTACATGGAAGTCGCGCTGATCATGGATAGTCTTCGACCGGTGGCGGCATACTTCAGCATCAATTCGCGGTCGGAGCTGAATTTCGCCTGTCACAATTGCAAGCAACCAATTTGTCGAAAGAAATAAGTGACAAAATAATCATTATTTATCACAAAAATTATGGGATGGATAAAATTATTCAAAAACAAGATTTATTTTAATGCGAGATTTTGCGTGAACACGGAAAAGTTATCACGCAGGCTTTGAAATTAGATCTAAATTTTGTCGATGTATACAATACAGTTTGAAATCTGTAATAATCTTAAAATCTGCAATAATAAATCTGCAATAAATTTGATTAAAGAGCATTCAACAATATGAAATAAATGGACGTTTATATGAAGTTGACAAAATCGGATTACTTGAAAAACAAGATTACAGCCCACACAGAATGTGCAGCAATATCGCTCCAATAACGCTGCAATATTGTTGCAACATGCAATATTGCTGCTTTTGTGCTGTAGGGGAAATGATCGGTTTCTCACGTCGAGGATTTTTTGAACTCGCAAGAGAAAAAAATGAGTCGTTATTTATCATCATTACGCTGATAAATTTTGTGTATTGATCCTGTAACACACTTTACGTATTAACAACACCGACCTGCCACCAGTCACTCTTCACATGCTCGATGCAGCGCAATATCTTGGGTCGACGTATCGCGAGAACGCAATACTTCATCATTGCAGTAGTGCAGAAGCCTAGCAGGCCGAAAAGCTTCAGTCTTATGTTGAGATCCTTCTGATCGTAGATCATATGCAGAATACAGGGCACTATCGCGAAGGCTAACGCAGAATTACACACCACGATCGCTATTTTAGGTGCATATCGTCCGATTCCGCGAATCGTAATAGGCCAGATGCCGATTGAGCCGAGGATCAAGTTACCGGGCTTAAAGATGTACCGTATGTCCCGTTGATAATTAGCGTTCGGTGATGTCACATACTCGTCCTGTGAGCTTTCCATGTTCGCAATGACAGGTTCCGCTGAAGACTGCACGAGGTGAACGCGCGGCATTGATTGCAAGGTCGCCGGACATGCGCTTGCGCTCCTGTTACAGACATCCTTCCACTTTGTCGACACAGTCTGACAGATCGCGTGATTGATAGGAGAGTGTATAATCGTGTCTACCTTACACCCAATGGTTTTATATCAAAAAGTTTCTTTTCCCTATTTTCACTTAAATTATCCGTTTTTAATCAATTGATTCAGGCAATTTGAGAAACTAGAAATGTTAAAATAAAAAAATGAAATACGTTAAGAAATTAATTTAATCTATTTTATTCAATCGTCAAAGTTTAATTATTTGTATCAGCACGCGTTATAAAAAATACAAAAATTGAGATTGATGATACATAAATAATTCAACAACAACAGTAAGGTAAGGAAAGTGAAGACATCTATTGCCTGCTCCAATTCTATCAAATTTTAAATAGCATATATAATTCTATTATTCGTTGAGTTATTGAATTTTTTTTCTTTTAGTATATAGGATGAATAAGGATTTTGTAAATAGGGATTTTAAGTTTCAAAACTCTTGTTTTTAAATTTAAATTTTGTTTATTTTTAATGAAGTTATACATTAGCTTGAATTTTAAAGTTCGCAGTGTTACGTTTTTATTGTTCCAATTTAATATATACATATGCAGAGTTAGTATGTGTGCAAGAATAACATAATATTATAACTAGGCTGATATACGTCCCAGAGAAAACGCATGTGTGAAAGATATCTAAAAGACATCTTGAACTAAACGTCTTTAAGACTTTTTCAAAAGATATTTTTTAGACATCTTTCAAATATTTTAAAAAAATACATAATATCGAATGTATGATATGGTCAATCTAAATATAATACGTAACTTATTAAAAATATTGGATGTCAATTTGGCATTTTAATATTTTGTATTATCTACAACTGCACAATTATACGAAGCTTTGCGAAAACGCGTTGATAAGAGGAAGAATATGAAGCAACAATTCGAATTACCTGATAAATCGATATATGAATGTGATATTATACTTAATATATATTTTTTGAATAATGATTTATTATCTGTCATAATTAGTTGTTAAAAATATGTATTAAATATGATGTCATTCACATACTAATTTATCAGGTAATTACAACTTTTGCTCCGTATACTTCCTCTTATCAACACATTTCCATACTCTTATTTTTATTTTTTTAGATAAATGTCTGAAGCAAGTCTTAAGTATGATGTCTGTAAGACGCCATAAAAATAATTCTGTAAAATATCATAAAGGATAAGTCTAAGACATTATAAAGATAATATCTTTAGATGTCATATATCTGTAAGATGTCATAAATCGACGCATAAGACATCTTAAAGACGTCATATAAATTATACCCTATTGATTGTAGGAGTATCGACTAATTCTGTTCATGGTGAAAGGTACTTTAATCTTGAGCATAATAAGATTAAGTTTAATCGTTTTTCAAAGAATGTTTTTCAAAGAATGGATCAATATATTAACTTTTTCTTGCTGATACAAATTAGTATAAATTTAGTTCTTTTCATTTGTATTTCTTTTTTTTTTATTTGGTCCTGCTTAATATTAAACTAGCAGCGCCATGGTTTTTTTTCCCAAAAACGATATAAGGTACAAAATTTTTATTGATGATACAAATTAGTACAAAATGAGTACAAAAAAATTAAATAAGTTCGGATTGATTCTGCTCATTTGGTCCTGCTAATAGAAGTAACGACACCAGTGGAGTAAAAAAAGTGAAGAAGTGCACACCTGATATGAACTTAAATGTTTTATTCTATATGAGTAATATGAGTAATATCGTAAATTACATCTATACGAAAATTTTCTTCTATGCTGAACTAATAAACCAGATTAAATTAAAAATATTTTTTAACATATATCACATTATAATTTATATGACTAACGTCCGTAGGAAGCTCAGGTATGCCAGGCTAGTTTGCAGTACCTAAAAAGATATTAAAGATTATATTATTATAAAAAAGATTATATTATTATGATGATATTTCTGCAGCCATAATTAGATTTTTGCAATTTTTAGATTGAATCTATTACTACGTTTGTTACATAATAATATTATCAAATAATTTTTAACATATTTTTCGTAGAATTATTACAAATTTTGTTTTAAAATGGAAAGAATGGAAGTCACAAGATAGAAATGAAATTAATAAATGTACGTAATGTGCCTCACACTTTTAAAAGATTTTAATGACAGGTCTACCATTCTACCAGCAGTAAGTTTTATAGGATGGCTGGACATCGCTATTATCAATATAAGACTGCGAGCTGATATTGGCGATAGTTGATACCAATTAATCGTGTAGCATATCGATCCAATCTGAGTACTCTGCAAAATCAGTCGCGAATGATTACTCAGTTATGATTAACGAAATTAAACGTAGCATGTCTGAAAAACGAAGAAATAGTATACCTTTTCTATAAGAAGCTCACCGATATAACATAATATGTAAATATTGAAACAGAATGACACAAGGAGAAGAGAAAAAGTTGCGAAACTAAGTCTGTCGTCCGCTGTCCAATCCTATCAAATTTTAAATAATACATATAATTTTCTAATTCATTAAGAGTTATTGAATTCTTTTTTCCTTTAGTATATGTTAGCGCACCGCTATACAATAGTATTCGAGTAGACATATCGTGCATACAGAACTAGTGAATTCTACTAAACACACTTCTTGTAAAACTTCTTCCACTTTCGCCGCAAATCTGAAATAAGTTATTCTAGTTTATATGAGAGAAAATGCGTTGCTTCACTTATTCTAATTATAATGAGTTGTATTGAGCTGGAACAAAAGTTATGTAACGTTTATTTATATGATGTTTATATGTTTTTACCAAAATTTGACAACTGTTATATATCATTTGATAAAGCAAAGTCATTTTTAAAAATCTGTTTTAAACTTGTATTACGATTATTTCTGACAAAGATATGAAATAATCAAAATTCTTTTTTTATTTAATCCATAATAACTCATTAAAAAATGTTAGGAACATTTTTAAAAATGATTTTGTAAAGAAAATTTTAAATTTTTAGGTTCGAAAATTGAAGTTTTGAAGTTTTTTTGGCTACGTGATAAGCTTATAACGTAAGAAGAAAGTTTCCCATTTTGTCTAGATTTGTATATGCCAAAATTATCAAACTTATAGAAATTCAAAAGACATAGTAATCTTTCGAAGACATAGTAATCTTTAAAGATTTTAAACTTCAAAATTCTGTTTTTAAATTTAAATTTCGTTTATTTTTGATAAAGGTACATTAGCTTGAATTTAAAGTTTGTAGCATTACGCTTTTGTTCCAACTCAATATATATTCAGAGTTGATATACGGTGCAAGTACAACATATATTGTAACTAGGCTGATGTACATATAATAGCATATGCTTATAGACCGCGTATAGTATGACACGCAACAGTACTGTCTACTGGAATGGATTGGAGATTAGTTGAGCTCACCTGTTGCATTTATCTTCTTATCTTTTTCACATATAATACAGTGGAACAATAATAATTAAATAAATTATATAAACTTATGTAATAATATTAACAACGGTATTACAAATTAAACTAGACAATTTTTTCTTTTATTATGTTTATCAACTACTACTTATCAAATTGTGAAATAAATGTGTTCTGAATTAAACAAATTTAATTTATGAATTGTATTAAAAAATATTAAATTTCTAACAGTAATTTTTAATTTTTAATTTTGATAAATTTAAATAAATTGAAATTTTTAATAAATTGTTTACACGGATTGTTATATCGTACTTTATTATTTTTACGTGATTTCTTACGATGGCAGCGATTTGATAATGAACGTTCGGGCTTTGTTTGAATCTTTCACCAGCTAATAGATCTTCTAGTTGTGATATAAGTATTTGGATTTGGCCACACGCATGAGTAACGAACAAAGCGGCCAATCCGCAGGCACCAACTGTCACTGAGTATATAGTATATCCGCACATACAATGAGCCACATACACGATTTCGTATATTGGACTAATTTGCGATTGAGTAAATTTACTATAGGTCGGATACACGAGCGGTCTGATGGTTTGATTGTCGACTTTGTGCTCAACACAGAACGGTAGAATCAAGTGATAAATGATGCCAGCAGTGTACATGAAACACATGCCGATTATCGTTAGATTGCGACCGGTGGTAGCGTATTTCAGCATCAGTTCGCGATCGGACTTGAATGTCACCTGTCACAGTGTTGCTAGTAACTGTTATTTATCGAGATAAATGAAAGATCAGCATTTATTAATTTCGCAATGTAATTTTTTTTTAAGTTAAAGTTTTTTGTACAACGCGGAGAAAATATTAATTAATCATATATTTTGATTTATATCATTATATTAAATATGTTTACATACAAATATATTATTATGATCTAATACACAAAATATATACTTTTCAAACAACGATAGTAAGATCACAAAATCGAATTAATTTAAAATCAAGATCACTTTAATTATGTGTTTTTTTTTAATCATGTGTTTCTACTCTTTTTTACTCAAATAATTTTTTAGTACCTTTTAATAACCTCCATATTAACATGATATGTTATTAGCAACACCGACCTGCCACCAATCATTCTTCACGTATTCGATGCAAGCATGTATCTTAGGACGATGTATCATGAAGATGCAGTATTTTGTCATTGCTGTGAGACAGAATGCTAGAAGACCACTTAAGCGCAGCCTTACGTTGATATTCTTTTGATCATAAATGATATGCAAAGCGCAAGGCACTATCGCGAAGCTCAACGCGAAATTAAAGATAGCGATTGCAATCTTGGACATGTGTTTTCCAATGCCTCGTATCGCGATTGGCCAAATACCGAGCGATCCCATAATCCAGTTATTCAACTTGAAAACATATCGAATGTCTTGCTGATAATTGGAATTACGTGATCTAGCGGACTTATCGCGTATACTGGACATGTTTGCGGTGACAGATTCTGCCAAAGACTGCAAGAAGAATAGACTAAACGGACGCGCGGCATTGATCGCAAGGTTGCGAGATGTGCGCTTGCGCTGATGTGACATTGCAGACTTTTTTGTAATGGTAACTAATAGTCAGTAAGTCTGACAGTTAATGTGCACACTATTAATCGGGAAATGATCGTATAAAGCACATTTTATATCTAAAATGATGTCGATTTCAAATCAAAAAAATTGCAGTTTTGCCATTTTATTTGAATTTTTCTAATCGATTTTAGGTCATTATTTGAGGAATCAGGTTTGATAAAATTTGGACATCTGTTCATAGTTTAACATTTTCTGTTTTATTTAATTGTAAAACTTAAACTGTTAATATGGATTAAAAAATAAAAAATTATAAATTGTTTGTGCGTAGATGACTCAACAAACTGATAACATGGAAAGAAATGTGACTTATGTAGATATTTGATATTGATATAATATTCTAAATAATATTATTATATATATATATATATATATATATATATATATATTAAGATTTTCTACATTCTACAGATTAACTAGATAGAATTAAATACATTTCTTAATATTTTATATAATTTTATATAATTGTAATCATATTTACATAGCTAATGTCCGCAGGAAGCTCAGATACGCCACGCTTGTTTTCAATACCTAAAAAATTATATTAAAATGACATTTTATAATTTAACTTTTTATAATTTCAAAAAATTAAGTTATTGTCAGATTTGATATCCAAAAGTATCATTAAATAATTCTTCAATATTGATTTTTTTCGGTAGGATTGTTGCACTCATAAAAAAAAACATAGTGTTAACAACTATATAAGTGATAAATATAAAAGTTGTTTATGGAGAATTAGTATTATATATACATGTATATAACTGAATAAGTTATTTTATAGTTATTGCAACAAAAATTAAATGTAAGAAGTGATAAATTCTCGTAACCATTTCAGTTGCAATAACTGTAAAATATAAATATAAATTCATTTATTAATGTACATAATTTATCATATTTAACCTATTATATTAATTGTACATAAAATTTTTATAGGTGTTAATTGTCTATTAAGAATGCTTTTTTTCCCTCTGAGTGCGATTTTTGTTTTAAAACTGAAGGAGAAATAGAACGTAGTAAGTTAGAAATGAAATGTATATAATGTCTTACATTTCCAAAAGTCGTTAATGATAGATTGGCCATTCTACCAGCTGTAAGTTTTATAGGATGGCTGGACATAGCGATTATCAATATAAGACTGCGAACAGATCTTGGCGATAATTGATACCAATTGATCATATAACACATTGATCCAATTTCAATGCTCTGCAACATCGGTTGCAAACGATCATCTGATTATAATCAGTTAATTTTAAAATCTGAAAAACATACCTTTTCCATAAGAAGCTCGCCAATGTAGCACAAAATGTATACATTGAAACAGAATGAAATGAAGAGCAAGAAATAAGTTGCTAAGCTAATCTTATTGTCGTCTTTCCAATCCTATTAAATTGTTAATAGTAAATATAATTTTTTCGCGTTATTAGTTATCTTTTATCTATTGTTTTAAATATACAGTATATATTAGCGCACCACTATACAGTAGTATTCAAGTAGACATATTATGCATACAGAACTAGTAAACTCTACTAAACATACTTCTTGTAAAACTTCCTCTATCACGGCTGAAAACCTGCAATAAGTCGTCTTAACTACGAGGAAACTTGAATGTATTACTTCAAATATTTTTACTGAAATATAACTGTACACTTAACTGCAGTGCAGTATAAGTATGCAGTATGTATAAATGCAGATTGATATATATATAACAATATATGCTTATAGTCGATTCTTTGATATGTAACAGTACCATTTACTGACACTGTAACAGCATCACTTACTGAAACCATTTATTATATTGGATGATCATTGAGACCACCTCTTGCATTTTCTATTAGAATAAAATTTATACAATGAAATAAAAATAGTTGAACAAGTCATATGAACGAAGTGCAGCATTATGCTATATATATATTGTTTTTTTAAGTCCACAATTAAATTAGACATAATGAAATGAACACGTAATATTATTTTTGAGCCAAATTAATTGTGCTAATTAAGTTAATATTATACAAGAATATCTTAATAACTTGTATTAATTTGTTAAATACTTGTTTAAAATATTTTCAGTTAAATCAATATAAATTGCAAACCATTAATTTTTAGCTATATTTTTTACTTTTTTTGTATTATTGAACTGTCATGAGTTCTTAAGCACTGAAAGAAAAATGTTTGGTATTTGTTGACTATAATTACATATTATGATTATTATGTATAATATTAGTAATAATCTAATAATAACCATATGTATAGTTGCAGCAACGAATGTATATATAATAGTTGACAGCCTAAATTATTGTAATTATAGTTATTCTAAGATGTCAACTATTATATATACATTTGTTGCTGGAATTAAAATTATAAGTATTATAATCATAAAAATGATTCAAATTATATTATAATCTTATAGTTGTTTTGTGGGATATATTTAAAAAATATGTGACTATAGTAATTTGAATCATTTTTATGACAATTTCAATCTTTTTTATGATTATAATAACTATAATTATATTCATTTTAGGTTGTTTAAAACTTCAAGTGTTGAACAATATATTTTAAGAATATATAATAAATATATATTATACATCCACTTATAAATATTTTCATTATGTAAAAATAATATCAATCCTATAGTAAAGCCCGAACTCCGACCATAAGTAATGTCACCAGAAGTCACTGTTTTTCCCAAACGCATCAATATATCTTCATATATTACACCAATATCTCACGCAACCTATGATACATGCAGTCGCGCATTCGTATCAATTTTTGTATAACAAATTCGTCGCGATAAACCGTTTAAGTGTAATTCTAAAAACTTGTTATTTGTTCGAACAAACTACTTGTATATTACTGTTTCGTAAGTACAGGTTGCAAAACTTTCGTATCAAGCAAATGTTGTCACAACTTGTCAACTTGAAACGCCATGTTACACTAAGAAATGGTAAAAAATATATAAATTTTGAAATTTTTTGTCGCTCTCGGCAAAAACTCCATCTCACAGATGTAATAATGCATATACTTTAGTCCTGAAAAAGGATTTTTGAATCTGTGAAAGAGAAGAAAAGTAGATATTTATTACAAAAATTATATAATTTAATCGGTAATATTGACTTTAGGATCCCGTTAAGTATTTCTATTTATTTAAATTGATATCTTTTTTATTTAAAAGCATTTATACAATTGTTTTATCGTTTAGAAAAGTAATAAAACGTTGAATTATGTAAAAATTTTATTGTTAGTATTTGAACGATCAAAATTTACTTGGTCTAATGATTGAACAAAGCTGTCCCGGTGTCTGGACATGAAATTATAACCATGATGCGAGTAAACTACTTGCATCATACAAGTAGATTACTTGCATCATGGATTATAACTACAAAATGACTTCAAATGATTTCAAATGACTTTAAAGGTTATAATTATAAAAATAATTTTTTGTGAATAATATATTTAAAAAATGCTTATTTTTTGCTTTTAATATTGATACATTATATTTTAATAAGAACATAAGAACATTGTAATTAGAACATTAATATTTTCTCTTATTTTTTATGTAAAATGTGCTTTTAGAAACATCAAATTTTACGCTAGCAATCCCTAATGTCATACTCACCAGTCTCTCGTATGTAAGCGTCTTCTTGTTGACCGATGTAACATACATCACAGACCAGACACGAAATTTTGTATACCACATCTTGATTTGATAAAGGATCTAGGCGGTCTTTATCTAATTTTTATAAGGTTATTTAAGGTATTAAGAATGGATAAGGTTCTTTTCACATTAATCGTTGATGCCACCAATAGAAAACTTTCAGAAACAGATCTTACATATGGTAAAATATTTATTTTTTATCCTCTGTTAGTGATAGAATTATTAGCATTATAAAAATGGAATTTTAATCTCCTTGGCCGAAAAAATAAACGAATAAACAATTGTCTAACAAAATGTGAATAGCCTTTATAAAGTTTTTTTAATGGTAACGAAGATGGGACATAAGACAAAATTAATATATTTTGTAATTACTTATGTATAGAGAATATAATAAATATTTATTATAAATATTTATTGCATCATTCATAAACTATGTTCCACCATTGGGACGTTTACTTTATATACATTTGTTGCTAGAACCATTCATATGGTTATTATTACTACCAATAATAATCATAATTACAGTAATTATAGCTACAAATATCATTTTTCTCTTAATAAGAAATTGATATTCTAAGATATTACCTTACTATGCGGACGTGATCCTTCACGATGATAGCGATTTGTTGATGAATGTTTGAGTTTTTGTCGTTTAAGAGATTTTCCATTCGCGACATAATCACTTGGATTTGCCCACACGCATGAGTGACAAACAAAGCAGCCAATCCGCACGCACCAGCTGTTAACGAATATATTGTATATCCGCACATACAATGAGCAACATATACAATTTCGTATATAGGACTAATTTGTGATTGAGTAAATTTACTATAGGTCGGATACACGAGCGGTCTGATGGTTTGATTGTCGATTTTGTGCTCAACACAAAACGGTAGAATCAAGTGATAAATGATGCCAGCAGTGTACATGAAACATACGCTGATTATCGTCAGATTGCGACCGGTGGTAGCGTACTTCAGCATCAGTTCGCGATCGGACTTGAATGTCACCTGTCATAGTGTTGCTAATAACTGTTATTTATCGAGATAGATGAAAGATCAGCATTTACTAATTTTAATGTAATTTTTTTTAAGTTAAAGTTTTTGCTATGCAACGTGGAGAAAAGATTAATTATTCGTATATTTTGATTTATACAATATTATTATATTAAATACATTTATGGACAAATGTATTATTATGTTTTAATACACAAAATATATTTACTTTTCAATCAACGATAGATCATAAGATCGGATTAATTAAAAATCAAGATCACTTCAATCATATGTTTTTATTCTTTTTTTACTTAAATAATTTTTTTAATATCAGTTTGTAACGAACTCCACATTAATATGATATGTTATTAGCAACACCGACCTGCCACCAATCGTTCTTCACATATTCGATACAACGATATATCTTAGGACGATGTATTACGAAGATGCAGTATTTTGTCATTACGGTGAGACAGAAGCCTAGAAGACCGGTTAGGCGCAGCCTTACGTCGAGATCCTTTTGGTCATAAATGATATGCAGAGTGCAAGGTACTATCGCGAAGCTCAACGCGAAATTAAATATTGCGATTGCAATCTTGGACATGTGTCTTCCAATGCCTCGTATCGGGATTGGCCAAATACCGAGCGACCCCATAATCCAGTGGTTCAATTTGAAAATATATCGAATGTCTTGTTCATAATTGTAGTTATGTGATTTGACGGACTTATCGCGTATACTGGACATGTTTGCGGTGACAGATTCTGCCAAAGACTGCAAGAAGAGTAGACCAAACGGACGCGCGGCATTGATCGCAAGGTTGCGAGACGTGCGCTTGCGCTGACATTGCAGACTTTTTTGTAATGCTAACTGATAGTCAGTAAGTCTATGTGCACACTATTAATCGGGAAATGATCGTATAAAGCACAGTTTACAATGGTGTCGATTTCAAATCAGAGAAATTGCAGTTTTGTCATTCTATTTGAATTTTTCTAATCGATTTTAGATCATTATTTGAGGAATCAGGTTTGATAAAATTTGGACATCTGTTCATAGTTTAACATTTTCTGTTTTATTTAATTGTTAAATTTAAACTGTTAATATGGATTAAATAAAAAATTATAAATTGTTTGTGCGTAGATGACTCAACAATCTGATAACATGGAAAGAAAATGTGACTTATGTAGATATCTGATATTGATATAATATTCTAAATAATATTATTTTATATATATATATATATATATATATATTTATATATATTTATTAAGATTCTCTACAAACTTAACTAGATAGAATTAAATACATTTCTTAATATATTTTATATAATTGCAATCATATTTACATAGCTAATGTCCGCAGGAAGCTCAGATACGCCACGCTCGTTTTCAATACCTAAAAAGTTATATTAAAATGACATTTTTTATAATTTAACTTTTAATAATTTCGAAAAATTAAATTATTATCAGATTTGTAAAAAAAAAACTATCATTAAATAATTCTTCAATATTTATTTTTTTCGGTAGGATTGTTGCACTCAAAAAAAACATAGTGGTAACAACTATATTAGTGATAAATATAAAAGTTGTTTATGCAGAATTAGTATTATATATATACTTGTATATATACGTATATAATTGAATAAGCTACTTTATAGTTATTACAACGAAAATTAAATGTAAGTAGTGATAAATTCTCGTAACCATTTCAGTTGCAATAAGTGTAAATTAATTCATTTATTAATGTACATAATTTATCATATTTAACCTATTATATTAATTGTACATAAAATTTTTATAGCTGTTAATTGCCTATTAAAAATGCTTTTTTTCCCTCTGAGTGCGATTTTGGTTTTAAAACTGAAGGAGAAATAGAACGTAGTAAGTTAGAAGTGAAATGTATGTAATGCCTCACATTTCCAAAAGTCGTTAATGACAGATTTGCCATTCTACCAGCTGTAAGTTTTATAGGATGGCTGGACATAGCGATTATCAATATAAGACTGCGAACAGATCTTGGCGATAATTGATACCAATTGATCATATAACACATTGATCCAATTTCAATGCTCTGCAACATCGGTTGCAAACGATCATCTGATTATAATCAGTTAATTTTAAAATCTGAAAAACATACCTTTTCCATAAGAAGCTCGCCAATATAGCACAACATGTATACATTGAAACAGAATGAAATGAAGAGCAAGAAATAAGTTGCTAAGCTAATCTTATTGTCGTCTTTCCAATCCTATTAAATTGTTAATAGTAAATATAATTTTTTCGCGTTATTAGTTATCTTTTATCTATTGTTTTAAATATACAGTATATATTAGCGCACCACTATACAGTAGTATTCAAGTAGACATATTATGCATACAGAACTAGTAAACTCTACTAAACATACTTCTTGTAAAACTTCCTCTATCACGGCTGAAAACCTGCAATAAGTCGTCTTAACTACGAGGAAACTTGAATGTATTACTTCAAATATTTTTACTGAAATATAACTGTACACTTAACTGCAGTGCAGTATAAGTATGCAGTATGTATAAATGCAGATTGATATATATATAACAATATATGCTTATAGTCGATTCTTTGATATGTAACAGTACCATTTACTGACACTGTAACAGCATCACTTACTGAAACCATTTATTATATTGGATGATCATTGAGACTACCTCTTGCATTTTCTTTACATCCTTTATACAATGAAATAAAAATAGTTGAACAAGTCATATGAACGAAGTACAGCATATATTTTGTTTTTTTAAGTCCACAATTAAATTAGACATAATGAAATGAACACGTAACATTATTTTTGAGCCAAATTAATTGTGCTAATTAAGTTAATGTTATATAAGAAAATCTTAATAACTTGTGTTAATTTGTTAAATACTTGTTTAAAACATTTACAGTTAAATCAATATAAATTGCAAACCATTAATTTTTAGCTATATTTTTTATTTTTTTTGTATTGTTGAACTGTCATGAGTTCTTAAGCACTGAAAGAAAAATGTTTGGTATTTGTGACTATAATTACATATTATGATTATTATGTATAATATTAGTAATAATCTAATAATAACCATATGTATAGTTCCAGCAACGAATGTATATATGTATAATAGTTGACAGCCTAAATTATAATGTAATTATAGTTATTCTAAGATATCAACTATTATATATACATTTGTTGCTGGAATTAAAATTATAATTATTATAATCATAAAAATGATTCAAATTATATTATAATCTTATAGTTGTGGGATATATTTAAAAAAATATGTGACTATAAAGTTATAGTAATTTGAATCATTTTTATGACAATTTCAATCTTTTTATGCTTATAATAACTATAATTATATTCATTTTAGGTTGTTAACTAAAACTCCAATGGTTGAACAATATATTTTAAGAATATATAATATATTCATCCACTTATAAATATTTTCATTATGTAAAAATAATATCAATCCTATAATAAAGCCCGAACTCCGACCAATAAGTAATGTCACCAGAAGTCGCTGTTTTTCCCCAACGCATCAATATATCTTCATATATTACACCAATATCTCACGCAACCTATGATACATGCAGTCGCGCATTCGTATCAATTTTTGTATAACAAATTCGTCGCGATAAACCGTTTAAGTGTAATTCTAAGAACTCGTTATTTGTTCGGACAAACTACTTGTATATTACTGTTTCGTAAGTACAGATTGCAAAACTTTCGTATCAAGCAAATGTTGTCACTACTTGTCAACTTGAAACGCCATGTTACACTAAGAAATGGTAAAAAATATATAAATTTTGAAATTTTTTGTCGCTCTCGGCAAAAACTCCATCTCACAGACGTAATAATGCATATATTTTAATCCTGAAAAAGGATTTTCAAATCTATGAAAGAGAAAAAAAGTAGATATTTATTACAAAAATTATATAATTTAATCGGTAATATTGACTTTAAGATCCCCTTAAGTATTTCTATTTATCTAAACTGATATCTTTTTTATTGAAAAGCTTTTTATTTTTATTTAAAATTTATAGAATTGTTTTTATCGTTTAAAAAAGTAATAAAATGTTCAGTTATATAAAAGTTTTATTGTTTAGTATTTGAACGATCAAAATTTACTTGATCTAATGATTGAACGAAGCTATCCCGGTATCTGGACATGAGATTATAATCACGATGCAAGTAGACTACTTGTATCATACAAGTAGACTACTTGCATCATGGGTTATAACTACAAAATGACTTTAAATGACTTCAAATGACTTTAAAGTTCAAGGTTATAATTATAAAAATAATTTTTTATGAGCAATATATTTAAAAAATGCTTATTTTTAGCTTTTAATATTGATATATTACATTTTAATAAGAACATAAGAACATTGTAATTAGAACATTAATATTTTTACTTATTTTTTATGTAAAATGTGCTTTTAGAAACATCAAATTTTACGCTAGCAATCTCTAATGTCATACCCACCAGTCTCTCGTATGTAAGTGTCTTCTTGTTGACCGATGTAACATACATCACCATCCAGATATGAAATTTTGTATATCACATGTTGGTTTGATAAAGGATCTTGACA
This sequence comes from Acromyrmex echinatior, assembly GCF_024713525.1. NCBI lineage: Eukaryota > Metazoa > Arthropoda > Insecta > Hymenoptera > Formicidae > Acromyrmex > Acromyrmex echinatior. The sequence goes on from NC_141855.1 coordinate 14,037,755, forward strand.
GTCTTTACCTAGTTTTTATAAGCTTATTTAAGGTGTTAGGAATGGATAAGGCTCTTTTCAAATTAATCGTTGATGCCACCAATAGAAAACTTTTAGAAACAGATCTTACATACGGTGAAATATTTATTTTTTATCCTCTGTTTGTTAGTGATAGAATTATTAGCATTATAAAAATGGAATTTTAATCTCCTTGGTCGAAAAAATAAACGGATAACAATTGTCTAACAAAATGTGAATAGCCTTTATGAATTTTTTTTAGTGTTAACGAGGATGGGACATAAGACAAAATTAATATATTTTGTAACTACTTATGTATAAAGAATTTTATAATTATAAATATTTATTGCATCGTTCATAAACTAGGATATGTTCCATCATTGGGATGTTTATTTTATATACATTTGTTGCTAGAACCATTCATATGGTTATTATTACTAATATTATAACAATAATAATCATTATTGCAGTAATTATAACTACAAATATCATTTTTTTCTCAGTAAGAAGTTGATATTCTAAGATATTACCTTACTATGCGGACGTGATCCTTCACGATGATAGCGATTTGTTGATGAATGTTTGGATTTTTGTCGTTTAAGAGATTTTCCATTCGCGACATAATCACTTGGATTTGGCCACACGCATGAGTGACAAACAAAGCAGCCAATCCGCACGCACCAGCTGATAACGAATGTATTGTATATCCGCACATACAATGAGCAGCATATACAATTTCGTATATAGGACTAATTTGTGATTGAGTAAATTTACTATAGGTCGGATACACGAGCGGTCTGATGGTTTGATTGTCGATTTTGTGCTCAACACAGAACGGTAGAATCAAGTGATAAATGAGGCCAGCAGTGTACGTGAAACACACGCCGATTATCGTCAGATTGTGACCGGTGGTAGCGTACTTCAGCATTAGTTCGCGATCGGACTTGAATGTCACCTGTCACAGTGTTGCTAGTAACTGTTATTTATCGAGATAGATGAAAGATCATCATTTATTAATTTCGCAATGTAATTTTTTTTAAGTTAAAGTTTTTGCTGTGCAACATGGAGAAAAGATTAATTATTCGTATATTTTGATTTATACAATATTATTATATAATACAAAATACATTTACTTTTCAAACAATGATAGATCATAAGATCGAATTAATTAAAAATCAAGATCACTTTAATTATGTGTTCTTATTCTTTTTTTACTTAAATAATTTTTTTAATATCAGCTTGTAACGAACTCCACATTAATACGATATGTTATTAGCAATACCGACCTGCCACCAATCGTTCTTCACATATTCGATGCAATGATATATCTTAGGACGATGTATTACGAAGATGCAGTATTTTGTCATTACGGTGACACAGAAGCCTAGAAGACCGGTTAGGCGCAGCCTTACGTCGAGATCCTTTTGGTCATAAATGATATGCAGAGCGCAGGGTATTATCGCGAAGCTCAACGCGAAATTAAAGATCGCGATTGCAATCTTGGACATGTGTTTTCCAATGCCTCGTATCGCGATTGGCCAAATACCGAGCGACCCCATAATCCAGTGGATCAATTTGAATATATGTTGAATGTCTTGCTGATAATTGGAGTTATGTGATCTGGTGGACTTATCGCGTATACTGGACATGTTTGTGGTGACAGATTCTGCTAAAGACTGCAAGAAGAGTAGACTAGACCGACGCGCGGCATTGATTGCAAGGTTGGGAGATGTGCGCTTGCGCTGACATTGCAGACACTCTTCAATGCTGATGAGTCAATAAGTCTGGCAGTTCGTGTACACACAATTAATCGTGGAGTGTTCGTAAAAATATATTTTATATCCAAAATGATGTTGATTCTATATCAAGGAAGCTGCAATTTTATTTGAATTTTTTTAATCGACTTTAATTCGTTATTTGAGAAATCTAGGTTTGATAAAATTTGATTCATCTGTTCATAGTTTAATATTTTCTACTTTATTTAATTATTAAATTTAAATTATTAGCGTGGATTGAAAAAATAAAAAAGAGATTATAAATTTGTGCGGGAATGACTCAACAATATGGGTAACATGGAAAGAATGTCTCTTATGTACCTTATATTGATATAATATTCTAAATAATATTATTTTATGTATATATATATATATATATATATATTAAGATTCTATGTGTTCTACAGATTAACTAGATAAAATTAAATACGTTTCTTAATATATTTTATACAATTGCAATTATATTTACATGACTAATGTCCGTAGGAAGCTCAGATACGCTACGCTTGTTTTCAGTACCTAAAAAATTATATTAAAATGATATTTTTTAATTTAGCTTTATATAATTTCGAAGAATTAAATTATTGTTAGATTCTGATATCTAAGAGCGTATCATTAAATAATTCTTCAATATTGATTTTTTTCGGTAGAATTGTTGCACTTAGAAAAAAAACATAATGATCACAACTATATAAATGATAAAAGTTTTATATGTAGAATTAATAAGTATATATTGTATATATAGTTGAATAATCTATTTTATACTTATTGCAACAAAAGTGGTGACTAATAAATTCTGATAACCATTTAGCTTTAGCTGCAACAACTGTAAAATAATTAATTTATTAATGTGCACGATTTGTTATATTTAACTGTATATTAATTGTATATTAATTGTACATATAAAACTTGTATAGCTATTAATATTATTGCTTATTAAAAAATGCTTTTTTTTTTAATGAGTGCGAATTTTTGATTTAAAACTGAAGGATAAATGGAACATAGCAAGCTAGAAGTGATATGTATTTAATGCCTCACATTTCCAAAAGTCGTTAATGACAGATCTGCCATTCTGCCAGCACTAAGTTTTATAGGATGGCTGGACATAGCAATTATCAGTACAAGATTGCGGACAGATCTTGGCGATAATTGATACCAGTTGATCATATAACACATTGATCCAATTTCAGTACTCTGCAACATCGTCGCAAACGATCATATGATTATGATCAGTGATTAACTTTAAAATCTGAAAAACGTACCTTTTCCATAAGAAGCTCGCCAATGTAGCACAATATATATATATTAAAGCAAAACGAAATGAAGAGCAAAAAATAAGTTGCTAAGCTAAGCTTATTGTCGTCTTTCCAGTCCTATTAAATCGTAAATAGTAAATATAATTTTCTCGTGCTACTATCTTTTATCCGGTGTTTTAAGTATACAGTACATATTAGCGCACCACTATACAGTAGTATTCAAGTAAACATATTGTGCATACAGAACTAGTAAATTCCACTAAACATACTTCTTGTAAAACTTCCTCTACCACAGCTGAAAATCTGTAATAAGTTTTAATTTATAAGGAAACTTGAATGTATTACTCCTGACATTCCTACTCAAATATATTTGTGCATTAAACTGCAGTGCAGTCTAAGTACGCAGTATATATGAATGTAGGCTAATATACAATGTATGCTTATAGTCGATTCTTTGATATGTAACAACACCATTTACTGAAACTTTAAATGAATGTTAATTGAGACCACCTGTTGCATTCTGTATCCTTTATACAATGAATTGTAAACAGTTGATCAAGTCGTATAAACGAAGTGCAGCAGTATACAATTATATTTTTTTAATTATTATATGCATTTATTTTTATTATATATATATTTTTTAATATTATATATATATGGAACATTCCACGTCAAATCGACAGCTTATCGACCTCTACCGATTTTTTTTACTGATTTTTTAATATATTCTTCATATTAAAGTATGTATTTAGTTTTTTTTTTATATAGATTTTTATCTCTATTAATTTCCTAGATATGAATTTCTTAATATTTTCAATTTATTTTATTTTATAAAGTTTAGTTGAACATAAGTTCTGTTTTAATTATTGAAAAATCAATCAAATTTTTTTAGTAGAAACAAGAACTTAAAGTTTTTTTTAATATTTTTTTCCTAACAGAAAATTTCAAGACGTTATTTTTTGTTTTTTAATAATTTAAATAGAACATAACTAAATCAATAATTTAAACAGAATTAACTTGAACTAAAGGTTTACGAAATAAAATAAATTGAAAATATAAAGAAATTCATATCTCGGAAATTAATAGGGATAAACATTTAAAAAAATTAATGAATACATATGTCAATATGAGAAATAATTTTAAAAAATCAGTAAAAAAACATCGGCACGAGTCGATGACAAAGACCGTCGATTTGATGTGGAATGCCTCATATATAAATTAACAATCAAATTAGACATGATAAAACAAATGCGTAATATTATTTCTGAGTCAAATTAATTATGCTAGTTAAGTTAACATTACACAATAAAGTCTTAATAACTTGTTTTAATTTGTTATTATAATATTGTTATTAAATTTCAGTTATAATATAAACTACATACTATTAAAAATTTTTAGCTATATTTTTTAATTTCTTTGTATTACTGAACTGTCTTGAGTTCTTAAGCACTGAGAAAAAAATGTTCGGTATTTGTAACTATATTTACATATTACTATAATTATGATTGTTACTGTTACAACATTACTATTAATAACTATCTATCTATATATATATATATATATATATATATATATATATAGTTCTAGTAATAAATGTATATATATGACAACCTGAAATAGTATAATTATATAAAAATGATTGAAATTATCATAAAAATGATTGAAATTAGCATAATCTTATAGGTCATTTTTTGGGATATGTTTCAAACAATGTGGCTATAAGATTGCAATTCGAATTATTTTATAGTAATTTTAATTCTTTTTATGGTTATAATAACTACTATGGTTATAATTTTACTCGTTTTAGGTTGCCAACATATATATTTGTTACTAGAATTATATATATGGTTACTAATGTTATAACAATAACTATAATTATAATAAAATGTAATTATAGTACAAATAACAAGCATTTTTCTGTCTCAGTGAGAAATAGATATTCTGAAATTACCTTACTATACGGACATGATCCTTCACGATGATAGCGATCCGTTGATGAATATTTGAGTTTTCGTCGTTTAAGAGATTTTTCAATCGCGACATGATCACTTGGATTTGACCACACGCATGAGTGACAAACAAAGCAGCCAATCCGCATGCACCAGCTGTTATCGAATATATTGTATATCCGCACATACAATGAGCCACATATACAATTTCGTATATAGGACTAATTTGGAATTGGTAAAATTCATTGTAAGTTGGATAAACAAGTGGTCTGATGGTTTGATTGTTGATTTTGGTCTCAGAAAAGAATGGGATCAGAATTCCGTAATAAATAACGCCAGCAGTATACATGAAAGATGCGCCGATTATTGTTAGATTGCGACCGATAGTCGCGTACTTCAGCATCAGTTCCCGGTCAGATCTGAATGTTACCTATCACAATATTATCACTAATTTTTAATTCTCTAGATAAATAAGAGATCATCGGTTTCACCAATGTCAATTACTTAATGGACGTTTAACTAATCAATCGCATTTGCTGTTTAGTAGAATTGATCAGTCAATTCTACTAAACAGAAAATGCAATTGATTAGTTAAATGCTTATTAAGTAATCAGCGTAAAACTCACTATTTACCAATTTAATTATCTAGCTATTATATTATCTGGTTTTTTATGTTCAAAGTTGTTGCTACAATGTCAGAAATGAAAATAATATTAAAAAAGCAATTTTTAGAACTGAGATAACACTAACTTACGGATTTTTTTTATTTAAACCATTCTCGATACTTCGAGACGATTAGCATCTGTTAAGTACTAATAATACCGACCTGCCACCAATCATGCTTTACATATTCGATGCAGCGAAGTATCTTAGGGCGACGTA